>NC_066636.1:18118291-18836575 GCF_025201925.1 Gopherus flavomarginatus | reverse complement strand
CCTAGAGGTGGCTGCATTTCTGTGGCATTACACAGCAGAGGGTGGAAAGTGTGATGATGATTGAGTGGGATGAAATGCGAAGAGTGGAGTCTGACCCTCCCCTCGATGCCCAACGTACCTGAGACCCCGTTCCACCAGCAAAAGCCAAGGTGGAGGAGATCCCCACCCTATGGGCAATGCCCAGGCCATCACCTGGGGCTCATAAGGTTCCACTCTTCCTACCTCTGCTGTAGAATTGGAAGGAGGACAGGCTGGCATCAATGCCCACAGATACAGGCCCCACCCTGGCCACAGCTCTCTTCAAGGCCTTCTCATTCCCTTCTGGGATTTCCTTGTACCCGCGACACTTGGCAGCTTTTCCAGTAGGGCTGTACATGCAGCTTTCATCCTGCAGGGGGCAGAGAGAGCAGCAGATAGAGCAGGTTGCAATTCCACGTCAAAGGAGGTTTGGGGGGATGGAAACTGGCTGTTTTGTCGACTTGGAAATTTCCAGGGGATTCTGATGATTTTTTTCTAAGTTTTATCGAAAAAAAACTTTCCCTCCCCAACCAAAACTGAAAAGGTCTGGCCAGTTTGAGAGAACCGACCGACATTTTTCTGTTTCTGACTGCAAAAAAAACCAAAAACACCCAACATGTTAAAATTTTGGTTTCCAATAAAAACTCAGAAAACTTTGTGCAAAACAAAAACATTTTCAATTTCATCCAAATTTTGTGCTGGGGAAAAATAAATAGAATTTCCCAGCCTGCTCTTGTGATTAGAGCCGGGCAAGGGCAAAATACCGGGGGGAGGGGGGTTGCTTTATGCCCCTGATATCCCAGGAAAACATCCTACTCCGTCATCCTGGTGAGGAGTTTGGAACAACTGTCCCAGGGAGACAAGGACACCTGCAGAACCCATCCCGGGTTTTACGTGAGAACTGCCCTGCAGGGGCATGGGGACTGGGTCACTGCGCAGCAGCTGGGCGCACTGGAGAAAGTTGCTAGCTCTGTAACGAAGCTGCTGGTTCATTCCTGGGCACTGTGTGAACTGTTAGTGCAACATCCAGCCCACAATCTCTCCAGCACAGAAAAGGGTAGTGTGACCAGAGGGGGCCTGCTCAGGAAGAAGTAGCAGCAGCAGTAGCCTGGGAGCTGGCTGCAAAGGAACCGCCAGGTAGCATGGGAGTTAGGAGTGACAGGTTGAGAACCAGGGTGGGGAACAGCTGGGCCGCAGGGGGATTAGTATCAGGGCTGCTGGATATCCAGGAGGCTCAGTTGTGAGTCGAGCTGGGCAAATAACTGATTATTCATGTCAGGTTGAACCAAATTGATATTTTTCTGGTGTTTTTGATGCATCAAAGCAATCAGGGCTGGGTCTGTTCAGGGGAGCCGAACCTGGAACCAGGGGCTCCCGCCTGCCAAGGAAGTGCCCTGGCAGGGCTAGAAGTTATAAAGGGACCACCATCCCCACCGGCGCCTCTTCTTGGTGACTGGCTGAAAGGATTCATGTCAAAATCGGGGCTCATTTCGCCTCAACCAAAACTGCATTTTTCCTGGAGTAAACTAGGTGTCCTGGAAGTTCTGCCCCAGTCTGGTGAGGAGCCCTGCCCCATCTCAGGAGCTCTTATATCATGGCACAGCTCCCTGCATCAGGTGTCTGCAGGAGACACAGAGCAGATGGGCAGTTACACAAACAGGCAGGGAGCGGGAGACATCTCAACAGGGCAGGGCTGGCTCAGGTTACTTCCCCAGCAGCAGCAAGGGGGCAGCAGGAAATCAACGGTCACTAGAGTCACCATCTAGTGACTACCCCGTATCTGGGCTGGATCAAGCCAGCTCCACTCACTGCCATCCTCTGGGCAAGAAGGTGCGAGTCCTTCTCACCCAGCCTTGCAAAATTCTACTCCGAGGTGTTAGCGGCTGCACTGCCCTCGGTGTCATGGGGAGCAGACCTCACGCCTGGGCTGGTGCATCACTATAATCCCCCGCTCCACCCCTAGCTGCTCTCATCTCTGTCCCCAGGTTCATAGGCACTGACCTGGCCGATGTAGGGGTAAGAGTCCTCCGAGTCGATGCCCCTGTTCTCCTTCACATACTCGAAGGCGTTGGTCATGTAGCCGCCCCCGCAGCCGTCATTGTTGGTCACGCAGTCGACCAGGTTCTGCGGGCTGAGACCCTGCAGCTTTCCTGTCTGCCGCTTGAGCTGCCCCTCCAAGGCCCCGACGGAGCTGAAAGCCCAGCAGGAGCCGCACTGACCCTGATGAACAGGAGGGGAGATGGTCAGAAGTGAGAGGCTGTTCCTAGCCCGAGGAGCAGGAGCAGCGGAGAGGGAGAGCAGAAAGCAGCCAGCGTTTGTGGTTATTCCTCCCACTGAAATGTAAGGCTCTCACAGGAGTCAGAGTCAGATCTTGGTCACCCTGGTGTAAATCCGGAGCCACTCCACCTCCGTGGAACTGAGCCCAGACTCCAGCCACTGGCTCTCCAAGCTGGCCTTGAAAAGTCCCAGCCAACAAGTGCAGTGCAATGTAGGGCAGCCATACGGTTCAACCAGAGTCGACAAGGAAGTACCGAACTCTGAGAACAGCACCGCTTACCTGGTTCTTCACGGGCGTCACGTAGCCCTTCTTCCTCCAGTCCACCGAGTCCGGCACCTTCTCCTCCCAGTCAGGAACGTAGACCGTGTCATTGCTGGGCCCACGCGACGGAGGGACCTTCAGCCCCGTCATCTTCTGCACCACCTCCTCACTGGTCTACGGAGGGAGAGGCAGACGTTAGGCAAAGCCGGGCGCTGGTGGACATTTCGTAGTCACCGTTAGGCCAGAGCTGCCATGCATGGCCCAGGGCGGGAGGGGCAGTGACCCAAAGGCACTGCCTGGGGAATTGCATGGTGGAGGAGAACTTTAGCGTGGCTAAACCTGCCGGGCTGGCACCCGCCCTGGGTGGAGAGGAAAATGAGCTTCTGCCTAGAGAGAGAATTTCCCTCTCTTGCCCAGCCATGAACAGAGAGTGTTTAAGCTGGTGCGGCACGGACCCAGGAGGCAAAGCATTCAGGCGTGGAAGCAGGTTGTGCCACTAGGGTCTGGCAGCCAGACTCTGTGAACAGACAGACCCAGGATAGGAACAAAGACCTGCGCTCGGACGCCTTCCCCACTGTTAGCGTGTGTACCACCGCAGCACCTTCACTGGCCTGGAGCAGGGGGGAGAGCTGTAAGTGGGGGTGCTGGATCTGGGGTGGAGCCAGAGATGAGGGGATCAGGGTGTGGGAGGGGGCTGGGGCGGGCAGTTGGGATCTGGGAGAGGGTGCAGGCTTGGGGTGAGGGCAGTGTGCAGAGCCCTGTGTCGTCCCCCACAGGAGCTGGACCTGTTGGCCGCTTCTGGGATGCGGCACAGTGCCTTAGATCCCGCAGCACCACTGACCAGACTTAACGGCCCAGTCATTGACCAGAGCCGCCAGGGTCCTTTTTCAATCAGGCGTTCCAGTCGAAAACCAGATGCCTGGTCACCCTAAACCGAACACCCCGGCGATGATCGTGGGACAGAGGGTAACATTACTGCAGCGCCTGGGGATAATTCACAGATGATCTGGAAATACCCTGGCATGTCATCCACCTACCATGTCCCCCAGGTGGTTCATGGCCAGTTCATAGGTGTGGGTGCCCAGAGAGAACTCCAGGTTGTGGGTGGTGATGTACTTGAGGTTCTTCTCCCAGATCAGCCGGCGTGAGAGCTCGTCCATCTGCGAGGCAAGGAGGATTCAGGAATGGAAACACACCGGGCGATTGGACACCAAGGGCCGGACCCTGCTTGGGCTCCCACCGGCGCTAGCTTGGGAGCTGCAGCAGAGTCTGGAGCCCACGTGGTGGGGGTGAGAGTTATTGCTGTCCCAATGCAACACAGAGATCGAGAGCACTGGAATAGGGCCTCCCATATTGCCCTGGGATAGGCAAGGTGACGTCCCGGGTCTTGAACCCAGGCCTGGGAGTTCCCAGACACCTGCCACCCAATGGCTACTGAAGCCCACTGGGCTGAGAAGCCATCAGGGCTATAGCCCCAACCCAGACACCACCCCCAGGAGCTGTGATTGGAGGATCACCCCACTACACCAATTGGTCCAGCTATGCTATTTAAGGAGGAGAAATAGGAAGTTTGTCTGAGGAACCAGGTGGTTTCCTGTTGTGGCTGCGTCTGACCCTGTTTGTGCCTGGCCCCCGCCCCCAGTCCTGTTCCTGCTCTGCTCCTGCCTCACCCCCAGCTTCGCTGCTCCTGTTCCCACTGTGCTGCTGGCCTCCAGTAACCAGTCCTGCCTCCAACCCTGGCCTGGACTTCTGCACCTGACTGGTGTGACCCTTGGCACCTGACCTCGGCTCTGACCCTCTGCTTCTATTGCTGGTTCTCCCTCTGGCTTGATCCCTGGCTCTGGGAACTGGCAGTTGACTCTGGTGCCGACCCTTGGCTTTGCTTCCCAACCTGTACCCCTGCTCCACCCACTAGACCTGACCGCCTCAATCCCAGTCCGTAAGAGCCAGTCAACATCCATACAACACCCTGGCGGCACATGATTCTTTAAAGCTTCATTAGAATTCCCCAGGCTGGCCAAAGCAATAACGGGGTCCCTTTTCCCTGGAGCAGGGGACAGCTCAGTGGTTTGAGCACTGGCCTCCTAAACCCAGGGTTGTGAGTTCAATCCTTGAGGGGGCCATTTAGGGATCTGGGGCAAAAATCTGTCAGGGGATTGGTCCTCCTTTGAGCAGGGGGTTGGACTAGAACCTCCTGAGGTCCCTTCCAACCCTGATATTCTATGATTCTAATAAGTGGCTGGGGGGTGCCGCAGACAGCCCTTGCCTTCTGTGCCAGCAGGCCAAGGTTCAAATCCTGGACGTGCCTCATGCAGGGGATAACTGGGGACCTCTTATGCAGGAGATCAGGCTTAGTGAGTCTTGTCTAGCCTTAAGCTCTAGTCCTACATTCCTCCAGGGTCATACAGCTGCTCGGCCTTTCCCCATTGCTAGGTCCTGCCCTCCTTCAGGGGTCTCGCATAGCCCCTCTGCCACTGAACTTCTAGCCCCACAAGACCTGCTCTGCCCATAACACTAATTCCTCCACTCCCTACCCCTCTGGGGAAGTGGAGTCTCATTGCCAGTGCTAGGTGCCTTTCCAGCCCCAAAGCACTCGATAAGCCACTCGAAAACCAGCTGCCTCATTTTCAATAAACCTCAGTGCTCTGGCTGCAGGGGACTCTCCACACCCATTGACGCTGGGGCAGAGTGGGGGTAAAGTGCTACCGGTCCCCCTGACATGGCAGGTCTCCGCAGCGACCACAGGAGGGTGAACAAGGCCCACGATCTTTAGCAGAGACAGACAGACCTTGGCTCTGTGTGCGCTAGCAGTACGGCTGCTGCTTTTGGGCCCTGCCTGCCGAGCGTTCAGCCCCACAGCTGTGCTGAAGCCCAGTCCCCAAAGCATCCTGTCCCACATGGAGCTGCCAGACTCCCTGCCCGGGTACCTTGCCGTTGTATTGTTTGTGGTAGGTTTTCTTCCATAGCTCCCACTGGGAATCCAGTGCCTCCTCTGGGTACATGCTGGCCTTCACTGCCGGCAGCAGCAGGGCTAGGAGGCTGATCCACCACATCCTGCGAGGGCGGAGGGGAAAGCCATGAGCAGGACAATGTAGGAGGGCAGCATTGGAGAGGTTAAAGCGATGCGAGACACACACCCCACCCCGGACAACCTCTAACCGCACTGGGTCACTACAGATCCCCCTGGCACTGTACAGACTGCACACTCTGCATGCACGACACATGGCAAAAAGTGGGCCAGGTCCCCCTCTAGTGGTCAGTCCGTATAGAGGACAACAACCTACTACAGCTGCCAGAGCTGCCCTTTTAGCTCCAGTGGTGGAAGTCGGGGCTGCGGTGCTGAAAGTTTGGGTTTGCACCCGGCGGATGACCCACAGAGGAGGGGGCGTCATTCCACCGGCAGGCGTTACTGCCCTGTTCTATCCCAGCTGCAGCTCAAGCAATTCCCTCCCGTGCGTTACCCCTGCGGCTGCAGGTAGCTGGGGCCTAGCGTTGCTGCGGGGTGGGGGACAGGCTCCGGCCCTGCCCCATCCCGCACCGCGCCTGCTCTGTGACTAGAGCGAGGACTTTGCTCCTGAATTCTGTCGACATGGAGCCCTCAGCAGCACTCTGCTCCCCTGACCACAAACGCAAAGCCTGGCCAGGGGGAGGGTTTTACACGGGGCCGGTCAATGAAAATCTCCGCGTGAGCCAGGCTCTTCTTTACCAGCCGGATCCCAGCCCCTGGACTGCCCCGTCGTCACATGAGCCTCAGCAGCTGGTTCCCATTAGGGCCTTTTGGCAGATGCCGGGGAGATTTTGGAGGAATGCAGAGTGAGCCGGCTGGGCTCGTTAACTCTGCTTCACGACTGCGCAGCCTGGCGAAGGCCAGCCCGGGATAAAACCCACCCCGGCTCATTGCTGCCTCAGCTGCCCCCGCTTCAAGGCATTTCCCACAGGTGGGTAGCGTTCTTGCCACCTTACAGATGGGGAAACTGAGGCACGGACTGGCCTGAGGTCTTGTAGCAAGTCAGCAGCCTTGCTGGAAACAGAACCCAGGTGTCCTGGCTGCCGAGCCAGTTGCTCTAACCACTGGGCCGCCCGGGATCCCCTTAAGCCTGCTATCCCTGTTTCCCAGCCTAGGAAACTCAGGACAGCGTAGGGAAGGGATGTGTCCCAGGGAATGTAGGTCCCCCAACGGTCACTCCTGCCCTCAGCAGCTCCCAGGATCAAGCCCTGAGCTCCCATGTCACAGCCAGCATTACCACCGCTTTCACGCTCACCTGAGCTCCCTCTGCCCGCGTCCACCCTCCAGCCCGCCTGGCACCCAGTGTGCAAGTGACCAGGGATGAACGGATGGCTCCCCCCACTCTGCCACCACCCATCTTCCCCATGCTGGGAACAGCTTACTAAACTCCTCTTCAGAAATCAGGGACCACCAGGGCGGTCTAATGGCTGGAGCACTGGACTGGATGCTGAGCATCTGGGCTCTGTCTCTAGCATAACCCTAGGGAAGTATGTGCCTCAGTTTCCCTTCTCTCATCTTGTGTCTGCCTGGTGAATTCGGAGTGGAAGCCCTTGAGGGCAGGGGCTGTTTCTCACTCCAAGTATGCACCGGACCTAACCCAGTGGAAGCCCTGGCTCTCCAGGAAGGCCTCCAAGCGCTCCCATAAAACTAACAACAAGCCAGACTCCCCATTCGGTTTACAAGCCGGGCTACCAACCCGGGATTCCAAACTGCTTCCGTTCCCCTGGGCCTGGGGGAAGTTCAGCCCCAGCAGCAAACTTCTGAAACATCCCCAGGTCTCTGCTGGGGCTGAACTGCTGGCTGGTCCTGATGCTTGGGGGAGAAGGAAACGAAAGCGAACAAAGAACCAATTCCGAGAGCAGCGAAAGCTACTGTCAGAGGCTATGAAACCCCTTCTGCCCCCCAGGGAAAGCTCTGTAATCTGCACCACAGGGCACAGGCAGGAGAATTTCTGCATCGTACCCCACAGACATGGGGTGCTCCCTCCAGCTTTGGAGCGAGCAGACCCAGCAGCCCTGGTGGCTATGTCTGGAGAGCTGTCAGATCCCCCTTTGCTGCTAAGGAGGAAAGTGGGGCTCACCTGTACATCGTGGCTGCTCTCGGATACCAAAGTTAGCGACCGCTTCGCCGTGCCCCGAAGAGACCCCGAGCAGAGATGAGAGCCGGGATGCTGCCGCTCTGCTCGCCTGCTAGTTCTTTTTATGCTGGCTGGATTGAGGAAGTCGGGCAGGCGACTGGAAAATATGGGCTGCCAGTTTCATGCAGGGTTTCTCAGATTTGCATATGGGCCTGGCCAGGGAGTGGGGGGGGCTGCAGGGAGCAGTGCTGGCTGGGTGTTCGATTTCACATGACTTGCAGCTGCCTGCAGAACTTAGTCACCTCGGTACTTCGCAGGCCCAGGCCTCACCCAGCCTTGCCCCCTGGGGGGTCATTTGCACCTGGGCAAAGCAGGTGCAGGGGAGAACTTGGGGGGGGGGGCTGTCTATCCCTCCCTCAAAGCTCCAGTAGAACACAGATTTCCTGAGCACACACCCCATCCCAGTGTGCACAATCCTCGCCCTGCCCCAGACTGGGAGGGCGCTTAACATCACCTGGGAAGCCCAAAGGGCACTTCGCTTTTAATGCCACCCCGTAGAGTCACAGGTACCGCCCCTACCGAGTCCATCAGCAACGCATGAAAGGTGCTAGCCAAGGAGGTCCTGAGCACCCTGCGTTTCCTCTGGCTTTGGGACAGGTCACCCCGGCAGGATTAGTCCCAGAAGGGCCTAATCCTCAGCCCTGAGCGCCCCTTGTTCCAGCCACTGATTGAAGCTGTGGGCACTCGGCCCCTGGGCAATTTAACCCCGTAACTAGCTGCAGGAGTCACTTAGGTCAACACAAGGCTGGGCCTTGCCCCCCTGGGTCAGCACACAGCAGGCTGCTTGCGTGATGCCACCTCTTAGAGGAGGCACCGGGGGATTGATCCAGTGACCTCCAGAGCTCAGAGAGCAGGAGTGGCTACAGCTTAAGCTGAAGCTAAAGCAACACACACACATACACCCCTCTCCACCCAGCCACATATCCACCCAGCCCAGGCACAGGCCTGGGAACTGAACCCACGAATTGCAGCCACGGAGGAGCGTGCGAGGCGTTACACGTCCCACACTGTGCCTGATCCGCTGAGGCTGCTCCAGGCCAGGCTCTTTAGCTCAAGCTGTAAAGCAGCATTTCTCAAATGTGGCCACCAGGGGCTTTTCTTGCAGCCACACAGGCTCCTGGGCTGTGACTGGGGGAGCGGGGAGGGCAGCAATGCACCCCCTTGGTGTTGGTTGCTGGGGCCGCCAGCAGGGGTTGGGCCCTGCCCCCATCTGGAGACCACAGAGCATAAAGCTAAAGCTAATCAAGTATTTTAGGAACAAGTTGGTGGCCGCACTCTGAGGCCACCAAATAATTTGTCCAGAGAACCCCCGGAGACTCATGTGCTTAGCTAGGCAGGGCCCAGGTTCAATCCCCAGGGCCAGCCAAGAAGTTGTTCAGCGATGGATTTAGATAACGTAGCTTGCCGCAGAGTGGGGCTGAAGCTGTCACGGCTGCAGGGGGCGGAGGGGAGATTGGATTCAGGGCCAAGTGGGATTTGACCCTATGTGCCTCTAAGGGCAGGACTCGGGTTTCCATAAGCCTCTGAATTCTTGGTCTCTGCACAACACAACAGCTGATGCCATTTGGGCTGGCTGTAGCAAGGGAAGGAACCAGAGAGATCCAGCAAAGGTGTTCCACTTTTCTACAGTAACACCTAGGATCCCTGGTCATGGAGCAGGGCCCCGGAGTGCTAGGCGCTGCACATAGAATAGACTGTCCTTCCCCCAAAGAGCTTCCTGTCTAAGTAAAGGCATTGGCTAGAAAATCAGTGCCTGGGAATTTCAAAGCTGCCCCAAGGACTGGATTAAATTTAACAGGAACCTGGCCACCAGCTCATCAGCTGCTTTGCGCATCATCCCAGCCTGAATGACTCTGATCCATGCATCCTGTGGCTTCCCCTTCAAACTTGTCAGAAAACTTTCCTCTTATTCATACCAAAGTACGGCGTTCCATACAGACACGAGCCGCTCAAGGTGACTCCAATGGCATCTGTCCATCTAATCTGATCTAGCACTTTTCATCCATAGGTCTCAAAGGGCTTCACAGTGGAGGTCGGTATCATTATCTCCATTGTGCAAATGGGGAAACTGAGGCACGGAACTGGGACACGACTCACCCAGCAGGTCAGTGGCAGAGCCGGGTTATAGAACCCAGGTCTTTTGAGTCGCAACCCAGTGCCCGTCGCACTGCCTCTGGCCTAGCTTCCTCAGACAGACCCGGTCTTTCATTGCTCTACAGCCTGTGGAAGCATTTGGACTAGTGCAAAAAACGTTGCCGTATTAAGTTGGCGACATTTGACCTTGGTTTTGCGCTGCTGTAAATGACCGTGTGAGCGACGGAGAATTGCGCCATCTTACCTAGTTCTGTTAGGCTGCTCTACGATACAGGGGTTTAACCTGTGGGGGGTGACAACAAGGTGTCAGGGGGCTCCACTCCCATAGTGCTGGATGGGAGGGGCACCCGGGGCTGGTTGAGAAGCCCAGCTCTGCCCTGAGTGTTACGACAACTTCTAGTGTAGAAAGGCAGAACAAAGCCCAGTGGCCGGCGGTTAAAGCCAAACAAATTCAGATTAGGAATCAGGCACGAACTTTGACCAGCGAGAGTGATTAAGTTGCTTCCCCCCACCTCGTCTTCTAACACAATCTGGCTGCCTTTCTGGAAGGGACGTGTTAGTCAGATACAGGCTCTTGGCCTCTAGCCAGCATTAACTGGGTGAAGTTCTCTAGCTTGTGCTATACAGGAGGTCAGACGAGATGATCTAACAGCCCCTTCTGGCCTTCCCGTCTACTGATCTCTGAATAAGCAGGAGGGAACAGCTGTCTTTTTCCAGAGAGCAAAATAATTCCATGTCACCCTCAGTTGGACAAAATACCATTAGAGACCACGCTGACAAGACTCAACAAGCCACAAAACCAGAGCCACGACAGTAAAGACAGAGTAGGTGGGTCATACCCAGCCATCAGATCTGAAGGCACAGAGCAAAGAATAAATGCATACTCTCCATTTGGATAACTGAGTGTAGGTCGGCCCTGCAACCGATGGGGGACTGCAGTTCGGGTAGGCCCACCAGGGCTAGATTTAATATAGTTGAGTGGCTAACGGTAGCAGCAAAGACCTGGCCAGCATGGAGCCTGGTGCAGGCCAGCAATGTGAGTACGTACCCAGGCATATCTTCGCAGCAGACACACAGGGAAGTTAGATAAAATACATAATTCCTCTCGCTGGAAGGTTGCAACTTAACACAACTTTCTTGCGTAGAATTCAGAACGAGAACACACACAACCCCCCAAAAACAGACGCAAACGCAGGCCTGAATTGACTGCGGCTAGACTCAGATTGCACATTTCCCGATGGAGTCCCGTAACCTGCCCATAGCAGCTGGAAAAACCTTGAAATCTCAAGTGACAGCCTACAATTTTTGACACAGTTTTAATACACTGTCCTAATACACTGTCTTTAGCTGCCGCTGCATCTTCGCTGCTATCTTTAGCCATGCTTGCAGGGATGAAAACTAGGTGGAGATGCCAACCCAGGCTGCAATCATACCTCCTATAACACCTTGGAACACTAAATCAAGGAGGGGCCCCATCCAAATCCCAGTGAAGTCCAAGGAAAAAAAAGGAGTTGGATTGGGCTCTAAAGGCCAAGCACAAATCCAGGGCAGAGTTAAGGTTATTTGGATGCTGATCACTGCAAAAAACGGTCTGTGTGCCAGAGCTGTTGATTAGAACACTAAATTGATGGATTTCCAGTTTTTAATGCTTTGGTGGGGAGGGGGAAGGATGTGTTTCATCCAGAGTGTCTTTTTGAACTGCACTTAATAACTGCATCTCAACCAAATCTTTGTTGTTGGGGGCGTTACAATCACAAGGCCAGGATATGGGAGCAGAGGAGTAAAGCCCCTGCAGTATGGGAACGTGCTCACTAGCAGACAAAGGGTTCCTCTCCCTGCTTGTAGCAGTGGCTCAGGGCAGAGGACGGCATTCAGCAGACCAGAAAGGTTGACTCCTGCTCTCTGAGTAAAGGTGCTTTCTGGCCTGATGCACACGCAGGGTCAGCAGTTCATGAAGCAGCTCTTCCCTTGGCAAGGCATGGAGGAAAGCAGGTGACTTGCAACAAGGAAGCAGCCTTGGCTATTAACAGACAAAAAAAACAGGCAGGGAGAAAGAGTCGAAAAGGGCTGCCTCCTGCAGCCCACCAGGGGATGCTGTGCTTGGCACGACTGATCAAAGGAGAAAGCAAGTGGCTTTTTACCCCAGGTCTGTCTCCTGTCTCTCCCCTTCCATGCCTGCAATCAGAGCCCAGTTCTTACACACCAGGTCATTGCAGGTTCTGCCTAACAAGCATCCCCATCAACCCTGTTCAGATTCGCTCCCTTCTTGTCCAGCACAATACAATGATCCAGGGACCGATTCTGCTGGTCCCTCAAAAGCCGGGGTGGGGTAGAGAATAACCACACAAATTTGGTTTCATTCTTATTTATTCCTAGTGCAGCTAGTGCTCAAAAGGCCTCAATTAACACACAGGGAGATCTGGGACCCTGCCCCAAAGGACTTATATTGTAAAAACAGAGCAGGGACATAGTTCCAGGTGACCGGGGCATGTTTTGGAGACAAGCCAACCAGAGCCCTGCATTAGCCATTCCCATTAACATAGGGCCTGCTGGGACTCTTCACAAGAACATGCTAGGAAGCAGGTATTTTGGTTTAAATCCCCACCGTCAGTTTTCATCTCCCTGCCCTGAGATACATAACTTCAGTCCCTCTCAACAGGAGGCATTGTTTAAAGGAACACAACCACGCACACAAGCAAACAAGCTTCCGCACAGCTTACGTTCCAACTTTATCTCTCTGGTTTGCCAGGGACCTACAACTTGCCTGGAGCTCTGTGACATCTAGTGGCTAAACAGCATATTACAAGTAAACATAATGCACAGCTCCCTCCATTGGATTCGCCTCTCTGCCCCGGACATTTCCCTACACCACTACCCTGCCGCATTTCCCCAACAACCTCTCCAGTTTTGTGAGCTAGTTAAATGCAGTGTTGCGAATTTAGCGATTGTTTGGACATTTGAATTGAAATTGAAACATTAATACACGCTTTAAAAGCATATAAAGTGTATGATAAAATATGTGTATCTGAAAAAGTATAATAGATTTGAGAAGTATGAACATAGACTAGCTTCCTTATACAGCTGTTTTTTATGACACAGTGTCAGTGCATTCATTTAGGTGATGTTGGCCAACCTAATAATTTCGAATTATGATTTGTAAGCAAAGTCTAAATGAGCTCTCCCTGACAGCTAGTGATGAGCTGCGGGGAAAGACTTCAGGACCAGATTGTATTTACATTCACACCTAATCTACCTAGGTATCCAGCAAACAGAGCTGTGTGCCCAAGTGATAGATTTTGGCTGGGGTTGGGTTACAAATCACTTGAACGGGGTGGGGGAGGGAATGAAATGTTGTTGTTCTTATTGTATGAGTAAAGGGCAGTAGAACTGTATTTAGCCTGTGCTGATTGAGGGCATCAGGAGAGAGGGTGGGGACAGGTGTTTTGCTTGATGGTCTGCCTGAGTCACAAGTACTATCTGACCTGCCGCTCTCCACTGTTTTTAAGGACAGAGCTGATTAGGTTCCATAGAGAGTCTTTTGTTTTGTTAAGTGACCACTACACTGAAATCACTGAGAATCAGGTCTAAGTGCTTAGACCTGCTGTGGGACAATGTTTCTGTGGAAGACACGGCCCAGTCTGCACTAGCACCGAGCTTCCAGCTGAAATCACTGAGAGCCGGGTAGAACCTCAAGAGTCCAACTCACAGAGGTCACAGTGGCAGGTGGCAGCAGAAGGTGACAGCACAGGGCCATTGGCAACAGAGCGATGGAGAGAATGGTGGCACAACAAACAAAAGTGGCCAGAGCAAACAGTGAGCAGCTGGAGGAAAGAGCAAGATGCCGTCTTGCCCCCCACCTGGGAGTTGAACTCATGTGAAAGCACCTCTGAACTCTGAGTCTCCACTGACCAAGGACAACATCACTGAGTGTTAATGAGGCTGTTCAGAATGCTGGAGACAATACAGTTCACGCTAACAATCACGGCTGTGGCATCACACTTTCTATTTAAGCAAGAGAGATACCACACACTACAATGTTAAGTGCATTGTCACTTGTTCATCCTGAATTTGAACACAGTTCTGAACGAGACCAGCAAATGCTCTGCAAGAAACTCAGGCTGGCTAGAAGCATGTGGTCCAACAGTGGAAGACTCAACAGTTGAAAAAGTGAAGAACTTTCTCACCATATTTGCATACATGGCTGATGAATGCACCGATGCAGATGGGGGCATCAAGTCATTGTGTACGTTATCTTGATGTCAGTGGTAGGCCAGTAGATGCATTTCTAGATGTTCAAGTTACAGAAGACACATCGGCTGCATCTGTGACAACCCACATCTTAGGAGAGTTAAATGCTTGTCAGCTGGACCCCAAACAGGTGGCTGCTTGTGCATTTGATGGAGCTGCAAACTTCTCTGGAAGACATGGTGGAGTACAAGCTTTGCTCAGAGAAAAGTGTAACCCTAATCTCTCCTATACACGCTGCAGAGGTCATCTACTCCAACTAGCACTAGTACAAGCTGCAGACTCTTCAAAAGACATTTGAAAAAGCTACAAATTTAATGTCTTCATTATATTTTTTTTTTCAGCAAGAGTCCAAAAAGGCTGAATATCTTGGAAAACATGGAAGATACACTGGGACTGAATTTCAAATTAGTCCAACCTGGGAAAACCCTCTGGCTTTCTCATGAGCGATCCTTGGCTGTTTTTAAAATTACTTCAGCTGTTTTTACTGGCTTTGGAAAGTATCTACCAAGATGGGACGGATCTAAGTAGTGAGGCTGGTAGACTACTTTTGCTTCTACATTCAGAGAAGACCATTCCCATTCTCTGTCTTGTCAATCTACCATTGAAACCACTTGGGTCATTAAACAATACCATCCAGGCATCTGTTACAACAGTAGCAGATCTCTGTCCAGCAATAGAAGCTACATTTGGATCAATCAGAGCACTATCCATTGAAAAAGTACTGGGAGAAGCAAAGACGTCAGTCAAAAGTTGACTAATAAATGCACCGCATTGCATTAGGTAATGCAGCCACACGGTCGCCCTCTAAAGCAAGCCCCATCCTCCCCACCTTAGAGGGAGAATCTGAGGCATGGAGAAGGGGCCCATCCAAGTCATTAGCCAAGTCTCCATTGACCACAATACCCATCGGTGTCTGAACGAGGCCTCCAGAGCTTCTGCTCCCAGCCCAGCCCAACTGAGGAAGCGACGGAGTCTTGTCTCACGACGCCTATCCTGGATTTGGCCAGCCCTCTAGCAATATTACTCAAATCAATAGTCGAACGCTGCTGGCTTTTTCTGGGAATTGCAGGCCAGGGCATCCAGAGATTTGTATGGGTGATCTAAAAGCCAAACACTTTCATAAGGCACAGTTACGTTATTCAGTATGTATTCAGGATCAAGTTAATAGTCAGACAATTCTGGCTTGCCAGCTGGGGAGCCTTCCTTGGAGTACTAAACAGGGTACCCAAATTTCTGAGCACCTGTCTTCTTTTTGGCACTTCTTTTGTGTACGTGTGTGGGGCAAAAGCTTTTCCACTCCAAGGGCAGTCCACATTTTACTATACCACAGTCCCACACAGTGGGGAAGGCACGTTTTCCCCAGTAACGCGCACGACAAAAAGTCCTGCTGCTACCACTGAACAGGAAAGGTGAACTTTGAAAGTAGCATTGAAATCAAAACAAATAAAGGTAAATGAAACCAACAGCCTGGCTCACAGCGGGAAACCTGTGTCCTGAGGTTGGGGCTCGGCGGGGCATGGCCTTGCCTGCTCCTTTCATCTCTAGGGCAGCCTTGGGGTGGGCCTCCGGATGCCTGGGTTCAATTCCCAGCTCTGACCCAGGCTCCCTCGCTTCCTAATATGGGCATTTTAGAAAGTGTAAAGAGAGAGTGGCCCTCATGCCCAAGGAGGGTAACGAACATCCCCCCCTGCTCGTTTAACTAGGGACAGCTGATTGTGCCACCCCCTCAGGGATACAAACCCGGGACAGACCTTAGTCTTGTTCCCCAGACTAAGTGGCTCTGGGATCACGTCTCGTCCCTCTCTCGCAAACTCATCTGGCCAGCGGTGCGGGGACATTCATCGGTGCAGGACAGAGCCCTTCTCCAGCAGACGGGCTTGCTTTGATATGGGGCCTGCGTAGAAAGACGTTAAAATGAAAATATATATATCTAGGAGGCGGGAGACAAGTGATGTCCCCTCTCTGGCTCTCAGAGCCCCATCAGAGTGATGGTTTCATCACACACAAATTAGCCGGCGCATTATAGGGGAAACGGGGGAGAATTCTCCAACTGGGATTATACAGGCGATCAGAGGAGGTGATCTAATAGCCCCCCCTCTGGCCTTGGTGACGATGTGTCTAAAATGGGGAGGCTAATCCAGTGTCCGCCTGGTCTTTTCACCCGGGGAGCTCCTTGGGGCAGGGCCTGTCTCTTGCTGCATCTGGGCAGCTCCCGGCCCTGAGCTCAGCTTTAGCTGTGTGTGTTATTAAGCCTGTGTGGGAAGGAGGAGGAGGAGGAGGATCACTTTCTCTGATCTCCAGCTAGTAGGTCACAGCTATTCCGTGGAGAGCAGAGACTCGTGATGGCAGATCCCGTGACCGGCTTTCCCCTCCTGTCGTCGCTGGATGGGGCTGTTTGCTTCTAGCTGCCAGGAGGAACATTCCTGGCGCTCGTGCACACTGGCTAGGAAGAGCTGCATGGAAGCAGCATGAATCAGCCAGAGCAGAGGAGCCACCACAAACGTGGAGTCATCTCTGCCAAGGGCTGCAGCCCCGACGCGCACGACTCCCCAGGGAGCCGTCGTGGGTGAGCAAGCAGCTTGTGACCAGTCATGGGGGCCTGACTCCTTCGGGAGCAGGAGCTGTTTATCCAGCTCCGGGACAGACCACAGACGGCCCGCTGAAGCCAAGAGCAGAACGGAGGGTGCTGCTGCCCCACCTATTATACCAACCCCCCAGGGTGGCACCGTGGCATGGCCTGAGCCCTGACACTCAGCACCATCTGGCCTTTGCCAGCAAAATGGGGCACGGCGTCAGCTTGCAGGATCTTTGACTGCCGGAGCAGGCGGGAAGATTTGGGGGGCTGTTTTAGGCTTTACTATGCTGGGGGCTCCTGTCGAGGGTGGAGATGCAGCAGGCAAACTGCAGGCAACGGGCCGATAAGCCACAATTCGCACCAACACCGCTTAAACCCGGTTTAAAACCAGGCTGGGTTGCACAGGTGCAAATAGCAGATCTGGGCCTCTGCAGTGCAGCTGATGGGCCAATGGCAGGGATTGGGGTCAAGCCCTTAGCCCCTTTGGAAATCCCAGCCTAAGGCAGCTGGACACTTAACTCCTGGAAGTTGGAGTCTTTACTTCTATAGGCCCTAGCTCTAGCCTCTTGTGACTGGACCCAGGGCCCTCAGAGGCTGCTCGCTCTGGTGCCCACCTTACAGATGGGGAAACTGAGGCATGGAAGGAACCTGAAGCCACCCAAGGAGCCAGGGTTGTTCCGGGAGCTCCTGCCCACCCTCCCTCCATAATGCGCCCCGACAGAGGCTCACTGCAGTGCAAGAGACGCAGCTGAATAGCTGCATTCCTGGGGCCAGGCATTTGAGCTGGCTCAGCGCCAGGCCAGCAGTCACGAGGCTCGGCTTCATTCACGCCTCTTCAGAGCCTAGCTTTTGGCTGCTGCTTCCCCTGCTGCCCCCCCCAAGGGGGTCCTCTCGTTCACCCCACAAGCCCCTTCCCCATCAGTAACATTGGATGGGCAAGAGGCCGGCAGATTCCCTCCTCTTGGCTCTGCCTCCCACTTTCCACAGTCTGGGCACAGGAGCCGGCTCCCACACCACACTGTGCCACAGCTTCTCCCTCCTACCAACGCCGGGCCTGATCCTGGGAGCTCTGCGCCCCTCCCTCCCCCACCTCTGGCACAGACACCTAGCTCGTGGCAAGCCAGTGCCCCCTTCAGTCTGCAGCAGGAACAGGAAACGGAGGGGAGCTGGCTGGGCCCCGGGGCCACGAGGGAGCGTGACCCATTCCATCAATGCATGTGGGGAGACAGCAGATGGGGAGGGCACAGCAGAGAGGCAGAGCTCTGAAAACCCCCCGGCCAGAGGCTTGGGACTGAAGGAATCAAAACAATCGTGATGAGCAAGGTGAGCTGCTTAGCAAGGGACCTGCTCCAAGCTGCAGGCTGATTTCCTCCACTACCCATTCCCCGTCTCTCCTCCTTCCTAAATAACCACTTCCTACTTCTCCAACTGAACTGAATCCCACACTGACACCACCAGCCACCTCTGACTCATTCCTCAAAGCCTTCCTCCCCCCCCCCCGGCCCCCGCAGCCTTGCTTGCTTCCATTTCCACCTCTGCAACCATCTTACAAGAGAAAAAAACAAAACACCAGGTGCCCTCCCCCCCCGACTCTTGCCTCCTTCTCCAGTCTTAGCTACAGAAGTTCTTCTCTGCTCACCTTCTCTAACCCGTGTTGCCCCAGTGACCCCATCCCACCTCCTGATCTCCCCTCACACCCCCTAGAGGTCATTTCCGAGCCACCTAGGATTGCAGGACGCACTGCAGCATCCTAGCGTGTGATACGGAACATGCCAAAAAACCACTGCTTCTCCGCCTGGGCCAGTCACACCATCGACCGTGCGCTCATCTTCTGGAAATCTCCCTTCCCTCGGCTTCGGCAACTCTGTTCTCTCCTGGCTTACTTCTTATTTCTCTAATCGCTCCTTTCTCACGTCCCGTGGAGCATCCTCTCCTGCCCTAGCTTTCTGCAGGGGTTCCCTGGGGCTCTGCCTTCTGGCATCTTCTCGTCTCTGCTGGGCACGCTCAGATCTCGCTCTCTGCCCCCCAAAAAGTGGGTCAGTCCCTCTGACGTCTCCTCGGGGATGTCTAACCTGAGCTCCAGTTCAACATGGCTAAAACGGAGATCTTAATCCCTTCCCCACCCCCCAACCCTGCCTGCTACCTCCTGTCTCCTTCACTGTGGAGAACACTGGCATTCTGCTGGCCAGTCAGGTCACCAACCTGGGGGACCTCTCTCTGGGTCGTCAGATCCTGGCTGCCTTTAAATCTTGCTGCTTCTCTCCAAGCTACAGCCATTCCTAGTCACCCTCGCAGCTAAAACTCTTATCCAGGCTGGCATGTTGCTTCTCGATTGCAGCAACATCTGTCGCTCTGGCCTGGACAGCTGCAGTCTGGCCCCGCACAGATCCTGTCCAAACGCTGCCACAAAGATGGTTTTTCCTAGCCCGTCGCTCTGACCGCATCGCATCCGACCGCTGGCTCCCCCTTCTCTAAACATCCACAAAACAGCCTCATGCTCCTCTTTCCAATGCCTCTTCAAAACAATCCTTGGCCATGCCCCAGACCAAAACGTCTCAACATGGGTTACGCGGCCCCTCAGGTTGAGCAATATTGCCTCAGTGGTTTTATCCATCCATATCCATCCATCATCTCTTGTTCTGTACTTCGGTCACAAGCTCTTTGGGGCAGGGACCGAGTTTTTATGCTGTTCGTACAGCACCTTGCACCGGGGGGGGGCGGGTTCTCGTCTGTGACTGAGGCTCTGAAGTTCTGTAGCATTACAAATAATTAACAAAGGCACAGATGCTGAAAATGACAAAGCTGCAGTATGTACTGGGGGTCACTAGAGGTCAGTTCAGAGCCAGGCAGGCTCGCAGGATGTGTCTACTCTGCAGCATTCATTCCAGAAGGTGCTAAAAACTCTGGGCATCTCTCCTTCGAAGCAGAGCCTCCAATGTGGTAAGGACAAGCCCCATGATGAACAAAGCAAAAGGTCCAGGCAGCGTCCTATCGGGAACAAGCTAGGCAGAGAGAAGCGCAGACACCGAAGATACGGGGCGAAGTGGAAATATGTCAAAATTAAGAATTCTCCAACCAGGGATCAGCCTCTGAGGTCATCCTACGTGCTCCTGAATTCAGGATCAGCAGCATTGCCAAGTCACAATTTTATCACAAGCCCTGCAATATTTGGCTTTTTTTTTTTTAAAGCCCCATTTCCTGGAGTCCTGGCATTCTGTGGGAATCTCAGAGTTTTTATTATTATTTTTAAAGCAGGTTTCCAGCCCGTGTGGTTGTGGCAGAAAGTGTGACCCCTAAAGGCAAAAGGGCAACTTAAAGAACTCAATTTTTATTATTTTTAACATCTTTACAAATCTTAAGCCAATTTCATGATATTTGAGGGGCCTGACTCCTGAATGATTGGGGGTGGGAACATTCCCTAACTCTTGTACAGCACTTGTCATCCCTAGATTTCAAAGCGCTTTCTAAAATATCATTATCCCCCCCCTTTTAGAGATGGGAAAACTGAGGCACAGAGTGGTGCCATGACTTGCCCAAGGTCACTCAGTAGGTCAGGGACAGAGCCAGGAATAGAACCCAGGTCTCCTGAGTGCCAGTCCAGTGCTCTATTCGCTACACGGTTTCACATTTTGACACACAGGTAAAATCCCATTTTCCTTTTCTCATGCTGAAACCAGGGGAGTATTTCATACCAAGGAGGGGAAATTTCCCCCTAACGTTTTTCATAGGAATGTGACTTAGTGGTTAGAGTAGAAAAAAAACCAGGAGCCAGGACTCCTGGGTTCCATTCCCAGCTCTGGGAGTGAGGACTGAGGTCTAGTGGACAGAGCAGGGGACCGGGAGTCAGGACTCCTGTATTTTATTGGCAGGGCTGTGACTGACGAACGCGCCCCCTGAAATGGCGATGGATTTTAAACCTAGATTCTCTGAAGCTGAGGACGGGTGTGTCTGCCTGCGTCACCCCTTCCCCTCCTTCCCCCTCCCCCCCCCCCCCCGCCTGTGGAGTTCTTACCACATCAGGGGGAGGACGTGATATTTTAGAAAGGACAAACAGAATCCAGAAATATCTCATGATCACAAGAGTTCCCAGCGTAATCACATCCAGACCCAGCTCTAAGGGTTCTGCAAACAATTAAAGGAGCAGGAGGGGAGGGAGCAGCCAGCCAGGGAGAAATCCTGACTTACGGGAATCCTGACAACGGGGCTGCAGAAAGACACTGCTGACAAACCCCCCCCCCCCCCCACACACACACACAGTGATGCTCAGTTCTGGAGCAAGGCATGGATGTCAGCCGACCACAGAGGATTCCTGCCAGCAGCTCTACCCCGAGAGAGGAAAAGGCTTGCGATCAGAGCTTTGGAGGTCTGGATTCAGTCCTGGCTCTGCTGGGTGACCCTGGTCACGTCACTTCATCTCTGAGCCTCTGTCTTATGGGGAGAACAATCCTTCCTTTCCCCAACTCTGTCTATTCAGCCTGGGAGCTCTTTGGGGCAGGGACTGTGTCGGGGCAGCACCTGGACGTGGCTGACACCGCCTGTCAATAAATAATATCCCAGTTCCAGCCGCCTGCACTGCTCTGTTTGCTCAGGTGCTGACGCAACCCCCTCAACACAGCAGGGCCTGGGGAGCATCAGGCTCTGATTGATGCACTGAGGAGAGGGGGTGAAATAACGTGCCAGGAACCAGCGGCTTAGGATGTGAGCTCACTCCTGTTACCAACGGGCTGCCCAGCGGTTAATGCTGCTGGTGAAACTATTTCTGCACCATTCTGGGCTGGGCTACACAGAGCTCCCTCTGCAGCTGTCACTCCTCTCCCACACAGGGACAGCGCTGGAAGCTGAGAGGCCAACTCTGTATCACTCCTGCAGGGGACGACACAGCTGACAGAGCGCGAGCTGGGGGGCGTTCTGGCTCACGCAGCAGGCAGAATCCAGCAGCTGGGTTCCAGGCATACGATTTTTAGCTGGGAGCAACGCGTACGCTGGAGGAGGAATTGCCTGGCTGGATCAGGCCCGAGGCCCATCTAGCCCAGCGCTGCGTCTCTGGAGGTGGCCAGCCCTAGATGCTGCAGAGGAAGGAGTTAGAGAACCCCACCGTGGACAGACGGGGGATAATCTGCTCCTGGCATTAGGTCTCTGCTAGCTAGAAATTGGCTTAAACCCTGAAGTAGGTGGTTTTGCATGAGATCACTTGGACACTGCCTGTCTGCTCACGCTGACGCCGCAGCAGAACAATGGTTATGCGGTGAATGAGCCAGGGTACTCGGAGCATCACCCTCTGGGGAGTGGAGCAGAATGAAGGAATTCGCTTTGATCAGTGGCCAAAGCTGGAAAGAGCTGAGAGTTGGTAGATTTGGTTTCTGAAGCTGGGTGGCAAGAGGGAGAGTTTGAGCCCTTTGAGGTCTGTTGGTTTATTCATCTCCTGCACCACTGAAGAGGAAGCATGGCCTAGTGGCTACAGGCATCAAGTCAGGACTCCTGGATTCTATTCTCAAGCTGGGGAGGGAATATGGTTGAGTGGGAGGCTGAGCTGCAGGAGGCCTGCACTGCGTCACAGGCACTGCTGCCTCACTGGATGACTGTAGCCAAGTCTTGGCCCCGTGTGACTCAGTTTCCCCAACTGCAAACAGCCCGAGAGGCCTGTGCCTTTACCAAGCCATCCAAGATCTGCAGCAGGAAAGAGCTCACCATTCTTCAAAGAATTTCACACTTTGCCTTCTCCCATCGTCCATGGGAAAGCTGGTCACTTCATACCCCCAGGGGGCTGGCTCAGGCAGCTCCTTAAAGAGTCAATTGTCGTAGCTTGTGACTTAACTCAGCAAACTGCTGCAACCGCGTGGTCCATTTCTTCCACCCATCGCAGCCGCTGGATCCTCAGGTGACAGGCCCTTTAAAAACGCTTGCGAAGATCGCAGGCTGGATGTTGGCTGCGTCGGTGGCTGGGAGAGGTGCCACCTACAATGGGTAACATCTGGCAGTGACATCAGGGCCTGGGAATTGTTTTGATTGGTTGGTGGATACACAACAGCTGACCCAGATGAAAGGACAGTGATCATTTGGTATTGCAGTAGGGTATCAGCGCCCTATTGCTGTAGGCCCTGGACAAAACAGTGAGAAACTCTCCCTGCCCCACAGTTTACAATCTGAGAGGGGAAACTGAGGCACAGAGGGGCAGTGACTTTCCCAAGGTCAGCCAGCAGCTCAGAGGAATAGAAACCAGGTTTCCTGAGTGCCAGCCTAGCACCACACCCACTGGGCCACAGCACCGCTCAAGAATTGAGCAGGGTTTAAACCTTGGAGACAGCGGAGCAGGCAGTTAAGGGGGAAGGATGATGCAGGAGACACATGATGGTGGTGTCTTCTCCAGGCTGCAGCAGAATGAAGCTGCCACCTCACATCAGAGCAAGAGGAGACTTCAAAGGGAAAGAATGAGCCCAGGCTCCAGATCCCTTCTGCTCCCCTTTTAATTCTGACTCTGGCTTTCAAACCACTTCAAACACTGCTAAGAACAGGAGATGAAAGGGGCTGGGGAACCATTAGCTCACCAGACACATGCTTGCCAGCTTTCCCTCTCTCCTCTTATGAAAGGCATCTTTCTTCAGGGCACTCCGCCTCCAGCCACGCTGGACGGGATTAATGGCATGGCCAGATGCATCTGCTTTGCTGCATCGATCAGGCCTGCTGCTTGCGAGAGCAAGAAGGGAAGGATGGGCTGGCCCCTACCCCCTTCTCTTTTATAAAACAGAGTCACAAGCACTGGCCAGAAATGGCACTTTGCAGCCCTCAATCCCCGAGCCCTTTACCGCAGATGGGGAAACGCAGACTGTGCCAGGTGGTACAGGAAGGTGGGGCTCATGATTAACGCTCTGCAGTGGGGTTTTATTCCCGGCTCTGCTACAGCTTCATGGTGTGACCTTGAGTGTGTCTCTGGGCTTCAGTTCCCCACCTGTGCAAGGGGGAGACCGACCCTTCCTTTGTCTATTGTAGACCCTGGGGTAGGAACCAACCATGGAGTACCATGTCTGTACAGGGCCTAGCGCAGTCCCTGAGCAACAAACATTCACAGATTTTTACCCTCACAACCAGCCCTGGAAGGTAGAGGAATACCAACCCCTTTTACAGCTAGGGAATGAAGGTACAGAACAGATTAAGTGATCCACCGCAGGTCCCATAAGGAAGCTGTGGCCAAGGTTAGGGGCTGAACATAACCACTCCTGCTGCTAATAGCCCACCTTAATTGATTAGCCTCATTAGAGTTGGTATGGCAACACCCGTCTTTTCATGTTCTCTGTAGATATCTATCTTCCTGCTGTAATTTCCACTGCATGCATCTGATGAAGTGGGCTTTGGCCCACGAAAGCTTATGTCCAAATAAATGCATTAGTCTCTAAGGTGCCACAAGGACTCCTCGTTTTTTTTGCTGATACAGACTAACAAAGCTACTCCTCTGTAACAGGTTTCTAAGGTTATTTCCTCAGGGTGCCCTGTGCTTACCCCAATTCGGAGCATTCAGGAAGCACCTCCTCAGTAGATTTCTGTTGAAGGGGCGTTTCAGGAAGATGCTCAGAGCAGTGCAGCAAGTTTCAAGATGAGATGGGTTCCAGAAATTGTGTACAAGGAGGCTTTGCAAGCGTCCCTCGCCCAAGGCATGCACCGGAAGGGCTCCCTGCACCCTCCACAGGTCAGCATGGAGTTCAGTCTCCATGGCTTCTCTGAGTAAGCTGTGGAGAGGAGGCACCATTTGTGATGGACAGCTGGCCACCAGAGCACAGGCCAAGAGCCGCAGACGGAGGCTAAACAGGTGTTGGATCCAGCTTGCCTGGAGGTGAAAGGCTCCTGTTTCATGCTCAGCAGCAAACCCCTGAGCTGTCCAGTCACCATAATTTCAGTTGCTAGGAACAGTGAAAAACTGGAGCAGCTCCTGAAAAGTTCTGTAAAACATGTTAATACAGCACAGCTGCGTGAGCTTCTGAAAGCAACATGCCCGCCCACTTCCCAAGCATAGTGAGAGCTATGCTGCAGGCTGAGCAGCTTTTCCCAGGCAGGTCTCTCCTGGCACCTGGGCCCTTTTTCCTGCACGTTGCAGAGGACGCAACTACTTCCATCCAATCCACACAAGGAATGGGGCGCAGCATAGATGGCGGGTTTGACTCCCGAGCAGCCATTTCCCTGTTCCTGCCCACGCTCGACTCCTCTTCCCAGGTCTAGGCGGGCCACATATGCTCATGGCTTTGACACTAGAACAACCTTCCCCCCTGCCACTCTTTGGCTGGCTGGAAAGGCAGGGCTCAGACCTTGGGCATGACCCCTTCTTCCTTACTATGCTGCTAGAATAGCCTAAAGGAACCTTCCAACTCCTACTCCAAGAAACTGAGATAATATTAGCAACACAGGGAGCGCAATCCAGCTGCTGAGCACAGGAGGGTCGTACTGGCTTGCAACTAACTACAATCAGATTTTTTTTTTTTTTAATAAAGGAAACCCTTCAACACCCCAAATCATCTTTCTTGATTGTACTGGATGGGGCCAAGTTGCTCAAGCAGAGCAACGTTACACCATCTGTTATGCAGAAAACTTCCTCTTGTGAAAGCTGGCTGACCCCCCTTAATAGATTACAAGCAGCCAGTAGGTGGGAAGGGTGAGTACTGCTCATGGACACAGTAGCCTGAACTTTTTCACTCTCTCTTTTCCTCTGCCTCAGAGCAGGAAGATCCTGCTCCAAAACAGTCAGTACTACTCAGATAAGGGGAACATGAGATTTTACACTTACCAATCAAGTATTAACATGCAAGGGTCTTTGTCTGAATGTGTATAAAAGGTTTGTGAAATTTGTGTAAGACAGAGTCTTTTGTACCAAGGTACAGGCTCTCCTTTTTCTGCAGAATAAAGCGTTTTTCCTTATCCCTGTCAGGCTGTTAATTGGCTCTCAGCTAGGCAGACCTAATATTTCGGTAACACTCTTCTACCCATGAAGTTGTTCTTCGCTTCCACGGCATTACCAGGGAGGTCAGGAGATGCTGGTGGGGTGGATCAAGATGGCAGGAGAGAGTTCAGCTCTGTGTTGGTTATGGCTCAACGATTGGTTACCTGCAACAGCCCTGCCGACGCTTGGAGTAATGGGTCCGCTCTGCTTCTTAATCAGCCCCAGCAGGAAGGACGGCGCTGGCTATGAGGGACCGGAGATTGGCATGAACTTGTTGGTCATTGATAAAAAGCCTGGCTTTGATTCAAGCGATGAGGGCGGGGAGAAGATGAGGGGGGGATGCACATTTGAAAAACAACTGAGATGGTCGGTGCTTGATTGAGGCCAGAGATTATGGAATATTAAGTTTCTGGGCAGTGGGGAACACAGCGCTACTACTTATCTCCTCAGACCACGCACACTGGTCAGAACATTTCTGAACATCTCCAGAACAGGGCACACCCCCAAGGTGCCCGATGAGTTGTCTAGAAACATACTCTGAGACTGGCACACGCAAAAGCAGCACTTATTGACATAGCCACAGTTTGGGTGGGGGGAAGCTACTCTGCTCCCCAAACCAATGCAGGACAGCAGACAGCTAGTCACCACTGGGATCTGCAGGGCTTTACCACATTGGGGAGTTGAATCTTCTGAGCAAGAACACAGCGGTAGGGATTTAGGGTGAATTTTTCAAGAGTATCTAAATGACTTAGGAGCCTGAAGTCCCTTTTTTCTAAATTGACTTAGGCACTCAGGAGCCTGAGGCACTTTTGAAAATTTTTCCCTTTAAGTCTCTCCAATGATTCCAACTTGGAGGAATCTGGCACCAGCTCCCGTTCACTTTCAACAGGAGCTGGGCATGAAACCGCCCCATTTGAGCCTTTCAAAATCTGTTAGGCGACTCAAGAGAACCGTGCTGCTAGTCGTGTGGGGAGATCTCCTGACACAGAGTTAGGGAGAAGGATTGGGAAGGAAAAAAAAAAAAGTCAGGTTGAAGCCTCGTCAGGGACTGCAGGGCACGTTTAGACCCAGGGCCGTTAGCACGCCCAATGGAGGCACTGCAAGCCAAATAGGTTTAGTCAGGCCAGTAGAACGCTTGTAAAAAGACACCTAGCAGAAAAGAGAGAGACTGCACTTTTAAAAAGGAAAAAAATATCTTCTTGTAAAATCTCTGCTACA
Source organism: Gopherus flavomarginatus (assembly GCF_025201925.1). NCBI lineage: Eukaryota > Metazoa > Chordata > Testudines > Testudinidae > Gopherus > Gopherus flavomarginatus. Next base: position 18,809,816 of record NC_066636.1, on the reverse strand, counting down.
TATAATTATATGCAACCTCTGTCACAACACAAAGCCTTCAGTACAGAACATTTTAAAAAAGAACAAACATTTAGCATCTCCCGTCCCCCACCCCTCCCCAACCAAACTGTACAATAAAATACTCACATTTAAAAATATCTGATTATCAAAAACAGGACTCGAGTGAAAGTCAACCTTTTTTCATTTAGCCTATTGGATTTTTTGTTTGAATAAGACTTTGTACCTCCTTTGCATCCAGAACAGGGAAGGAAATTTCACACAAGCTCTTTTCACCTGCATGGCAAAAACAGAGCTATTTTTTGGTTTCTAAGCTGGGCTGCCAGGTGATAATTCAGTTAGGTCGCGGTGTAATCTGCACGCACACGGGGTATACTACATGTGTAGGGTCAGGGTGTCATTCCACAGGAGGGTGAGCACAACTGGCCACTCCCATCGGATGTCAGATTTCATAGGATCAGGCTCTTAAAGCCTCATCCCTGCACTGATTTAATTCCAAGGAATGCAAGGTCAAACCCCGTGAAGTCTGAGCTCTAAGAGGAGAGGGGCTTCCCACCAGTTATGACTGGCTGGCTGCCCGCCCCACCAGAGCTGCTGAATCCTCCCTATTGGGTGCTTAAAATCAGGTTTACAGACTATAAAGTAGTCATATGGACCCCAACAGTATTAGAACACCAAACTAAGCCCACCACCACCAGGGGTTCCCCAAGTGCGTTACACATACCCCTGGGAGTACGCAAGACGTCTCTGGGGGGTACGTGATAGAAATTGTGTAACAGTAGATTTTATTTATTGCATTTTCATACCAGGCTACTCAAATGAAGCTTTAAAACTCTGTGGGAATTTGTTATATAAAATACAGTAGTTAATTTAACTTCAAGATATACCAATGAGAACACAAGAGTTGCTGATGTACAGAGCCTTCACCTCCAATCACGGTACAGCGTGGGTTCAGTTGCTTAGTAACTGTCCAATCTAACTGAGCTCAGAACTTAGGGTGGGTTTTTTTGGTTATATATATCGCACTGTAACTGTACATAACAGTGAAATATGGACCGATGGCTCAAGACAGGTAGTGTTAAGAACAAAGTATCAGTGCTGAGAAGGGTAGGAGTTTATGGGCAGTTGGCAGATCTGGAAGAGGGTAGCTAATAAGAAAAGTTTGGAAACCTCTGGTCTTGTGGATGGCAAGGGAGCTGTCTGAATCCCACCGCATTAAGGTGTTGTGAGCTAGGAGCCTGATGTAGGCTCTGGGACTCTTGTCCCACACAATAGCGCTGAGTCAGTGACGTGCGTCCTTTTTTTCCCTGCGGACAACACACCGCACAAAAGGGCCCACGAGTGAGCAACACGAGTGGGGGCAACGCTACCTCCTGGGGAAAATGGTATCCCCAGGTCAAGCCATTATTGTGGCAAGTCTCCCTTGGCAAGGGCCATCATCTCAGCTTAAGAGCCAAGTTCTCCCCCTTGCTGGTAGCAGCCCAGCTAAGAAACAAACAAACCTAGTCACCCAGGAGTTATGAATGCGATGGTGGAGAAGGTCGTTACCCAGCTAGCAGGAGCTCATCTGGCCACGCATGTGCCCTGCTCTCTGCCCTAGAGATGGGAAATTCAGAGCACCACTGGAGAGAACTGACCCCAGAAAATGATGCAAACACAAAGCCAAGCAACTGACCTTATTAAGTGATCTCCCCACCCCCGGCAAGCCCCAGGAAAGATTCTAGTGGTAGAATGAAAAAAGGTTTGAGTTTCTCTTCAATATCGTGTTACAATAGCGTGCATACAGTACATGATTTCTGTAGAAACAGGTTCTTTTTCCTTATGGCCATATAGTTTCAGAGCATTTGTCAACAGATTCATTCTGATTTTCAAGGTCAGAGCTGCCTTTCACCTTTATGAGACTGGTAAAATGACTACAGCTTTACCATTCGGGAGATGTCACAGTCATTTTCACACGCATGCTTCTGCCATCCTGTTAATACAAGTTAACTCACAAGCCCCGCAAATTAACTCACAGGCAGACACTGCCCTACTGAGTAGAAATACCTGGGAGAGTTAACACATTACAACTTTACCAAACAGATCTGCTCTAAGCCTGAGAAAACCCCCAGGCTGCACAGCCAAAGAGGTTGTGATAAAGTTATTGGGAACATGGTGAACTGCCAGAGCTGAAGAGAAGAGCCAAATGCAGTTATTGCTGTTAGCTCAGCTCCACACCCTTATAATCCACCCAGCAGAGAGCAGATTAAGTATATGGGTAAAATTTTCAAAAGCTCATAAGTGATTTTTTAAAAGCGATTGTTTGAATCACTTTTGAAACGGGACTTCGGAATTTCTGAAGATTTGACCAAGGTCACTAGTGTCTGAACACTGTTTTACCAACGAAAGCGTGAGAATACAGTATAGGTTTAGTTCTTCTAATCCTAGTGTCAATATCATCTCTGGCAGGATACAGAAAATATTAAACGTCTCATCGCACTTTACAACAGTTATTCACACAAATTTGTTTTGCTCCAATACTTCCACAGAGAGAGGTTACCTGCCTTACAAGTCTCGGAAATCTGCTCTTCGGAGGGTACATGTGAGCTGGCAAAGATTCCCCCTCAACACTGCTCCACCCTCACCTGCCGCAAGATCTACTAGTCTGACAAAGACCACATCCTTCCTTTTGACAATCTTGCCACTAGAGCTTGGCAAAATTAGTAATAGTAATAATTGGAGATATACCAATCTCCTAGAACTGGAAGGCACCTTGAAAGGTCATTGAGTCCAGCCCCCTGTCTTCACTAGCAGGACCAAGTACTGATTTTTGCCCCAGATCCCTAAGTGGCCCCCTCAAGGATTGAGCTCACAGTCCTGGGTTTAGCAGGCCAATGCTCAAACCACTGAGCTATCCCTCCCTCTAATTATTTGCACAAAAAATTATTCTATGAAAAATGCAGATTCTGCATCCATGAAACACTTTGAATTTGCATTCAGTTCTCTGTTTTGTTTAAATAAAATGAAATAAGACACTGAATTTTTTTTATAAAGGTTGAAATATTAGTTCCAAAGAACTTAGTTTCAAAAGTTCCTTTGATTTTTTTTTTTTAAACTCAGAAGCTTGAAATTGCTCACAATCAAAATGAAATGGTAAATTTGACCCAGCCAAATTTCTTCTTTACTTTTGCAAAATTGCCAACCAGTGGAAATTCCATTATTTGTCTAGCTCTGACCTTACTGGCTGAAAGATAGTCACCCCAGGGCATTCCAGGAGGTCAGCATCCCTAATCTCATTTAACATGGAGCAGTGTGCATGCTTTAAAGGAACAAGACCAGCTTCCAACACATTTAATCCTGAAGAAAAAAAGATTTCGCTTTTCAGGAAAGATTCTGTTTTTTCCACTACAGCATTGGAGAGTTAGTTTCCAAGTGTTGAACCCAACAGCAGACAGATCTACTTACTGAATGCAAGCAGCAAATTCTTGCCATGGGTACGGTTTCACCATCACTTTTTAGAAAACAGGGCCAGGAGGGAGCGCTAAGTTTGCCACAAGTTTTTCCAGGGAAGGTGCCAGAAAATGTGAACACAAGGCTTGAATCTTCAAGTTAAACACCTGTCTCGCTCTCCTCCACTTTGTATTTTGGCAATAGATCAGCACCTGGCAGTAAGAAGTTCTTTAAGGGATCAGTGAACATCAGACTGGAGATTGCCACTCTGATAGCTGAGTGAAGAGCACAATTCTTGGCTATTTACCAGATCCCTTACCCAGAAGCGAGAGAGGCAGAAGAGTCTGTTTCCGACAGGAGCTGGGCCTACAACTCAGAAATGGAGATTGTGGGAAATGAGATAAAAATGGTAAAGCTGCACTAAAAGTGCCATGTTAGTCTTAACAGATACACTCACTGAAAACCCGTTTAACACTGGTTTATGGTAGCACTGAAGCCATCACTTGTGGACTGGTGCATCTAGAAAGCAAAGCTACATATGATAATTTAACACTTTATGGCTCATTATTTTCCCATCTTTAAGTGAATGAAAAATCCCCAAGTTTATAGGTCATGCTAACTAAAATACCAATATTAATTGCACTGTTTATGGAAGAGAGATGGGATTTCAAACAAACACGTTCTTCCTGAACATGGAAGCTCCTCAAACACACCCTGATCACAAGCCGGGGAGCCCATAATAACCCTACTCTTTCCTCTCCAGAGAGATGACACAAAAGCTTCCTTGCTGAGGTGACCTGGAGTCCCAGTGAGAAAGGCTGGGTAAGCCAAGAAGGATTTGTAATCCCCAGCGTGTGTTAACCCTTTATAACTCGATCCTAGGGTAACATTTGAGAAAAAGGTTCCAATATTTAAGCAGTTACAATAAGTCTTTAAAAAAGTCACGGTATCAAAGACTGAAACTTTTAAAAAAACACCTCGAACTTTGGGAGATGCTTTCTGAAGGAGCCAGGAGTCTCTCCTCCCAACCCAGTGCACAGAGTAAGCCTCTTGCATGCATCCTGCAGTCTGTGGGAGTCTCCCTCCTGCATTCACCAATGCTTCATGAGTCCTGACGCCGCCTGATGAACAATCCCATGCATCTTCCACGTAGGGCTGGCAGCTTTGCAGAGACCCCGCCTCCTCCTTCGGGACAAGCTGTCCATCCTGGATTCTTGGTTGGAAATTTCCACCTCCAGGAAGTAGGAAGTGTTTAGAAAGTTCAGGGGTCTGAGAAAAAAGACTTAGGTGCTTTTTCCTTTACACGTAGATATTTATATAAGGGTTTGGGTTTTTTGGTTTTTTTTTTTAAATTTTATTCTGAAAAGGCAGGGAATATATTTAAGTCAGGGAATTCTTCATTGCTGTAGTTGGTTCCCTGGTCTCCCAGCATTGACAGCATGTCCTGGAAGAACAAAATAAGTTTTGTATCTGTCCTGTAGTCGCATGTAGGAGCTGGAGCCCCCATCATGGACTAAGGCCCCTTTGTGCTAGGCGCTGTACAAAAACAGAACAGATACTCCCTTCCCCAAAGAGCTTACAGCCTAAAGAGTCCGCCAGACACATTCCAACTGCCTTTCGTAGTCTAGATACAAGCTATATTTCTCATAGGATCAGTGACTAACTGTAGCTACATGCCCCTGAGCATATGGGGGGCTGAAGCTGACAACCAGACCCTGTGGAGTGCACAACACAGAGGAATTCTGTGAACAGTCATTACGGCGCTGTACTTTGTTTTAAAAACCCAACTGTTCCCTGTCTCCACAGAACAGGCCCAGCTCAGGCAGCAACACGAGTTCTGCACAGGGCCTCACCCGGAGGCCTTAGCCCAGTTATGGACAAAACGCCTCAGAGGGGAAGTCTAGTCTGATCTCCTGCACAGTGCAGGCCACAGAATCTCACCCACCCACTCCTGTAACAAACCCCTAACCTATGTCTGAGTTACTGAAGTCCTCAAATTGTGGTTTGAAGACCTCAAGCTACAGAGAATCCTCCAGCAAGTGACCCGTGCCCCATGCTGCAGCGGAAGGCGAAAAGCCTCTGCGAATCTGCCCTGGAGGAAAACTCCTTCCTGACCCCAAATATGATGATCAGTTAAACCTTGAGCACGTGGGCAAGACTCAGACAGCACCCGGGCAAGACTCAGACAGCACCCAATACCTCCGAGACCGGTGAGTCAAGCCGATTCTGGCAGTGCTGAGTGAAGTGGACTCCTGTCCACTGGAACACATCAGGCCCTGCTGGGATCCCAAACTCAGCCAGATTCAAACCAGCTACCTAATAGAAGTGAACAGCTCCAGATCCCTTGACCAGTTCCTCCCCTGCGATCCAGCCCCACTTGGGATTATTACAGCTTTCACATCACACTGGCCAAGGAGCCTGCACTTCTGTAAACCAAGCCCATACGTTCAACCAGGATTTACAGCCCTCCCTCAACGGGTTACGAAAATGCCATCTTACTGGGAAGACCTCAGGCTGGCTCGGCTGCTGCTGGATGTGCTGTTCCCCAGAGCTCCGCCCGTGGTGTTGTCCTGGCCACTGAGGCCATATGCCAACTCCTTCCGCTGTCCGTGTCTGAAACTGGGCTGGGGTCTGCCCAGTTTCAGTGGCTGTTCAACAGAGTAATAAGGTCAGCAAGTTGAGTCCACAGAAGAGTCTCTACCCAAGAGCTTTTAAGGGTCAGTAAACACAAGCACTGGCTGGTCAATGGTATTGCTTCAGGTGGACAACTTAGTATGGCAATAACGCCTAGCCACTTAACAGCAAGGGAAATCTGATCCTGCAGTATGAAGGATTCATCCTTGGTATTGTCCAACCAGCTCTGGACTGAATTTCTGGCAAGGTCAGGACAATGGGATGCGAGTGGTTCCTTCCAACTCTAATCAACCTATGAATTTTTAGGAGTCCCCTCTCCTCCCCCCAAGCCCATGCTGCAGCTGTTTGGAGTCTCTTCGGTTTCAGTCACCCCTTGCTCAGAGAGGAGAGGCAGGAATTCAGGTTTAGAAGTAACACTAGTAGAGCATCCATGACATTTTTACAAAAACAGACGAAGGACATGGGGAGCTGCATCTGCCCGCACCTGGCCCAAATTTGGCCCTAGCCCTATCTTGAAGCACAAATCCAAACAAGCCTCTTTTTAAAGGAGATTTTTATCCTGGCCCCACCCCCCACCCCCCAGCAAGATCCGACGTATATTCCTTGTGCGACATGAACGACACTTACCGAAACCTGTGCCGCGGTTGGCGAGGGGTGGATAAGCAGCCCCGCCAGGGGAAGCTGTGGAACTAGGTGCTGACATTGGACTGAAAGAGGAAGGGGTGCCTTGGAAACACCCTATTCCAAATGAAGGGGATCGAGTCTTTGCAGTCTGCGAAGCCACTTGCTAGAACAGCAATGAGAGAGAAGTAAATGCTGTACTTATTCTGCTCTAATCTGAAAACGGCACCGGGTGCTGGACTGACGCAGCTCTGGTGAGCGATGCTCCCCAGCTGCAAAGAAGGTACAGCATGTGCATTGCAAGCTTCTCCCTGCCAATCTGCCCCAGCCCGGCATCTGGAGGAACTCTCTCAGGTACCTGAGTGCCTTCCAGCCGTGCATTAAGCAACACAACTACACATCTGTCACATATCTGTTCTCTTCGCAGACAGAGAAAGATGTACAGTGAAGTACCTTGATTTAATAGGGGATTTCTTTTGGTTCTTATAAATATACCTGTTGCTATGCATTTATCTAGGCCAGGTCAGAGAAATGAACCTTGCCCTTGGAGTGGAAGGTTAGGATGGGCCTTTGTTCCTGGGGGAGATCATTCTCGTCTGGGACTGGCCCCTGCGGAAGTTCTGTCTCCTGCCCAGACGAGCTCTACTCTTATTGCTGATTGTGCCGGGGGGGGGGGGGGTGCCTGTTCGGCTCAATGATAGAGCAATTGTTTTCAGGGTGGAGGTCGAACACCAGTCTCCTTAGAAATGATCTGGACCAATTCACACAAGCAGCTGCTGGGATTTCAGCTGCTAAGAGATGGTGATCGCTGTCAAACTGGAGTTCTTGAATGCATCCAACACAACGCATTCCACGTGCCAGAGGAATTTCTCCATCACTCTGCTATTCAGAAGTCAACCCCCTCAGAGCACTAATATTACAAGCTGCTAACGAAAGAGCAATTCTCATGACAGCAAGGTGTGTGTTTGTTGCAAACCGGTATCCCTTGGAAAAAGGCTCACTGGGCAATCTGAGAAATGTTACCTGTGCCGTGAACGACGGTCGTGTCGCCGACACCCAGTTAGTTGCAGTGACTGGAGTGGTATTCGAGTGGCGAGAAATCTGTGCTAAAATCTGGCCTGCTGAAGCAGGCTGGTGCTGGATGTTGATGACAGGGGGTACCATGCTACTGCTCCTACTGTAGGAGAGAAAATGGTTAAAAGAGTTAGCCTAGATTTAACAATTACCACTAGATGCACCATAGGAGGCATTACAAGCTTAGGCAGACAGGTACTATGCATCTGGAGGTAATCCACAATGCCCACACAACCTGTATACCTCAATTGCAAAACAAGAGCGCGTGCTGGGCTGCTAGCCCAACTTGGAGATGATGTGTCAGAGCATGCACGCCTGCCTATGCTGTCTGTCCACTTGTAGTAATATTTCCACCAGTGTCTAGCAGGCAATTAATATAAGCAAACATGCAAAACCAAGTGGCTTCAGTGAATGAAAAGACAATGGTGTCTGAGTACTAGAGACACCCTGCCACATGTTTCCTAGGGGTTTTAAACTTGCATTTTAAGAACTGCAGGCATATTCCACTGTGATATGATCCAGCACTTGCAAGAAACAGTCAATTCTGGTGTACTGGGAGTCCCCTTTAGCGCAACAGAGTCTGTTCATTCTGGATATTTATTACAGTCCAATTATCTTTTAGCAGCGGCCAGACACCACACAGCACTGTCACCTTCGTTTCTTCTGTTGCTCCTCCAGAAAACTAAGCCTGGACAAACCGAGCAGAAAGAGAAAGATAAAATTCACAGCAACCCGACCCCAGTCCAGCACGCCAACTTCACCTGAAACTTTCGGTGGGCCGCGCAGGAGTGAAAGTGTTTCCCTGGGGGAAGAGCGGCTGATTGGCCGGCACTGTGCTGGCAGGAAGGACTTTGCTCTGATCTGTGAAAGAAAGGCAAACAGGTTAGCGCCCATGACAAGGCAATGCCAAGGGTGGGAGGCCAAGACAAAGGCTGTTAGCAAGGAACCTAAACACCTGAGCTCTCCATGTCAAGTTTGATTCTTTGGCTTAAACAGCTTGGCTAGATAAGGGACAGTCTTGTTACAGACATTACCCAGACTCAGACCGCAGATGGTTCCTTAACAGCTTATGTAATTTGATTGCCTCTTAATTGTTTTTTAATAAGCTTGGCCTTAAGATCTTTTTGGGGCTTAGGACGTTCACTGTTGTCTGTTCTGAGTCACGGAAAACAAATTTGCTCTCTGGGGATAGGCAGAAGGGGTTATGAGGAGATCCCAGACCTGAGACACTTGGCCCAAGGCGTAGGGCAAAAGACTGCCCCTGTCCTCCCGAAGCGTTGCCAAGATGCTGACTGCAGTGAGGAAGGCACTGCTGGGAAGGCAGCAATCAGGGGGAAAAGGTTAGAGGCAGACTGGTGGGTGAGTGGGATGCTGGAGACATTCCTGTTCCGCAAAAGAAGGGACTGCTCTCTCCGCTGCCACTTCAGCACCTGTCCCTAGCACTAGATTCATTTAAACAGAACAAGTGATGATACCAAGCCAGGACTAAGATTGAGGAACACAGCCAACTGAACCTCTAGGCTAACTCCGCAATCTGCACACCACAATCCCTACCTGTATTGATGCCGGAGTAGATTTCACTGAACCGTGGGTCCCTCTCCTGACTAAACAGAGCCTCCGTTTTCTCCAGTGGTTTGCTGCGTTCTGGGCCAGCAGCAGTCACAGGCTGGACAGCAACCTGGATCATAGGAGGGAGATATAAGCACGAGCAACCAATAGGCAAAACAGAGGGCAAAGAAAGGTTACCTATGAGGTTACAGAGGAAGCCACTTAGGAAGCTGCTGCCTATGATAAAAAGCAGAGGGCATTTGTTGCCTGTCTTTTTACATACACCTTGGTCTGCAAGGTGCTTTAGCGCAGACTCAATGTCCACTTGGATGGGTCCAGACTGATGGTGCTGAATGTATTGACAGCTCAAGAATGGGGAGTGCACAGAGGCAGTTCTCAGGGGGACATGGGCACCCCAAGCAGAGGGACTGAGCACCAGGGCACTCAGAATTCTGGAGGCAGCTTTGCCCTGCCCTGCCGGAGAGGCTGTGCCAGCACCTGATGGAGAGATGAGGGCATTACTCATGCAGGGCAGGTGGCAGGCCCAACTCTGTTCTCTCAAAAAGTCACAGCATAGGCTCCAGTGTAACCCAGCAGCTCAGACTCCCATGCAGTGGCCTCAAGCTACTGCTCTATGGGCCAGTTTTCATCTATAGTCAGGAACAGATCACAACACACAGAACAAAGACCATCAAGATCCCTGCTGATTTACCTGCGAGTGGTCATAACTGGACAGACTCTCTCTTCCTGGGACCACTTCCAGCGCAGTCTGTTGTGGCTGCTGCTGCCTAAAATAGAACGTGAATGTAATAAGAACTGGGTCTTGCTAAAAACAACTGAGCCCTGATCCGCCAGCAGCCAGGAATTTGAGTGTCTCTACAAAAGCAAGCAGGACTGCTACAGTACTACTGGAGATTCTGCCTATGCTCAACCCCCATCAAAAAAAAAACCAAAAAAACCCACACATTTTCCAGCATGACCAGATTAAGACTCCACCCTGCAAAAGGAAGTTTCTGCGACAGAGGTTCACAGCATCAACCATTCAACTCTCTTGTAAGCAATCAATCTTCTGCATGGCCCATTGGACTCCAGCAGATCAGCTGCTATTCTTTTCCGCTCATTTAAAAATTAATTACCAGTTCAGCATTAGCCCTGCTACTTAACTAGGTCAGCTGATTGCTGTAATAAATATTTTGGCACTCTTTACTCAGACTTTTAACCCTAGAGTGTTCTGTTCCTTTGGCAAAGAGCAAAGTAGGGGCAAGATGAGAGAACTGACAGGCCTATAAACACAAGAAGGCCAGGTAGGGGAAGAGAGAGGAGATGACCAAAGTTAAAGGCATGGTAGACTCCTCTCACCTTGATGCCAGCTGAGCTGTGCCCACGTCCAGGGGGAGGCTGACATTCTGTCCTTGCTGTGGCCGCTGCATCGAGTTAGACACAGCAGGCCGAGACTCTTGGTTTGAGTTCCTTAATGTCGTTTAACAAAGGGAGAGAGAAAAGCAAAGGTGCAAGTGTCAGTTACCGTCCTTTAAAATTTGCCTCTTTTGGTTCAGACGTGGGTCCGAGAGCCTCATCTTTGCAAAAGCCCAATGAAGTCAATGGACCGATCGGCAAACTTCAACGACCTTTGAATGAGACATCTAATAGGATACACAGCTGGGATCCAAAGGGCACTAGCCCCCCCAAAAAACATACACAACAGGAAGAAGAGCTGCTATTAAATTTGTATATGCTGGAAGCCTCCCCAGTTAGATACAGTTGAAATAAGCAGCACTCCCCAAGGTTACCAGGCCTAAAACATACATGACTTACCATATGAGTCAGTAAATAAATCATGGATCGAGCAGGATGCCCGCAGTAAGGGGCAACTGTTAAGCCTAATATAAACCCTGACGGTATCCTCTGGGCTCTGTGTTAGTCTAGTCACCAAGCCTGTCTAGCGGAACGTAACTCAACTTTAACAAGCTTTCCCATGAGGTAGAAAAACCTGATACATCTCAACATGTGTTTTAAAAGCTGTTGCTTCTGCCCAGCAGAGAGTACTTGGGTCTGTGAAAAATAAAATTGAGCACAGCGCACAGAGTGAGTGAAGAGCCTGGCAGCTGGAGTGCACCATATGCTATCCGCTGCACAGCTGTGCTTTTCTGGTCTGAACTCGAGTGGTATATTTGGAAGCTGGAGTATGGAAATGGGAATGGATTTGTGTGGACTGAATAAGAGAAGGAGAGAATATGATCAAAGAGATGCCTCTAATGCCAGGAAAAGCTAGAGTGCACATCAGAAGCGTGGTTAGAATACAGATTCTTGGATCCTTACCCCCTGCTCAGATCATGGTGGTCTAGAACCAAAGGGAAGCCCCTAGAGGGACCGAATTAATATTGCTCTGAATCTTTTTAAGGGAGTCTGATTAGAACGGGTTTCTCCTACTGGTGGGTGGATAAGGTGCACTGCTGACTGTACAGCATGATAGAGAAAGGTCCACAAGGGACCCTGAACATCCAACTCAAAGGCTGCCCTCTTTGTCCACAAGCACAGATGACCTGCCTTGCCTCTTGTCCAGCTGGACAGATGGCCTGTAAGGCCAACATTAGCTGTGCAGGTACAAGAGACGTACCTGCCAGACTCGAGCGTTCCCTCTCAGGATCTCAAGTGCTAGGCCTGTACGAAGAGCCTTTTGTGCTCCCCCTAGGAAGAGGCAGCATCCCTCGACTACCCACGATGGACAGCCAACTATGGCACAGTATTGCCACGCCACCATGATGGCCAAGAAGGGAAAGGGTGGTGGGTCGTGAAGATAGTAACAGAGAGAGCACAATTTTTATTGCAGTGTCACAATTAGTGGAGATTCTTTCCTGACTCTAGGATGAGCTACTGAAGCAAGCAGACAATGCCAAAGTCAATATTTAATTTCTAGTGTCAGCTGAGGCTTTTTCAGCTCACATTCAAAGGGTGGCTTTTAAAATCCAGTCCTCAACCTATCCATGCCTCGTCCTGCTGCCATGGAAGCCAAGTGCTATGTTAAAATATATTCTCCTAGTAGTAACATTCCAAACGCAGATATACAGCCTGAAGAGTCAATGCACCACCAGCACGTTAAGAAGTTAAACAACTGAATTTTGACAGCGCCCTAAACTCCCAACTGAGCATCCAAATGAATATTAAAAACATTTCGTAGCTGGCACTGCACCACGGTCAGGATACTGCCCAATGTAGTTAGTGATTTTTCAGGAAAGCACAGAAGCTTGGGGAGGGAGGGAGAAAGAGGGGGTGATGGTGGGAGAACCCGAGCTCATAAAGCATCCGGTCTGTGTAGCTGGTCATACAGGGAGGCACTAGGTCAGGCAAAGTGCACATGCTATCGCTGAAAGTGCTCATGGATTGAAAGCCATTGCCATGTACATACTTAACGTTGGTGTTGGTACAGATGATGTACTCAATCTCATCTGAGTAGGGGTTCTGGAAGGAAAAGGAGCTGGTTCTCATCCAGAGCCATTCACGGTTTTTGGACCGGAATCGGAACATGACTGACAGAACCTGGCCTTTTAACTTCACCACCTAGAAAAATTTAACGCCATCAGTAATACCTGATAAAAAGAAGACGTTTGAGAACAGTGTTGTTTATAAGCAAACACCCACCCTGCTAGTAGCTGACTATGGCACTCTTTGTCGTAAGGCTACAATATTGTACCCTGCTTCCCAGCCACAATACAACTACTCTATTCTTTTAAACTCTTTTTATATTCCTCCAATGTCCTGACTTGCCAGAATGATGATATGGGAGTGGAATGTAGCATTTTTTATGCCTTCAATTAATGCTCTTTGCAGCAATGGAATATACAAAAACAACAAAAAGATTAATTTCTCCAGCAACTAAAGATTGTCCAGTTTATGATTCTCTTACTACTGGGTAAAACCAATGAGGAGCTGCTTTTCAGAATCATCAGTAGTGGAGTCTTTCCTGCCCTGTCAAGTCAAGCGCCCTCAGAGGAGAGAGTAACAGCACCAAGAGGGCCAGCAAGCCACATCCATTTAAAGTTCGGACACCTTACGCATGGCAAGGCAGATGAACTGGTGTCTGAACACAGCCACTGAAGCATGGCCTTGATATCAAGACTTTGTACTCACATCTCTGGTCTCTGACAACTAGCAGCAAAAGGAGGAATTCAAAAATAAATTAGACACGCAAACCCACCCAGTTTCATTTTGCATATTAGCAAGTTCTCTTGTGTTTAATAATCTATTCAAATGTATGCTACTCAGTAACTGAGAAATTTAAGGCCAGCGAGGTGTGATTTGCTGCCTTGATAAAAATCTAAACTAGTTTAGTTCCAGTGCACAGCAGACAGCCAATAGGAATATGGGTTTACGAGCTGTGATGCAGATCAACTTGTAAGCAGCCAAGGTGGCTAAATATATTACCTGCTGAAAGCTGTCCCGCAAAAGCTGCTGGTCTTCTGGGTGGCAGAAATCCACGATATCTTTCCCCAAGAGTTCCTAATTTTGAAGTGGAAAAGAAAAAAGTCTCCATTTAACAAGCAGACTCCCTGCTTTCGGCCTGCTCGAGTAGTTCCACTTTGGACTAATGCTTACAACTCCCACATACAACTCTCTGGGACAAAAACTTCAGGCCATCCACCTATTTTAGGAACTGATGCACTGTTACAAAACACAGCACCACAGCAGCTGACCCTGATGTTTAATCTGTAACTCAGAAGTGGAGTCAAAGACCTTGCTTCAATCAAATTTGCTCTAAATATATGCCAGATCCACCTCCCTCCACTGACCTATGTTACACAAGAACATCAGAATGGCCACACTGTGCCAGACCAATGCTCCATCTAGCCCAGGGTCCTGTCTTCTGATAATGGCCAATGCCAAATGCTTCCAAGGGAACGAACAGAATAATTATTGAGGGATCCATCCCCTGGCAGTCTCAGACTCTGGCAGTCAGAGGCTTGGGGACACCCAGAGCATGAGATTGCATCCTTGACCATTTTGGCTAATAACCATTGACGGACCTATCCTCCTAATTCTTTTTTTGAATTCAGTTATAGTTTTGGCCTTCACAACATCCCCTGGCAATGAGTTCCACAGGTTGACTGTGCGTTGTGTGAAGAAGTACTTCCTTTGTTTTAAACCTGGTACCTATTAATTTCATTGGGTGACCCCAGTTCCTGTGTTACATGAAGAGGTCAGTAACACTTCCTCATTCACGTTCTCCACACCAGTCATGATTTTACAGACCTCCGTCCTATCCCACTTTAGTCGCCTCTTTTCCATGATGAATAGTCCCAGTCTTTTTAATCTCTCCTCATATGGAAGCTGTTCCACGCCCTGGCATCATTTCTGTTGCCCTTCTCTGTGGCTTTTCCATTTCTAACATATTTTAGAGATGGGGTGACCAGAACTGCACCCAGCATTCAAGGTGTGGGCATACCATGGATTCATATAGCGGCATTATAATATTTACTGTCTTATTATCGATCCCTTTCCTAATCGCTCTTAACATTGTTAGCTTTCTTGACTGCCGCTGCATACAGAGCGGTTGTTTTCAGAGAACTCTCCAATGACTCCAAGATCTCGAGCGGTAACAGCTAATTTAGACTCCATTTTGAATGTACAGTTGGGATTATGTTTTCCAATGTGCATTATTTTGCATTTATCAACACAATTTCATCTGCCATTTTGTTGCCCTGTTACTCAGTTTTGTGAGAGCCTTTGTAACTCTTCGCAGTCTGCTCTGGACTTAACTATCTTGAGTAAATTTGTATCATCTGCAAACTTTGCCACCTCATTGTTTACCCCTTTTTCCAGATCATTTATGTACATGTTGAACAGCACTGGTAACAGTACAGATTCCTGGGGGACACCGCTATTTACTTCTCTCCATTATGAAAACTGACCATTCATTCCTCCTAACCATTGTTTCCCATCTTTTACCAGCTACTGATCCATGAGAAGACCTTCCCTCTTATCCCATGTCTGCTTAGTTTGCTTAAGAGCCTTTGGCGAGGGACCTTGTCACAGACTTTCTGAAAGTCTAAGTACATTATACCCACTGGATCACCCTTTTCCACGTCTTTGTTGACACACTCAAAGAATTCCAGTAGACTGATGAGGCACGATTTCCCTTTACAGGAGCTGTGTTGACTCTTCCCCAACAAATTGTGTTTATCTAGGTGTCTGATAATTCTGTTCTTTACTATAGTTTCAACCAATTTGCCTGGTATTGAAATTAATCTTACTGGCCTGTAATGGCAGGCTCACCCCTGGAGGCTTTTTTAAAAATTGGTGTCACATTTGTTATCCTCCAGTCATTTGGAAATAAAATTGATTTAAATGAGATACCACAGTTGTTAGTTCTGCATGTTCATATGTGAGCTCCTTCTTGGGTGAATACCACGTGGTCCTGGTGACTTGTTACTGTTTAATGTATTGATTTGTTCCAAAACTTCCTCTAATGACACCTCAAAACTGGGACAGTTCCTCAGATTTGTCACCTTTCATCTGTTTTCTAAGCAACTAGTGGAGCCGAAATTGATGGCTGGTTCAATACCTAACAACTAATTTGTTTTAGCTCAGTTCTATCAGACAACTGAAGCCATGACATGTGGAGCAGGGAGGAGGGAAAGCCAGTCTGATTTGCAGCAATCTACATAGGGAAGCTTCTACTGTTTCTCACCTGTGGTTGGTAGCCAACTGTAGCCACGCAGCGGTGATCTACGAAGGTGAAAATGCTTTCGGTGTTGTGTCGGGAGATGAACTCAGTTGGCTGACAAATGCTGTTCAGGTCTGTGCAGTTGGGTGAGCTAGTGACCTGAAAAGCAAGACAGATTTGGTTTCAGGTTTAAAGAAAGCCACTGAGACGTGTAAGCGTGCCCTCCCAGCCACATATACAATGGGTGCTTGGCCTGGTTGAACAGAATTTTCTCCCACTGAACCATGAAGCAGGCATCGCTGCTCGGAAAGGAACAGGAGGCAGATATTAAATAGGAATGTCTCTAAAGTATGTCAGAAAGGTGGAATAAAGCTGCATCTGAGCCCAGGTAAATCCATACCCAATTCAAAGGCTAATTAAATATTTACTAACAGTTATACAGCCCTTTGCACATTTCCGAAGGGCAGTGATGCTCACAACACCCCCATGAGTTGAGATGCCAGCATGAGATAGAGAGCAGGGATTGTGAAGCCAGATGGGGCATTCAGTGCACTTGCTGGCATATCAGTCCCCAGAATGCACCTGGCAGGTTTCAGAATGCTGGGCTGGGCTTGTGGGAAATCCACCGTTAAGTTTCTGTAGGCTTTGCAAGCCAGAGTTTTATTCTCCAGAAATTTATTGTGTTTGCTTTATCTAGACCCACAAATGACACGGCTGGGAGGAAAGGAACAGAGATGGGCTGCATGGAGAGAATATACTGCTCAAGGCCCTTGGAGAGAAAATAGGAAGGTGCTTTAATTCTCAGCAGCACCACATTCCTGCTGAATGGAAGTTTCTACTGACCTGTAGTCTGCCAATGGCTACAAGGCAAAATTTGCTCCCCTGGCCAGCATCCGGGTCATCGTCTGGCAATGAGACACCTGAGACAAAAGACGAGAGAAAGTTGAAGGAATTACAGCATGACAAGCGTACCAGAAACCCCTAATCCCACACAGGAAGCAGCAAGAGAAGCAGCTCTGATTTCAACATTTCACACCTTTCTGTTATTTTGTTGCCAGTCACTTTCTCCTAGTCAAAAGGGTTTGACAGGCTAAAAACAAGTTCAAGTTCAAAGCCTGTGCAGTTTTCAACTTACTCAAACTGTTATATGAAAGTCAAAGGAAAGAATAATGTGAGTCTAGTTTCAGCCCCGGGTTCTCTAGTGGACTGTGTTCTGAAAGCGCAACCCACTTTCCTGACCACCAGGAACATCCCATCCTTCGATAAACTCTCAGACCTATAGGAACTGATTCAGCAGAGTTCGGTACCCATTTTAGTTCTCTCTGAATTTTGAATTGTGTCTCCAAACACCCCGGCTTAGCAGCATGGCCAGTCTGAAAGCAAAAGCAAGAACAAGAACGTACCAACAACACAGACTGGCTTAAGAGCAGACTTGGTAACATAAATACTTCCAGAAGCTGGCATGATTCCTTACCTGCTGGGGGCCAGGCTTTTATATACCCTGTGCAGTGCACCACCACGTAATGGGGCTCCCCATCTTTCACTGCACTCAAGCCACTCCTAGAGAAGACAAAACAATTAAGATTATTATTTTTATGTTTAAGAGGCTCAGCTTATTTTGGATTCTTTCAATAACTGAAATGAAGGGCCTTCAGGGAGGGAGTAGTCCCTGAGCCTGCCCGCCCAATGACATCTAATT
Source organism: Gopherus flavomarginatus (assembly GCF_025201925.1). NCBI lineage: Eukaryota > Metazoa > Chordata > Testudines > Testudinidae > Gopherus > Gopherus flavomarginatus. The sequence continues at coordinate 18,792,153 of NC_066636.1, read as the reverse complement.
TAGATCCCTTCATGGCTGTTAGCCAAGATGGTCAGGGACGCAACCCCATACTCTGGGTGTCCCAAACAGCTCGGGCTGTCAGACCCGGGGCACGGAGGGTGGGGTTTTCCCAGGTGTAAGCCACACATGGGGCTGACTGCCAACAGGTGATGTACATAACGCAGTGTCTACACAGACACTGCACTGCCCTAACTACATCGCCTTAAGTGCTACCCCTCTTGTGGAGGTGGAGGTATTACATTGGCATAGTGGGTGACTTACATCGTTGGGAGGGACATCGTAGTACAGACACAGAGTTAGGACTACCTAAGCTGCCTTATATCGACCTAACTCTGTAGTACAGACCAAGCCTAAGACTCTGACTGCCAGAAGCTGGGACTGGATGCCAGGGGATAGATTACTGAAGATCTGCCGTCCTATTTATTCTCTCTGGAGCATCTGGCTCCAGCCACTGTCAGAAGACAAGACTCTGGGCTAGACAGACCACTGGTCTAACTCAGTATGGTCGGTCTTATGTTCTTAAGGTCAGACGCGTGCACAATGAGTTATTACAGGTGCTGTAATTTCCAGGCACTGAAGACATCTGAGCCTGCCTTAAAGTCCTTTAAAAGTAACACTGCCCTTGTTTTCAAAATATATTAAAGCTTACGGGGACAGAATCTCAACCTGTGCTCTACTGCTGGAACTTTAATTTATACACTGCATAGAATAATGGGGTCTGAAGTTTTAATCTGCACATTAACAGTGTCTTGTGGAAAGTGACATTGCTAAGGTCTCTCTCCATTGACAGCGTAAGTATTTAAGCACTCAAAGAGGCTGTGCTATAGCATCTCATATATGCTTTATGTACCATGCAACCCACACCGCTCTCAGGTCTTTTTTTTTTTTTACTCTGTTACTCAATGTGGTGCAAGACTCATATGCATCACCTTTAAATGTGATCACTGCAGATTACCTGCATCGGCTCCTCACGAAGCTGAGTCTATTCATGGAGGCTGGATCCACTGAGCTGTTGCCACACCTGGAGCAGTCAAGAGGGGGAAAAAAAGGTGTAAACCCCAATGGTAAAGACTGCAAATAAGACACTTTGCCCCTTTATTCAAGATTCCACAATGCTTCACAAACATGAATTGAGCCCTGGTCTACACTACAAACTTATGTCAGTATAACGATGTCATTCAGGAGTGAGACAAATCCACACTCCTGAGCAATACCATTACATCGCCTGAATTTTCGGTGTAGACAGTGCTATGTCGATGGGAGAAGCCAACATCGCTACCGCCTCTTGGGGGTAACTAGCCCTACTTTACTGAAGCAGAGGGCTAGGTGACTTGCCCAAGGTCAGAGCAAGTCAATGGCAGAGCTGGAACAGACTCGGAGTCCTTGAGCTGCCTGTGGTTACATTTCTGAGAGCTGTACCATCCCCTTAACGCAGAGTGGGAAAAGTAAGTCTGTCTTAGAGCTGAACCCCATTAGGAAATCAGGTTTTACAGAGCCACCTTCCACTTCATCGAACCTAAGAAGGCTGAAAGAGACAGAGAAAAGCTTAACTGCTCTGATATTGGTTAAGCAGCCAGTTCGCAGGTTTAGCCATGGGCTCATGCAACCAGATCATCTACCAGAGTCCCCGTATTACCTCATTCGACATATGAAGGATCTCCTTGAGCCCATGCACATTCTCATGGATTGTTGGCCTTCCTTCTTGACTGTCCCAGTCTTTAGATCAAGGATTCGGCCTGAGGGGGGAGGAAAAAGACAAGCAAAGTGACGCTGCTCTGCAGGACAACTTCTGGGATCATCACTCAGTATCACCAGGATACACCAGACAGAATACGGGTACCACTTAATTTTCTAAGCAGCAGCTACTACATAAGCAGCTTTAAAATAGGACACAGCAGTGCATAAATCCCACATGACACTGAAACTAAAGACTGGCTCTTGATCTGGGTCTTCCTACAGAAGCTGGTCCCCTGCTCCAGAGGCTGACAGCATTACGGTCAGCTCTGATGCTAGAGGGGTAAAAGGAAAGACTTCAAAGCTAAACGGCTTGAGCATATCCAGGCACATTGTTTAAGGGTTCCTTGGCAGCCCATCCACTTGTCAGATAGAAAGGTAGTGTCTGTCTCATGTCCATGCATATTTGAGGATGGAGTGAGAGATGCAATGCTTTAACAGGGATGTAGTAGCGTGCCCCTCCCAGTAACAGACTTAGCGCCGTGAACAAGAAGAACAATGGAAATTCAGCCTATATGCATCTTCTGATGCATCCTCAGGATCTTTGTTAGAGGCCCAGGGTGGTCTGTTCCTCTTATTAGGAATACGAACGATCCAGTTCTAGCCTCATAGGACCATCCACATGCCAGGCCAACAGGTGCACTACAAATTCTGGGAATCATCGGCAGGGCACAGTTTCCACAGCAGGCTGCTTTACCTGTCAGAGCATTCTCCGAGGTGGAGAGTTGCTCCCTCAGTTTGTCCACATCGTCAGGATGCACCTGGTCGTACAGGGTGCTGCTAAACCATTCGGACTGTGGCTGGTTCAGGACGGGAGTCACCGAGTCCGAGACATATACCACCCTTCCGGTCTCACAAGACACTATGAACAGAAAGCCATCGGCTGCTTCTAGAATCAAGTGTTTGAGTTCCTGCATACAGAATAGACATGATCTTAACCCAGTGACGAGACAGTCATCACCCACCAGCTACCTTCAAGCTCTTAGGTCCCCCCCACGTTAATCGCCCTCTGGCTGAGCTACACATTGAGCTCTTTCAGTCTTTCCTTAGAAGCAAAATCAGCAGAGACCTGATCAGTGAGAAATGAGGGTTTGTAGGTGCCATCAGTGGAAGTGTTGCCAGTGCCCCGCAAAGACTTCATGTGAGACACAGCCATACGCAAGATAGTCAGCTTGTCAGGCTTGCGAGCCAGGGCGCTGCAGGTGGGCACCATGTCTGACAGCTCCGTGATGTAGGCGGTCATCTTGTTCCTACGCCTCCGCTCTATCTCGCTGTGATTCTCCCTGGGAAAGCGGATGGGGAGAGGTTACAAGAGCCAAACGGCTCAGCTCTTTTGCCACGTCCACCCTTCCTGGGTTCCCGCCAGGCCGGCGCGCAAAACAAAAAGATGGGCCAGGGTCGTCAGAAGGGCTGCAAAAGCCTCCCATGCTGGGCATGCATGAAAGAACATGGGAAAAACAAGTGCAAGGGAGAGAAGCTAGAGCCAGGACATCTTTGCCAAACACAAGAGCATCTTGCGCTAAATTATATTTATTGAAGAAGTCTCGAAGGACACCAAGTTAGGGCTCAGCTACTTCAACACGGGAAGCCCTCTACAGCTGATCGAGACCACAGTTCTGCAGAAAACCACTAACCTACAACAGCAATAGAGGTTTCCTCACAGTTACTGTGGTGATGCTCCTTTGAAATAAGTAAACTCTACAGACCTGATTCTGTTACACTAAAGCACCTTTTACGCCATGCTGGGGACACAAGAAGGCTGTAGAGTGGTTGTAAATGTAATTTCTGTCCACTGCTGGAGTTTCTATATACAACCATTAGGGACTATGGCTTGCTAATTTCATCTCTAGTATAAAACAAAGTGAACTCTACAAGCAGCCCAATGTCCTTACCTGTGAGAGACATACCTGTACCTCGTGTCCCACCACATTACCACTGGTGCAGAGGTACAGATTCCTAGAGATACATTAGAACTAAGGTTCCTTGATTTGATCCCACTAGTGGGTTTAACATGCCTGTCTCAGCAATTCGTCTGCTCCTGGGGAACATTCCCTATTGGCACCCCCAGGATAGAGGCTAGCATGTGTTCACATGTTGCATTTATGGATCAAGTGCAATTTAGTTGGGTTATGAAGGTGTATTTTTCAAACCAGAAGATAATGCCAGGTTTCCTATAGGAAAGATTGATTAGAGGTGCAAACAGAGTGGATCAGATGCAAGGAATCACACGATGGGAGATGAAACTGGATGGATGACAGCAAGTGGAAGAAACGGTAAAAAAAATGAACTAAATACGATAGATGAAAAAGGGAAAACTTTAAAAAAAATGAAGTCTCATCTATTAGGCTTATGCAGTTTTTAATGGGGACTTCTTTATGCTGAAGGGAGAATGGCGTTTGGCACAGTGCTTTGAATATCCCATTCATCTTTAATTTAGCTTTCCATTGTTGCAACAAAAATTTACCTGCCCAGACATGTGTTACTCACCTACCCTGTCGGGATAATGGGGAAATCAATCAATGCTATTTTACTTGCCCCATTGCAAAAACCTCTTCCCAAAAGAAGGATTTTGCAAGGCAGCCGTAACGAGAGATCGTGGGGTCGCTGCTTAATTGAAGAAGAACGAGGACTCCTGGAAGTACTGCATTCTACTGTCTACACAAGCAGCTAAAAAGTCCCTCGTCCGCCAGACACACACTTAGGGGTCTTCCTTTAAGCCACTGACCATCTTTTTCTTATCTGGTCAGAAATATTTCAACTCTGAAATGCTGCATTTCCAGAAAGTGTCTCTGTTTCTTAGATAGAATGTAATAAGCCAACGAGAACCTTGTCAGATTCTAAACACACAAACCCACGTAATGATTCTGTGAATTACTTAAGGAGTGACTTTTCAATAACACATTAAAAAACAAACAAAAAACCTTCCTCTTTTACAGCACCGTGCCCATTCTGTTTGGCCATACACCAAACCAGTATTTGGCATAGTACTGCGTTAAGAAAAAGTCTGTCCAATACAAATGTGATATCTATTTATACCGTGGTAAAAGGCACCATCGCAATGGGGCAGGAGCTTACAAACTGGGTATTCCGGCACCTAGCCTCTCTCAGTCTAGCAGAAGAGAGGTTTTACTTGCCAAGGCTGAAGTTAGCAGAGCTACAGTAATCTGTGAAAGCGCTGGCCCAGCCACACTCTGCCCTGCAATCTTCCTGCTGTCTGGGTTTGGATGCAAACCAATTCTTTTGAGGGTATTCCTGCAAGATGTTCTCACAAGGAGAATACAGCTTGAAGTTTTACTATCACACAGATTTCCAGAAGTTTGTCCAGTTTCAAGTCCTTTATTGCAGCAGATAAGGGAAAAAAAAGGTGGAGATGCCTGCAGAAACATCAAGGAGAGGAAGTACTCTGCTTTGCCATGCTTGAAATCTCCATTCTCCTACCTACCTGGCAAGTCTTTCCTTATCCGCTGAACTCTGCTCATCATCAGACCTAAAAATAAAATTAGTGAACTAAGCTAAAATGGAAAAAAGTTTAAAGAAATGAAAAAATGGGAAGATGTATTAGGAAACCAAACCTGCAGATACATCTGTTCTGTAATAAGACAGATCACAAAACAAAGACGTCATTAAACGTATTCTGTTATACACTTATCTAGCATCTTCTATCAAAGTGTCTCAAAGCGCTCTGAAAACATCAAACAAGCCTATAAGGTAGGCAAGTGTCAGATTCATTTTTACAGATGGGTAAACCGAGGCACACAAATAATTTTGCAGAAGGTCAGTAGCAGTGCTGGAAAAAGCCCCCAGAAGTCCTGACTCTCAGTCACATTAAAATACACTTACCTCCCTAAATAACGAGAAGGAAGGTATTTTTAATCAATATAAACAGCCTGTTGATTCGTAGTGTTAACATACTAGTGAGTTAGACAAAAGACACTCAGACTTCGCATACAAGGACACCCACAAATGCCAAGAGAGTCAGAGACCAACACACAAGTGCCCTTTATAACACTGTAAAATACACAGACACCACGTGATGAGACGGAGTTGGCATACATTTGAGACAACCACATTATGCATGAGTGGTGAAACCACAAAGGTATTGTGCAAGCCATCTAAACAAGGAGCCTACAGAAACCTTATAATCACACCCCCACGTTTGCTCGTATAGCATTGTTACAGAAAAATATTGGGGGTAAGGGGGAGAGAGACTTTCAAAAGTTTGCTGGTATTTTTTCCAAACCTCCCTGTCCTTCAAATCAGGTTGCTTTAGGTACCACATCATGATTCAAAAGCTACATTTGTAAGTTTTCAGATACTAAATGTTCTCTATAAATCAGGGAGCTACAATTTTATGTTTAGTCTCCCACTGTTTGCCAGGCATAAAAAAAGCACGCTCTTCAAAATAGAGTTAGGATTCATGGAGTGGAGCATAAGTTTCTAGCACTGGCCAACTGTGATATACTGGCCCTTAAAACCGTTATTAGTCCTGTACTGAATAGCTGATGTTTGACTTTAGAGCCCTGGTTTACTCAATACATATTTTGAGGAAAAAGAGGGGGAGCAGGGGAAGAAAAAGAGACTCTCAGCTGGTAAATTGTGGCCATATGAAAGATGCTCAGAGGTCCCAGTAGAGATGGATTAATGGGCAAAATAGGTGCAATTTAATTCCATGGATACAAAGGACTTTTGTCCCTGGGTATCACAATCGAATGTGTTGTATAAATATATATTTTATCCAACCCCAATCTTTACTGCATTCATCATTCCACCAGCAGTGAAAGTTTCCAATTCTACACACTGATAAAGAGTAATCATACAGCAGCAACGTATGGAGGTTTTTAACGTCAGACTTGACAAAGCCCTGGCTGGGATGATTTAGTTGAGAATTGGTCCTGCTTTGAGCAGGCGGTTGGACTAGATGACCTCCTGAGGTCCCTTCCAACCCTGATACAGGTCTGTCTTATCTTACTGGGATTCCGTTCCGCAGTTAGCGCGTAAAGCGAAAATCGCGTATAGTCAAAATTACACTGAGTGTAATGGTGGCAGAATCGCCCACACTACAGAAACAGTGTTTAAATTGTTATTTTTCTTTTTTGTTGTTTTTGCCAACCGCGTAAAGCTGAAATCGCGCATGTTAAATGCGCCTAAGATACGACAGACCTGTATTCTACCAATTAATGCCCACATATTTGCAGTACTATTCTACACTTGAAGTAACTTGCTATCTTGCTGGCTGCCTTACAGTCAACACATACAGGAGAGAATGTATCCACTTACATCACTAAGGAACAGACACTAAGTGCTGAAGATATGCAGAATGATGTTGGACACGGTGGTCCTGCACATTAGCAGCTCAATGCCCCCGCTGTTTCATTTGTTTAATTTTTTAACCACAAGAGTGGAGGTTAAAGGCAGCAGCTGTTTGTTTTAACCTGGGTAATTATAAGGTCCATCGCTGCTAACATTTGTAGCTATGTATGCCAAGATAAGGAGAACCTGATCTCATACTTCAAGGCATAAGTTGATCACATGCAGAGGGTCAAGATGAATTTCCACACAACCTCACGTGCAACACTGCACCACTGGCTTGGAGTATTATAGAGTTAACTCAACTCCTCGGAAGGGTCAGGGACTGAAACAGTATATCCAAGTCGAGAGCTAACGGTCCGACCCTGTAGAGCAGTCCTAGGATATCACATCACATGATACCAAGAGAACCTATGCTACATAATGCATCGATAATGTTAAAAGAATCTGCCTTTTTTTATTATATTTAAGTTTCTTCAAAAGCCACCAAGGCCATACTTACACTAGGGAAAGAAGTCTTCTTCACACAGGTTAGCCAGTGCAGGTTGGTTAATGTGAACTGAAGAGAACTGGCAATTAACTCAAAGTACAAAAGCCTAGTGAAGTTGGGCCCATAGTGTTATCTTGTAGATGTATGTACTGCCCCTAACAGACCTGAAGAGGTTGGTTTTGAGAGTTCGCTCTCTGTGCTGCGATTTTTGTTGTTAAGAAGGTTACAGCTCCAGTGCAAACCCACAGAAACAAGGAGTTAGGAAAGAAACCTGGAAATGCAGAGCTGCTGTAACAATAGAACTCGAGCACAGGAACACTATAGCTTACCCAAGGAGCAACCCCACACACACCATTTTTAATCTTTTTCCCTTTCAGAGGCCCAACGCTGGCGCACACAGAGTCCTTCTGCCTGAGAAGGGCTCCCTACGGAAGGGTCAGTACCATTCCTGCCTCCTCTGCACCCCCAAACCTCAAGATCCACGACCCACTACGCTGCAAGGCCCTTTGCCCACAGCATTTTAGTGAATGGAAGTTCTTTATAAACACAAGTAACATCCTTTGCTTTCTCTCCTGAGGAATACTAGCAGTTCTGACATTGAGTAAGGGACATAATTTATACCCAGAGATGAGCCTCATGCTCTAAAGTCTGTATTTTAACTCCACCAAGCTCAGGAGCATATCGATCTAGAGCATTCATTGGTTCTAGCTGCATGATTTAGCTGCTTAATACAAGTCATTGCATGCACTGATGCTAATGCTTTAGAGCTGCTTATTTTGGCTAAGAGTTTAGCAAAATCAGAAGACAAAATGGACTCTCACAATGAAGATGTGGACTGGAGACAGCATTCAGAACATACATAACACAAACGTTTGGCAACATTACAAACTCACAGTAAAAAAACATATAAATTAAACATTTCAAATCAGCTTAAATTAGCTTCACTCTAGCTCTGCGGTGCCCCTTCAATGCACCCAAGGCAACCAGAGAAATACAACAGTGCCAGCGCCCAGTTCTGGATGGTACAGAGAGCTTCCTGCAAAGCGTTCAATGCCCTCAGCTCCCACTGACTTCAGCTGTGCTTGAGGAAAGTGCTACAGCACCAACATTATCAGGCACTTCCCTCAAACTTCAAGGTCAAAGAGTTCTAATAATGCTATTGTATTATCTGGTCTGTAAAAAAACCCAACTCATTTATCCACACCGCTTTGGCAGAATTCCTTTACAAAATACACAAGTAGGCAACACGCAGGAGGCATACTACAGGTAGAAAAGGAAACACTCTACAAGTACAGTTCATTACAAGCATGCGGCACACTTGTATTTTTATAAGATCTGGGGGCTCCTAATCGACAGCTGAACAAGGAGAAGCATCGCAAAAAAGTCACACTGAATTAGTTTGATACTTTACAATCAAGCTGCTCTAAAGCAATTTTGCAGGATTTTTAGCTTCCCTCGTGCAAGATGTAGGCTTTCCTCAGGAAAAAAAACACAAAAAATGAGAAGGGTGATGAACATGCACGACCAGGAAGGAGAGGTGCCCCAGATGTAAGCAGTAGGACTTTGTGGGTTTTATGGATTCTTACCTGGCAAATCTCTCTTTATCATTTGGGATCTGATCATCATCACATCTAGGAGGGGAAGAAAGGAAAAAAATGTTTTAAAATACTCACACGTCATTCCTTTTCATCAATAAAGTAACAAGCTGATTAAATTGTGTGGGAGAGCCACACACTGAACAAAATACACCAGTTATGTAGAATACAAGTTACAACCTGACATAGTGAAGTCATAGCTTTGTTTCCCATTCTCAAGTGCTTAGAGATTAATAAGCCTATTAGTTACATTTCTTCCATATGACACATAAGAGCGATCTCATACCAAGATCACCTCTCATTGCCTCAATGTCGTAAGTAAAATGGCTTAAATTACGCTCTGAAGATGCCATTTTTCCCATAGCCTCACCCATTCAATGACTTAGAATTCAGTAGATAAATCCTACATTCACTACAAAAATAAAGAAGCCGGAACCACTGTCATGCTCATTAGCCATTCCAAAGCTTGAATGGCATTAAATTGCATAGCAAAATGCCATGCAGCCTGGGAAAAACTGACAAATTGACATATGGATTGCGAGCTTCATTAGACTCAGACTCTAAGGCCAAAAGGGAACGTCATAATCATCTCGCCTGATCTCCTGCACATTGCAAGTCACAGAAACTCACCCACCCACTCCTGTGGTAGGCCCATAGCCTCAAGCTGAGTAAATCTAGATCCGAGGACTTCAGTAAAAGACTTAAAATGACAGAGAATCTACCTCTTACTCTAGTTCAAACCAGCAAGCAACCCGTGACCAGTGCAGCAAAGGAAGATGAAAAAATCCCCCTGAGTCGCTGCCAATCTGATCTCAGGAGAAAATTCCTTCCCGACCCCAAATATGGCAGTCAGTTAGACCCTGACCATGTGGGCAAGACCCACAGGACATACACTTGGGAAAGAATTCTCTGTAGTAACTTAGAGCCCTCACCTTCTAGTGTTCCATCTCTGGCCATTGAAGATACTTGCTAATAGCAGTCGCGGATGGGCCATCTACCATTGTAGGCACCCCTCATAAACGTTAGGGTTTTTTACCCCTATGTCTCCCCTTCGAAGGCAGCTCCAGAACTTCACTCCTCTGATGGTTAGAAACCTTGAGCTAATGTCAAGCCTAAAGTTAGCCAGTTTATAGCCATTTGTTCTTGTGCCAACATTGGCCCTTAACTTAAATAACTCCTCTCCCTCCCTGGTGTTTACCCCTCAGATGTATTTAAAGAGAGCAATCATATCTCCCCCAAACCCTTCACCTTGTTAGGCTAAACAAGAAAAGTTGCTTAAGTCTCCTCTCTTCAGGTAGGTTCTCCATTCCTCTGATCATGCAGAGAAGGGCTACAGGTTCCAGTTCGAATTCATGTTCCTTAAACATGGAAGACCAGAATAGCACGGTGTTCCAGAAGAGGTCTCACCACTGCCTTGTATGATGGCAATAACGCTTCCCCATATCTACTGGAAATACCTCGTCTAATGCATCCTACGACTGCATTAGAGTTGTCTAAATCAAAAAAACGATCCATGTAACTACAGATTAATTACATGAGCTCTTCATGACTTCCCAATCTTCCATATGCATTATGATAAATAGGGACGTTTGCAGCCACTGGGAGTTCTCAGCTGTAGGGGGCTGCTGTAAGCTAACCTAGAGCCTCCGTACAATAGATGGAATGGCAAATTGCTAGGACAGTAATGGAAACTCAGCTCATTAGCAAAAGGGTTTGACCTTGTTATAGGAGAAACATGCTGTTAGGCTGGACTTGTATTCTCAAAGGACACATTGAACAGCTGCTTAACTCGCCTTTGAAAGATCTAAAAGGAGTTAAATCACATTTGCTTTCCTCCATTAGCCACTTTGTTACACTAGCAGGGATGTTTCTGCGGCACCATACTTAATCTTAACAACTGAAATAACCGAGTGATGTATTACTCTATAGCGAGCACCTGTCTTGTCTTGGCTCATCAAGACACCACTAGCAGACATTTTTGGTTTAGGCATTCTAACAGGAATTCTCCAACACAGAGGGCAGCAACAGAACACATGACAGGACGCTATCTGGTCTGCCCTGTCGGAAAGCTACCCGAATACCACTGCATGGTGTGAATGAACACACCAGTCTAGTTTCCAGACAGTTAACGCTGTCTCTTTGGCTCACTCCAGTGGGTTTAGATATGACAGCATACTGGGATGCAGGATGACACATACTGTTCTGAGATTTCTCTCTAGCGCTTTAGCACATCAGGGATATGTGAATAGAAAAATTTTTATCTGAGTCTCCTTGCTTTGATTAGCTGACCCTAAATGCTGAGCATCTGTGTTCTCCCCACCCCTATCCAACAGACCTTGTGTTACTGCAGATCATCCCCCTGCCTAAGGAGGGCTGCTGTGTGTTCCTCTAGAGAGGGCAAACCCTACTCCCACTAGTGCTGGGAGGGAAGCCCTCCCCGTGCGGAGGTTGTTTTCACCCCATGTTTTACCATAAGTTTTGTATATTTTAGCAAGCATATGAATGGAAAGAGCCACCTCACCTGAGGAATTTGCTCCCTTCTTCTTCATCATCATCATCATCATCAAAATCGAGACTGAAAAACAGAAGCGGGAGAAGCAACCATTACCAGAGAGCTTCTCCTTTCAAGCTGGTTATCTACTGTCAGCCCTGCAACTTGCACCTTGGAAAGATGCAGAATTTGTTTGAAGCTAATATTAAAAACAACCCCACACATGACAGTAATACTGAGAAGAGCCAGGAAATTCTAATAGGGGGCTTCCCATATGCACTTGTCAGAAATGGAGTGTGCAACAGTGCGGAAGGCCATTTGGCATGAGATCACCTTCGCCATGCGTTAACCTCGGTTACTAAGTATTGTGGGTGATTCAGAACAGCGAGTGATCTGATATAGCAGATTCACCTCTACCCCAATAGAACGCCCTCCTCGGGAGCCAAAAAATCTTATCGCATTATAGGTGAACCGCATTATATCGAACTTGCTTTGATCCGCCAAGGCACGCAGCCCTGCCCCCTCGGAGCGCTGCTTTACCGTGTTATATCCAAATTTGTGTTATATTTGGTCGCGTTATATCAGGGTAGAGGTGTAGCTCCCTGCACTCCCCACACCCTGATCTGATCCAAGTGGCAGTTTCCAACTGGAGAATTTGGTTTTCGCAACTTTAAAAGAGTCACCTTTCCTTTAGTTTAAAAAAAGAAAACAAAATAAAAAAGTTAGTGACGTCTGAACTGCCCAGTGACATTTTCAGCGACATTAGATGGAATCACTGCAGTAGACAAGGGCCACCATTTTTATTGTGACCACCTTCTGTATGCATGGGAGGGGGGAAAAAAAAGAGTTATCACTTTGCTTCGTTTCAATTTGGAACCTGGCATACAGAACCAGCTCAGCTGCATACGAGTCTGTAAGTAAAATGCAAGGAACAAGTACGATGCAGAGTGGGAGGGACATATGCTGGAGCAGCGAGCAAAGCTGGTGGAGGAATGTTTTAGTCAGCTTGAAAATAAGAGGATTTTACCAGCAATGGGCATTTTAAGAGAAACTATTCAAGTGTGCTTTCCCTGTCACTTCAACTTGCAAAGGTATTTTAGCAAAATAAAACTGCAGTGCAAGCACTACTGCTATCATAAAGCTCTCCCTACAGAGTCTCAGCAGAAAGGCGTTGCAGGAGCATTACTGATCCACTGGCATTCTCCATCCCTTCCCACAGTCACAGCTTCTGCACCAGCAGAAGTGTTTTCTCCTTTGCAGCTACCATATTTTGGAGCAGACTCCTTATATCTGTGCTTCAGTGACCCCCCCCGCCGTCACTGCCAGCCTTGGATGAAGACATCTTCTCTCTTTTGTCCTGAAACTCAACTTCTTGTGACTGCACCCTTTAACTCTAATCGTGTTAACTTGGAGGCATTTGGGGATATGGTTTGCATAAAAGACAAGACTGAGCGTCTGTCTACACAACTGACGTTTAAGCGCAACGTGGCTGTGTAGTCACGGCTCCTCTCCCAGCACTGAAAAAAAACCCACCCACCCCTGCGAGGGGAATAGCTCCCAGCACTGTCTACACTGCCATTTTACAGCGCTGAAACTTTCTTTGCTCAGGGGGGTAACCCCACCGCTCCCAGCGATGCAAGTTCCAGTGCTGTAAAATGGCAGTGTAGACAAGGCCTAAACAGAAGTCAAAGGGTAGCTGAAGCGACAGAGGAATAGTTAAATCCTTTCAAAGGGAAGGACGTTTCCTCATTACAAGGCTGATCACTCCTTGCTAGCTTACACAAATTGCTCTGCAAGGAAGCAGACACTGTCTCAAGGAGCTTACTGTGTTTTTAGTGATTACAACTTACCCTGGTCGTCTCTTGTTTGTCCTCTGGACAATGGCTACTCCAGCCTGTGTACCGGGTCCAGGGTTCCCAGAAGCAACTGCTGCACTCAAAGAGGGAACATCCGATGCCATTTCTGAGCAGGAAAGAAAAAGCAATTATGCCAAGTCCCACTAGGTTTCAGATTTTGAAGCACGTTATCCATCAGAAACGATTAAATCTGAGCCCCAATGCAGTTAAGTCCATAATGTATTTAAATGGGTAGACTTTATACAATGTGCAAGTCGGATTCTCATCGAGCTCTCCTCTTCAGAGCCTGTATTAAGGATCTAAGCACATGCTGTTTTCATAAGATCAAAAGACCAGATCATCAAACTCAAAGATGTTCTCCTTTTAAGGAGGAGGAGGAGCTTGGTGTGGTCATGGATGGAAGCGGAGACTGTCTCAAATACTAGTTGGCCCCACTCTGGTATGCAGAAGGGAGAGGGAAGGAAAGCTGTGAGCTACTAAAATGATTAATACAATTGGGAAAGAATCAAACTCATGTTGGAGCTGGCACTAGGAAGTACATTTTCATGCATTTTTCTTATGGACGCTACTTAATAAGGGTGTTGGGCAGCCAACTAATGTTTGTAGAACCCTTTTGAAAACTACAGATGAAACATGGTAGAAGAGTGGAGTTTTATTATGTAAGTAACTGTGCTGAACTGGACCAGGGAGACATCCTGAAACCATACAATCTCAGAGAGGCTGAGGATTGAAACACCGGTCACCACTCTTGTTCATTACCTATCCTCAACAACATGGAACAGCAGCAGCTATGGTCACTACCAATCTGGGCTGGATTCAGACTGGTGATCGAGTCAGAAAGATCTGTCTGTCCTTTACAAAGTGATCTAATCCCTGCTTCCTTCTACACTTCCAGAACAACTTCACACTGAGGAATTACGCTGAAACTCAAAGCTAAACAGCACTGACTCCATCTGACCACAAATATATTAACCATGTGCCTCCATCAAATGGCAGAACAATTGAGGAGAAAGCATACTTGACATAGCAGCATTGTCCCCGTTTTTGGTGCCACAACAATTAACCCAAGATATTTCCTTTTATAGAAAGTGCATAGTATAAGTAAGTTCTTATTAAGGAAAGACTAAGGTTTTTGCTGCAAACCCTCTAAGCCGAAGTAAAGATTCTAACCCGGAGCAACTTGGGAGCACAAGAAAAGAGCCAGATTTTAAAAATGCACGTTAGAATTCAAAGCCAGTTGAATTATTCACATTTTGTATTGAGCTGAGTTAATTAAATTTAATGAGATGTTTCCTGCCCCTTTCTAACATATTCATAGTTCATTCTCCAAGTAAGAATTGTGTCTAACCATATAAATCTCTAAATGAATATGTTAATCACATTACTTGCTTTAAAAAGTCAGTAACTGCAGTGCCTGCATGGTACAATGTTTCAATAAAATAGACCAGAGGGAAAAAACGAGATTTGGGAATACCAAATCTCTGATAAGTTTGTGGTTTTGAGAGAGAAGGACATTCACAATAATAGCATAATGGAAAAAGCATCTACTCATTGTAACAAAGGATCCAACCTGCCTACTGCCCACCATTTGAAGGATTATTGAATCAAATGTCAGCATGGGATGAGTTCGTGGTTTGTGTTTTTGTTTTTAGACTGAAAGCTTTATGGTAAGATGCAAATCACACAAACCTCACCCAGAAACAGTTCTTTGGCTAAACAAGGCATAAGTTACTCCTCCTATTTAGGACCATCTTTGGAACAAAAAAATCGTTTGCATGTTATTTAATTGGGATAAGCTACATTAGGTTAGAACACAGAAGGGAACCAGAAGAGAGAGAAGAACCGTGTGAGGAAATGATCATGATCTTCAGAGATTGTGGAACTTGATACTGAAATAAAACTTCTATAAAAGGTTCCACACCTGAAATACAAGATGCTCAAAATGGTAACGTGAAAGATTTAAGACATGAATACAACAATTCTTACCTGAAAACAACCTGAAACCTATCGGCAAAGAGCTTTCAAGTTCTTCATTCACAGTTCAAACTATGGGGCCAAGCCTATTAAATGTCAACAGCTTTCAACTCTCATACGAGTGGAGGGTTCTCAGTTACTTGCAAGCTCAGGCACTGAGTTTGAAAGCAGTCTGTGCACTGGCACTAAGCAGGATTTCCCTGGCCCTCAAAGAGGATGGCTCTGTGCCCTAAGCTATTTTATAGATGGGCTCAGAAGGATTAGATTTTTAAATCAGTAAATGTCAATTTCACTATACACATGCAAACCAACAAAAAAATATTTCCATTAAAATTTACAGATAGGCAGAATGAGAAAATTGCTGCTTGAGAAATAGAATACCATTTATTTAAATATTTTGGATGTTTTCTACATTTTCAAATATATCGATTTCAATTACAACACAGAATACAAAGTGTACAGTGCTCACTCTATATTTTTATTACAAATATATGCACTGTAAAAAATAGCATTTTTCAGTTCCCCCATTAGAAGTACTGTAGTGCAATCTCTCTATCATGAAAGTTGAACTTACAAATGGAGGATTCTCTGCACCTTGAGGTCTTTAAACCACGATTTGATGACTTTAATAATTCAGACATAGGTTAGTGATTTGTTACTGGGTGGGTTAGATTCTGTGGCCTGCGTTGTGCAGGAGGTCAGACTAGATGATCAGAATGACCCCTTCTGACCTTAAAGTCTATGAGAACTTTAGCATTTGATTTCAGCTGTTTACTTCGTATATTTTGACATATGATGTTGACAATTTATAATGCAATGGCTCTAAAACTAACGTTTTGAATCTAAGTCTACTGTCACTAAATAGTTATTTTACAACTCCCCTGACAATCTCCTGCAACAGTGAAAACTTAAATTGGAAAAAAACAAAAACAAAAAAGCTTAAAAAACCCATTGATATCCACTGAAATTATAAAAAAAAACAAACAAACAATCAATCATCACCTCTAATTCTGCCAAGCTTATTTATGGAGCACATAGTATGCTTTGTCAAACGGCTAACACCACTGTTCAGACTGGCCTGCTCTACACAGAAATTATGCAAGTGCATTGCTAGCAAGAAAAGTGTTGGCGTACCGTTCTAGTTAGCATGGTTTGAATTGCAGTGTACGAAGGGCACTAGACAGGTATTTATCTTTCACATTTCTATAATGTGTCACCAACCTCTAGGTTCACTTATAACCAAGCTCACGCAACTGTTAACCCCGTGTTAGACAAAGCAACCAAAGTTGGTAGCTGTTCGCTCCAACTAAAAATCCCACTGAACTCGCCAACTACAGCCTGGGCAAACTGAGCCTTGCAGCATGTCCTGAGGGTGAAAAAACACTTCAGCCTCATCAGGCCGGCTGGGATAGGAGAGACAGAGGCTGTGTAGTCCAGTGGATAGAACACTGGACTGGAACTCACAAGAGACCCAGCTGAAATTAATGGGAGTTTTGTCACTGAAGCCAATGGGGCCAGGATTTCATTCCGGGAACTATTCCTGGCTCTGTCACACCTCCTCTCTGTTTCTCCATTTTCCTTCCCACTTTCTCTTGCCTATTTAGACTGTAGGCTCTCTGGGGCAGGGGACTGTCTTACTAGGAACTTGTACAGTGCCTAGCACAGTGGGACCCAGATCTCAATTAGAGCCTCTATGTGCTACTGCAATACAAATAAAGTAGTGAGTCTCTGGCAGCTTACAGTACTACAAATACTGCAGTCAGCATCATTTTTTGTTCTCTTGCTGCAATTATACTACACAGCATAACACACACTATACTGTACAAATTTTCATATCACTATAGATCATTACAATAATTGCATTAGCTAGCCAAGAGTACTGTAATCAAGACATCTTGTCATGAACCATAAAATCCATCCATTCGGAGTAAAATGAACAGCACTCAGCCACATATCAATCAAGAAACATATACTAGATCTATTGGGCGTGAAATATGAATTATCTATTCCACGACTAGACTACTTTTGGGGGATTTTTAAAGCCATTTTGTGAGAAAAATCACTCCTCACACAACAAAAAGAAATAGGCTAACTATTGTCATTGTTAATAGTCGGAAACATTTTTTGTTATGCATCTGTGCAATAATTCAAGTGATCTGATTTCAAAGAGATTAAAGCCTAATACTCCAAAGCATTTTTAAACAGTACCTGAAGTTCTCCCCAAACATTTCACCAAAATACACTGCCAGCCTGCATTAGTCTCTTTTGCATCCCCAACTTGAGTTTGGTTCATACCGCTGCATAATATCACAGCAAGGCTATGCCAGTTTGCAGAATTTACCAGCAGTGACGGCTCTGTAGAATAACTATTGAGCTTGGCAATTAGCAGAGCCATTATTCTCAGCCTTATCAACAGCATGGGAATTCTGATATAAATAAATACTTTACTATAGCAACAGAAGAGGATATTTCATTTTTTTTTAACTGACGGCTTACTAAAAGCCCCAAAACTTTGTCAGCATGAAAACCCCATTCTGCAGATCAATTCAATATGGCAAAGGAGATTAAGGGCAAAGGGCAGTTAGGTTCTTACCTACGTTCCCTGTCAAACTTGTATGGATATTTTAAAAATAAAACCCATTCAAAGAATTTTCCCACAAAGTGGTGAGTTCCCGGTGCGTCTGGAAAGACCTGGAGCTTCCAAGCCCTAA
The DNA here is from genome assembly GCF_025201925.1 of Gopherus flavomarginatus. NCBI lineage: Eukaryota > Metazoa > Chordata > Testudines > Testudinidae > Gopherus > Gopherus flavomarginatus. The sequence continues at coordinate 18,773,995 of NC_066636.1, read as the reverse complement.
AAAACATCCTTCCCCTACCTCCTTTCTGGTGACTAGACCACCTATTGCTGCATAAGGCTCTTAAATGTTTTAATTGCCTAAATGTGTGGGGAACACAACAGTTCTGAAACTGATTTAGGTTGTTTGTTTTTTTAAATACATAGCCTCTCCTGTCTCTAGAGATCTAAAGCCTATGGCACTCAGAGATATTGTTTTGAAGTTGCTTCATTTGTTTAGTAAACCTAATCCTCGGTTTAAGGGTAATTTAATCTGTTTAGAAGAAATCTCGAAGGAGGAGTTTGCCTTTTGTCTAGACTTGTGTATATGTGGCTGCTCAAGGAGTTGTTGGTTTATGGTGCATGTAATTTTTTCCTGTTTAAACTGTGATATTTGCATTTCTGGAGTTCCTGAAACTGACTATGTCACTGTTCTATTAAGACGGGATGAACTTCCAGTTAAAGACAGAGGAAGGAAATGACCGTATATTTTTAAGACTGATTTACGAGCAAAATAGCAATTTTTAATTAATTTATTTTAAACAGACATCAGAAAAGAGCTTTCTTAATGTTCACTGCATTTCCAAGGGCCACTGCCAGAACTGCTCTTTTAGCTCTCAGGGCTTCAGGGTTTTTTGTTTGTTTGTTTTTAAAAAACAGATGCACCATGTGAATTTGCGCAAGTCACTTTATCCCTTGCCTTTCCCTATCTGTAAAAACTGGAACTGCATTGCACACTTGCCTACCTCAGGGGACAGAAAACTCAGTCTGTAGAGTGCCTTGAGATCAGAGGGTAGAAAGTGCTACAGAAGGACAAGGCCCATATTTAAGCGTTAAAGGGATAAAAAGGAGAGGGCTGTGGAAAATCCATTTGTGTTCCCTTCACTCGGGAGGGGGGAACCATCTTTCAAAATTGTGTTAAAAATATGAGAACTTTTGTCATCTGGAAATATTTATATGATCATAAATCCCTTTCAAATGTTAAACAAACATCAGGCGCCAGTCTTTTTTCCAATCTTAATCTGAATACAAATTTTATACTGAAATTAGAAGGGAAGTGATGAGACCAAGGCTTGTGGTGCCTTAGGGAACATTAAAGTTATAAAACTATCCAAGAGCCTAGAGGTGAAGGGAAATGGCTGGAGAGACTGAAAAGAAGGACATGACCATTGATCCCACCCACTAGCCAAGAGAAAAATGGTGGAGTTATGAACTGTTCAGGATGTTGCTAACCTAGAAATGACTGAAATGAAAGTTGGGCATCCCACTGGATTCTTCATCTTTTTCAGTCTTCAGCATTGACTTCATTAAGTAGTTTCTTATTCTCACTGTATTAAATGTGGAAGCTGCTAACCAATACAGCAAACTAAAAATTAGTGCTTACCAAATGGCGGTGTATGAAGTTTTGACTAAAGCTGCCTACAGATGAAGTAGTAGAAAACAAGCATTTGAATGGTCTGAAGTAACAGATCAACTGACGCAACAATAGCATTATTCTACTGAAGTAAACTGTAAACACTGTCAGGAGTTAAGCAGGAAGACAGGAAAGAGTCATGTTCTTAAGTGTGAAGAAACCAACTTTCTGCAAGATCAAATGCGTCATTGAGAGAAACTTGTCTGTTGAAGTGAAAAAGACAAATCTTCCATGACCCTGCAAACAGGATCTGTTTTACATTATCGTCATCACAGAAACATAGCCAGAATGATAAGATGTAAGTCTTTGTTCCAAGCCTTTCCAGCAGCTCCATACAGAAGCAATACGTGTTTGCCTTCAACACCCATTATATCAAATGAACACCACCAAACCAGGACCACAAAAGAACAAAACAAAAATCAAACGATTCAGAGAAGCTATCAATCTTTTGCATTTCTAACCAATACGACTGACTGCAAATATAAAACACCATAACTTCCATCCAGAACAGGAAGAGGCTGAAACATAACTGATGGAACGTGACCTTCAGTTCCTTCCTTCTCTTCTAGCATTTAAAATTGAATATCCAGATTTGCACATCAATTCTGTTTGTGAAGGAGGATGCCTCAACTGGTGGCATCAAAATGGTGGAATACCACAGAAGTAAAAACTTGAAAGACAGAATGCCTGAATTCAGAGTTGTGTACTTTAAGAGATCTGCTCTTGTCAGTTTAGCCAGCTTAGTATCAGTTTTGCATATTTTAGCACAAGACTTATTTGACTGAAACTTGACAATAGGCTAGGTATGGAAACAGCAAGGAAGTTTACAAAAAAGCTGATCAGTATCAGCTACAACAGAGCAGCTACAACAGAGTAGTATGTTTAGCTAGTTATAAGACTTGATTATTGCATTCTTCTATTTCACTCACAGAACTGCAAGCTTTACTGTTTGAACAGTGTGCCTGACTTTACTGGTTTGCATAACTAAGTTTAAGAAGGAAATTGCATACTGGTGTTGTTTCATTTAAATAAAGCCAAAGTTAATAGGTTCCCCCTGTTTAGGAAAGGTAGGAAAGAAATCACAGCAAACCTGAACCTAAGTAATTGGCAAAAAAAACTGATTACCCTTAAAAGTTACAAGTTTTCCAAATGTTTTGGTCACCTTTAGTATCTCAGGTATATTAAAAAACAGAGCATATTTTTAATAAATAAAAAAGCTGTGCATTTATTATGAGTCAGGATACAGTTTACACTTTAGGAGGCTCCTAGGAAAAGAAAGTGACATTAACAAGAATCCAACAACAAATAAACCTTGTACCTTTCACTTCACTGCCAATATTTAAAAAGCAGATATGCACAACAGGGAATGGAGGTTCATAACAAAACTAGAAAGTCAAATATTTGTCCTATCGACCTTAACAGTGTTCCCATAATCCAAATAGATATTACACTTGTAGACTGATTTGAGTAAAGCAGGCCTCATTGCACACTTCCATCTGAAAGGCATTTTTTCCTTTCACTATTCCCTTTTATTCTCCGGATGTTATTCCGCCATTCCAATTAAAAATCTTACCAACAAGCAAAATCTGCCATTAAAAATTATCCTTAAAATACTATGTAATTCTCTTCAGCCGTTTAAATCCTTCTTCCATTAAGCAATGAAACTTTAAGCTATGGGGGAGCCATAGATTAACTGCTGGAGGACTGAGGGGTGGAAAGATATGGTGCTTTAAGGAGAAATTTAAAATGTGAGAAGTACTTTTTTTAAAATGAAAAGGGGTGCTTCATCTGTAGTCCACTCAGCAATATGTTATTGCTTGCTGCTTAGATTGAAACATAAGCACTTATGAACAGCAAGGCTAATGTGAAAATAGAGTTAAGCCCAGAAACCTGCAGTGAATGTTTCCACTAAACAGGCTTGGGACTCGACACTGCAAGCTGTTTGGCACAAACATATCCAGCACCTGCAGAAAGTGAAGCCAGTGAGCGTCCACAAGGGCACAGTGGTCTTCCTGTGCAGAACTTAAGGATCTGGGCCTAACGCTGAAGTTTCTATGCTTTTAACAAGTTGTAAATTGCAACATATTTTGTGACCAGTTTTACCCATCACCACACTCACAGCCTCCTTAATAGGAGGACATTGAGTTAAGCCCAGAAATATGCAGTGATTCACTTGAACTTTGCAGTCCATTTTTTAAGACCAAAGGGAGGAAAAAAAGGGGGGGGGGTCAATGCTTGCAAGGACAGCGGCTGACAAATAAATTATCTTACAATCATTATCCTTGTGTATATAATGAATGCTTACCTAGAGAGCAAATAATTTTTCCTGTTTAGAGAACCAAGCTATTATTGCTCTGCTTGTCAAACTGCAGCCATGCAGTTATAAACATTAACCACGGATGGAAAACTTGTTCCTGACATGTGAATTTAGCAATGTTTAAAGAGTGCCTCTATAATGCTAAATATCATGCAACTCAGCAGGATGAAGTTGCATAAACATTTTGTCATGTGTGAACAATACAAAACACTCATTTGAGTATTTCCTTTGTAGTTCAAAGAAACGTAATTGTGTTACAAAGTCTGGTTTACAAAATGTTTTTTCTCTAGCTTTACCGCACCAAGCAATAATTGCTGAGGATTTAACTACATCTCTTTTGCTCATGAAATTGCAAGAGAAAACAATATTCAATACTAAAATACAACAACACTCTAAGCAGACAAGAAAGGAGCAGACAAGAAAGGTCTTAATAAGGCCCCAATCCTGCAAATATGTACATGCTTAACTTTTTACTACTTTGAGGAGTCTCACTGATGAGTTAAGCACATGGGTAAGTATTTGCAGGATCGGGGTCTAAGTTTCAATCTCAGTTGCCATATTCTGACAGAATGGCAACACAAGCCTCAATGACTCAATAATGGGGAACTCTAGCTTTAGGTGGTTGTAAAATTTCATTTCTTTGTATGCGAAACCACAACCACGTATTTCTAGACGTCAGCGCTGCACCCTCACCTCAAGATCACCACAAGCTAAAGACCAAAGACGATTTCTTAATCTTGAAAGCCACAAAAGGTTACTATACCCAAGTAGTGTTTAGTTGGGATGAAAATGTCATCCTTCAAAATTTTATTGAACAGTACTAGATGAACCTGAACTCTGGCAGCCCGAGATCCCTAATCAGCCTCAAGCCACAAATGAGAATACACAAAAACACCACAATTCAAAGGAACACAAGCAGAAGCCCAAAATTCAAATCTGAGTTACAGCATTGTAAATCAACAATAACTTCACTGACATCAAGGAACTTATACCAGATACACCAATACAAATGAGATAAGAATTTAGCCAGAAATCTACAAGGTATGAAAGATTCAGTTTTAAATCAGAAAGTATCAGAAGTACCAGATTTCTCCCTACACCCAGACAAAAAGAGCTCCTGTTGTAAATCAGAGTTTACAAAGAGAGAAAGTTAGAAGCTGACTACACACTCCAAACTCATGCCCTTGTGTGCTGTCAGGTTTGCCTGTCAATCAGTTTAGAAATGATGAAATGGGATGTTGTTTTTATTGATATGAATTACAATGTGCAAAGTCCATACATTTTGAGCAATTAGCAATAGTAAAGTTTGTTTCTTGCTAAGGCAAAAACAAGTCAACGTACAACATAAAAGATCTGGAAATAACACCCCAATATTAGCCATTTAAAAAAAATCACAAAAATAAGAATTCTCTGGAGTGCCCCGACAGCATGACAACCAGTCATGATTTTACAGAGGCTGGGAAAGAGACATAGGTGCCAAGCATACTGTCTGCACTGTATACAGATGTGGACCTTGAAAGGAAGCAGGGTATAACTGAGGCACATGCTAGCCAGCAACACAACCCAACTAGGTGCACAAAACTGAAGTGCAGAAGGAAAAAAATATGGGAGGATTCATTGGGGTGAGGGGAGTTCAGCCCCACCTCATGTATTCCCCATTAAAGGCCCCAGCTAAGCCTTTCCCCCCCAGCTTAAATATGAGGGGGACCCACACCAATCCCAACTTTGAGGCCTAGAGTTTCTAACCTCCACCCCCTTGAGTTCAGACCATACATCCCTGGCACCCCCCCTCCAGTCCAGGTCACCCCTCCCCAGCTTTCCTTCCCCCAGCGCCCCCTTCCAGGTCACCCCTCCCCCAGCCTCGCTTCCCCTCCCCTCCAAGGCACCCCACCCCTAGCCTCCCCTCCCCTTCCAGGTCACCCCTCCCCCAGCCTCGCTTCCCCTCCCCTACAAGGCACCCCCACCAGCCTCCCCTACCCTTCCAGGTCACCCCTCCCCCAGCCTCCCCTCCCCTTCCAGGTCACCTCTCCCCCAGCCTCCCCTCCCCTTCCAGGTCACCTCTCCCCCAGCCTCGCTTCCCCTCCCCTCCAAGGCACCCCACCCCCAGCCTCCCCTCCCCAGCTTTCCCTCCCCAGACCCCCCCCCTTCCAGGTCACCCCTCCCCCAGCCTCCCCTCCCCTTCCAGGTCACCTCTCCCCCAGCCTCCCCTCCCCTTCCAGGTCACCTCTCCCCCAGCCTCGCTTCCCCTCCCCTCCAAGGCACCCCACCCCCAGCCTCCCCTCCCCAGCTTTCCCTCCCCAGACCCCCCCCTTCCAGGTCACCCCTCCCCCAGCCTCGCCTCCCCTCCCCCAGGCCCCCTCTCCAAGGCACCCCACCCCCAGCCTCCCCTCCCTCCAAGGCACCCCTCCCCTCTCCCCAGACCCCCCCTCAAGTCACCCCTCCCCCAAGCCTTGCCCACTAGGTCCCCCATCAGTCCCCCCGCCAGGCCCATCTCACATCCATTCCCCTCCCCCTCAACGCCACCCCAGCCCCTGAGGGTCCCCGGCGCCCTTGCCACGCGCGGGCGGGCGGGCCCTGCACTCACCCGGGTTGGCGGCGGCTGCCATGGCCCCGGGACCGCCCCCCCAGCTCGCTCGCTCAGTCCCACTGCCACTTCCAAGATGGCGGCGCAGCAAAACCCTCCCCGTTGCGGCGCAACCGAACCTGTCCGCTCAGCATCAGGGGCTGCGGGGGCGGGAGCCGCGCCCTGGCCCTTCCCCATTGGGCAGGGAGGGGAAAGGGGCGGGGCCAACTGGTGCATCGGGTAGGCTGTCTCCGCCCGCTCCGCCCCCACCCCCTCCCGCATACGGGGGCGTGGTCAGAAGGGGGCGTGGCCAAAGAGAGGGTCGTTCTGCTGGGAAAGATTTAAAGGGCGAGTTTGTTGTGAGGGTGTATAGTTGGGTGACGTCACTGGGATGGCGTAAAGCAGGGTTTAAAGGGCCAGGAGCCTGGCTGAGCCCCCCCCTTCCACCTGGGGCTGAGCTCGTTACCCCTCCCACCTGTGGACCATGCGCTTCCCCCCCACCTGGGCTGAGCCCTTCCCCCCATCATGTGCTTCCTCCTCACCTGGGCTGAGCCCTTCCCCCCATCATGCGCTTCCCCCCCACCTGGGCTGAGCCCTTCCCCCCATCATGCGCTTCCCCCCCACCTGGGCTGAGCCCTTCCCCCCATCATGCGCTTCTCCCCCACCTGGGGCTGAGCCCTTCCCCCCATCATGCGCTTCTCCCCCACCTGGGGCTGAGCCCTTCCCCCCATCATGCGCTTCTCCCCCACCTGGGGCTGGGCCCTTCCCCCCATCATGCGCTTCCCCCCCACCTGGGCTGAGCCCTTCCCCCCATCATGCGCTTCTCCCCCACCTGGGGCTGAGCCCTTCCCTCCATCATGCGCTTCTCCCCCACCTGGGGCTGAGCCCTTCCCCCCATCATGTGCTTCCTCCTCACCTGGGCTGAGCCCTTCCCCCCATCATGCGCTTCCCCCACACCTGGGGCTGAGCCCTTCCCCCCATCATGTGCTTCCTCCTCACCTGGGCTGAGCCCTTCCCCCCATCATGCGCTTCCCCCACACCTGGGGCTGAGCCCTTCCCCCCATCATGTGCTTCCTCCTCACCTGGGCTGAGCCCTTCCCCCCATCATGCGCTTCCCCCACACCTGGGGCTGAGCCCTTCCCCCCATCATGTGCTTCCTCCTCACCTGGGGCTGAGCCCTTCCCCCCATCATGCGCTTCCCCCACACCTGGGGCTGAGCCCTTCCTCCCATCATGCGCTTCCCCCCCACCTGGGCTGAGCCCTTCCCCCCATCATGCGCTTCTCCCCCACCTGGGGCTGAGCCCTTCCCCCCATCATGCGCTTCTCCCCCACCTGGGGCTGAGCCCTTCCCCCCATCATGCGCTTCTCCCCCACCTGGGGCTGAGCCCTTCCCTCCATCATGCGCTTCTCCCCCACCTGGGGCTGAGCCCTTCCCCGCATCATGTGCTTCCCCCCCACCTGGGCTGAGCCCTTCCCCCCATTATGTGCTTCTCCCCCACCTGGGGCTAAGCCCTTCCCCCCATCATGTGCTTCCCCCACACCTGGGGGTGAGCCCTTCCCCCCATCATGTGCTTCCCCCCATCTGGGGCTGAGCCCTTCCCCCACATCATGTGCTTGCCCCACACCTGGGGCTGAGCCCTTCCCCCCACCATGTGCTTCCCTCCCACCTGGGGCTGAGCCATTCCCCCACATCATGTGCTTGCCCCACACCTGGGGCTGAGCCCTTCCCCCACATCATGTGCTTCCCCCACACCTGGGGCTGAGCCCTTCCCCCACATCATGTGCTTGCCCCACACCTGGGGCTGAGCCCTTCCCCCCATCATGTGCTTCCCCCACCTGGGGCTGAGCCCTTCCTCCCATCATGTGCTTCCCCCACACCTGGGGATGAACCCTTCCCCCCATCATGTGCTTCCCATCCTCTCTTCCTACAATGTGAGGCTCAGTGCATGCACGCACGCACACACACATACACCAACCCCAACTAGGACTGGGCTATCGCAGGCAAGGATTCATGAGACAAGCTTTGCACCCACCCCAGCAGCGGTAGCAAGCTGCTCTCAGTGGAGGGCTCCAGCATGATAACTCTCAGCCCCTGGCGAGGCTGCTGGCACCTAAGTTTGTTGTCTGCCAGCCCAGGCACATTTCTTTGGTTTAGCTTAGGAGGGATTTGTCTTCATTCTGTCTTTTCCCCTGACAGCGAGGCCGCCAATATTGCTGGTGGCAGCTGCAGCAATGATGCTTTTGAGCGAAGCAGCATGGGGGTGGAGTGGGGAGATCTGTGATGGAGGAGTGTTTTTAATTTTGTAAATAAACCCTTAGCTGCCTTGGCAATAAGCTCCCTATAAATCATTAACATAAATTATGTGAGTCTGGGGCAGGGGGAGGAGGGGAAACTGGCTCCCCCTGGGCTTTTGTGTGTGAGGTTATTTTTAACTCTGCCTTCGGTTACTACAAAAAAAAAAACAAAAAAACCTTCCATTTCTGCAGTCTTCTGCACTCCCAAAGCACTGTATGGGCTAGGGACTCAACCCTGCAAAGTGCTCGGCCCTTTGGCCTGAGCCTGAAAAGTCCTTAAGCAGGTGTTCACCTCCCCAGGAAGATTAAAAGCTTTGAGACGCAAAAGAAGGCAAGTGCAAGAGGGATGAGACACTTGCAGCAAACACAGTTCTTTGCAGTGATGTGCAAAAACACACACACTTGGACCCATACATTCAGACACACAAACCTGCAAATCCCAGAAGGCCAGACCTGTCTATACAGTGAATCAGCTCCAGGGCTTGTGATCTTTTCAACTCACAGACTGCATGGCTTCAAGGCTTCCTGCATACACCAATGCCCTGGTATCTAATCCGAGGTGGCGGGGGGCTAATGTTTCGCAGATATACTGCCAGTAGCCTGGCAGTATATCTCCCCCTCCACCTTGTCTCCACCTTCCCTCCAACATTTCCCATGTGCAGAGGCTGTGTGGGATCCAGGAACAGTGTGGGAGTGCCTTGCAGGTGGCTAACCTCCCTTCCCCAGAGAAGAGGGGAGATCCATGCACAGTGGGTCTTTTCTAGGTGCTCTCAAGGTGACAAGCTGACCCATGCTGATTTCCAGTCATGACCATGAAAATATCCCTCTCACCAAAGTAAAGATTTGCCAAGTTGGTTAAGTGCCTCATTAGGTTTTGTTTGCCTTCCTCCAAAACATCGGGTATTGTCGTATCATCAGATCAGACAGACCTATCATCTGTTCTGGTGTGGTGTCCTTACCTCTCTGCATAATGGAGTCAGCCCTGCTCCCATAAAGTCCATGCCAAAACCGCCATTGACTTCAAGGGATGCAGGACCAGGACCATGATATTTAGGGCTCAGTCTCTCTGGGCCAGATCCAGTGCCCATTCAGGTCAATGGGAGTCTTTACATGGACATCAATGGGTGCTGGATTAGGCCCAGTAATTGTCCATGATAGGAGAATTCTTGCACCTTCCTATGAAGCAGCCGGTACTGGCCATTGCTGGAGGTAGGACCCAGGCTGAGGTGGACAATTGGTCTGATCTGATGTGGCAATTCCTACATAGGGTGTCAGCATCAGCTGTGGCTGTTTAATCTGCTGTGCTGTGGTCCAGTGGTTAGAGGACCAGTTTGGGAGGCCTGCATTCTAATCCCAGCTCTGGTGTGTGACTTTAAGCAAGGCACTTCTGGTTCCCCTCCCTTCCTTTGTCCATTCAGGCTGTAAGCTCTTTGGGGCAGGCTCTGTCTCGCCTCTCACCATGACGCTGTGCTGCCCGTGACACAGTGGAGCTCCAATCTTGGGTGAGGCCTCCAAGTGCTTCCAAATAATCCTGAGATTTTCTTGCTGCTGCTTTTCTCTGCTCTCTGCATGGCGCTCGATGAAACACGGCAAGTCAGAGCAGAGAAGGCTGGGGTGTTGTTCTTGTTCCGTCCATGCCAGCACAATGGACAGTGAGCTCAGCTCTCCTGGAGCTGGCCTTGCCCATGCTCTGAATGCTTCTGAGAAGCAAGTAACAATTTCCCTGCCACTCAAGAGCGTGTTTGTCCGTGTGGATAAAATGACCTTTACTTCTGCTTGTCTGGTAAGGTTTATGTAATCCGTTTATCTAGCAGAGTTCATATAATCGGATTCCCTCATTAGGGGACCTGGCTTGACTCTGGATTACACTAGAGAATTCTCCCAAATGGATGTGATAAGAATGGCCTTGGTTAGATAGGGTTTGATCTTGCAAGGGTTCTGATCCTCTCTGGGAAGGGTCTCAGTGCTCTCAACAAAGGTGCTTCTCAGCGTTCGGCCCCTAAATCCTTTTTGCATCTGGATCAGGAAAGAGGACGGTCATGGGAGTCTGTTCCAAAGGTGGTGCTAAATCTGCCTTTTCCATGGTGCAGAACTTTAAAAATTATGTCCCATGACTGGGGTGTGTGGAATGAAGGGCATTTCTTCCTGGCAGCTCAGCTGGAGATCAAATTCTGGCCTGGAGCATGAGGCTGCCTTGTCATTTTCATGCTAGCTTTTGTCACTCCAGCTGCCATTCTTATTCTCATAAGCACCATGTCCCCATTTCCCCCTCCATAAACTAGAAATGGTCAACATGTTTTGACAAAAAACAAAAACAAAAAAACCCACACTCCACACGTTGAAAAATGGATTTAGTCAAAAATGAATTTTTTTCCACTGGAAAAGGGCATTTTTGATGGCAAATTTCATTTCAGTTTTCAAAAATGATTCAAAATTGGGAATTTTCCCCCCCACACACACCTTTTTCCTTTTTAGCTACACTGTGCCACAGAATGATGGATGTCTAGGGTTTCCCCCACCCCCGCTTTTTTTTTTCCACTCTGTAACTTGCTCAGACTTCCTCCACTTTGATAAAGTTACCACATGGCAAAGGGGGAAATCAAACACTATATACTAGAATCACCAGACTAGATGTGACTCCAGACTCATCTAGCCCAGTATCCTGTCTCTGACAGTGGCCAGAACCAGCTGCTTCAGGGAAAGGTGCAAGAAATTTCCTAATCCCTAGTGACACTGGCTAGAGATTGTCTTTGTTATGCTCATGGCATATGCACACAGAAGTTAAAGAAACACATAAAGAAGAACTCTTGCTGGAAGGTTTCAGCGTAATATTCTTTACACCTTAGATTTCAGAATGATAACACACAAGGACCTGAAAAACCAAGAGCGACAACTCGACCCGTCTTACTCTAAGGAAGCTACCTGGCTGCAGACAGACTCTGATCTCCCGCTTCTCTACAGAGCCTTTTAGCATATCACCAAACCCAGGAAACCCCTTTTGAGTTAGTGATAGCTTGTAATTTTAGCATAGTTTTCAGTAGACCACATTCTTAAGCCATGAAGCATGAAGTGTAATATCTCCTCCAAAACGTATGTCACCATAAATTCTAACTCTGGCTGTTCTTGTTATCCATATAAATGTCCAGTCCCTTGTTGAATCCTGTGAAGGTTTTAGCCCCAATGACTTCCTGTGGCAATGAGTTCCACAGTCTAATTACAGGTGTGAAAAAAGTATCTCCTTTTGTCAGTTCTGAATTAGATGAGAGTAAATATGCGAGTAATTGTTTTAAAATATTTTTTCTCTAATGCACCGGTAACAACAATAGTCAAGGCACGGCGGCACGGGCTTGTACCAGGGCGACTAGCCCATCTGAGATTGCTAACTTAAAATGTAGCATGTACGTAAGTGGCTGCATGATTAGGGCCTAAGGGCGAAATATGCCCCATGCAGAGGGCAAACCCAGGACTCAGGTACCACTTAAGTCTTGTTTCAATGGTCTAAGTGAGACTTAAGTGACGTGTAGGTCTTGTGCTAAACCACCTTCAATTCAACTGAGCAAGTGGTGCAATAATTCTGACACCCCCCCCAGGGCCCGATCCTGCAAGGCAGTGAGCATCTTCAGCTCCCACTGAGATCAGTCGGAGTACTTCCCAGGATCCAGGCCTTAAAGCCCAACCCAGCAAATAGTTATTCCCAGGCACAATGGAAGTAAACATGGCTGTGTTTAGAATGAAGGGTCAGGTCCTTGGTGGGGGATATAATATGATAGAACCTCTTACTGACCAATCTGTTAAGACACGCATCGGCTAGTGAGAATCTGGTTCAGAAGGTTGCCTCTCCCGCTAAGCCACGCTTTCTGTGCTCAACACAGGTTTCATCACGCTATTGAAAGACAATTGTGGAAATATTTTCTTGATGACCTGGGCTATAATTTCATCTGTGAGGGATCATTTTGCTCTCATTACTGGGAGTGCCTGAAACTCGATGCTGTCACATTTCTGAAGTAGTTATGAAGCTTCTGTAGCAGCAAACACAGCAAGGAGCCAGGGAGAGCAAGCGAGTCACAGCCCCAGCCAGACTGCCTAGGGTAATGAAAGCGTCGCACCACGGGGCAGAGGATGGGAGCTGTTGAAAGATCCTTTGGGGTAGGTAAGGAATGTCCAGAGGTCAATAAAATCCAGAAGGTAATGGTCGCCAATGTGTGAAGGTAATGGTCGCCAATGTTATATTACACTTAGAAAAATCTTTATACAGTGTGTAACTTTCTGTGGATTCTATTTCTTTACATGCTATTTCTTGTGTTTCTATAATTGTGCTCAAATGATATATAGTGCATGTGATGTAATCTAGCTGTCTAGCCCCATACTCACCCATCTCTCTTGCAAATAACATATGGATAGTTATGAATTTTTAAAATCCTATTGACTTTTCACCATCAATGCTGTTTGTTTACACTTTCTTTGCACATTTGGACAATGGAATGAGGCTGCTTAGTTTCACTTTCTGTTTCTAGTCAGTTTCACTTTCTGGCTAGCCAGAAGTTGCTGCATTTCTGTTTCCAGCACTAAAAGATTTTGATGACTGTGTGTTTTCACCAAATTGTTTAATAAACAGAAAATAGAACTTCTGTGTTCAGAATAGAATTTAAAACAAAATGAGGGCTATTCTTTTTCTTATTCAACCAGCGGTGCTGGAACAATTTTATAGTGGGGTTGCTGAGAGCCATTCAACCAAACTGTAAAACGTGTATATAATGGAAATCACTTCAAGTCAGGGGGTGCTGCAGCATCCACAACACCCCTACTTCCAGCACCTATGTATTCAACCTAAATTTGGGGGCCTACAGTGTGACAATCTCTAAAAGAACTGGCTGTTCAGTGCAGAAATAAAACTATGTCACTTAGCACCACTCCGAATCAATACACAAAGCCTCATCGCAACACATTTAATCAGCAGCCAAAATTACCGAGGCCTGCTCTACACTTAAAAAGTTTTCTGACAAAGCTTTGTCAGGAGTGTGAAAAAAGCCAAAGCCCAAATGACAGAGCTGTACTGGCAAAACCCCTAGTTTTTCTGTTAAAAAAACACTTTTGGCAGCTCGGCTTATTTGGTTCAGGGAACTGTAGGGTGGCCAGATGTCCCGATTTTATAGGGACAGTCCTGATTTTGGGATCTTTCTCTTATATACGCTCCTATTACCCCCCACCCCCATCCTGATTTTTCACATTTGCTGTCTGGTCACCCTAGGGAACTGGTATAAGACATAGCGGCAAACAAACTCTTTTACCTTTATAAACTGTCTCCTCTAAGACAGTTTGATGGTCTACTCTAGCTCTACTGGTTTGGCTACATTAGCAAACCTTTTCCATTATAGACGAGAGCTAAGATTGTGCAGTGAATGTTCACAGTCTTTTTTGTGCTCTATAATGAATTGTACCTTTATAAACTGTCTCCTCTAAGAGAGTTTGATGGTCTACTCTAGCTCTACTGGTTTGGCTACATTAGCAAACCTTTTCCATTATAGACGAGAGCTAAGATTGTGCAGTGAATGTTCATAGTCTTTTTTGTGCTCTATAATGAATTGTTAAAAATCGTTCTGGTATGGAAAGTGGCTTTTTTTTTTAATTAACCTCTTATATTTGCATAGCTGCTGCCAGACTGAGATGACTCACGCCATGTTCTTGTTAAATCACATACTCTGGTATCACAGAAATGCACAATCGTTATCATGAATGCATTAGGCAGTAAAGTATATGAAACTAATAATATTCTAGCAGAGCACTTGTACCTACATAAAAGATTAATAGACTTTAAATGCAGAAGGAACCTTTAGATCAACTAGTCTGACCCCTTGTAGAATGGCCAGAGAACTTCTGTACTGAAAGCAATAACTCGTGTTTGGCTAAAAATCTCTTTCCGAAAGGCACCCAGACTTGATCTGAAAACATTAAAAGACGGAGAATCCACCACTTCCTTTGGGAGTTTGTCTCAGTGGTTAATCAATTTTGCGCCTTATTCCTCATTTGAATTTGTTTGTATTTAATAAGACGGTTATAAGAATAATCGAAGGATGTAGAAAGAATCTATAATTAAGACTCAACCATCTTTAGCTACAAAATGCCAGGCATAAAAGCAAAGTCCGTCCATTGCTTGCATGTGCGCCTTGTGCAGGTGTGCAGCGTGCATGCAGTCACATTAAAATGTTTTTCAGTAAGGAAAGACACAGCTTTAAAGCTTGCTGTTAACACTCCGCTATGCTCTACTTTCCATTCTCCAACCATGGACTCATCCAACTTCCTGCTAGGCATTCTGAATAATAGTATCTACAAGGCATTTCTTGTACTGAGAAGCACTATAACGAGAAATGGCACTAGAGGGGATTCAAAAAACTACAGGCCGGGTTGTTGAAAGCACTCAGGCCTGGTCTACATCTAAAACTTAGGTCAGGGATTGGCAACCTTTGGCACGCAGCTCTCCAGGATAAGCCCCCTGGCGGGCTGGGCTGGTTTGTTTAGCTGTTGCGTCCGCAGGTTCGGCCGATCTGGGCTTCCACAGGCCATGGTTCGCCATCCCAGGCCAATGGGGGCTGTGGGAAGTGGTGCAGGCCGAGGGATGTGCTGGCTGCCGCTTCCCGCCGCCCCCATTAGCCTGGAGTGGCAGGTAAACAAACTGGCCTGGACCACCAGGGTGCTTACCCTGGCGAGCCGCTTGCCAAAGGTTGGCAATCCCTGACTTAGGTCAACCTAGGTACATCACTGGGCTGGGAAAAATTTCCCTGTGCAATGTAGTTAGGTTGAACTAATCCCCACTGTAGATGCACCTAGGTCAACAGAAGACTACTACCTCTCAGAGAGGTGGATTACCTCCATTAATGGAAAAACCCCTTTCGGCAATGTAAGAAGTGTCTGCTCTACAGTTGTGCCACTGTAGTGTAGACATACCCTCAGTATTGTCCTAATGCTGTTCCCATTAAAGATGAAGGAGCAGAGTTTAGACCAATGCCAGGTGCTTTAGGAGTAGGGTTCCCAACTCTAACTGAAGCTATTCCAGATGTTTTTCCCCAACATGACGTAATGTCCTGTTCTTAAAATATCCTATTCAAATCTCCTGGATTGCTTTCAATAGTCACTGGGAGATCGATGCTGATTCCAGTAGACTCCAGGCCAATGCAGGGGGTTGGCAACCCTATTTAGGAGCAGAGAGAGCAGCCAATCCTGACAGCTTTGGAAAATCTCACCCAGCCTGCACATGTAACTGCATTACTGTATGAAAACAAGATGAACCAACCTGAAGCAAAGCAATTGAAATTAAATTTGCTAGGCACGGCAGGGACATGAGTCCTCACAGTCTGAGGCATCTAGGAGCAAATAGGACTTTGAATCACTGGAAATAAATCTTTCCAGTGAAATCCTCATTTATCTCATTGTCTCATGACACACATTTTTCTCTTCCTAAATTGGCCTGGATGCCCCATAACCACTCAGGGCCGGCGCTTCCATTGAGGCGAACTAGGCAATCGCCTAGGGCGCCAGGATTTTCGGGGGGTGGCATTTTGCTGGGTGGGGGGTGGCAGGCGGCTCTGGTGGACCTGCCACAGTCGTGCCTGTGGAGGGTCCGTTGGTCCGCGGCTTTGGTGGAGCTGCCGCAGGCACGGCTGCGGCAGCTCTACCGGAGCCGCGGACCAACGGACCCTCCACAGAAATGCCTGCGGCAGCTCCACTGGCGCCGCGGGAGTGGCATGCGGGGTGGCGAAATGGCCGTGCGCCCAGGGCGCGAAAAACTCTAGCGCCGGTCCTGTAACCACTCCCGGGAGATCTGATTGCTAAGGCTCTGGTCTTGGCATTGGGGGAAAAAAAAAGAGGGGGGGGGGGGTCTCTAATCTTAGCTATGCCTCTCCTGTGACTTTGAGTGAGCTGCTTGAACCCAGATCTGCAAAGGTATTTAAGTGCCTGACTCTCACTTGTTTCAATGGGAGTTCAACATGTAAGTCCCTTTGAGGATTTGGGCCTTCATTTCTCCACCTGCCCTTAGTCTCAGACTGTGAGCTCTTTGGGACAGGAACTGTCTCTCCCTATGTGTCTGTGTTGCTATAGTAATTCAAATCAAGATCTGCAACTTATGAGTTGCAAAGGTCAAAAGCAGCCCTGATGTTACAAATCAGTCAGCACCCTGATAGCCTGGCTGAGCTGTTGTTTTCTTTGCTGGCAGGGGCAGGCTGTTTACCAACCCTGCTCCTGAGTCCAAATTTTATTAGCAAAGGAGCAGCTGCAGCTCACTGTTCTTTTTCTTGGTTTTGCTGGAAAGAGGAAGATTTTGATTTTCTTACAATTAGGAGCTGGGCAAACTCTTTACACTGGCACTGGAGAGGTGGAAAGGCACCACCAGAAAAACACACCGCCTGCTGCAGCATGGACATTGGAAATCACGATGAGGATCTGAATGCAGCATAATAACCACAGCTGACCCGTGACCTACTGTCCCGCCCATCATCTCCCTAGGCATTACTAATGGGAGCCAATGAAATGAAGATGGCTAAACAGAAGGGGGCGAAAAAACAGGGAATTTCTGAATCTTTGCTATCCAAAGTGCCTGAGGCATGTCTGTTTGGACAAAAAACAAGGAGGCATCGCAGATCTTCTTCCAACACCGTAGCTGTTTTACGCCGTGCACTGCTGCAATTGAGGGCATCAGAATGTCCACTGTCAAAATCTTTCTGCTGTATATGCCGCATTAGCAACATAAAAAAGGCTAAAAGAGGGTGGAAACAGTGCCCTGAGAATACTTGCATGGGGGCCTTCCCCGCTGGTGTGGAGTCAGCACAAGAGTCCTGCGCTACCCTCCAGTGAAGGGAATGAATTGTGGCACAGCCAGAGCTCAACACAATCTGGCTAAGCTCTGCTTCCCAGGGTAGTGGAGTGTAAGTTAGAGCAGCTGTAGGACTGCTCCGACTTACATCAGGACTGGGCAAGGCCCAGAGTTAGTTGAGTGCAATTCGGGGATGTATTAGCAGGAGTGTCGTAAGCAAAGCAGGAGAAGTAATTCTTCTGCTCTACTCTGCACTGATTAGGCCTCAGCTGGAGGATTGTGTCCAGTTCTGGGCACCACATTTCAGGAAAGATGTGGACAAATTGGAGAAAGTCCAGAGACGAGCAAGAAAAATAATTAAAGGTCTAGACAACATGACCTATGAGGTAAAATTGAAAAAACTGATTTTGTTTGGTCTGGAGAAGAGAAGACCGAGAGGAGACATGAGAACAGTTTTCAAGTACATAAAAGGTTGTTACAAGGAGGAGGGAAGAAAAATTGTTCTCCTTAATCCCTGAGGACAGGACAAGAAGCATGGGCTTAAATTGCAGCAAGAGCAGTTCAGGCTGGACATTAGGAAAAACTTCTTGACAGGCTGGTTAAGCGCTGGAATAAATTGCCTAGGGAGGTGGTGGAATCTCCGTCATTGGAGGTTTTTTAAGAGCAGGTTAGCCAAACACCTGTCAGGGATGGTTCAGATAATTCTTAGTCCTGCCAGGAGTGCAGGGGACTGGACTAGATGACCTCTGGATGTCCCTCCCAGTCCTGTAAGTCTATAATTCAATGTCTTAAAGGCACCTTAATACTCAACCTCCCATGTGCTCCTGCCCCAAAGGCGGGAATGGAGTAACTGAGAATCAGGTCCAATACATCTAAACATCAGCATAGGAGATGGTTAATCTCTTACACTCCTTTAACTCTTTCCTTCATGCCACTGTGTCTCTCCCTCTCCCGTGGATCAGATCCACTTCAGGGGAGCAACGAGAATGGGCGGTTGAATAGGGCATCACTAACCCTGACTGTGCTCACCTTGATCTCTCAATCATCTGCTTCTCCCACAGCTCTCTTATCACCACCACCTCCCACGCTGCCCACTATGCTGGCAACACCCTCCTCGAGCTGATCCATAAAGCCACTCGCTTGCCTCTGATCTCTCAAGACCCACTGATTTCATGCTGCTCGCAAGAAAATGGCTAATTACGGACAGGCTGAGGGGCAGTTATAAGGAGGCATAAAGAGAGGGAGGGTGGTCCAGTGGTAAGGGTGCTGCTGACTTGCGAGAGCTGGGTTCAGTTCCACAGGTTTCCTCTGTGACACTTTAACAGCCACGTCAGACTTCGCTCTTAACCGAACAACTTCAGTTTCTTTCTATGCCACCTCCTGGCCCACCAGAGAATTGCAAATCATTTTAACTCCACAGGTTTGGAGGCGTATGCAATATGAGGCGGGTGGGTCTCGGTATATCACCAGAGAGACAGGTGTCCAGACCGCACAACCGGCACCCCATCAGGCGGTATCTGCTCCCCTCAGACATACGAACGCTAGTGAGGGCCTAAGAGTTTGGGGCCTCATGGAACCTCAGTTCAAGTCTTTTCCCTGCTACAGAACCCCTGTGTGACCTTGGGCCAGTCACTTAGTCTCTCTGTAACTCAACTGCACAACGTGGTTAATAGCCCCACTGCTCACTGATGTCGTGAGGATAAATATAGTAAACATTGTGAGGTGCTCAAGACGACAAGGACTGAGCAGGCTCCAGCCTCTGAGCGACCCTCTCGATCGTAGTCCTTCCAGAATAGGGAGAGAGGCTTCAGGGGAGGGGGAATTAGGGATGCTTGCCTTGCTGCTGTCTGTGTTCTCTAGATAAACACAGGACTCCAGAGTCACTGAGACAGTCCATCCGGCACCGTTCACCAGTTCTGTTCTGTACAGGTTCTTACATCATGCTCACCACTGTAGCATCTGAGCTTCCCGGGTCGCGCTAAGCAACGTGACTACACATCTGAAACAGTGAAAATACACAGTAGTGAAATCACATGGGAAACAACCCCCCCGCACCACGCACACACACACACCAGACGTAGCATGGGCATATGCTAAGATTTCAGCCTGGTATTTTCAGTGTCATTTTCCCCTGGAACTAAATGGACAGCAGGACGTAAACAAGTTATTTTATAAACTGAAATTCACCATCATCTCCAAGGTGCATCAGGTCACTTATCAAAGCTATTTCCATGCATCGCAGCACCTCACCCTCTTTAATGTCAGTATCGTCACAACCCCCCAAGAGGTGCTATTATCCTCAGTGCACAGATGGGGAATGGAAGCTCAGAGCACAGGCATGCTCCAAGGCCACTGTAGAACATGTCTATCAGATCAGACCCCCCCACAAAAACACAGCAGAAGGAGGAGCTGCCACTCCATAGCTCAGTGGTTAGAAGGCCAAAGCCTGCACCAGAGAAGGGACTTGACCATAGATCTCTCCCCTCTGAGATGAGCACCCTCCCCAGTGAGCTAAGGGTTTTTTCAGGAGAGGCCTTTCTCCATCTCTTCTCTTGAAGCTGGTCCACTTTGTAGATGTAGAGAAATAAACATGAATTGGGCAGAGCGAGAATGAGTTTATAGCTCAGTGGCTAGAGGAATGTGGGAGAGTCAGGCCTCTCTTAGGGGCACTCCTTGGTGCATAACCAAGGCAGTGCGTGCTGTGGCACATGCCTTATGTGGAACATGCTTGCTCCAGGCTGGGGTTGATGGGCAATGGAAAGAGCTTGATAAGTTTATGGAGGGGGTGATCTGAGGAGATTGCCTACAT
This sequence comes from Gopherus flavomarginatus, assembly GCF_025201925.1. Taxonomy (NCBI): domain Eukaryota; kingdom Metazoa; phylum Chordata; order Testudines; family Testudinidae; genus Gopherus; species Gopherus flavomarginatus. Next base: position 18,753,816 of record NC_066636.1, on the reverse strand, counting down.
GGCCCATCCATGATGGCTGTTAATAAATATCTCCAACGGCCAGAGATGGGCCACTAGAGGGGGAAGGCTCTGAGTTACTACAGAAAATTTGTTCCCAGGTGTCTGGCTGGTGGGTCTCGCCCACATGCTCAGGGTCTAATTAATCACCATACTCAGGAATTTTTCCCCAGGTCAGACTGGTAGAGACTGTGGAACGTTTTTTTGTCTTCCTCTGCAGTGTGGAGCCTGGGTCACGTGCTGGTTTGAACTAGAGTAAATGGTGGATTCTCTGTAACTTGAATTCTCTAAATCATGTTTGGAGGACTTCAGTGACTCAGCCAGAGGTTATGGGCCTATTGCAGGAGTGGGTCGGTGAGGTTCTGTAGCCTGTGAAGTGCCGGGGGTCAGACTAGATAATCATGATGGTCCCTTTTGGCTTTAGAGTCTATGATCCTACGAGCTAAAAACACCAGGATTTTCTGCCACAGCAGGTAATATGCCCTTCTGATTCCATACTTAGCTCTTTGGGCCAGGGACTGTCATTGTGTTGTCTTCAATACATAGCACTATGGGGACTTAATTGGAACCCCAAGGTGGTATCACAATACAAATTATTATCAACAATAATGATTTCCATCCCAAACTCTGCCGTACAGGTGATGGATGTGCAGGAGCTCAAAGGACAGAGAAGGGTGTGAAGGCAGAGCCCTATGGAGAGCCCAACAGCACAGCCGTACATTGATGTGGACAAGGGGTTTGCCATTGGGTTTGTCATCCTGATGTGCTTCTTCCTGATGGCCATGATTGTGAGGTGCGCCAAGCTTATCATGGACCCGTACAGCGCCATCCCCACCTCCACGTGGGAGGAGGAGCAGATCAATTGACTGGCAATAAAGAGGAGGGAAATTGCTAATCAGTTCTATGTGTTTGACTCCTTTGCCATCCCTGTAATCCCTGCCCCTGCAGGGAAAATGAAGATTCCGTAGTTTAAATTGTGCATTGGATAGACTCTAACACTAATGATAATGCTTGGTACCCTCCATCTGAGGGCCTCAAAGCACGTTGCAATGAACTCAGCTTCATAAAACCTCTGGCAGGTAAGTGAATATACTAAACCCCTTGTGTCAAGCGAGCCAGTGGCCAAACCAAAAACTGAATTTAGGAATCTTGACTCTCTTTGTCTGAAACAGTAGATTCCTGTGACACCTTACTGAAGAAGAGTATCAGAGGGTAGCCGTGTTAGTCTGGATCTGTAAAAGCAGCAAAGAATCCTGTGGCACCTTATAGACTAACAGACGTTTTGGAGCATGAGCTTTCGTGGGTGAATACCCACTTCCTCAGATGCATCTGAGGAAGTGGGTATTCACCCACGAAAGCTCATGCTCCAAAACGTCTGTTAGTCTATAAGGTGCCACAGGATTCTTTGCTGCTCTTACTGAAGAAGACAGTAGAAGCCATCTGGGCAGGCTGACCCCGACAGCAAGACAGAGTAGCAGATGGTTGCTTATGCCAGGCAGCTGTCTCTACAAGGGGCAAGCGAGCAGCTACAGACCAGCACACTCTGTTATTCCTGCACACTCATAACCGTGGTATCTGTGCATCATTAGCATGGGTTGTGTGGTGTTTCTCTCTCTCCTGCGATTCTGCACACGTGTAATCACCCTGGCGAGGTCCTCACCAGGGTCTGAACTCTCTCGACCTCCAGCACAGGCATCTCCCATTTGAGATGAAGGAGCAGCAGTAGTAGGCTGTTATCCCCCATGTGGTCCCACCACTAGTGTAGGGGCACGTGGCACCCAGCTACACACTGCTCAGAGACTTGTGCCCAAGTAGCCCCCATGACTCCAGCAGGGATTCGGGAAGTGTGGGAGGGCGGGCTCCTGGTTCCATGCCCGCCTCTGCCACTGACTCTCCATGTGACCTCGGGCAAGTCACCTTCCCCCTCGCAACCTCCCCCTGTCCCTTTAAGAGAAGCCTGCGCATGCGCACCGGCCCAAACAGACTGACGGGCCGCGAGCCATTACGAGCCCCCCAACCAGGCGTTGTTACCGCATGCGCAGTGTCCACCTGTGTACTCGCGCAGCTCTCAATCGGCGCTCACTGGAGCTTCGCGGCTACCGTCCCCGGAAGTGTCGTGAGGTCCCATCCGGTCCGACCCGGAGGCGGCTCCTCGGAGACTGTCCCTCCCCTCCGGGGAGAGGTGAGGGCTGCAGGCCCGGGGGCGGGAACGGGGATATGGGGGGAGGGGTGTTTATTTGGAGGCGGGGGCTGGGGGGCCCGGGGGGCTATGGGGGAGGGGGGACGTGGGGAGGGTTCTGGGGGGCGATGGGGAAGGTCTGGAGAGGATTGGGGGGAGGGGTCAGGGGGACATAGGGAAGGGGTCTGGGGGCGATGGGGAAGGGGAAGGGGAGGGGTCGGGGGACATAGGGGAGGGGTCTGGGGGGCGATGGGGGAGGTCTGGAGAGGATTGGGGGGAGGGGTCAGGGGGATGTAGGGGAGGGTTCTGGGGGCGATGGGGAAGGGGAGGGGTCGGGGGACATGGAGGGTTCTGGGGGGACATAGGGAAGGGGTCAGGGGGACATAGGGAAGGGGTCTGGGGGGCGATGAGGAAGGGGAGAGGTCGGGGGACATAGGGGAGGGTTCTGGGGGGTGATGGGAGAGGTCTGGGAAGGGGTCTGGTGATCCAGGGGTGCGCTAGGGAGGGACACATGGTCTCTGGAGGCGGGGGGTTGGGGAGCCCGCGGGGGAGAGATGAGCTGGAGAAGGGGCACAGGAGGCTCTGGGGAGCCAGGGGCTGATGGGGGAGGCAGCAACCAAGGAGTAGGACGGGGGCTGGAGTGGGGGACATAAGGGTGGAGCTGATTGAGTGGTAAAAGCATAAGAGGTGGGTCGGGATGAGAGGATGAAAGATGCAAGATGGCTTAAGAGAGTCAGTGGAAAGAGAGCCAGGAGATGGTGGAGGTAGAGCCAGGAGTCCTGGAGAGAAGATGACTTTGGGGAGCCAAGGGGGCTGGAGATAGGGGTTGAGGTGAGAGCTGGGGAGCCAGAAGATGATTGCAGGAGGGCAGCTGGAGCCATGGGACCAGGGGGTAAGCAGGGAAGTCAGGAAAGTACACCTCTACGCCGATATAACACTGTCCTTGGGAGCCAAAAAATCTTACTGCGTTATAGGTGAAACCACATTATATTGAACTTGCTTTGATCACTGGAGTGTGCAGCCCTGCCTCCCTGGAGCGCTGCTATACCGCGTTACATCCAAATTCGTGTTATATCACGGTAGAGGTATAATGAGAGGGTATCTGGAGCCAGGAAGTGGCAAAGGAAATGGAATGGCATGGGGGATAGCCAGGAGTTGTGGGAAGGAGGGATGGCTGTGTGGCTGGAGGAGCTGCAGCCAGCGGGTGTTGAGTGAGGAAACTGGGGGCAGGGATCTAGATGTTGTGATCCATGTTCTGTACATGGATGGATGTGTGGGGAGCAAGCTTGGGTTATTTCCATGTACGTAGGCTTGGGGTACTGGATGCCAACAGAGGGGTTATGTTATCTTTTTCTCTCTGGTTAGGCAAGTAGAACTTGTGTTAGCATGGGAGTGAGCCCAGCAGTGTCTCAGATGGGGGTTGTTAGGGATGGTGAAGTGTAAACTTTGAAAATTCAGAAGGCTTGGAGAATTTGTCCAAACTGAAATTCCCTTTGTTTAGGGCCCCTCAGCCCCCTAATTCATTTACAACCACTTCCAGCAACCCAAAATGTAGATACTCTGGTTTAAAGGTTCTGTATAAACAAAACAAAATTACCTGGAAAAACTAGCTTTGTGTTCCTGCTTTCCCTTCTGTTGCTGGTGTATTGGAAGCAGCATTTTGAATAGTCCTATTCAGTGTAGCTTCCTGTTTCGAGAAGAAAGCATGATATTTGAAATTATGTTGAACATTTCATTGATTCCATCTAAATGTTCAGTCAACTCAAGTTAAGCACCACTTCATGTACACCTGTTAGGGATAGAACAATTGACAATTACCTGTTCTGTTCATTCCCTCTGGGGCACCTGGCATTGGCCACTGTTGGAAGACAGGATACTGGGCTAGATGGACCTTTGGTTTGACCCAGTATGACTGTTCTTATGTTCATATGGTTATGAGGCCTTGTGCTGCAGTCAGGAGAGTATAGTGGTAAAATACATGTGCTACGGCTTACGGAGTGTGTGAGGGAAAACCTTGAAACCTTGCATGTTGTCTCATATTTCTTTATTGCTTTGGTTTTAGCAAAAATGGATTCTCCAGAAGTAACAGAGTTGCAGCAAGAAGTGGTGGAGGAGTTGGGGATCTCTATGGAAGAGCTCCAGCAATTCATTGATGAGGAGCTGGAGAAGTTTGAGTGTGTGAAGCAGCGGAAACAGCAGCTGGAAGAGCTGGAAAAGAGCGTGGAACGGAAAGAAGCAGAAGTTGCCTATGTCGACCAGCTCTTTGATGATGCTTCAAGGTGGGCACGCTTGCAGTGGCAGCTTTGTTTTGAACAGTGAGCTAGTGGAGATAGCAAGGAGCATGCTGGAACAAGGAATTGGGTCTCGGAGCTTGTCTGCACTACCCGCCGTATCGGCGTGCAGTGGTTGATCCAGCGGGGGTTGATTTATCGCGTCTAGTCTAGTCTAGATGCGATAAATCAACCACTGATGACTCTCCTGTCGACACTGGTACTCCACCAGAACCAGGAGCGCAAGCGAGTCAGTGGGAGAGCGTCTGCTGTCGACTTACCACAGTGAAGATACCGTGGTCAGTAAATCTAAGTACGTCAACTTCAGTAACGCTATTCGCATAGCTGAAGTGGTGTATCTTAGATCAACCCCACACAGTAGTGTAGACAAGCCCTCAGGTTCTATTTCCATCTCTACCACTGATTTTCAGTGTGATGTATGGGCAAGGTTTCGGGTCGTGTTCTTTAACTTTGTGTGGTTCGGTACCTGTTTGTGTGTATGTCGTGCAAAGCCACATTCTGTCGTGGCTTTGAGTCCTTCAGGTTAAAGTTTGTCCAACCCCTAATTATGGTTTGTTTACTGAGGTGAAGTCACAGTTCTGCTTAGTGCTAGTGATGGCGGCAACTGCTGAGTAACCCCTTAATGTAGCAGGTGCTGCTGTGCAAAACCTTCTCCTCCTTCTGGGAGGGGTGGGGTACAGCTGTACTCATCTTGGAGCTTTCTCTGTGCCCCTCTTTTCCCCCAATACGCTGCAGAGCCATTGGTAAATGCGAGATACTGGTAAAAGATCTCTACTCCAAGCTGGGCCTTCAGTATCGTGAGAGCAGCTCTGAAGATGAGGACTCAGCTTCCAAGCCCACGGAAGTGATCGAAATCCCAGATGAGGATGACGACGATGTTATGAGTATTGATTCGGGTTGGAAGCACAGTTCAGTGTTCCATGTGACATTGAGAAGTGGGTTGGTGAAGGGTGGGGGAGATGAAAATGTATCCCTGGAAAGAATACAAAGGGGAATGGGGAGTTGGTGAACGAGCGTCCTCAAGAATGGGCCGCTCTTCCTCAGGCTGTGGAGGACCAGATGGAGACTCCCATGGAGTCTGTGGGAAGTGTAATAAAGAGTGGTACTTGCAAAGTCAGTGCATTTGTTCCCTGAATTGAAAGGAGTTAAATTGGGAAGCTGTCAAATGACACTCCTCTCCCCATTCGCCTGCTGTCTCAGGAGTCGTGCAGATAAGCTGCATCCAGCACTCAACAGCCAGAAGGGCTAGTTAACCCATCCCAAAACACAGCTTTTTGGTGGGGAGGAAGGATGGTGAAACGGGAGGGGATCCTGGGGAATCCTCTCACCTCAAAAATGAGGCAAAATTTGGGTCATGGGCAGAGATCCTGAGCACTCACAGCTCCCACTGAAATCACTGGGTGTTGTACGTGCTCAAAATGTGGCCCTTAGTTATCCTGAGATTCTGTTTACAAGGGCTTCCTGTTTGAAGAGGGATGGCTTAATGGTATAAAGCCTCAAGTTTGTCCCTCCAGTCATTCTTAGGTATATAAAATGAGTTCCATTAAGATTACTGTGCATGTATTTCTTGGGAGAGTCCTTATAAGTAAAGACTCTGGATGACCTGCATAGATTTTAAACATTCCATAGCTCTTAAGAATTAAGGCCTGTCCAGGTATTCCACCCCTAAACTTTCCCTTGCCTGTTGAGCCCAACACCTGTGTGCCAATTATCCCTCTGTATTGGTGCCTTTCACCTCAGAGGTGGCTGCATTTCATGAGAACTGTGAAACTTGTCTTAAGTGGCCCACTCCAACGACCAATGTAAATCTTTGGGTTAACAGAGTGGATCTTCTAATAAATGTGTAAAAGAATGATACTCTAAATTGTATTTCTCCTTGGGAATGGATGTTTTCCTCTCCCCCCTTCCATTTGCTTTGGCGTCTTGGCAGGAGGAGGTTGTGGTCTGATTTAAACTCCTTTCCAGCATTAGTTCCAAGCTTCAAGTGCTTTTTCTGTTTTCTTTCATTTAAATATAGGTGATACAAGTAACCGAATCTCAAAGGATCAGACGCTGGTGAGTTGGAAAAGACTTGTGTTGTGATGCGCTCTTGTATTACAAATAGCGGTCAGGGTGCTGGTGTGCTAGGCGCTGTGCAAACATTAAAAAAGGTACTCCTTGCTCTGGAGAGCTGCCAAGCTTAAATTTTGTTGAGCTTCTTCATGCTTCCTTGACAAACTTGTAGGACAAACAAATCATGTTGAAGTTGCAACTCCTCAAAAAAACCTAATTTTATATTGAAAAGTGTTTTCATTTCTACCTCCTTCTTCCCTCCCTGTAGCTTCGAGAAGCCATGGCTGCGATGAGGAAGTCTGCCCAAGATGTTCAGAAATTTATGGAAGCTGTTAACAAAAAAACAAACACCCAGGACCTGCACAAAGGTGTGTTTGTATGTGAGGGAGTGAGAGGGCAGTTCCATTACTGGCTTAGCCAGGTGCCCGGGCTTTTTATCTCAACCAGAGACAGGTCACTGCTGTTCTGAGATAGAAAGTGATTGGGAGGATTGCAGTATTCCATCGCTAGGATGTTACAGAAAGAACATTGTCTCTTCTCCGCTACTTGTCTGCTTGAAGGAACTGTTGGGTGGTTTGTGTCCCAAGTTTAGGTTTTGTCTCTTGACAATCTTTTCCAAACCCTCATAGTAATAGCGACGCTTTCGTAACACTGTGTTTTTGTTAAAGGGCTTAGTTTGCACCTAGCCCTCAGGGTTAGCCCCCCAAACATCGCTGAGCTGGAGTGTGAGAACCTGAAAGTGAAACTAACTAGCTTAGGCTGAGTGAAATAGCATCAGGGATGGAAAGCTAGTGAGGTTTCTGGCTTGTCCAGCTCTAAGCTGAAGTGGTTTTTAGTTACATAGGTAAAAAGTTTGCTTTGAAAAATGATTTCTGATTTATCTTTTGTTCTCTCTGGGGCAGATGGGTTGTCCTCTCCACCGAGCTCTGTTGGCGTGTCCCAACAGGTGAGCTCTGCACTTGCTGGGGGTGACCTCAGCAATGACGGTGACCTGGTGGTTGGTATGCGTATCCTAGGCAAGAAGAGGACCAAGACATGGCACAAAGGAATTTTGATTGCAATCCAGGCAGTAGGTGAGTGAGGCCCACATTCTTGACTGTAAACTAGCCAGCCGTGTCTCGAGATGAATGCAACATGCTAAGCGTCATTGTGAATTTAGTGACCAACATGTGCCAGATTTGCAGTTTTCTGTGCGCAGAACAAGTACGGCAAGGGGAGTAGCAGTGCAGTTTACTGCCCTGTGGCATTGTCAGCTAGATTTAGATTTCCACATTATTTGACTTGCAGTGGCAACTACACTCCCATCTGGCCTGGCTTTGAACTTGCTACCTACAAGTTAGATGCTATCTTAAGGTTTTATGCTGCTGCATGTCACCATATCTGAGCTCTCCATATTCTTAAGGCCATCCTGTCTTTCCTTCAGATTAAGAGTTTCAGTGCATAGTCCTTTGCTCTCCTCATCAGCTATGGATCAGAGCTGCCTGTTTCGGGTGAAAATGAGTCTAAAGATCGGTGCCAGTCCACTGGTTATTTAATGTTTTCTTGTTGCTAATGCCTGAAGTTGAGGAGGGTGCCCGAACCTTCCATTTTAGCATAGCTTAGCTCAGGGTTGGTCAGACTCTGGAATCTTGTCTCTCTCAAGAACTTGTGTCCTTGAGACGGCAAAACGATGCTGTTAGGAACATAGGAATTACTGTACCAGACCAGAATAGTCATCCATCTATTCACGGGCCTTCAGTATTGTGAGAGCAGCTCTGAAGATGTGGACTCAGCTTCCAAGCCCACGGAAGTGATCGAAATCCCAGATGAGGATGACGACAATGTTGTGAGTATTGATTCGGGTTGGAAGCACAGTTCAGTGTTCGATGTGACATGAAGAAGTGGGTTGGTGAAGGGGAATGGGGGGTTGGTGAAGGGGCAACCTCAAGAATGGGCCACTCTTCCTCAGGCTGTGGAGGACCAGATGGAGACTCCCATGGAGTCTGTGGGAAGTGTAATAAAGAGTGGTTCAGAGGAAGGTGTAAGAAACCTTGCAGGAGGCAAATGTGGGATAATCCGTCCCCAGGAAAAGTTTCTTCCTGACCCCCATTGGAGGTTGTTCTATATTCTGAAGTAGAAGGGTTTATATTTTCCCCAAACGTCTGTTTAGTTTTTACTACTGGAACTGTTCTTGCAGTTCAGTTAACAGTAGTAATGGAATGACAGTGTGTGCTTGGATATTTGCAAAAGCACTTGGAGGTAACATGGGCTCTTTGTTTAAAACAGAGGAGTTTTGTCAAGATTTCCTGCATTCTAGTCCTAGTTTTATCACGGAGTGGATGGTGGGGCAAATCGTATCTCCTCACAGTTGTCGGCTTCCCCCCATGTAAAAGGGCATAATGCTTGTGTGTCTCACTGGGGTGCCAAAGTTGAATGTGCAGGTGCTTTCACATCACTGGATGAAAAGATGCTGGATAAGTGCAAAATATTCTAACTGGGAATGATAAATGACATAGTCTTGCTAGTAATCTTCTGAATTAAACTCCTCTTAAGTGTTTCTATCTTGGGTCATAGACTTGAGTGGATATTTTTGCCAAAAGATATGTTCTAGTTCAAAGGGTAATTAGTACAGGGAAGTCCTATGATTGTGTTTTATGCAGGAAGTCAGCCTGGATGATTGCAATGGTCGTTTCTGGCTTTATAATTTAATCTGAGGTTCTTTTTGGTAGTGGGATCTCAGTGTGAAGTGACGTGGTTCTCAATGACCATAGCCCTCTTTAAAATGCCTTTCAGGTGCTGGTAAGAAGTTCAAAGTGAAATTCGACAACAAAGGGAAGAGTTTGCTTTCTGGCAATCACATTGCGTATGACTATCATCCCTCTGCTGAGAAGCTCTATGTCGGAAGCCGGGTCGTGGCCAAATACAAGGATGGGAATCAAGTCTGGCTCTACGCTGGTATTGTGGCCGAAACACCGAACATGAAGAATAAACTGAGGTATAAAAAACCTCCTCCTCCATAGTGGTGGTCCCAGTCTTAGGGGCAGGTATATGTAGAATAGTAAGACTATAGGGGAAGTTGAGGCTGGGTCTCAGATTCTAAACCTTGTGAATTTGGGTGAACCAGTTCTTTAGTGAAGTGGGTTGGATCTTTGATGCTTAATAGCCTGAGAAGCGTTCCCATTCCATTAATCATACAGTCAGAATTCCTGTTGTGTGTGCAACTTTCTCCTGAGATAGTCAAATCACGCCTGCTAATGCCATAACTCTCCTGCTACAGGATCAAGGAGTTAGGGTATGTCTACACTGCAACAACAACAACAACAAAAAAGTGTGTTCTTAACTCAGGTTAGCTAACCCAGGTTAACTAGCAGTGAAGGCTTTGCTGTTCAGCTTTTAACTCAGGTTGGTTGCCAGAGTCTAACCCCATGCTCCCTGTAAACCTTAATTGGATCTGTTAAGATGAGTTGCTGTGTCTTCAGTGTTGTTTTTTAACCCAGGTTAGCTAACTCAAGTTAAGAACACACCTTTTTCCAGTGTAGACATGTACCCTTGGTCTCTGCACAGCCCAAAGCAACTGTTGCCCTAAAACACTATGATGAGAAATATAGGCCACAGAAGTATTAATGACCAGCAGCATTACCAGTATCCCTTCCCTTGAGAAGCCCTTAAGGAAAAGAGATTGTAGGGCCTAAAACAGGATACACAAATCTACATCTAACTAGGCAGGGTTCTTTCTTTCAAATATGGTTTAGGCTGAATCGTCCTTAGAGAAGATTAATAATCAAACATGACTCTGTCATAAATTCCTGATGGTGCAAAGCTGTGTGCAACAAATAGTTAACTATCTAAAATTAACTGCGTTCAGAGGCTATATTGCAAATACAACTTATTTTATAGGTGATCAGTGATCTCTTTGTAATATAACTTCAACTAGATGCTGTTGTCGTAAAACTGTTGTGTAGTGTTACTGTACACCATTAAATAGCTACCACGTTCCACTCTATAAATCCATAGCCCCTGTCCCCAGGAAAACGTGATTCTAGGGATTTGTTCCTGTTTGTTCTCTTCCCCTCCCCCCCCCAAGAGAAACTGTTTCTAACTGCCCCTCTGCTTATCTGAACTGCCTAGAAAATAAACTCCTCGCTCCTGGGTGTATGCTCCGGTTAGGGATGGGATGCCACTCGAAGGCCAACGATCTGTTGTGGAGCACACGCTCTGATGTCAGTGTTCCAAGGGTGCCAGCAGCAGAGGTGCTGCTAGGGGGTGCTTTTTGCCTCTGGGGAGTAAGCCCTGTCTGTGGGAACGGCTCTGACTGCGGCTTCTTCTGCTCTTGGCCCTTGTTTGGGGTAGAGAGCTTTGTACTGCCAAATGGGAGGGTGGATCCTCTCTCTGCCATGCTCACATCCAAGGCTGGGAAGAAATCCTGGCTGGGATCCCTGCCCTGCTGTTGCTCCTCACTGCTGGGGAATCTTTGGGGCCTCTCTGAAGGAAACGCTGCTTCTCCTTTCCTCACCCCCCCTGGAAGTGGGTGGAAGTATCGGCTAACTTTGATTGCAAGCTCTCTTGGGCAGGTGCCATCTCTTTGTTCTGTGTCTGTACAGTGCCTAGCCATGACTTGGGCTCTGAGGCACTATGGTAATACTAACAGGCTGTGGTGAGGTGTCTTCAGCTGCATTCATGAGCACTATTCTCATCATGAAAGGCAGCTTCATAGCTGTATTAAATACATGGCTCCTTTGCCACTCTTTTAATTCCAGGTTCCTGATCTTCTTCGATGATGGCTATGCGTCTTACGTCACTCAGTCGGAGCTATACCCGATCTGCAGGCCACGTGAGTTCTCTGTTTGCACGCTCCTGTGCTTTGCTAGGGCTCTAGCTGGGTTCTGTCCTAGCATTGGAATTAAACGCGTTGCCTGGAAAGATTTGCTGTGCACGAGAAGCTGCAGAGCGTAACAATCAAACTATTACTAGGGCTGTCAAGCGATTAAAAAAATTTATCTTGCTTCATCACACCGTTAAACAATAATAGAATACCATTTATTTAAATATTTTTGGATGTTTTCTACCTTTTCAAATATATTGATTTCAGTTACAACACAGAATACAAAATGTACAGGGCTCACTTTATATTTTTTTTATTACAAGTATTTGCATTGCAGTAATTGCTCTATTATGATCGCTCATTGTCTTTTTAGACTGTCTTTGTTGTCTTGTCTGTTTAACGTAAAATCCATCTGGAATATCACCAGAGAGGCTGCAGAGAAGGTCTTTGAAAAAGCCGTCTCTCCTTTTTTTCTTTCCTAATAGTAAAGAAGACCTGGGAAGACATAGAAGACGTTTCCTGTCGTGATTTCATAGAGGAATACATCAGTGCCTACCCAAACCGTCCCATGGTATTGCTGAAGAGTGGCCAGCTGATTAAAACAGAATGGGAAGGGACCTGGTGGAAGTCCAGAGTGGAGGAAGTGGATGGCAGTCTGGTCAAAATCCTCTTCCTGGTATGACAGCATCCCCTACCCCTGGAACAGGGGAAGCTTGGGTTTATTTTGTTGAGATATTTCCAACCTGGAGCTGAGGACTTCCCTTCTCCAGTAGGTCAGGCCAGACAAAATGAGCTTCCTTGCCATAGAAAGTGAATTAAAAGCTGTATTGGCTACTGACCACAGTTAGAAATGGGATGCAGGATTAAATGGGCCTCAGCTCTGATCCAGGCTGGCAGTTCCTCCATTCTGCCTGGAACATGGTCCGATAGCTCTAGGTTGACTTGGAGATGCCACCTGAGAGACTTTTGTTAAAATAAGTGCGGGTCAAATTTTCCAAAGCACCTAAGTTGCGTTTTCAAAAATGACTTTGGCTCTTAGGTCACGTAGATGCTCCCAAAAATATCTCATTTTTAGGCTCAGTATAGCAGAGATGTGTGTGTTCAAATTGAAATAGATAACACCGGTTTTGTTTCTTATTTAATGGTCTACGGGAAGTTTTTTGTTTTGGCTGCTTTCTGACTGTAAACTCCTCCCAGCCCCGGCTTGAATCCAAACATGAGCACTATGCTAGTGTGAGAAAACTGGTGTGAAACTGACCAGAAGCTTAAGTGATAGTCTTGCTGTCCTAGTACAGAAAGTAAACACTACTGTTCCCCACCCCTCCCTCTGCTTAACTCCCATCTCTGATGTCCTGTCTCTTTCCATGCTTATCTAGGCCTTGTGTGGCCTTCATGGTATGTGAAATCCTGATGATGAACACTAACCAATTTATCCTTCAACCACCTTTTAAGGCAACAAAGTATTATTCTTGGAACTGAGACACAGGGAAATGACTTGCTCAGCATCCCCCAAGGAGCTGGTGCAGAGCTGGAAACAGAATCTAGGTCTCCTGAGTACCAATCCAGTGCCTTACCTGCAAGGCCATCATTTAAATGAAAATGCCTACTCCTCCCCTTCAGCATGCAATCCTTACTCCCCCCCCTTACTGTATCTTTTGCCAACTTTGCCATCTTCTACCTTTCCTTTGCACGAGTCTCCCTCCCTTGCTTGCTGTAAAAAGTTCACCCTCTCTGTTCTGTATTGTACATGCAGTGCCTCTAGGGCGCAAGCTCCTCTGCACGCTTTTGACACACTTGTCCTGTTGTGTGATTCAGAGCACACTTAGTGCTCTATGATTTTTAAATTCTGAGTTTTAATACACTGTGGAAATTGTGTAACATTAATGCACTTTTGTAGGTATACTTCAAATCGTGTCATCACCCTAAACACACACACTTGTCTTGAATCTCAGACAGATGCTGTGAGTGTTACAATATTCTCTCTGCCGCAGGATGACAAACGCTGTGAATGGATTTACCGCGGTTCCACGCGTCTGGAGCCTATGTTCAGCATGAAAACCTCCACAGCCTCCACTCTGGAAAAGAAACAAGGAGGGCAGATGAGGACTCGTCCCAATGTTGGTATGTCACTCCCCCAAGTGTCTGTCTCAGGGCATGAACCTAAACTGCTTTCTCAGGCAGGACTGCTATGGAAGCATTGACCAAATCAGAGCTACAAGATTGGCCCATCATTCACTAGTTTAAAGCCTTGGCAAGGAAATCAGTTGCATTAAGAGTCTAGTCTGTTGGAGATAATTGGCAACACCGGTGTCTTGCAGCACTAGAAAATGGGATTGTTGCTGTCTTAACTTTGCTAATGGGGACTTAACCTTTCTTGAGTCTACACATCTCCCACTAGCTGCAACGTTGCTATTTGCTAGATGTTCAGTGCTGTGGTTGTCCGTCTGAAGTCTTTCCAAAGAATAGATTTGATTCTTGAACAATCTGTTGTTCAGAATTCAATTACATATTTTTCTGTGAGCAGTAACTGGAATCTACCAATATCATGTAGTTCAGGGGTAGGCAACCTATGGCACACGTGCCGAAGGTGGCACTTGAGCTGATTTTCAGTGGCACTGACGCTGCCTGGGTCCTGGCCACTGGTCCAGGGGCTCTGCATTTTAATTTAATTTTAAATGAAGCTTCTTAAAATATTTTAAAAACCTTATTTACTTTACATACGACAATAGTTTAGTTATACATTATAGACGTATAGAAAGAGACCGTCTAAAAACATTAAAATGTATTACTGGCACGTGAAACCTTAAATTAGAGTGAATAAATGAAGACTCGGCACCCTACTTCTGAAAGGTTGCCGACCCCTGATGATGTTAGTTAATTCACAAATCTTTGGCTGAAGTAGAGATTCTCTCTTCCACCAGGTGCTGTGAGGAGCAAAGGGCCTGTAGTACAGTACACACAAGATTTAACAGGAACCAGCACCCAGTTTAAACCTATAGAACAAATCCAAGCAATGTCTATAGCTGCACCGTCTGTTTCCCCACAGCCAGCTGAGATGGAGTAAGTATCTTATTAATTCTCTGCTTTCCCTCTCTGCTGCACCAAATAGCTCCAGCTCTTAGTTGTTCCTGGCTCCATCCCTTCTTGTGGGAAGGAGACTTCTGGTGTGGGTTTCTTCCATCACTTGACTTATTTCTTGGTTGCACAATTGTTTTAATTCCAATGTGGGGAGGCTGATAGATGAGTATCTTGGGGCGGGGAGGCTGACACCACAGTACCCATTGAGCAAACCTTCTTGTCCTTATTCAATCCTAATGCTTCACACTTGATGTATTTCCAAGTTACAAAGTTTGTTGCTTCTCTGAATTACTCCCTCATGTCACGATCCAGGCATTGGCCCCCTGCTGCTTTGCATTCCTCAACTTGGACTGACGGGCTCATGGACCTCACTGACTTGCAAGGCACTGAGAATTCAGAATCATTGGTTGGTCTTGATGGTCATGGACCAGACCTGATCAGGCCAATCGCCAACAAAATCCAACACGCACTTTTCGCTGCAAGAGGCACGAGTTGGACGCTGTCAGAGGCACATCCTAGTGCCGGAGGAGGACTTGACAAAGGAGAGAAGCAGCATTGCAATGGAGATTGTGGGTTGGAGAATGCAAGATTTCCTGAACATGTGTGTTGGGACTTCAAGATAAACTTCCTCGGAGAAAAAGATACTGTCCCTGTTCACTTTTGTCACCACTGTGGATTTCCCATCAGAATTTATGGACGCATGATACCCTGCCTACATGTCTTCTGCTGTGACTGTGCCACTTTGCATGGGGAAAAGGGAGATAAGAAGTGCCCAAGTTGTAGTGAACCAGTGCAGCAAGTTGAGCGTTATACACGAGATTCTTTCCAGACGTAGCAGCATGCAAGTAACACAGTCTGTGCCACTGCCTGCAGCCCCCAATGCCAGTGTAATACAAATCCTTCTGCCCTGAACATAGGGGCCAACTAGTGAATCCACACCACTCTAACCCTAACGCTTTCCCAAGGCTTGTGAATCCAAGCTGTAGTTTCATTCTTCCTCTTTTCACAGCCAAGGCGAGAGTCCTACTCCCAAGTGGTGTCCTCTCCACCTTGAAAAACGCAGAGTTTGGCTTCTCATTCTCCGGTCCCAGGGCCACATCCTCAGAACGAGATCAGGACTTCTTTGCTGCCATTAAAGTAGCTCCAACTGAGGAGGCTGCAGGAATGATAAACAGCAGCACCACCCGTAGACTGATAGAAGTCTATTACGCTAAACTGCAGGATAAAGACTCCCTCTCGCTGTCCGATCTGCACTCTTCTGTTATAAAACAGTCATTGCAGTGGCTGCAAGACACTCTGGGATCTTAAATCTTTTTTTATTTTTATTTATTTATTTTTAAAGATCCTGTCTTTAAAGCACATAGTTGCAGATAAGTGGCTCGGACTACAGCTGTTGTTCTAAGCCCCTTTGCCTTTCGTGTGGCAAACTGCTGCAAAGACGATAGCTTCTAGTATAAATTAAACACAGACTCCGTACTTCGAGTATCACTGCTGCTCAAAGGGACGTGGTTGGGTTAAAAATCCTACTCATAAAGAGTTTTAAGATTATGATTAAGATTATTAAAACTGAAAAAAAAAAAGGCATCTTTGCTGTGGTGTCTTGTGTACTCCTAGTTCACTGACGTTGCCTGGTCTTATTTTGATTTCTAGTTTTACACTTTCAGGTTCTTGTGCAATGCCACAGTGTTGGGATTGCAAGTGCTGCAGGGTAACAGTCTCTTCTTCAAGCCGTTTTCCCCTGGATTTATGTGTTCACAAACATTTCTCTTGGTCCTGGATTTTGGAACTTGTTTTATATAAATGTAGCCCCGCTGCTCCCTTCCCCCGCCCCCAATCTTTGATATACAATGGTTGGTTTCATGTGTGGTGTGTTCCATCAGTCGGTGTGTAATTTGGATTGGAAACTACCATCATCTCTACAAAGAATGAGACTTAATTGCGCTCTTCTGAGCGCCCGGCATCTTCTGGTACAGATGTTCTACTTCACTCAGCAGTTGGGCTTCCCTTTTGTAATTGAGTCACACAGCTCAGTCTAGGGAGGAGACCTATATTCCCCTCACTCTTGCTGCTAGCTAAGATGGTAAAGAGAGCATTACAACTAGGCCACTTTTTAATTTCTCACTGATGCTGAAAAGTGCCACCAATACAGATCCCAAGGGTTCTGCTTTGTTTCTGCCAGCCCAGGGATCTTTAGCTGTCCAGGTTTCTCCGAAATTAGTGTAATATTCTCAAGCACCCACCCCACTCCCCAGAAATCCCCTGTATGCCAACAGCATTTCTAAAATGTAGTTTTTATATTCAACCTGGGATTCCTATAGTGTACATATCCTATTGGGTTGAATGGATTATATCATCACACAGAAAATCTTTGCTTGAGTTTGTTTCTGGCAGGCAGCAGGGGGCTGAGCTGTGCCGTGGAGTGAGCAGGATCACGAATTTTCATAGTGTTTTAGGTGCTGAGTTCTGTTTTAACCCCTGCCACTCGTGAGCATCTGGCCTTGAAATCGTGCATCATTCTTCTTCCTTTGTATAGAAGCCCCGAAAGTCAGCTGGCTCAGTCCAGAAAGCAAGTGGCTAAGAAAAGCACGTCCTTCCGTCCTGGCTCTGTGGGGTCTGGGCACTCTTCGCCTGCTTCTCCTGTCCTAAGTGAAACTCCTCCTATGGGAAAAGCTGCAGTGAACCAGCAGTATCGGTAAGCGAGCTCTAGTCTGGTTTGCCTTTAACATGCATGCTGCAGAATCCCTAGGCTTGTGCATATTTTACACAGGACTGCTATTTCGTGCAGCACCTAGTGCAGGGGTGGCCAACCTGAGCCTGAGGAGGAGCCAGAATTTACCAATGTACATTGCCAAAGAGCCACAGTAATACGTCAGCTCCCCCACACCCTCCCAATCACTTGTTTCATGGCGTGCAGGAGGCTCTGGAGGGGGAGGAGCAAGGGCACAGCAGGCTCAGGGGAGGAGGTAGGAAGGGGGGGAATAGGGGCAGGGCCTGAGACCGAGCAGTGAGCGCCCCCCCGGGCACATTGGAAAGTTGGCACCTGTAGCTCCGGCCCCGGAGTCTGTTTCTATACAAGAAGCCGCGTACACCGGCCCCCCACTAGAAGGCGGGAATCGGTATCCATGCATGGGACCGCGTTAACGCAGGGACTGCGTTACCATGACTACCGGTGTAAATATTTACATTTGGGAGCCATGGCAGTGACCACGTTCTGAAAGAATCCGCAGTACATAGGCGCACGTTGTAGCGAGGGTCTGTTGCATTAACTTCTGGAGAGCCGCATGTGGCTCCATTGGCCACCCCTAGCCCAGTATGTTAGGCTCCTGATCCATGCCCATGGCTCTTAAGTGCTGTGGTAATCCTAATAATGAAAAGCCCTGATCGCTCTTCACGATGGTGCAGGTGGACTAGGCAGCTCCCAGTATAGAGTTGAAAATCTTGTTCATCCTCAGCCACCATAGGGTCATCCCCATATTCCCTGTGGCTTTTTGCTCAGTGTAGTCAGGGGTGCTTCCCTTGTGAGCCTGTCTGACGGTGTCTCCGAGGAGGGCTTCGTGTGCCAAATCAAGCTGTTGGTGTTGCTTTTCTCCAGGAGAAGGATCCTTACTGTATCTTATTTGCTGTCCCTCTCTCCCTAGTGGAAGCTATTCCAGTGGCCAGCCAGGCAGCAGTGCAGTGCAGCCATTCCACGGCATGATGGACCGGGTGCCCAATGAGCCCTCATACCGGGCCCCGATGGAGAAGCTTTTTTACCTGCCTCACGTCTGCAGCTACGCCTGCCTGTCACGGGTCCGCCCCATCCGGAGTGACCAGTACCGCAGCAAGAACCCCCTCCTCATCCCACTTCTCTACGACTTCCGGCGCATGACTGCCCGCCGCCGCGTCAACCGCAAGATGGGCTTCCACGTCATCTACAAGACGCCGTGCGGGCTGTGCCTGCGCACCATGCAGGAGATCGAGCGCTACATCTTCGAGACGGACTGCGACTTCCTCTTCCTGGAGATGTTCTGCCTAGACCCCTACGTGCTGGTGGACCGCAAGTTCCAGCCCTACAAGCCCTTCTACTACATTGCAGACATCACCAAAGGCAAGGAGGACGTGCCGCTGTCCTGTGTCAACGAGATAGACACCACCCCTCCTCCGCAGGTGGCGTATAGCAAGGAGCGCATCCCAGGGAAAGGAGTCTACATCAACACCAGCTGGGAGTTCCTCGTGGGCTGTGACTGTAAAGATGGTTGCAGAGACAAGTAGGTGACTCTGTATGCAATTCTTCACGTCTCTGGGCCACACACTGAGAAAAGGCTCTGCAAATAGGCCTTGCTTCGTGGCCTGAATGTTACCAGCTCCTGCCTTGGTTACACGTAGTATGTGGGTGGTGGTAAGGAGGCAAATCTCAGAGGCTCCCTATGGAGAACACCGATCCCAATTCTAGGGTACTTGGCTTGAGCCTCCAGCGAACTGCAGCAGCAGAGGGGATGCTTTATATATAAGAGAAGTGTGGCAGTAGCACTGCTGTCGGAAGGTTGAGGCTTAAGTTACTGTTTCTCAGCCGATTCCCGAGTACTCTAAAATCCACCTCTTTCTTCCGATTCTCAGAAATGGTTTCCCCTTGTGCGAGTGCAGGTTAGGGTTGGAGACCGCTTGAGTGCGGGGTTCCCACGATCCAGCCCACGATAGCATTTTGTTTGTTCTCTTTTCTTTTGCGTGTACCAAAGTCTCAGATTATGGCTCTGATCTCACTGCCTCAGGATTGCTCCTGGCTAGCATCCTGCATCCACTGCTCCTTGGGGAAGCAGCGTTAAATGTTTGGGGTAAACGGTGGCTCTGCAGTGTGGCTCAAGTCATCTGTGCATGTGCGGCAGGACAGGAGCTCTGTTGCAAGCCAATGTTTGACGGTAACCTGCCATCAGAGTAGGTGGGGTGGGGGGGGGCTGAGGCACCATTTACCGAGAGTCCCAAATGTTCAGCCCCCCTCACGTGTATGTGACTTGAAAGTTGTGACTTCTCTCGCAAAACTGGTGTAAAATCAATCTTTGGGGGGGGATTTGTGACTTCAGATCGAAATGTGCCTGCCACCAGCTGACAGTCCAAGCGACAGGCTGCACCCCCGGTGGGCAGATCAACTCCAATTCTGGCTACCAGCACAAGAGGCTGGAGGAGTGCCTTCCCACAGGGTGAGTAGAGTGGCACTGTGCTTTCGTTACGCTGGATTTCTGAGACCAGTACGGTTGCTCGAGCTAGGTGCACCCATCGGAACTCCTGGGTTCTGTTCCTGGCTCTTCTGCTAACTCCTGGCATTTGACAAGACATGTCTGACTCTCATCACTGTAGTCATCAAGTACCTCACAATTTTAATGTAGTTATTCTCAACAAAAAAACCCCCAACCCCACAAGCAGGGCATGACATCATTCCTATTTTACAGATGGGGAAACCGAGGCACTGGCTTACATGATTTTCACCTAATCTCACAAGAAATTTGTGATGAAACAGGGAATTGAAGCTGGGTCTCCCGAGTCCCAGACTAGTGTCATAACCAGTGCACCATCCTGCCCGCAAGAAACTTCCCTATAGTGCAACTCTTCCTGTCATGTGTTGTTGCAAAACGAACTTCGCCGTAAAGCACTTTGAGCACCTCTGATTAGACTGTACAAGCCCAAGGTATTGCTACAGCTCCACGGCAAATTGGTCCTAGACACGGCATGAGGGAGGGGTTCAGCATCTTTGGCAGGATATTCTGTAACCTGCTCAGATTCATTGCAGAGCTGAATGTGGTGAATGCAATCAATGCATTAGCTGTCGGTCACATTTCTAAATGCTCTAAGGGAAGGCACTCGGGTACCATGGTGACGGGCACAGTAGAACAATTGCTAAATTGTAGTGGACCGACAAGTCAACGGCAGTTAAGGTTTATTTTTTATAGTAATGCTGTCCCTGAATTCTCAACCTATTTATTGGTATTAGTAACACAAATGCTTTGGAGAAAGCAGGGGGCTTCTGCACCAAAGTAATTTATGCATTATTTCATTCTACAGCGGTTCAGCCTTATTCTGGGGGGTGTCTCAAATCCCCCAGTATGTCACTAGAAATCACTCACATCTTATGGCAAGCGATTTACTTTCAGAGACAGGGTTATGTCTGGACTTCTGTCCACCTCTACCTCTAATAGGGATAGGTCCAGTGCTCTTCAGCTGTGAATGGGGGAGGGATAGCTCAGTGGTTTGAACATTGGCTTGCTAAACCCAGGGTTGTGAATTCAATCCTTGAGGGGGCCATTTAGGGGTCTGGGGCAAAAATCTGTCTGAGGATTGGTCCTGCTTTGAGCAGGGGGTTGGACTAGATACCTCCTGAGGTCCCTTCCAACCCTGATATTCTAAAACTGTCCTCAGCGGGTTTTTAATTGGTTTCTGTAACAAGCGTGACCAATGCTATGTGCCCTCTACAGCTGAAAGCTGGGATTTCCCCACTTGTCAAAATACGACATCTACAAAACCCAGGCAGTGCTAAAGTAACATGGCAAGATTCAAAAGCAAACGGAGTGGCCTGGCCTCAACTCTGTTTGGTGGTGTTTTAAGAGTTCAGGCTGGGCTTTGAAACTTGCAGTGATAACCATCTGCTTTCCCTTTCCCAGAGTCTATGAATGTAACAAGAGATGCAAATGCAACACGAACATGTGCACCAATCGCTTGGTACAACATGGACTCCAAGTCAGACTCCAGCTATTCAAGACTCAGAACAAAGGCTGGGGAATCCGCTGCCTTGACGATATTGCCAAGGGCTCTTTTGTCTGCATCTATGCAGGTACAGCTGCCATGGCACAGTGGTACTGAATATCCACCTGCAAGTCCTTTGGTTAAAATGAGGCATGACTAACACCGATCTCTCTCTTATGAAATGTCTGCTCCTACTGGACAGCTCTGCTGTCGCCAACAGTCCCAGAAATCAAATACTAAACTACCCTTTCTTAAACCAAACAAACATTTATGTAAAATGACACCGGCATTAGGTTTTCTTTTTACAAAACTTCAGACTCTTAACAGAATTGTCACAAACCTCCTCGGGTACCTGTTCAACTCATTTAAGGATGCACTGCAATTTAAGCCCTGCTTTTCCCCGTAAACGAGGAACTGCAGAAACCACGGTGACTGTGGTGCCAGTACTGGGAAGTGAAGCATTTGCCAAGAGCGAAGGCTTCCCCTGTGGCGTTGATTCAGCAGCATTATGCACACGTAGCTCCCTGCTTCCTGTTTGTTTAAACAATCTAGCACTGGGTGGCCAATAATTGAGTGTTGAAGTTGTTTTCATGCTAGTTTCTTATACAAACTTGTGTTCTTGGCCCACATGAGTCCAGATATCGTAGCCAGTATAGAGACTGGACACTCTGGCTAATCAGTCCTCTCTTCCGAGGGTCCCTGGCTGGGTAGGGCTGTCATGCAGTCATTAAAGTGCAACAAAACAAAAAGTGCCTTAAACAGGGTTCTCCTTGCTGGCACGACAGCTTGTTTCAGTGGTCTGCCGGAGAAGCTCCGCACTAGGGCTGATTGGAAATGATGCCTCAGAGCCCGCACGCTCTATGGGCTGGACTTCCTGGCTGTACTGTATTTCCCATGACACACCATGGGCTCTCCTCTTGCTTGCATTTGTATTGTGGGAGATGTTGTCCCTCTGGGGCCCTGGCAGATAGAGGAGAATGGGGACATGAAGGTCTGGAACTTGGTGCCATTTCAGATGAACAGTTTTCTTTCCGTTTTCTGGTATTGGGCTTTTTAACAAAGTTGAATTTTTCCATGGAATTTTTCCCCACTTAAATTGTTGAGTCAAAACCCAATTATCCAGTGAAAAATAGCTTCAGTGGAAAACTCTCCACCGGCCTTAGTCAGCTGCTGTTATACTTCCTGCTCTCTGATTTGGGGGTCAACCAGGCTCCGCTTAGGCCCACCAAGCTGTTTTAACCCCCCTTGATTAGCCACAGGCATAGCATGCTTTGGTTTCAGAGAACAGCTTGGGTGTAGGCCCAGGCCTGCTCCCTTTTGAAGGGGTAACACACCCACAAAAGTTCATGCCGCACTCGTTTTCCAGGGAAAATCCTGACAGATGACTTTGCCGACAAAGAAGGGCTGGAGATGGGGGACGAGTATTTTGCCAACCTGGATCACATTGAGAGCGTGGAGAACTTCAAGGAGGGCTACGAAAGTGATGCCAAGTGCTCCTCCGACAGCAGCGGCGTGGACCTGAAGGACGAAGAGGAAGAGAACACCGGCACCGAGGAGCAGGAGGAGTCCAACGAGGACAGCTCCGACGACAACTTCTGCAAGGACGAGGATTTCAGCACCAGCTCGGTGTGGCGTAGCTATGCCACCCGCCGGCAGACCCGGGGCCAGAAGGAGAATGGCCTATCTGAGACAGCCTCCAAGGACTCTGGCCTCACCAGGCAGATCAGCCATGACGAGGTTGCCGTGGCCACCGCCTGCAAACTGCCCGTGTCCGAGGAGACCTCCAAAAACAAAGTGGCCTCCTGGCTGAGCTCCAACAGCATGTCGGACAGCTTCCAGGACAACGATAGCGCCTCCTCGTTCAAGATGAATGAGGCCAGCGAGGTCAAGGCAGGCAAAGTGGAAGTCCTGGGTGACAGGGAGAAGCCCTCCACCTCTGGGCTTGGAGGCAAGGAGGCCTTTGGCTTGGATGCTGACTTGAAGATGCAGAAGAAGGAGGTAAGTGAGAGGCTGTTGTGATGATTCTTTAAGTACTTGGCATTCCCTGTCACTGGGGTGATGGAGCATCATCACCCGTCTTTATAGATGAGGTGCAGAGAAGGGGAATGTCTGGACCAGCCGTGCCACTAGAGCATTCCTGGATCCCAAGGCTGAGTTCAGCTAGGCTACTGTGCCATTTTGTACAGCTGACCTCGCCTTGGTACATGTGAGGTAGGGAAGCATCCCCATTGCATGCATGGGAAAGCAGAGGTGCAGAGAAGGCAAGTGAGTTGCCCAGGGTCAAACAGGGAGGCTGTGACTGCGCCAGAAATAGAGCCCAAGACTTCAGTCCCAGGTCCGTGCCCCCTCAGCTAGATCAGTGGTTCTCAACCAGGGGTCCGAGGGCCCTGAGCAGTTTCGGGGGGCGCCAAGCAGGGCCAGCATTAGACTCGCCAGGGCAGAAAGCCGAAGCCCTGCTGCGTAGGGTTGACGCGCAGGCCCTGAGCCCCCCCACCTGGGACTGAAGTCGAAGCCTGAGCCATGTAGCTTCATGGGGTCCCCTGTGGCATGGAGCCCCAGGCAATTGCCCTGCTTGCTACCCCCTAACGCCAGCCCTGGCTTTTATATGCAGAAAACCAGTTATTGTAGGTGGGGCGTGGAGTTTTTATAGCATGTTGCGAGGGCCTCAGGAAAAGGTTGAGAACCCCTGTGCTAGACCATCCTTCCTCCAGCACACACATTCAACTCGTTCAAGGGATTTGCAGCATTGAGTGGAGAAGTGTCCAACGACCCAAGTACTAATTTACATAATACCTAATTACTTGGCTAAGCGGCCATGAACAGGAATGTAGCTGTCTAAAGGGTAGAAGCAGTGAGGGATTGGAGTGATCCAAGGGCTAGTAATTGAAGGAATGGGATGGCAGTAAGAAAGGGAAAAATTAGGAGCAGATTGAACAGTGAGATCCGTTGGACTGGGGAATAGTCTCCTGTGGGAAGTTTAAGTATTTTACAATATGACACTTCATCCCTGGAGGACAGATTTAAACCCGGGCTGAGCAGGGTGAGTGGAAATTGAAAACTAAGCCCTTGCGGAAAGTCCCAGATGAAGGTATAACCAGTCCTCAGGGCATCTCTGTTCATAGCACCTGGGTCTTATGGCTAGTGGGTTACGGTACTTTACGTCTCAGACGCTAGATATCTATTCATGGAAAGCGAAATGCAGCCTGCAGGAGAGGTGTTAACTGTCTCTTACGTTTTTCACTTTGCAGGAATCTGAAGAGCCAAACAAGCTTTCGATGTAAGTGGAGTTTGAGTGAAAGGTTGCAGCTCACCAGTGTGCTCTAGCTGCCTTTACTGCCACAAGCACTGTTGTGTGTAGATGCCTCCCAGGTAGTTCGGCTGGCCTCCGTGTGCAGCCAGTGAGGGAGGGCCATGGTAGCCAACTGAAGGGGGCCGGGAAAGCTGCTGCGTTACTACCGAGGCTGGTGAAGCCCGTGCATGTTAGGCCATGGAACTGGACTGGCTAGATTAGCAAATTACAGTCGGGTGTGACCGTCTCTTACCTGCTCCAGTTCTGTGTTAGAAGCTCTCCTGGGATCAGTGCGTTGCTGAGGGATCCCTAGGCAGGGTGGGGAGCTGGCTATGACACCGTGTGGGTGACTTGTTTTGTTCTTGCTCCCTCCAGGGCATCCGAGACAGGCAAGCTGTATGGCTATAATCCGAGCCCCATGAAACTCGAGGGGATCCGGAGGCCACCAAGCAAGACCATCATGCATCAGAGCAAAAGGCACTTGGCTCCTCCCCAGCAAGCAGCTGACGTAAGAATCATGCTTTAGGGCCTGATCTTTGAAGACTGGCCTGTGCCTTGCGGGTTGTTCGGTTTGCACTGCAGGCTGGCGTGAGGCCCTCTTTAATCTCAAGTCTTTTACACGCTCCAGCCTGATTAAAAGCCACCCTCGGTCCAGTGGATTATGATTGCTAGTTCCTTGGGATTATGTCCTTCCAGGGTTAGCTTTGAATTGCAGGAACCTGTATTTGGGTTTTGAAGGCTCTGGCTCGCTATGGGAAAGCAGCTGTAGTGACTTGGTCTGAATTGGGTGAGAGACTCCGCTGTGGGGACTCTTGCGTGCGTGGCTTTCAGATGATTGCCAGAATTAGTGTTGAGAAGGAATTGTCCCCAGGGCACGTTGACAGGGATTGTACGTTTCCTTATGCCTTCCCCTAGGACACTGAGCCTCTGTTGGGGTCAAATAGACCTATCCCATGTAGTTGATCTCTTGCAGTTCCAGCGAACGTGGATGGATCTTGGCGCTTCTTGACTTATTTCTTTTTGTAAGAGATTGTTCACTCCAGGTTGGGCAGACGATCATGTGTGTTCTGTGATCCTTAGCTCTTCGTGTGTGTCATAGTTCATACAACATTGGGCACTGAATCTGGGGTCTTTTTTAATCAAAATCCTTTCTGCATCATTGACCCCTAATTGCAGAACATAAGAGGCAGCTATTGTAAAAGTTGATTAAAGCAAAGTTCTGACCATTAGTGGTCATTAAAGAACTTTTTTCACTCAGTAAGGCACGGGGTGTTATCTCCCAGTGTTCTGGTCAAATCCCACCTTGGCGTTACTAATCAGCCTCTCAGATTTCCCCCTGCAGTTTCAGCCTGACAATTATTCTTTTCCCATTTAATAAACTGTGGACTGTAAGTCCTGTTTTGCGCTGTTAGCTGCACATCTGGGTGGCTAAAATCCTTCCTGTCCAAATGGTCTTCAAGCCAAAAGGTGCTATAGACATTTTTCTGAAGTCTCTAGGCCTGTTCATCAGGCTTCCTGGGTTCTGTTCCTGCCTTTTCCATGTGTGTATTTAAAATGACTTCCCCAGGGTATCGGAAGTTTTAATGAATAAAAGGGCTTTTGATGGTTGCTGAAAGGCACAGTCTTTACCCTCCGCTCCTTGGAGGAAGAAGAGTTCATCCTCAGAGGCTTTAGCAGCATTCTGGAGAAGGTAAAAAGATGGTTTTGGCCTGCATTGCAGCCCCTCTGAGCCGCTGGTATATGTGCATGTTTACAGGATGTGCTAACGCTGTCAAGTAGCACGGACAGCGAGGGGGAGAATGGCCAGCCGGCAGCAGGACAAGCGCAAGGCAACACAAATGATAGTGATGACATCCAGACTATTTCCTCTGGCTCAGAGGAGGAGGACATCGACGATAAAAAGAATTCCTCTTCCGGTCTAGGTAGGTGCAGCCAGTGGCATTTTGCTAAGGAATAATGGGATTGAACAGGCAGCTCTGTACAGAGGGCAGATGCAGGAGGAGAAACTGTGTTCAGAAGCCACAGGAGGTGTTGATAACGTGATGCTAAATGTGTCTCTAGTGCCCTGGGCAGAATAACTGTATCTACATATAACATTGGTCCCAGTGCAGCTGACTACAGACTAAATTCTGGTCGAGGCCTCAAGTTTCTCAAAGTGACTGGTTTTGGGTGCCCAACTTGAGAGACTTGAAAGGGACCTGACTTCAGATGGGTGCTCTGCCTTTCCTGAAAATCAGGCCCCTCTTAAGATACCTCACAATGGGCACCCAAAATTACTCCTCAGTCTGGAAAACTTTAGGCCTGAGATTCTGAAGAAAGAACAATTTGTTTTCCTGTGGCTTTCTAGGCACGGACTGGCATTGAGTGGGGAGCCCAGGACTCCTGGGTCCCAGCTTCAGAGGGGATTCAAGATTTTGTCCCAGCTCTAGAAGCTGAATCCTGAATGGTCTGAGTCTTGGCTGAAACAGGACAGTTTGTTAGCAGGCAGGGCTGCTTGAGTTGAGCTGATTTCAGTTCCCCGGCTACCCACAGTAACGTCACTGTCGTAGACCCCTTTAAGGAAACGAGAGGAAACCGCATGTTGATTCTCTCTCTGTTTTGGCAGGCCCTGTTAAAAGGCAAGTGGCAGTGAAGTCCACACGGGGTTTTGCCCTCAAATCGACTCACGGGATTGCCATAAAGTCGACCAACATGGCATCAGCTGAGAAGGGGGAGAACATGCCAGTGCGCAAAAACACCCGACAGTTTTATGACGGCGAAGAGTCCTGCTATATTATTGATGCCAAACTCGAAGGGAACCTTGGCCGTTACCTCAATGTGAGTTTCCTGTTCTTACGCGCTATCCCAGGCAGTACTGCAAAGGGTGATGTGCGTGTCCCCTCTAGGAGCGTCAACCGTGCTGTCTGGTTCTCGGCTTCCGTTTGATTTCAGCAAACGTTGCATAGGAGTTTCACTTCTTAGGTCTCCTTGTGAGTCCGAATCTGGCCTCAAATGCAACTTCCCCCTTTGCTGAACTGCGACCCTGAGCCCTGTCCTGGGGGGTTTACTCGCCCTGGAGACCAGTGACTGCCAGTTCTGGGGGCTGTTCAGTCGGCACCTGCTAGGAACTGGCCTGAGTTCGGTGTCACTTCAGACATCCGTTACTGAGCTGTCCCAGTGCAGGGGGCTGGACTTGACTTCTCCAGGTCCCGCCCAGCCCTGTATTTCTGTGATTTCAAGGTGGACGTTAACCTGAGCCTCATCGGCTTTAGGTTTGTAAGGGATCCTGTTGTTTGTCGCTCTGTGCTCAGCTCCAGCCCAGCTTAGCAAGGAAGTGAAACCTGTCAAAGAAGCTGCTCCACAACCGAGCGTATTCGCTCTTGATACTGGGTGGGGGGTAGAAATGCAAGATTTGACGGTGGATGCTAAGTGTGAAATACACGCAGTACAAACACTGCGGGCTCTCTATATATTACAAGCCAGAACGTGATGCAAAAGCCATCCCTTTGAGTAAATATCACTTTGTTAAATCTTGGGACCTGTTCTATGTAGTGTGTGTGGAAAGACAATAGTAACCCCTATTTCAATGAGCTTAAATCTAATTCAGTGGCTTACTTAGCGAGCTACCTGTTTAAGACCACTGCATCCCACAGTCCGCTTGTTCCCTGCCTGCCGCAAGTGCCTGGTCACAAATTGGCTTCTCTTGTCCCTTTACAGCATAGCTGCAGCCCCAACCTGTTTGTGCAGAATGTCTTTGTGGACACGCACGATCTCCGTTTCCCCTGGGTTGCCTTCTTCGCTAGCAAGTAAGTGATCTGATACTGCCCAGTCTGAGACGTTTTGTTGGCTGTAGGGCAACTGCTGGAGACACTGGGTGCTTTTTAGTTCCTCATGGGTCAGGAGATTTAAAACTTCAAGGCCTCTTCAAAAGTTTTTTATTACTGGCTTATGCCACGAGGATTCTAATGTGTCTTGTGACTAGCCCTGGGCTTGGGGAGTCAGGGCTTCTGGGTTCTTTTCCTAGCTCAGACCCTGGCTTATTATGAGCTTGGGCAAATGATTCATGGAGAGACTTTCAACGACACAAGGTGCTGTTTAGGCACCCAGCTGCCTTTGAAAGTCTGTGACAGCAGAGTCCCACCTCCCGTTTGTGCCCTTGGAGTCTCCCCCAGGGCCTGCTGCACCAGCTCTTGCCAAAGTAACTGGGAGCTGCACGTTCTCAGTTCTTGGACAACGGAAAGTGCGGCCAGTTAATCGTTGGCCACATTGCACCTTTCACAGGTTGTGAAGCTTAATCTCTCAAGTACGTCTGTGGTCTCCCTTACAGCCCATGCGCACCTCAGCTCTTTAAGGAGGTAGAACAGCGCTTTTATGTTCCTTGTACAGATGAGGACTGAGGCCCAAAATGTCTGTCTGTGGCAGAACAAGGAATTGCACCAGGTCTCCTGGCTTGCAGGCTGGGGTCTAACCGCTAGACTGTCCTGCCTCAGCATCCTATAACGAAATGTACTGGACCAGCCTTCACTGTCTGTGGCTTTCCAGAGTCTTCCCAGAAAGAGCAAATGCAGCACCACTCTGGCAGTAGCAGGGAAACAGTCTTGGTTCCTAGCCTCTAGCTACGCCGCCCTCTCCCCACCCACCTCTTTTGTCACATAGGCTGCTTCCGTGCAAAGCTTATGAACTGCTTATCTTCTGTCGAGGCTGGTGGCGCTGCCAAGGCACAGATCTCGCGGATGAGCAAGAATAGGCTTTGCCCTGTGTCTGCTGGCAGAGATATGCATACTTCCTTGGGAGCTGCCCTAATCTTCCGGCTGTAAGGCCAGCACCTGCTTCTGCTAGCTCATAACACACATGCCTCCCTTCCTTCTCAGGAGGATCCGAGCCGGGACTGAACTGACCTGGGATTATAACTACGAGGTGGGCAGCGTGGAGGGCAAGGAGCTCCTTTGTTGCTGTGGTGCTATCGAATGCCGAGGCAGGCTGCTCTGACCACGCTGGTGCCTGCCTCGTGAAGGACATGGGCTGCTGGCCCTGGATTCCCCAGGGCTCCAGTTATTCTGAGCCAGAAAAAGGTTGATTCTCAACCCCAGGCATTGTCCCTCCCCTTCCTGCACAGCCCTTTGTGAGGGTGACATACTGTATTTCATCTTGAGCTGTTTCTAATTACACCGATTTGTAATTTTAGCTGTAACAAAGCTGGTTACATAACTCGGTGCTGCCCCGTTCACTTGAAAGTATGCCCACAGGTGCACAGACCACAGCACTATCAGGTGAACCCGGGGTAGCTTGGCTGTGTGTGTAGGGCTGAGATGGACAGTAATGTTCCCAGCGAGTGACTGACTCACTGCTCAGGCATTCAGCTAGCTGCAGAACTTAGTACCTGTCAGTGACAACTCAATTCAAGCATGAAACACATGAGGCAGGCAGTACAGAAGGGTCCCCTGCTTTGCCATCCTACAGCCAGCCTCTGTTACACGTGAGTCTGCCATGTCAAATCCCCCATCCCCCAAAAACTAGGCAACTACAGTTAGTGATAAGAGGGCACCAATTCTATTTCAACAAAGAGAAGCATTTCAGAGAGGCAGGGGTAGATCATCCCATCCAGGAACCGTATTGGGATTTCCGTGGGGTATCGCTGAACATGCCGGTAAGGCCCTGGGGGCGTGAACCAAGGTTGGAGTTAAATCAAAACACTGAGGTGTTCAGAAGGAAGGAGGTGTCTGGTCTACTGTCTCTGACTTGGTCGTTTTGTAAAAAAAAAAAAAAAAAACAGACCCAAAATCAGTGCCCCCACCCTGCATTACAGCAGGAACTTGAAAGGGGCTTGTGGCCTGCTTTTGGGAAAGCATCACTTCCGGGAGAGGATTTAGACAGAGGCAAGCTGTGAGCACATGGGCTTTGCCTAGGAATTGGACACTGGGAACTGCAATCACTGGTTGGTTAGTGAACAAACCCAGGTCTTTAAGGTACTGCCAAAGCCATTATGGCTCGAACTGTGTGAGGCTTCTCTACAGCTGCTCCCAGATGATACAAACATGGAGAGAATAAGATCAAACTTAACTGTAGCAAGGGAGGCAGTACCTACCCGCACTTATAAACTACTCAAAGCAGGCATGGTTGTCTCTGCCCATAACTCCTCTGAGTTCAGGAGACCTAGACCAAAGCTGATACAAGGCGGTTAGTTCCTATAACTGGAGTAGCCATGTTGATCCCAGGGTATGAGTGTGTCAAGGCGGGTGAGGTAATATTTTATGGGACCAACTTCTCTCACCCTGTCTAGCTAGAGGAAGCAAGAAGAGTATGAAACGAGTGGTTTTGGAGACTGGTGCTCAGCTACACAACTGAGGCTGCTTAGATTGTTCTAGGGTTACGTTATAGCTCTATCAAATAGACTGTCTTCTGCAGCACCAGGACTATTGCACACGATTCCACCTGCCAGGTGAAGGCACACTGCCTCTTAGAGCTTTGCGTGACAACTGCCCTCCTCAGGGCAGGGCATGTCCAGTTCCTTCGCCAAGCCTTCCCTGTGGCTAGAGATGCCAGGGCACATAGCTCACAATGGAAACAAATCTAAAAATAGCTGCTCAGAGAATGGTGCAGATGCAGGTTTGCATGAGGAGCTTGATCTCCTGGGGATGGAAACAAGCTCCAGAGGCTGCTGCACCCCATCCACACAACCTGGCTTTAGCAGGGTGAACAATCTCAAAAAACCCGAGCTCCTTATGTCTGGGGCACTACATGTGTACTCAAGGTACAAAACAGCGAGTGTCTTAGTTTTAATGAGGCTGTCTCCTCCTTAAATGCCTTTCAACGAGGGTATCTAGCAATGGAAACTGAAGTGGTAAAATCCAAGTCACTTTCAAAGTGACAGTAACTAATTCGAGTGGGGCATGGGCTGCTAGAGGGGCAAATACCCACTGCCAGGCTCCAGCTGACACTGGCAGGAGTAGGCTTGGGCCACTGCCATGTAAACAAACACGTAGCTTGTGGGGTTTCTCAGGGGCCAGGCTAAGCTTTCGAAGACCAAGGGTTGAAGCTAAAAGTTGCTCCTTTCCTTAAAGCAAATGTATTTTTAGGCCTCTTCTTGCAGGTGGAGGTGCTGTAGCCTCTCCAGGTCCCTGCACATCCAAAGGGGTTGAATGACTTCCTTGGAAGGGGTCTCTCATTAAACTAAACCCTGATTACAAAGAGATGCTGGTGGTAAAGTGCAGGTTCTAGTGCTGCATGTTTAGCTTAACACACTTTGGACCGTGGGCATTGTCACCACAAATCTGTCAGAACCACCCAGTCAGCACATGGCACCTGCCAGAGCCTCTGAGGAGATCCCTAGGCACCAGCTCTCCAACCACAGCAATGGGCACAGGCCAGTCTGAGTTCACCAAACCAAGCTAGGGGAAGTAAACTGGCCCAGTTGCTCCCTCTTTCTAGCCTGCAGCAGGCCAGCTTAGGGCCAGACCATCCCCACCCTGCAAGGCCCTGAGCTATGAAGAGCATCAGGTGCAGGCCCTTCTAGTTAGAAATGGATGGGTCATGGGAACTGAGGGTCCCTGGACCAGCAAAGGGGGTCACTCCTGGGCAGAGAGCTACTACATATGGGTGGAGAAAAGGAACTCCACCCTTGCTAATGGGCAGAGAGTTCAGCCATGGCTTCTGAAGTCTTTTACAGTAATTACCTTTCCTAGGACATCTGAAAGCTCCTCCGCTCGCTGTCTCTGTCCATTTGAGGGGTTGCATGGGAATCTTGTAGTGCTAATGGAGAAGTGCTAATGAATAGCAGAGTTAAATCAGTGGCTTGTTCCTCCCAAGCTGTCCATAGCCACACTCGTATTTCAACAGTGTAGCCTCAGAGGGGCTGTAGCAGGTGGCTTTTCTGGGAAGTGGGAGGCCAGTTGTGTTTAAAAATAGGGCAGTAGAAAGCATGTAAAGATCTAAACCCCCCTCTCTAAGCATTCCACACCCCCACTCTGGGCTTGGTTCACCCAAGTGTTCAGGCTCTTAAATAAAGGCCACTTTCAGAAGTTCCCCACCCCTCCCAGTGGGCCTCATCCAGGTTTCCAGGAGACCTCAAAACCCAGCATGCTGAGTGAGTGCTTTTGAAAATCTGGCTTATTCTGATGCCTTAAAAATGGGAGCTGATCCCTGGTAGCCTTGGGATGCTGGTAGTGACCACGTTACCACCACAAGAGGACACTCCTGAGAAAACCACACCAGCTCAAGTCTAGCAAGAGTGGCACAGCTGATATGAAAGCTGCCCCATGTGTTTCACAGTGATCCAAACCCCTCAGATGGGGGGTGGGTGGGAACAGGGTGACACTCCAACAGAAACCACCACGTCTGTTTTTACAGAAGTTTTAGTTTTATTTAACTTTTAATAAATTTTAACTTTTAAAAAACACAACATTTTGGTCTGAAGTTAGGTTAATGGTCCTTTTCTCCAACCCCTCTGTCTAGCCTGGAAAGTTACACTGCCTTCAGCATTTCAGCCCCCACCGAATCTGTTTTTACATGAAAGACTCTCTGCGGTCCAGTTCCTTTTTGTACTTAGTCCTAGCTTTAAAAAAAATAAATAGAAAAAAAAAATCAGTTGCAAATTCATTTGTCCATTCATAGCCTGGGCGGAGGGGGAAAAGCACATTAGAAGGGAAGTGGAATAGATCGTTCTTAAAGGTGATCAGAACCAATTCTTATAGAGCAAAACAATGGGGTGTATTAAATCCCCATGGAAACAGGTACTAGGTAGTGTGTCTAAACCACACAGCTTCCTTCCAGCGAGTATTCAATAGTGTTGTCTAATAAATCAGCCATTAATACCCAGACGTTCATCTACTTAACTCAGCCTCCCCTGTGGTATAAGAAACGTCACCTGATCCCACAAGTCTGTTACTGTGGTGGTGAGCTGTAAACAGCACAAATTCCTTCTGGCTGCTCTTCCTTCCTGCTCCCCAGAGCAAGTCAGTGACTCTGCTCCTCGTATTCCTTTGCTTTTCTGGGTGCAATGGGCACACCTCAGTCATGCTGGGGAGCCAGCCGCCAAAGCTCTGACCTCCATTCACCAACGGTAGCAAGTAGCAAAGCCAAAACGAGACCCGTCCATCTTAGTCC
The DNA here is from genome assembly GCF_025201925.1 of Gopherus flavomarginatus. Classification (NCBI taxonomy): domain Eukaryota; kingdom Metazoa; phylum Chordata; order Testudines; family Testudinidae; genus Gopherus; species Gopherus flavomarginatus. Next base: position 18,720,337 of record NC_066636.1, on the reverse strand, counting down.
CTGAACGCCTTCACTCTGCAGGGAGCGCAAGGCACCCAGGAGGGCCTGAACTGCAGAGAAATTGACAGGATGGTCTCAGGCCTGCCTAGGCTTTGATTTCATGCCTTTGCTATTACCCAAGAAAGCAAAATAAACTCCATGCCCCCCTGCACAGGAAACACTTGTTTCCTCTACAGCTGGAAAGGAGTTTGGGGAGAGGGCTTGCAATCGTTTCCAAAAAAACCCACCACCAAAGGGGAACGAGTGAGTCTTTGTGACTGGAATCCAAGCCCTCGGAGGACATTAGAGTTCTGCTTTTGTGCGTTATTTCCACCAGCAACACAGCTAGGGGATTCCCTTCCAGAAAGGGAGGTGAGAACAGAGCAACTCAAGAGGCAACGAAGCCAAACCTCACCAATAAAACAGACGGGGAAGGAACTGGCACCAACTTTCTCTGTGGATGTGTGTGTGTGTGTGTGTGTAACACACAAAAACAGAGCCATTGGCCATTGCTCCCTCAAGTAGCAGTCTGGCTGTGCCTTCCACTGTGCACCTAGAGTTTGGGGATGGGGCCAGATAGTCTCGGAGAAGGGAATCCTCGCGTCCCAGTTTGGTTTTAAGGCAGCTGGGTGAGGATAGAGAGACAGGACACTGCGGTATGGCGGTGGCACGAGGCGCTACCACCCCTCCCCCCCCACAAAGTTGGCACATTTCCATCTGCAGCATAGGAAAGAAAATTGACCTCAAATGATGTATTCTAAGCACATGTAGGGTTGGTGCTGGCACTCCAGGGTCCATTCCTTTAGCCTCCCCACAGCTGGGTCAGCTATTTCCACTAGATCAGCTTTGAGGAGAAGAGGGAGAGTAAGTATTTATAGGGGACAGGAGGAGACCCTGGCACTACAGTTGGTGGCAGGGTGGAAGCTGACGTTCTCTTGACGTTTTGGCCTTCTCAGCTGATGCCCGTGGTGGTGGAGCCGGGCGGTGAGCTGGCGACACCTCCACGTGCGCCTAAAATCAATCGGTTTTCCGGTGGTTGTTGTTCAGGACGGGGTGCCCGTTGGAAAGGGGCCCGTTCTTCGTCACTTCCTCCTCCTCCGTGTTGTCGGTCTCCTCGCGATCACTCCTCTCGTCTTCCACCACCTGGAGAGGTTGAAAAGAAAGTGAAACGGGGCGAGCGGGCTAGAGCAGAGTGGGACTGGGCGTCAGGACTCCTGAGGTCCGTTCCTAGCGCTGCCACTGCCTTGCTGCGTGACCCGTTTTGCTTCTGTGCCTTAGTTTCCCTGTGGAACACCATGAGCAGGGCTTAGTGTCTAAGGCCCATTCCGTCCCCAGCCCCGCCCCTCCTCCATTAGTGCCATCTGCACAGGTGGTTTTGCGAGCCAGGCACTTGCCTGGGAATTGTGTGAAATCCTCCCACATGGGGGCCACGCACGCGCTTTCGATGGTAAAAGCCCCCTCACCATTTACCCCTGTGTCACGCAGGTCCCACTGATCCCCTACTGCCTTGCCTTCCCCAGAGATGCTCCAGGACCTCAGTACTGAGCTCTGGCTTCTCCATGCCCCTCCCCGCGTCATGTTGTTGCCCTAGCAAACTTCTCCCGTTCCTAGAGCACCAGCCAGCACATGGCCCTACCAGCCCCGGACGCCATGGGACGTGCCACTGGAGCCTCAAATCGTGCTGCTGCTTAGAGCCCCAAGGCCCAGATCCTCATAGGGATTCAGTTGCCTAGTTCCGATAGGAATCAGTGGGAGATAGATGCCAGAATTACTGAAGAACTGGACCAAAGGCTTTTCTCTATCCTCAAAAAGGCAATAGAGCCCCCAATGCTCACCCCGCCACCCCCCTCCGCTCCTCCGACGGGAATCTCTGCACTGTTGCACCACAAAAACGAGCAACCCTACAATAAACACCCCTGTTATTTGTCCCCATTAATCAGGACAAGAAAATGCCCCCTGACCGGTCTTAAAAATTGCTGATCTCTTCCACTTCCCCATCCTCCCTGGAGGGGTGGCTTCACTTTGGAACCCAGGGGCCAGGAGGGAAGCAATGTAAGTGAAGGGTGACCTGGAAAAAACAAAAACACCCCCCTCCCGCCAGAGAAAGTGAACCTGCCTTTCCAGTTATGAACTTGTGGGCCATGCGGATGATGAGATACGCCCAGAAGATATGCAGCGACTGCAGCACCACCATCATGAAGTTGAAGAAGTAATAGCCGAAGAAGGGCGGGTACAGGTCCAGAGGATAGACCACGGTGCAGTGCATGATCCTATAGGAGAGCACAGGAGACCTCAGACATGTTCAGAGTGAGGCGGCTGTGCAACCCTCCTGGCTCTCTCACTGCTCAGAAGCAAAAGTGGCCTAGTGGCCAGAGGGCCAGACTGGTACTCAGGAGCTCTGGGTCCTATTCCCGGCTCTGCCACGTACCTGAAACTCCTGGATCATCCTCCGACAGCCAGCTTGCCCGCCCCACCACCCGCAATGCTGTCCCAGGCCTGAGAGGAGCAGCAGGCCGTGGTCAGGGGCTGGGGCGCTTGCTCACCAGAAGGGCAGGATGATGAGGCGCGTGACGATGAAGATGGCGGCGAACACGATGAAGATGTTGTTGCACGTGTTCTTCCAGCCGGCGTAGTTAAACATCTTGGCAGACTGGGGGCAAGAGGCCAAAGCCAAGTAAGCGGCAATGCCTTTGAGGCGTGGGAGGTGCGAGCTGGGGGGAGAGCGTGGGCCTAGGGAGACTCAGATGAGTCACTGCATCGCTCCAGGGCTCTCCCACTTGTCAAATCCTGCCTGTCTCCCACCCTGGTCAGTCTCGACTGGGAGCTCCTTGGGGAAGGGGCCGGGTCTTGTTCTGTACCTACAGCACCTCGCACAACAGGGCCCTACCCTTAGCTGGAACCTCTAAGCACTGGAGTAGAGCAGCCATGCTAAGAGCAGCTGCCTGGTTTGGTTTTCAGGTAGGGCTTGCGTCTGAGTGTGCCCCCAGCTCCCCATGACAGACGTCTCAACGAAACGCCCAGTCATCCATTTCACATTAGGTGTATTGCTGCAGCACCTAAAGGTCCCAGTGTGCCAGGTGCTGCCCAGACACACAGCGAGACACTGTCCCCTGCCCCAAGGAGCTTAGAGTCCAAATAGACCAGGCATGAGTCTCTGGACTCCTGGGTTCTGTGCCGGGCTCAGTGGGGCAGCCCCCCCGCCCCATGGGAGTGAGTCCCACTGGCTTCACGGGGGCGCCAGGGGTTGTGTCATTGGCATCGTGGTTGTGTGATGCATCAGCCCTGGGGAACAGCCGCAGGGACCGGGTGGGGGGTTGCATGCTGCTCTCCCACCCGGCTCACCTCCAGCAGGTAGTCGGCAGAGTCATGCAGGGCCATGATCAGCGTCCCCGCCCGGATGTAGTTGGCAAACCAGGAAAAGCTGATCAGGATGATGGTGGCCACGTGGTGGATGATCTGCTCTTTGAAGTCCTGCCGGGAAGAGGAGGGAGGGTAAAGGAAGGGGTTAACCCCCCAACAAACAAGAGGAGGGGTCAGACCCCAGCCCAGCCCCTCCTGCCCCAGATACAGGAGGGCAGCCTGCCCCGTCAAACTTCCTAACCCTCCCCCAGCCCCAAACACACCAGCCCCTCCTTGTCCAGCACTGCCAAGCTGCTCACTCCCCCAGCCTTGGACACAGAATCCGCCTCTTCGAGGGAGGCAGATGTGCCCCCCTGCAATATCCCAATGGGGGCTGAGAGGGGCTGCCTGTGGATCACCAAGCAACTACACCCATGTAGTGAGGGGGAGGGCCACATTCCTAGTACCAGGGCTGGTTTGGGGCCACTGTTCGCCCTATGGAGCTAACGGAGGCAGCCGCAGACAGAAGCCCTCTGACCCCAGCAGACTCTCCCCTCCCAAGTCCGGGATGCCTAGGACTGATCTGGTGGCACTGGGTTGGCCCTGCCGCCCCTGCAGGGGGTCTGGAGAGAATCCCCTGTGCCCTGATCTCTTCCCCATTCAGCCCAGGCCTGGGGACGCACATGGATCTCCATCCATCCCCCCTGCCTCCTGCCCAGCCAGGAACGCGGCAGACAGCCTACCTTGCGCTTCACGTCAGAGGCGATGCTGAAGAGCAGGGACCAGTAGAACGAGAGCTCGATCATGTAGTACCAGTACTGCGACGGCAGCGTGGTCTGCAAGGCAAACGGGACCAGAGAGCTCATCATAACAATGCTCTGCTGAAGCATGTGTGCATGCCCTCTGCTGGATGGGATCAGAATGGCACTGCTGTATGCCGTAAGCCTGATTCTGCACAGAACTAATGGGGATTCTCCTGTAGCTTAAGCGGCAGGGACCTGAGCTTTGGAAGCAGGAGGATCTGAGCCTTGACATCACCCTGGATTTCCTAGGTGGCCACAGGCCACGTATTGCACTATCCCAGCCATTCCTCAGAACTCCCTCCAAGATGTTAAACACCAAGTAGTTGCCAAGTAATCATCCTAACTTCGGAGCACGGGCACCAATGGACGTGTGTCCCAATGAAGCAGGGTTTCATTGGCTGCCCAGGCAGCTTTGGTGGAGGCTGAGCCAAGCCAGGACTCTCTCCACTCATGGAGCTGAAGGAGACAAACAGCCCACAGGCGCTAACCCGACAGCAGGTGCATGCTGGACTCACCTGGATCGGGTACCCTTTCCACACCTCCTTCAAGTCGTAGAACCAGGGCTTCTGTGAGGAAAAGCGGGAGGGGGAAAACAGGGCAGGGGTTAGCAGGGCAGCGTGGCCAGGACGGGGTGAGAGACCGGGAAGGGGTCAAAACGGCAGATCTTACTTACATCCACTATGACGGCCATGCCAGCAATGAAAGCAATAAGGTAAAAGGTGAATCGCCAACTGGAAAAAGGAAGCAGATGGTTCTCAACAGAGGAGCACGGGGCAGGGTGACGGGGAGAGAGAACACGTCATGGGAAGGGCAGGTAGGGAGCCCCGCATGCTGGGAGCTCCAGAGGGAGCCGGCCCAGGGGACACAGGGTTGAAGTGCCCATCTGGGTCACCGGGGACCCTTTCTGTGCCTATCTCGTGATCCAGCAGGGATGGAGCCTTGTCCTATGCTGTGAGAAAGCGGGGGGGAAGCGAGCCTTGCAGCCGCTGGGCTTTAAGAGTCCCCTCAATCCTGTCCCCCTCTTGCCTTTCGCCTTGAAGCTGGAGCCGTGCTGGGAGCCCGGCTGGGCTCAAGAGCAGCGCTCACAGCGGGCACCAACCTGGGCTGGGGAGGGAACAGGCTCCTCTATTCCCACCACCACCAAACCTGTCTGCTCAGCCCGGTCAGTTCTGATGCAGCACACAGAGGTGACAGGGCACTATGGGCTTAAGGGCATCACCCCAAATGGAATCCCGGGGCCCCTCTGCCACCATTCCAGTGCTCACAGCCCACAGCCGCTCCCTTCCCACCACTGGAGAACCCTCCCCCAGCCAGGTCGCATTACGATGAGAGTCCCGGGTCCGCCCTACAGTGCCCAGCTCAGCACAGAGCACAAGGGAGACAGGCTGCAGGGGGCGCTGCAGACACCAGGGGGTGACAGGGTCGCCGTTGCATGGCTGGGCGAGCGGCATCAGGCTCTTACCTGGCCTCCCGGAACTTTTTGAGCAAGCTGGGCCTGTCCTGGTTGCGCCTGCGTCGGAACCAGCGCTCCACCTGCCGGACCATGCAGCCGCTCTTCTTGGAGAGCATCTCGATGTCGCTCTGGGAGGGGAGAGACCCGGGGGCGGTTACCAAGGCGACCCAGGGGCTGGCTGGGCCCCAGGACCAGACAACAGGGTGGTCAGTGGGAGGCAGAGGGTGTCTGCCTGGCAATCAGTGCTGTACAATGGCAGCTCGCTTTGGTCTCACGAGCTCAGGTACTGGTCACAGTGAACGTGCCAGGTGGGGGCATCTAACAACTCTCCAGGGGCACAGACGGGCCCTGAGCCGGTGCTGCTGCAGCTTCACTGCTCCTGAGCTAGCTAGAGCGGGTCCGTCTACACCCGCTGCAGCCACAGCCTGCTTGTTACCACGCGGCCAGGCCCAAAGACAGGCTGGGAGCTGCAGGCCCTGGCAGCCACAAAGGGGTTTGTTTTGAGCCTTCAGAGCCAGTGACCAAGGGCTGCGGGGCGCCGGTGCCTGAGAGAGTGAGAAGCTGAAAGCACATGGGCCAAACTAGACAAGTGCAGGGTACCAGCTCCTTTGCAATCCTGACCCACAGTCTGTTATCCTCTGCCAGGGACCCTCAACCCCAGCCGGTACCACCCTGGCTAGCCCAGCTCTGGGTTTGCCGCACACAGAGCTCTGCCCGGGCCCCTCATTCCTGACCCCCATCCCTCTGCTATCCCAACTCCTCACACCCCCAGCTCTGCTGGTGCCTAATACTCCCACCTGGCAGCCCCCTGCTATCCCAGCCTTAGGCTCCGCAATCCCAACCCGCATCCCCCCTGCTAATCCAGCCCGGGGCTCCCCCTCTGGCCCAGCAGCTGTGCCAATGCCCCTCAGTCCTGCCCTGTACCTCCTCTCTATTATGCCAGCTCTGGGAACCCCCCGGGCAGAGGCTGCCACTCTGGCCAGCGAGCGCCTGTAATGATCAGGATTAGACTCCCACCCCGCCGGGGGGAAAGACCAGCGCTTTAGCCCCTGAATCACTAAAGCTGCATGCAGAAGCGCCCCCGAGCCCTAAATGCAGCCACTCAGCTCCTCAACTCGCCTCCTGGTTTCTTCCAACACACAGAGCCAGATTCATTTCATACCCTCACATTAACGCCCCAGGCGCCCGGCTAGCCTCGTACAGATCAGCTCCCAGAGACTCCGGATGAGAGAGGGCAGCCCAGGACACCTCGCCATCAGCACCCCGGCGCAATCCCAGCGCCCCGCCTGTCGCAGGCTGCAGGCAATACAGCCCTCCCCCCCAACACGCACTGTACCTGTTTGGGGTGTTTTGAAGATGAAGCGTAGAACTTTTCTAGCACGGGATTTGGGGTGGCTTTTAATCGGATCTTCTCCTTGACGTTCAGAAGCCCGGCTAGTGGGGTAGCCACATATCTGGGGATGGGGTGAAGGGTGGAGAGAGGAATGGGGAGCACAGGCAGAAAACACTTGGTTAGAATAATGCTTTAGAACATGGACGCCCTTCCCTTTGTGGCAATCCTGTTGTTATAACATGGGGCCACAGTCTGGAAAAGGGACAGCACTGGTGCGTTCCCCCATCTGTGCAAGGGGGAGGAGGACACTGCTCTCCAGAGTACAGCGCTTTGAGATCTACTGATGGGAAGTGCCATGGAAGAGTTAGGAGGAGTTATTAGTGTGTGCAGCACCTGGTACCGTGGGGCAACCAGAATATGCCTAATTATTAGGTTATAAACTCTTCAAGGCAGGAACCGTGTCACCCTACATTTGTGCAGCTTCTGGCAAAGACACACCCATTAGTGCTCGGCCTGTAGGCCCTACCATAACACAAATCCATATGGACAATCAATTTCCTCCTGCAACCTGACAGCCCTCGGATCAGAACTCCAAAGCTGCCTGTGAAGTCACTGACAAGAATTCTGCTGGGCAGTGGCCATTAGGTGGCAGTCAAACCCACATGACAGAGCAAACCTACCTGGGCCAAAGGGGTGCAGCTATGTGCCGCAGATGGCCCGGGAGGAATCTGAATATCCTTCCCATTTTACAGATGGAGAAACTGAGGCCTGGAGAAGGGACTGGACTCACTCCAGTGAGAACAGAGTGTCTAAGCCCACTCCTCCCCCAGACCAGGGGACAGAACCCCGGAGTCCTGACTCCCAGCAGTTGGAGCAAAGAGTTAAAGTCACCGATGTGTGTTTTGATCAGAAGACCTGCCAGAATGGAGGTGACTGACAGGGGCAGGGGAAGTAAAGGATTAAAAATCAGAGTGGGGGATCTGAAATGATGGCTGGGGAGACAGAGTGAAAGACAAATTGAGGGAAGAGAAGGAAGGCTCAGGGAGAGAGAAGTGAATGATATGCAAGCAAAGAGAAAGACAGCATGTCTTTAACTAAGGGGAGAGGAAAAAAGAAAATGGGTGAATAAAGACAGAAAGTAAGGAAGAAAAAGTCAAGGGCCGGGAAAGTGACTCTTCCCTTTGCTACATAGAAAAGAAACATCTCCAGCCCCCTACTTCCCAGTCCAAGGCCCCTACTTTCACCCCACAGGGGCTGGGCATCCAAGGTGGTTTGCTGACAACATGTGGGGAGACATCTCCAAAGAAACCCAGCCCTCTCCTCCTCCAGCTTCACGCTGCTTGTCCCACCCAGCTGCGATCACAGCAAGATGCTCACAGGCATAGAGCATCCAGGGCACACGCACAACATGGGCAGACGGCTCCCGATGGAGCTCCGCCCACCCACCGTGCCTGTGCCTGATCCCCAAACAAAGCCAGCTCTGTTCTCCCGTCTCCGTTTGTCACCACGACAGTGGTTTATACAACAAATTGCTCTTTAATGCCTCGGCCCAGCTGTTCCTGCCTCAGCCCCCAGCATTGCTGAGACGCCCGGGATCGGGGGCCGGCATGCACAATGCAAGTGTTTGTGCCGCGCTGCCTGGGCCGGGTGCATATAAGTACATGCCACATGCTCCGTATTCCTAGAAGCTAGGAGGTTACAGACCCTCTCTGCCAAGCTCTCTCTCAGTCCCACAAAGGTCAGTGCAGGTTGCAGCCTGCAGTCCATTGCCTGCTGCTTTATGAGGTCTGGGTTTATGACATTTTAGTATTTGGAGGGAAGGAAGCGTGTGTAATACGACGTCTATGCTGCGTACCTTAGCTGTGCCTCTACAGCCATACCCTGGTAAGGTATGCAGTGCAAAATAAAACCCTCCAATGAAGGGCAGCAGCTTTGTTGGCGGGAGAGCGTCTCCCACTGACAAAGCGTTAACCACACTGGCACTTTTCATCGGTAAAACTTTTGTCAGTCAGGGAGTTTTTTCACACTCCTGACCGACAAAAGTTTTGCCAACAGAAGTACAGTGTAGACAGAGCCCAAGTGAAATAAGGAGATTCTCCTCCTTCATTTAAGGCACACACTGGACTGGGGGATTCAGGACTCTTGGGTTCTGTTCACAGCTCAGAATGAGGAGTGGGGTCTAGTGGGTTAGAGCAGGAGGCTGGAAGTCAGGATTCCTGGGTTTTACCGCCAGCTCTGAGAGGGGAGTGGGGTCTAGTGGTTAGGGCGGGGGCAAGGAGTCAGGAGTCCTGGCTCTGGGAAGGGAGTGAGATGTGGGGATTTGAACTGAGGCCAGATTTTCTAGACTGCTCAGGCACCTTAACAAGATCTGGGTTTGCAGAAGCGCTGACCACCTAATGTGCATCCAGTGTTATGAAAATCTGACCTCAATGGCTTCCTCTAGGGGCTGGATATTTCCTCACTATCCACCAGGGGGGAGCTCCTTCAGCTGGCTCCAGCCAGGTTGCAGGAATGGAGGCTGACCTGGCCTCCCCTAGGTACTCACATTTCGAAGAGGTGCCTGACGACGAGGAAGAGGAAGGCTAAGGGGATGGTGATGTAGAGGTCCGAAGCCTTGGCATAGACCCGCCCATCCTGGTCTTCCAGGTCTGACCATGTCAGGTTCACCGGCAACCAGAGCCGGTCCCACCAAAAGTAATTGTATAACGTCTGGAACATCCTGCAGGGGGAGAGACAAATGGAGTGACTCATTCATGCTCCAGGGTTCCCTGTGCCTCCTACCCATGCCCCTGGGCAACAGTGGCCAAGGCCCCTGCCTCCACCCTCGGATTCCCAGCACCCAAGCTACAAGGAAGCACAAGGACACACATGACTTATCACGGCTGCTCCAACCCTCGCAGCCCCGGGATCCCACCGCTCATCACCGCACAGGCCCCCTCCTGTCCCAGAGCAGGAGAATCACTATAAGCCCTGCAGTGCTAAGGACACGCAGGGAAGTAGTGAGAACGTAGCTGGCACAGGGGGCGGAATGCTGCAGATTTTTAAACACCACACGGCAGTTTAGCAAGGACAGAACCTTGTATGTGACTGAAATTGTAGGGGAAATCCAGGGAAGCCAAACGTGGAGGCTCTAGGGTGGAAATGCACCATGGGGTCTCTATACTGGCTGCAAAGGGTCTGGGTTGGGACAGATGTACAGCAGGTCACATGCCACGTTCAAGTCAAGATGCTCTCTAAGTACAGATGTGTACATCCTTCAGGGCCAGGACTGGCTTTCTGTTCTGTGTGTACAGCACCTAGCGCCAGGTGGTCCTGAATGGCGACCCTAGGTGCTACCACAGTACAAATAAACAGCATCAGTACAAGGCGCCAGCAGCACAAATGCACCCAACTCTGCATCTAGCTTTCGCTCACCTCCATGCAGAGTTCCAGCTACTAGTCCCCCCGGGCCCATCCTGGCCACGTGTGAGATCCAGTTACATTCTGCTTGGGGCTCAGAATAGGGGAGGCTGAGCAGGTGACAGTGGATTTCCCAGCACCCAGCTGTGACACACAGGCTCCTTGACAAAGGGTCACTGGTTCTTTGCGAACAACTCTCACCTCAGACCTGACAAACTCACTACACCAAACATATCTTACAGGATATTTATCCATCAAGCGTAAGCTGTAACACAGAGGTGAGCAAACTTTTTGGCCTGAGGGCCACATCTGGGAATAGATATTGTATGGTGGACCATGAATGCTCACAAAATTGGGTTGCGGTATAGGAGGGGGTGAGGGCTCTGGTTGGGGGTGCAGGCTCTGGGGTGGGGCCAGAAATGAGGAGTTCAGGGTGTGGGAGGGGGCTCTGGGCTGGGGGAGTGAAGGGGAGGTGAGGCCTCCAGATGGAGATGAGTTTGGGGTGTAGGAGGGTGCTCCAGGCTGGGACTGAGGAGTTTGGAGAGCAGGAGGGGGAATCAGGGCTGGGGCAGGGGGTTGGGGCGCAGGCTCTGGGCAGCGCTTGCCTTAAGCAGCTCCCAGAATCCGCGGAATGTCTCTTCTCTGGCTCCTATGCAGAGATGTGGCCAGGCAGGTCTGCATGCTGCCCCATCCACAGGCACCGCCCCTGCAGCTCCCATTGGCTGCGGTTCCCAGCCAATGGGAGCTGCGTGGGCAGCACTTGGGGTAGGAGCAGCATGTAGAGCTGAGCCACCTGGCTGCTCTTATGCACAGAGGCGGGGCCATGACGCTGCTTCCACGGGCCACATGGAGCGGCCCCCGACCCTGCTCCCCAGCTGGAGCACCAGAGTGGGGCGAACACCAGAGCCCACTCCCCAGCGGGAGCTCAAGGGCTGGATTAAAACGGTCAGCAGGCTGGATCCAGCCCACGGGCCGAAGTTTGCCCACCCCAGCTGTAAGGTATCTAAAGAAAGCTCGTAACTTGTCAATATTCACAATTGTACAGGTACTAGCAAGGACTAATGTGTTTCTACTGACAGTATGCTTTATGGACTTGCAGTGAAAAAAATCAGTCACCAGGATACAAGTCTCAGTAACGGCCCATGCAGGCAGGAGGGAGTTATCATCCCTCCTCTATTTATCTGGTGATGCAATGCAATGTTTAGCCTTGCACCATACACACAAACAAACAAACAAACAATCAAAACCTCTTAAAGGTGAAAAAGGAGCATTGCAACAAGACCCAGGTGCGCCGGGGCCATGAACAGGGAAAAAAACTGTTTCCATTTCAGAGGACGGAAAGGTTCTTTGGATCTAGTCACGGAGGAAACCCCTTGGGGAGCAGGGGTGTTTTCACGAACATTTGGATCCTGGTCCTTCTGCAACAGGCTGAACGTTGGGGGGAACCCAACTTTATTGGCTAGGAAAGGAAACTACTGATAAGCGCTGACACAGCTTTGCGTTTTGTTTTCTGTTGCAACCTTCTCTCCACCACTTGCTCTTGTTTCTAGTTAAATCTCTGTTCTCTCTCCGATAAACCCGCTTTGGTTTTAGTAAAAGTGCTCACAAGTGCAGAGTGGTTTAAACATTATGGTAAACTAGGGCACGCTGTTCCTGCGGGGGCAGAGGAGCTGGGATTTCTGTGAGCCTCAGGGGCTGGATATCCCAGAGGAAAGATTCAAAAGGGCCTCTTGGACTGGGGCGCATCTCTTGTTCACCAGCAAGGCAAGGGCAGGGCTGGCATAGCCTGGAAGAGAGTATCTGGGTGGCAGAGAGGCTGGTGGCGTACAACCAGCCAGGCATGGCCAAGACTCATGCTGGAAGCAGGGGGGTGGTAAGAGGACTCTCAGTGCTGACTGTCAGGTTGGCTCTCTGCTGCCTCCCCGCAGCATGCGCAGAGAAAGACCCTCCAGATCAGCCATGGGGCTAGTGCTCTGAAACTCTGACAGCAGCTCAACACAAGCACAGCGGATGTCACAGATTCCAGTCCAACCCACTCCCTGGCAGTGACGCCAAAGAGAGGAGGCTGCTCCAGTGTCTGGGTTGAGGCCCATCTCAGTGTGAGCAGCCTGTACGAAACAAGGCTGAAACCCACCAAACTCCTCCCTTCCCCCATGCAGCTGCATAACATGCTGTGTGCAGTCTGGCACTGGGCTCCACCCTAGAGATGGCTGCCCTTCATCAGTGCTGGAGAAACACAAGCTCCACCTTCCCCCTTCCTGCATGTGCAGGGCACCTGGGTTCTACTGCCAGCTCTGCCAATGCCCTCGGAGTCACTGCCCTGTATGCCTCTGCTTTCCCGCCTTGGCTATTCGGACTGTGAGCTCATCAGAGCGGGGACCATCTCTCACTCTGTGCCCAGGCAGGGTCCCGATCTCTGTGGCTGTTGTAATACTCTATAGCTTAACAGGGAGCATGGAGCACTAACTAGTTTAATGGCGACCAGATACTCAGCACAATATTCACAACAAGGAGGAGGGAACGCAAGCCAAAAGAGGGACAGAACAGGTTAAAGAATATTTAACTAAGTTAGTCAAGTATTCAAGTCAGCAGGGCCTGATGAAATTCACCCTACGGTACTTAAGGAACTAGCTGAAGCAATCTCAGAGCTGTTAGCAATGATCTTCCAGAACTCGAGGAGGAGGGGTGAGGTCCCAGAGGACGGGACAAAGGCGAACACAGTACAGTACCTGTCTTGAAAAGGGGAAACAAAGAGGACCCAGGGAAAGACAGACTAGTCAGCCTGACTTCAATACCTGATACTGGAACAAATGATTGAACAATCAATGTGTAAGCGCCTGGAAAGTAACAGGGTGATAAGCAATAGCCAAGAACAAATAATGCCAAACAAAACTAATTTTCATCTTTGACAGGCTAACCGGCCTAGTGGATGGCATGAAGCAGTAGACCTGGTGCATCTTGATTTTAGTAGCTTCTGACAGTCCCACATGGCATTAGCAATTACACACTCGGGAAATGTGGTCTAGAGGAAGGTGGGTGCACAGCTGGTAGAAAGACCATACTCAAAAATAGTTATCAATGGTTAGTGATCAAACTGGCGGGGGGGGGAGGGGGAGGAGATTTAGTGGGATCACGCAGTGGTCAGTCCTAGGGCTGGTACTATCCAATATTTTCATTAATGACTGGGATAACGGAGTGGAAGGTATGCTCATAAAAGCTCCAGATGACACCGAGCTGGGAAGAGTTGCTGGCACTTTGGAGGACGGGATCAGAATTCAAAATGACCTTGACAAAAGAGCCTGAAATCAACAAGATGAAATTCAATAGAGAGAAGTGCAAAGTATTTCACTTAAGAAGAAAAAAAAATCAGTTGCACAACTACGAAGTGTGGATTAAGTGGCTGGGTGGCAGCACTGCTGACAAGGATTTGGGGATTATAGTGGATCACAAATTGAGTAAGAGCCAGCAGTGTGATGCAGTTGTGAAAAAGGCTAGTATCATTCTGAGGTGTGTTAACAGGAGTGGCACTTGTAAGACACGGGAGGTAATTGTCCGGCTACATTCAGCACTGGTAATGACACAGCTGGAGCACTGCATCCAGTTCGGGGTGCCACACTTTAGGACAGATGTGGACAAACTGGAGAGAAGCCAGAAAGAGCAACAAAAATGATCAAAGGTTTAGAAAAACTCACCTAGGAGGAAAGGGAAACACCTGGCCATGAGACAAGGATGGGGGGGGGGGGGGGGGAGAGACCTGATAACCCTCAGTTAAGGGCTGTTACAAAGGATGGTGATCAAATGTTTTCCTTGTCCACTGGGCATAGGACAAGTAGTAATGGGCTTACTCTGCAGCAAGGGAGATTTACGGTAGATATTAGGAAAAACTTTATGACGCTAAGGTTAGTTCAGCTCTGGAACAGGTGATCAAGGGAGGTTGTGGAATACCCATCACTGGAGGTTTTTAAGAGCAGGTTGGACAAACACCTCTCACGGACAGTCTAGGTTTACTTGGTCCTGGGTCAGCGCAGGGGTCTGGACTAGGTGACCCCTCAAGGTCCCTTCCAGCCCAATGCTGCAATGATTGAGCTTTTCTGGAGTTTCTCCTAACTGTGGGATTCAGGCACCAGACCCCATTAGTCTGGGGCATATCTATTGTCCAGTTGACTTGATCAGCTCAAGCAAGGCTCCCAGCATGAGTCTGCTGGGGGACAGAGAGGAGGTATAGGATTTCCACTCGCCTTCGCACCTGCCACATTTGTAGGGCTCCCTGAAGCAAGGAGCTGACGTTCCCAGACCCATGCTAACTACTAACTACTAGCTATAGCACCAGGAGAGGGAGGGCTGCAGGCACTGGTGGATTGGAGCCAACTTTGCAGAGAGATGGTGTGGCCAGCTGACTTCCGTTCTGATAATATTGTGGGGTGGTGGGGGGGAGAGGCTGTTCAGTGGCTCTTTGCAGGGCAGCCAACCTACTGCTCCGGTAAACCTTGGATCTCCAGTCACCTCTTCTGTCCCATAGCTGGGCCTGAGCATAAAGGGATGCTTTTCCCACTTCTAACAAACCCTAGGGAGGTTGCTCCCTGCTTCTGTGCCTCAGTTTCCCAGCCTGTGGAACAGTACTAACACTTGCCCCATGGAAATATGGAAAGGGCTACATTCAAAGTCCTTTGAGCCCCTCAGAGGACTAGGACACTACAATGTAGCTTAACAGCTGCCCCTCCCCTCCCCAGAGGTGGCTGTATTTTGGTGCTGGGATAGCAGAATGCAAGGACAAGCCAATCACTCACCCCATTCCCTGCTCCTGCCCTTGGACTACCCAGGCCCTTCTCCCAGTCAGTTCTCTAGTCCAGACAGGCACTGGGGAGCAAAGGACCTGCCCAGGGCAGAAAGCAGGTAACCAAAAAGGCCAATATTCACCTGGCTTTGCCTGCGGCCACCACACCAGAGTCTGGTGTGCACCTGAGACTGACTTTGCTAAGTGGCACCCTGCCCGGGCCACTGGACAGACTGGCTCAACCACTCCACCAACACGGAGTCCCTTGTGCTAGGGGCAGACTCAGGAAAGGGAGGACTTCCTGCAGCAAGTTGCCTCACCTGCCAGAATGCCCCCCCAAAAGGCTTGGCTGAGGTGTGGGTGAGACAGCACCCAGGCAGACGGACAGAATGGGGCTACGGCCGCAGGGTGCACCTGTTCAATAGGAACCGGTCACGCTCTGCAGCCTGACGCAGCCCAGTGGGGGAAGGAGCAGAGCGCACAGGGCGCTGGAGCACCAGTGAACCATTTCCTAAGCACTTACAGCTCCCCACAGCACATGAGAGAAGTAATCCTGCCACGAATGCATCACTGCAAACTATGGTGCCTGCTACTGTGAGCGTGGGCTGCGTCCACGGAGCACTAAGCATTACCGCTGTGTCAGCAGGGTGGGCAGATTCGCTCTGAACCGTCCAACAGCCACTTCACGTACACGAGGGTGGAATTTATCAGGGCTAAACTCCTGGGTAAATCTGGAGTCACGCCACCAGCCTTGGCATGGCAGCTCCCAGTACAGACAAAAGCAGGGGCCGGCCCTGCGCCTCAATCAAAGCCGGTTTAAAAATATCATCGACCCTGGAGGGGACTGAGATTGAATCTCTAGAGTGCGGAGGTTGGGGTTTTCACTCCCCCTTGCACCACTGACAGCCCAGACACCAACAACTGGGCTGGCCAGTTTCACTTCCTGGTTCTCTCCCCTCCATCTCCATCTCCTTGCCCTACCCCTAACCTGCCCATCACACTCCCCCTCTGCTCTCTTTCCATCCTCTCATCTCCCTCCATCCTCTTATAACCCCAAACACAGACCTGAGCCCCTGTATTCTGCCCTACTTTGTCATTTCTTCCCTATCCCATACCATCCGCTACTCCCTGGACACCCAGAGGCTGGCCTCTCCCATCAGACCCCTAATCCCATCTCTCCCCCTCACCCTCTCCCATCTGAATAACGATACAAAAAAATAAAAGGGAAAATTCCAACCAAATGGATGATCCAGGTGCCCAATAACCAGCCCCCCTCCACTACCCCACCGCTGATTAGAGTTGTTGCCCCACCAAGTGGCGTCTCTCATCATTAAAGCGAAACCCTGGGGCTGATTCGCATTAAAACTCGCTCAACAGCACAACTGCAGATCCAATACACAGCCCCTGGCACAACCACCACCACAATGAGCTCAACCAACCAGCAAACGCACCGTCAACCACACCACTCTAGTGACACCATCCCAAGGCATAATGGCAGCCAGTAGCCCAACCCAGAGCAGGTGGCAACAGATACTATGTGCATTACAGTAGCACTTTGGGACCCAAACTAAGATCAGGCCCTGTTATGCTGGGCACGGCCCAGACACAGAGCAAGAGATGGTCCCCGCCCCAAGGAGCTTGCAGTCTAAAGAGACTGAGCAGGTGGAACCTAATTAGGAAATGGAAGGGAAAACTGAGGCAGAGACAGGGGCAGTGACTTCCCAAGTTCATCAGCAGGTCAGTGGCAGAGCTGTGAATAGAACCCAGGCATCCGGAGTCCCACCCTAGAGCAGCAGTGTGGGATGGATGATCTTTCACAGGGGTCATACTCTGGTCACTTTCCCTCCTACAAACCCTTCTATCCCCATCCTGTGCAACAGGCAGTTCAGAGCACACACTGCTGGGGGCCGGGAGCTGCCAGGTGTCCATAAAGTGCCCATAACCCCCCACCCCCGCCCCCTCCACAGCACTAGCTACAGCCTTCACTGCACGCTCTCTCTGGGGCAGTCCATGAGCTCTCTCTCGAGGCAGGAACTTGCTCTGACGTGCCGTGCCCAAGGCACTAGAATAGCCACTGCGGCAGCAGCGTTGCAATCTGTTGATGCAAACATCCCAAAGGAGACAGCATTCCGGGCATGGGCATGGCCTCACCAAGTTCCCAGCCCTCGGAAACCAATGACACAGCCCCTAGTGTCGGGTTCTACATGCCACATCCCCTGCAGGCACAGAACTCGGAGCCCTCTTGGCCCTCGGTGATCTACGGGGCAGATCCACAGCTGGGGTAAGCCAGTGCAGCATGGAGAGGAAGGGCGCTAGTCTAGGACTTGGGAGAGTTGGAATCAACTCCCTGCTCTTCCACACTGCTGTGACCTTGGCACAGTCACTTAACTGCTCCGTGCCTCAGTTTCCCCACATGTACAGGATAACAGCAGGGGGATGACAGGATAAATACACTAAAGAGCATGAGGTGCTCAGGTACTAAGGAGATGGGAGCCTAACGACGTCCTAGGACGTTCCAGCTGCACTGAGGCCAGTGGGAACACGCCCATTTACCCCAGCTGAGCATCTGACCCTCTATTTTCCAAAGGGCAGAGAAGGGTACAGCGAGGAAGCCCTGCACAAGGAGGGCAAGTGACCGCTGCAAGCAAGGCCACAGAGCGAGCCAGTGACACAAACGGGATGAGGACCCAGGAGTCCTGATGCCCAGTCTCCTGCTCCAACCCTTAGACCCCACTCCCTCTTGGTTAATTTTAACCTGACTTTCCCTTCTTTGCAGGGTCCCCTTGATCACAGCAGTGGCTCTCTACCTGGGCATACCAGCTCTCTGGCTGATGAGCTCTGCATTCACCCTGCCAGTCTAGGGATTGTGTGGATCAGGTTCAGGGGAGAGCTGGGCACAGAGGCCCACCCAGGTGCATTTGGACACCTTGGTGCCCAATTCCCCAAGTGGCTGCATGTCCCCTGGCAGGTGCAGGGCCTCCTCTGCTCCTGCCAGTCAGTGGGCGCAAAGACTGCGTGGCAGCCAGGAGCATCGAGGCCCCTTAAAATTGTTGCAGAGGGCAAGCCATAAGGTTGCAAAGCAGGGCAAAGGGGAGGACTGCTGAGCACAGCCCAGCCAGGGGCAGGAAGCTGGGCTGCTGCTGCTGTCATCTGTCACTTGGGTTGGGACTGCGGCAGCACTGCATGGGCTCTCCAGCCCTACAGAGCAGCAGCGACACAAGGCAAGGCTCTCCCTCTCACTGCCTGCGGGAGCCTCCTTGTGACCTGCGCCCCCACCCCCCACGCGGAGACCTGGGAGATGGCAGTCACAGGGGAGCTGCGACAGGGTGTGCCAAGTTAATTCAAATCTCTTAACTAGAACCTAACTGGAAGGACGACAGAGAGCTGATGGAGGGTGCCAATTAAATGAGTAGGGCTGCAGCCGAGGTCTATGTGAGAGGGAAGCGCCCCAGCTGCTGGGGCTATCTAAGCAAACAGGCAGGAAGTGCTGGGGGGAGCGGGGAGCCTGACGGAAGACAGCACTAGGCAGGACTGGCTGCTGCAGTCACAAGTGACGAACCTGGCACTGACTAGAAACAAATATATAGAGCATGGCATGGTCAAGACCACCGGGGTGGCTGTGGGCTGCGACTAAGGGTGGAAAGGACTGCTGGGACCACTCCATGAGAGGATGCTTCCCCAGTGCTAGAGGCAAGGGGGCTTGCAACTGGGGCTGGCATCCGAGAACTGGAACGGGCTGCAGTGGGTGGGGAACCTGTGTTGTTCCTTTTCTCTGCAGCCGGAGCCCACAACAGCTGATATACACAGAGCCCCAGATGGTCCTGGGGTGTGTGTGGGGAGAGCCTGGCTCGTAGAGGTGCTGAGCAACAGCAAGCCCGGGACAGCTACAGACTTTGCCCCTCTGAAAATCCAGGCCCCAGGTTGAGTACTCCCTGCACAGAGAGCAAGAAGCCTGCCCAGCTTGCACATGACCCTCAGTCCTTCGCCCCATCGCTTCAGCCACTCCTCGAGCCCCTACAACAATCAGATGGGAGCCCGCCAAGCCGCTGCGCTGCTGTACGCACACTGCAGAGATCAAAAGCAGAGTGGCAAACCAGGGCAGCGATCCCGGCTTTCACGCTGTCAACACGCGTGGGCTTTTTCTGGGAAGGAATGGGGGGAAAGGGGGGTATGTGGCTCATCTCCACTGCACAAATGCACCGAAACCCCTGGCCTGCAACCCAACCAGATATCTCCCAGGGGTCCACCATCATGAATCAGGTCCAGGGCATTCAAGGTACATGCTGCAGCTAGGTAACAGCGCTGGGGAAGGGAGAGCGGGCTTGGAAAGCAGCCACAATAGCCCTGCCCAGGCCTCTATCAGAGCTGTGCAAGCAGTATGTGGAGAACGCACATGGGCTAAATGAATACACAGCGCAGCCAGGGTCGGTGCTCAATAGGGCTATTCAAAATGGATCTGTCCTCAGCAGCTGGGCAAGAGAGAGCGATCACTGCAGGGCATGCCTCCATGCATACACAGATTGTGCTATGGAGGGGGAGCGGGGGAGGGCTCGCCAACAGTCCCCAAATTACAAGTGGAATGTCCCTTATTTACCTAGAAAATTGCCTGTCCAGTACTCAATCAGGACATCTTCTAGTATTTCAACAGCAGGTGGCCAGTACTCATGGATGCCTCTTTCCACTCCCCTCCAGCCCGGGGCCTTCAGTGCTGCTGCACAGGGAAAGCAGGCCGGGCGCGGTCAAAGGCCAGGCCAAGGTTGGGAGAGGAATGGAAAAGGTGCACCCGTGAGTACTGGCCCTCTGCTGACTCCAGCCCTTCCCTGCGCGGGATCTATCTGGCAGCGCAAGTGAAGGGGGCTGCATGCCCTGGAGCTGCACTGAAGGGCCAGGGCCAGGGCCAGGAAGGGACTCTGTGGAGGGGGGAGGTACTCCCAGGGCGTAGCCTCCCCACTCACAGTCTCTAGCAGAGAAACATAACTGCTGGTTGGTGGCTGGCTGAGTGCTGCAGAAAGCAGCAAGAAACACCCCAGGCAAACATAGGTAAGTACTGCTTAGTACTACTAGTATTCTTATTGATGATACCAAGAGGAGGGATGAGGCGGGGGTGCTAAGAAAACAGCCCCTTAATTTTGAAATACAGTGTTGGCAGCCTTAGTGGGGGATTCCCCTTCCCTCACCCTGTGCCTGTCTGATCTATACCTCTTCAGAGATTAATACGCGGCTCCTTGCACAGGTGCCAACTCCAGGGCTGGAGCTACAGACACTAACTTTCCAGTGTGCCAGGGAGTGCTCACTGCTCAACCCCCTGCTCTGCTCCCACTTCACCCCTTCCCCAGAGCCTGCACATGCAAACATCTGGGGCAGGAGGCATGGGGAGTGAGCGGGAGGTGCTAATTGGTGGGGCTGTTGGCAGGCGGGAGGCACTGTGGGTTGGAATAGAGGGGAGCTTCTGACATATTACTGTGGCTCTTTGGCAATGTACATTGGTAAATTCTGGCTCCACCTCAGGCTCAGGTTGGCCCTTGGGCACTGCCGTAATAAATGGGATTAATCCAAAATTTTAAAAAAGCCAGCCCAACCCAAATGAGTACAGAAGCAGGCACACCCTGCAGCAATCAGTGGAGCTTCATGCTGCAATTGTATTGGAACACATCAGATCCCCGCCCCACCTAAGTGTCATTTCCCCAAGATAAATTTAAGCAACTGTAGAACAGATCGGGGAGGGTGGGTAGGACGGTGTTCTGTAGACACACAATGAAGTATGTGCTTAAAGTTAAGCATGTGCCCAATTCGTGCTGAATCCAACTGTCATAACTATAAAGGGAAGGAAACAGCCTTCCTGTGTACAATACTATAAAATCCCTCCTGGCCAGACACCAAAATCCTTTAACCTGTAAAGGGTTAAGAAGTTCAGGTTACCTGGCTGACACTTGACCCAAAGGACCAATAATGGGACAGGATACATTCAAAGCTGGGGGGGTGTGGCGGGAAGGCGGCTTTTGTTTGCTTTGTTTTGGGGGTTGTTCACTCTTGGGACTAAGAGACAGGACATCAATCCAGGCTCTCCAAATCTTTCTGAACAAGTCTCTCATATTTCAAACTTGTAAGTAACAGCCAGGCAAAGCGTGTTAAGTTTATCTTTGTTTTCTCAACCTGTAAATGTTCCTTTTGCTAAGATGATTTACCTCTGTTTGCTGTAACTTTGAACCTATGGCTAGAGGGGGTTCCCTCTGGGCTCTATGAATCTGATTACCCTGTAAAGTTATTTTCCATCCTGATTTTACAGAGACAATTTTTACCTTTCTTTCTTTAATTAAAAGCCTTCTTTTTAAGAACCTGATTGATTTTTCCTTGTTTTAAGATCCAAGGGGGTTGGATCTGGACTCAACGGGAACTGGTGGAGGGAAAGGAGGGGGAATGGTTAATTTCTCCTTGTTTTAAGATCCAAGGGTTTGGGTCGGTGTTCACCAGGAACTTGGTGGAGCAGTCTCTCAAGGCTACCCAGGGAAGGGTTATAGTACTAGGGAGGAAGATATTCTGGGGGGAAGGTAGACGGAGGTTCCCAAATAACTCAAATAATTTGGGTGGTGGCAGCAAAACCAGATCTAAGCTGATAATTAAGCTTAGAGGTTCTCATGCAGGTCCCCACATCTATACCCTAGAGTTCAGAGTAGGGAAGGAACCTTGACACCAACACACGGACTTAAGCGTTCTGCTAATTCATGGCCTAGAACAAAATTCACACAGATGCCCACAGCATTTCATACAACTCCAGCTCATTTTAAAAAAAGCCAAGAAGGGATTAACTTTCAACCACAACCCTTCTTCCACCCCCGAGTGACACAGGCCTGGTCTACACTACGTGTTTAAACCAAATTTAGCAGCATTAAACCAAATTAACCCTGCACCCGTCCACACAGCAAAGCCCTTTATATTGATATAAAGGGCTTTTTAAACCGATTTCTGTACTCCTCCCCGACGAGGGGCGTAGCACTGAAATCGGTATTGCCATGTCGGATTAGGGTTAGCATGGCCGCAATTCGACGGTATTGGCCTCCAGGCAGTATCCCACAGTGCACCATTGTGACTGCTCTGGAAAGCAATCTGAACTCAGATGCACTGGCCAGGTTGACAGGAAAAGCCCCGCGAACTTTTGAATTTCATTTCCTGTTTGCCCACCATGGAGGTCTGATCAGCCCGGGTGGCGATGCAGTCCCAAATCCAAAAAAAGCTCCAGCATGGACCATATGGGAGATACTGGATCTGGTCGCTGTATGGGGAGACAAATCTGTTCTATCACAGCTCCGGTACAGAAGACGAAATGACAAAGCATTTGAAAAAATCTCCAGGCTATGATAGACAGAGGCCACAGCAGGGACTCAGCACAGTGCTGCGTGACAAGCGTAACAGAAAGCCAAAGAATCAAACGGACGCTCATGGAGGGAGGGAGGGGGGACTGAGGACTCCACCTATCCCACAGTCCCCGCAGTCTCCGAAAAGCATTTGCATTCTTGGCTGAGCTCCCAATGCCTGAAGGGTCAAAAACATTGTCCGGGGTGGTTCAGGGTATCTCTCATCAATTTACGCCCCCTCTCACCCCCATAAAAGAAAAGGGGGAAAAAAATCGTTTCTCGCCTTTTTTCAATGTCACCGTATGTCTACTGCATGCTGCTAGTAGACGCGGTGCTGAACAGCAGCATCCCCTTCCCTTCCTTTCCTGATGGCAGATGGTACAAAATGGTGGAAAACCATCCTCATCATCCCGTGAGTGCTCCTGGCTGGCCTCGGTGAGGTCGGCCGGGGGCGCCTGGGTAAAAATGGGAATGACTCCTGGTCATTCCTGGCAGATGGTACAGAACGGCTGGTAACCGTCCTCATCATAGCAGCTGGAGGCTGAGCTCCATCAGCCCCCCCCCCCCCCCACCTTTCATGTCTAAAGAAAAAATTCTGTACTCCCTGGACTATCACAGTAGCTGGAGGCTGCGCTCCTCTCCCTCCCACCCTTTAATGTCCTGCCTGGACTATCATAGCAGCTGGAGGCTGCCTCCCCCTCATTTTATCTCGCTAAAAAGTCAGTGTTTCTTATTCCTGCATTCTTTATTACTTCATCACACAAATGGGGGGACACTGCCACGGTAGCCCAAGAGGGATGGTGGAGGAGGGAAGCAATGGGTGGAGCTGTTGCAGGGGCACCCCCTAGAATGGCATGCAGCTCATCATTTCTGCGGGATCTCTGGGGCTCTGACACGGAGCGGCTGTGCTCTCTGGTTCTCTAGTACACTTGCCCCACATTCTAGACAGGACTGACTATTTTTAGACAAAACATAAAGAAGGGAATGACCCAGGGAGTCATTCCCATTTTTGTCCATGCGCCCCTGGCTGATCTCAGCGAGGCCAGCCAGGAGCACCAATGACAGCAGCAGACGGTGCAAAATGACTGATAACCATCATCTCATCACCAATTTACAATGGCAGACGGTGCAATAGGGATGGTAACCGGCTCTGCTACCTTGCAAAGGCAAATGAATGCTGCTGTGTAGCACTGCAGTACCGCCTCTGTCAGCAGCATCCGGTACACATATGGTGACAGTAACAAAAGGCAAAACGGGCTCCATGGTTGCCATGCTGTGGCGTCTGCCAGGGCAATCCAGGGGAAAAAGGGTGCGAAATGACTGTCTGCCGTTGCTTTCATGGAGGAAGGACTGAGTGACGACAGTTACCCAGAATCACCCGCGACACTGTTTTTGCACCATCATGCATTGGGATCTCAACCAAGAATTCCAGTGGGCGGGGGAGACTGCGGGAACTATGGGATAGCTATGGGATAGCTACCCACAGTGCAACGCTCCGGAAATCGATGCTAGCCTTGGTACGTGGACGCACGCTGCTGAATTAATGTGCTTAGTGTGGCCGCGTGCATTCGACTTTATACAAAGTGTTTTAAAAAATGGTTTCTGTAAAATTGGAATAATCCCGTAGTGTAGACATACCCATAGTTAAGCCAATTTAAGTCCCCATATAGACAGCGTGAGGCCAACAGAAGAATTTTTCATGCAGCCCAGCCCAGCCACCACCTCTCGGGAAAATGGATGGACTATAGTGATGGGAGGGTTTCTCCGGGGCAGCTGCAGTGCTGTAAGCATATACATAGCCTAAGCTACTGTTCAACAACCAGGTTTTCCTAGTGCTCTAAAATCCACATGCTGTCTCACATCTTCTTGAAAACGCCTGTGCTTCCTGGGACAGGGTTAGTGGTCCAAATTTGGGCTCATTTGAGCAAGGGACCCCAGGGACATAAGCTAAATTGACTGAGCTGAAGTCTTTCACAGGAAGGCATATGAATGGTCTTGTGATGCTAGCACCACTTCACCCCCATGCATAGGCGCCAACTTTCCTTGGCACCAGTGGGTGCTTGTGACCCCGGCCCAGCCCTGACTCCACCCTTTCCCCGCCCCGCCCCACCCCCCATTCCAACCCCTTCCTCAAAGTCCCCGCTCCCTCCCTGCCCCTCTTGGATCCCTTCCCCAAATCCCCGCCCCAGCCCCACCTCTTCCCCAACCGCGCCACTTTCTCCCTCCTTCCCAGCAGCATGAAACAGCTGTTTCGTGCCACAAGCGCTGGGAGCTAGGGGGGAAAAGTGGGTACGCAGCGCACTCAGGGGAGGAGGCCAAGGCGGGGTGGAGGCGAACTGGGCAGGGAGCTTGGCTACCAGTAGGCACCCACCAATTTCTCCCCATGAGCCCTGGACCACCCACAGTGTTGGTGCCTATGCCCCCACAACTGCTCGACAGACTCTTGACCTTGCTTTAGGCTAGATTTGTGTCCCCCCACTCACAAGTAGAGGGGCTGGGGAAGGAGCTGCGTTTCAAGGCTTGGAAGCTGCGGGATTTAGAAAGCAGAAGAGCTACTAGTCCAGGTGGTGAGAGGACAGGACGGAAGTGGTGCATGCACACCCACCCCCTGCCCTTAGCAGGTTTAGCAGATTAGGAAACTAACTGTGTCCGGACTTGTCTTAAATACCATCTGTGGAAAACAAATGACACCAGGTGACCCCACGTCTCCAGAGCAGAGCAGCTCCTCCCAGGCTCTCCCACTGCTGCATCTCTCAATGAGGAGCTGCAGCAGGGATGCAGGCACCGGGCCTTGTGCACACTGTTGAGGCTCGACGGGAGGGGCAGCCAGACATGGCAAGTCACCGTGGAACAGCTCTACAGCACAAGCGCCTATTGGCCAAGAAGGCTGGGCCTCGCTGTGCCGGGTGCTACAGAAACACATTGAGGGAGAGTCCCTGCAGCTGCACTGACTGGTCCCATGCTGATGTGCTACATCTCTCTCTCTTTCACACACACGCGCCCCCTCCAAGTAGGTGAAGCTGGATGGATCAGTTAGTGCATTCACTGAACAGAGATAGAACACACACAGTGGCTTTCTAGGACGCTTTGCATCTATAGGTCTTAAAGGGCTTTGCAAAAGATGGGTCAGTGTCACTCCCCCTCAGTTTATGGGCGGAGAAACAGAGGCACAGAGCAGCAGAGTGATTTGGCCAATAAGGGCTTGTCTACATCAGAAAGTTGCAGCGCTGGTGAGGGAGTTACAGCGCTGCAACTTAGGAGGTGTACACATCTGCAGGGCACCACCAGCACTGCAACTCCCTGTTTGCAGCGCTGGCCGTACTCCCGTTTTGTCTCGGGTGTAGAGGATCCAGCGCTGGTGATCCAGCTAAATTGCTAATTTACCAGCGCTTTTCTTGACCTCCGTGGAATAAGCAGGTATCCCAGCATACCTGAGGAAGCCTCTGGTAATCAAGCTGGTCTCCTTCCCCGGCTTGCTCTCGCGTTCCCCGAACCCCGAGCAAGCAGGTCTCCGTCCCTGCGGTTTGCAGGGTGGTTCCGGGAACGCGAGAGCAAACCGGGGAAGGAGACCAGCTTCCCCGCGGTTTGCTCTCGCGTTCCCCGAACCCCCCTGCAAACCGCAGGGAAGGAGACCTGCTTGCTCGGCGGTTCGGGGAACGCGAGAGCAAACCGGGGAAGGAGACCAGCTTCGCCGCGGTTTGCTCTCGCGTTCCCCGAACAAGCAGGTCTCCTTCCCTGCGGTTTGCAGGGTGGTTCGCGGAACGCGAGAGCAAACCGCGGCGAAGCTGGTCTCCTTTCCCGGTTTGCTCTCGCGTTCCCCGAACCCGAGCAAGCAGGTCTCCTTCCCTGCGGTTTGCAGGGTGGTTCGCGGAACGCGAGAGCAAACCGCGGCGAAGCTGGTCTCCTTTCCCGGTTTGCTCTCGCGTTCCCCGAAACCCCTTGAAGCCGCCCAACAGCGCTGCAGTGTGGCCACATCTAACACCACTTGCAGCGCTGGTTGCTGTAAGTGTGGCCACTCTGCAGCGCTGGCCCTATACAGCTGTACTAATACAGCTGTAACAACCAGCGCTGCAAAATTTTAGATGTAGACATGGCCTGAGTTAGCGGCAGAGCCAAGAGTGGAACCCAGGAGTCTTGACTCCCAACCCTCTCACCCCCACCAGTAGACCCCACTTCTGTCACAGAGCTGGAAATAGAACCCAGAAGTCCCAACTCCCAGATCTCCTGCTGCTGACGATCACCATGCAGAGGGGTACCAAGGAAACATATACCAAAAACGCACTTTGTCTCAGCCACCTGTTCAGCCGTCACACAGGAGTACATCTCCCTCAGTCCCTCTCAGCGCCTGCTCCTACATTCCAGGGTGCCCTCAACAGCCCCAAAGTTCGCCCTCAATGCAAGAACCCCTTACGCCAGGCAGGCCACAAGTGCGTTCACTCCCCACATGCAGGGAGCACAAGAGGAATGGGGGCCCTGATAGCTGTATAGGGAATAGGATGAGTCGAGGGGGCTCCCAGATCACAGCAAGCAAGAGCAATAAAAGCCCCTCACCCCTCAGCTTCTTCTTTGTAGGATCCCCCAGTTCAGGGGTGACCCTGACCCCAGAGGGATCTGCTATGGCCCAAAGCCCTTAGGCAGACAATAGCTGGTATCTCCTTTAATCAGTAGCCCAGATGCGGGGTGACTCCTGACGGCAGGGATGCTGAGCCCCACACTCAGGGGCCCCTGGAAGGGAGCACCAGGGAGCGGGTTGGCTACCTGCCAGGGTCCTCTGCGAAGCCAGATGGAGCCGATCTGTTGAGTGCACAGCACCCTGAGCATGGCCAGTTTCGTGCACAGGCTGCCAAGACACGATGGGCTTCTGCCCCGCAGGACGCTGAGGTACGTGTGAGCAGGCAAGGTGGGATGATTAAGCTGGGCGCACACAGACGGGGTTGCGGGGAAGTGTGGAGTGGGTGAAGGGAGCAGAGACATGGGCAGCATATGGAGATCTGGAGTGCGGGAGCTGGGGAAGGGCACAGATCTTGGCTGCAGTGAGAGACATAAGGCTGTGCCCAGGGCCCTACCCCTCCACCCCACACAGCTACTGAAGTGCTGCTTCAATGCATCTGCTGAGCAAGACCCTGGAAGGAGAGTGTCCCCCTTCCCAGGGCAAGGGCCTAGCTAGGAAGCCCAGGACACAAGGAGCTGAGGAGGGGTGTAACTGGGCAGGCATGTGGCAAGAGCCAGGGACACCCAGTGGTACAGCTTGTCACAAGCTGTGGTTTCCTCCTGAGTCACATGGGGTGTTCCAGGGCGGGGTGGGGCAGGGACTTCCTCAAACTAAGTCAGCACGCCTTGCCCAAGCGCCTTGCGAGTGTCCACAGAGGTGAGCCAAGAGGCTCATGTTTTGGAAATAGAGGGGAGAGGTTATAACACAGTGTCTCACACACCGTGTGCACAGCTCTCTCTCTCTCACACACACACACACACACACCAGGTGCTTGTGCTCTCTCACATACAGTCCGATTTAAGAGCACTGCAGCAACACAGCATCAACAGCCAAGCCATTAGGAATAACTGAATCATTCAAGAGGAAGAGCCATGTGGCGAACACATCCATGGGGAAGACACACTTGTGTTTGCAAGCCAACCAACCTAGCTGCTCTCAATGCAACATACACAAAAAAGAGACAGACTGCAGCTGAAGAGGACAGTAGCCAGGAGACGCTAGATTTCGCCATTCTGGGCCTGCTGTGGCCTAGCTAATAAGGGACAAGTCTGCAAATGGGGACGCCTGGGTTCCTTTACTGGCTGTGGGTGCAGATCTAGTGGTTAGAGCTAACAGGGCTGGGAATCAAGAATCCTAGGGTCCATTCCTAGCTCTCTCTGACTGGCTGCAAAACGCTAGGCCCTCTCCGCACTAGTTCCCCCTCTTCAAAGCAGGGACGTCGATCTTCCACCCACTTCCATAAAGTACCAAGTTTGATGAGTACAGAGCACTGTTGGGAACAGTGCGATTTTGGCCACATTCAAACAGGAGTTGGAAAATCAGCACAGAGTGGGGGTGGAAGAGCTTAACTGGGACCCAGCCTCTGCAAAGCAGATTGTACCTGGTTCTCAAACCCGAGCTCTTCTACCCCTCACAAACATTCGGTGGGTGGAAGCCCCATAGTTAGAAGCAAAGTACAGACACCGGACTAGGCCCTAGCTGGGGCAGCAAACAGGTTTGCTATGCCATGGCCTGGTGCAGGACAGGCATTTCGGGGAATCGCACAAGGACTGAAACGGCTGCTGCAGGGAACACAGACAAAAGGGCCGAGCGCTGCCAGTTGAGTAGCTTTGCAGGCATTAAGGGAGGGCTGGGAAGCGACTTAAGGTCACACGTTTTGGCTCAGGCTAGGCGGGGAGAGGGCGAGCAGTGGAATGTGTGGGGAGTCCCCCAAAGTGATGCATCCAGTCCTCAGAAAGAGTCTTATCGCTGTAGCATTGCTGCCCCTCTGGGGGGCTCAGTGCAGCAAAGGGTACGGCTTCCTCTTTGCTCTGGCATGTGCCAGTTACATGGCTCATTACTTCAGTTACCCAGAAGGCTGATCCCCATAGCATTCAGGCCTCAAAAAGGTGGGAGCTGCCCCCTCACTTCACAAAATGCTTTGATCTCTTGAGGATCAAGCTTTAAGTTTTTCCCTGCAGCTCTTTATATAACATCCGTTGCAACAGGTGGATACAATTCCACTGCAAAGCAGTTCAGCGACTGATCATAATGAAAGTTTCTGCAATGCAGGGCACCAAGTTTCATTCTCTGCTTTCCCGTTCAAATCCCCAAGCACTTGCCAGGATGTCCCAAGAGGTCCAGCACATCCTGTACTGTGGACTTTGCCTCCCCCACTCTCAGCCCATTGATCCATGGCAGAACCTACAGATGGCTGTGTTCCAGCCAAGCCACCATAGCCAGCAGACCCTTTCACCACCTGGCCTTGCAGTTCACCAGCATGTCAAGGGGCATGAGAAAGGTCAGATGTGCACCAGAAAAATCAACCTGAAAGTTACTCTCTCTGGATCTTCAGCTCCCCATCTATCCAGTGGGGATAACAGTACTTCCTTTCTGCTATTCTTCCAAAGAGAGAGCATTGGTCAGTGGATACAGCACAGGCCTGGGAGCCAGGATACCTACGTTATTTCCCCAGAACTGCCTCTGAAACAGGGAAAGTCACTTCCTCACTCTGTGCCTCAGTTTCACCCTCTTTGTATTTGTAGACTGCGAGCTCTGTGGGGCAGGGACTGTCACTCGTGTATTCAATGGGGCTTGCATAGCAAGGTCCTGGGGCAGGTCACCAAGGGTCATGTGACAGCACCACACAGTGGTGTCATTTCCTATAGGAGTAAGCCCCAGGGTCAGAAGAGCCTACGAGGGGGTTTTGCTCCTGATGAATGACACTCATAAACACCAGGAGTAGCAGCCTTAATGGTGAGAAGCTTTAGGACTCCAGGATCTAGTTGGGGAAGGAACTACAGAGCCTGGGAGAGATTTGTTGTTAACACTGCAGTGTGATATTTTAATAAGCCACCCACCAGGAAGGGCTGTTTCTCTGATTCACAAGCATCTACATGCTGTCACTGGGGACCTGAAGGAAGGGAAGCTGAGGCAGTAGACACATGGCCTGACCCCATGAAAAGGTGTATAGCTGCTACTGCGATACAAGCAACAAACTGAAACAAGACAATGCACCAGTTTGTCCAGTATCCCACTCCTAACACCAACTCATACCAGTTAACCTCCAATAATGCTCCAAATCCTGCAGAAATGGTGGGGGCAACCCCAGCTGGTAGCTCAAGCAACGCCCAGATGCATAGTTGTACCTGGGATTACAGCAAGGACCCACCACATCAAGGAATGCATATCACCTCCCACCCACTTTCCAACCTCTTCTAAGATACTTTGCTGTTACTGCCAAGTTCCATAGGTCAGTAAACCTCTGCTGATTCAAGCCAGGCTGGCCAAGTGCACAGCCCATTCCACTTCCCTAGCACTAGCCATTCCAGAATCTGCACATGCGTTGTGATGCCATCCCTCATCCACAGGGTGTTCCAGTCAACAGCAGCAAGGAGATGCTGTGTTATTAGTAGCCATTGGGCAGGGCTGAGAACAAGTCACAGATAAACTCCCTGAAGGAGCCAATGCGCCTTTCTAGAGAATGGTTCTTTGGCCAGGGCTGGTTTATTATGAAGACAGTTGAGGAGCAAGATGCCTAAGGTTTAATTTATTAACTCATTTTTGCATCTAAGGGCAAAAGGAGCTGGCAAAGCCCTCGCGTGTCTCAACCAGTCCCTGCACATCAGTCTTAAATCACACTAGTGGGTTGTGGTCCTTGGCTGGAGCTCCTAAGCAATACCACAATGCACATAACAAATAATTACAGGTGCCTAGAGACACTAGCCGAGATCAGGACCCCATTATGCCAGGTGCTGCACAGACAGAGGACAAGAGACCCAAAGAGCTCCTTGTCTCAATAGATAAGCCAGACAGAGGAAGGATTATGATCCCTATGTCACAGATGAGAAACCGAGGCCCAGAGATTCATGGCTCCATTCACATTTTTTGTTCAGGTTTAACTCGGTTGGGGTGGGATTTTCTGCCACCATAACTCAATTGGAACAGCCTCTAGTGTGGACTCAGTGATGCTGGTATAAAGGAACTCAGAAAGGCTCATGCTATGCTGCTGGACCGCTTTAACTGTAGCGGCTTCTAAACCAATGTAGTTAAAGTGCTACATGCCCTTAAGCATGTGCCTAACTTTAAACAAAGCTTCAGTCCCTCTGAAGCCAGGTTTAAAGTTAAGCATGGAGTTTACTTACTCAGGGCCTCAGCCAAAGGAGTGGCAGAGCTGGGAATCGAAGCCCAGTCACCTGAGTCCCAGCCCAGGGCCTTCTCTTCTCCAGAATTCCCTGCTCCTTTATTCAGTCTGAAATACTCATCCAGGTCTCACAGATAAGGAGATGCAGAAGATGGGTGCCGTAAGATTTGATTTCATCCTTCCTGATCATTTTGAAAGCCCCAAATCCTTTTACAAAATTACAAGACATCTACACCAATTCCCTTCAGCCACTACAAAGATGCAGCCACCTCTGGGTTGGAATGTGGCAGCTGCCAGTGCTTAACAGCCACATGGCAATACTACACAGCACTTCAGGATAGGAATTGATTATGGTTATTAGTACCTAACTCTTATCCAGTGCTTTCCATTAGTAGATCTCAAACTACGTTCAAAGGAGGTCAGCATCCAGTGCTTTCCATTAGTAGATCTCATACTACTTTCAAAGGAGGTCAGCATCATTACCCCATTGTACAGATGAGGAAACTGAGGCACAGAAGGACTGACTCACCCATGGTCACCCAACTAGGCCAGAACAAGGAAAATTCTGCAAGCACTTAAAGCAACAAGAGAGCTTCAGGAGGGAAACCGAGGTTACCCTATTGCAATCCAGGTTTAGAACAACAAATATATTAACCAAACTATGACAGCAATGAGGTGTGAAGAAGTCATGTGACTTATGGATACTGCTGCCAAGTCGGGATCAGCTGCATGCTGTCCTGGAAATCCACACCTAGCCCTTGAATCAGCACCCCACTAGCAGCCAGGGACGGGCACTGGGGAGGTCTTATCCGCCAGATCATTCAGCAAACATTCTCAAGCCCACCTGACCCAGCCACCGGGTTGTGAAATTATTGTGCTGCTGGCCAAAGGTTTGGCTCAGGGACTTTGCCCTCATTCTAGAGGGTCACAGAGAGATGATTAACCTAGCTTCATGACCCGAGACCTGGGGTAAAAAGACTCCCTGGGTGCTGAAGAAAAAACCAACAGGATCTGCCTTAGTGGGAACTGCTGTCCTCACTGCATGTCTAAGGGCCAGATTCTGATCTCAGGGGCATGGGCAGAAATCCTGGGTAACCCTCCAGACTCTCAGCAGTGCATCAGATCCAACATTCCTCCAGCACACAGATAACGCCCACACTGCCACAGCCACAGGAAGTGGGCAGGCACTTGCCTCGAGGGCATTAGTTCTTGCCAAATATCTCCCCGCCCCACCCAGCTGAATTATTCTTCCAATCCACCAGCACACACTGGCACCAGGGTCTCCCACTTTGAACATTTCTTGCCTCCTAACAGGGATGAAAAATCCCCAGGATCTAGCAACAGGGCCATGGCACGGGCACACCTTTAAAGGGACACTTAAAAAAATAAACATCAGTTTCCTCCTCTCAACCAGTCTGCTCAGGATGGGGGATGTGCAGCCACAGACTTTAAACGCAGACAGAGGCCTTACTGGAGGCTTGGTGTACACTACAGAGTTAGGTCAACTGCTCCCGCCAATGTAAGCTGACCACTACGCTGACCTAATACCTGCTGCTTTGTTTATCTCTTGGCTGTTGGCTTCAGGGCAGGGGCTCCAACTGTCAGTGCCCCTTACAGTTAAATCGGTGGAAGCTCTTCTGCTAAGGATGCGCACCATCAACAGAGCAGGCACAGCATGTACACAAACGCCACAATAATTAAGACAATTTACAGCCATTGCAGTAACTTAGGTCAACTGAATTTTGTAGTGTAGAAAAGACCTTAGTCACTAAGAGTATTTGCATGTGTATAATCAATGCAAAACCCCAATGTAGGATCTCTGCAGCAGGCAAAGCAGGCTTATACCATCCATCTTATTTCCATATGGGGCTAGATTAAATTGCTCCAGGATAAGTGTTTGTATGGGCATAACTACACTGATGCACTAACGCTCGCATGAATATTTTCTTCCACTAGTATTGCAAAGTCTCAGCACAGTTGTGGCAACAAGAGGCAGAACAAAATCTAGCTCATGCATCAGAACTAACTAACCCCGATTGCCTGAAAGGCAGAAGTCGTCCTAGTCTTCACCCTCAAGATCCCAGATTGCAAGGATGACAGAACAATACCCCTCACTCAATTTTTACTCATAAACCAAGCAAGTTCAGCACAGCCAACAGTCATGATTTTAAGGGGAAAAAACCCCATCTCCTGGAGTCCTGTGATCTCGGCACAATTTTAAAAAAAGAAGGCGAGTTTCTAGCTAAAATGATGGTGAAGAAAAGATTAGACAACTGACCCTATAAGAGTCCAAGACACAGGAAGTAAATAAAAACAACCCATTATTAAGATCTCATGATTTTTTTTGAACCACCCTCATCAGATTTGAGCACTCCAGGCGTTGGCAGATTCTCTCCAGAAGACATCATCTAGCTATTTAGAGTGTACGCTGTTCAGGGCAGGAACTGGCTCTCCCTGTACCTGTACAGGACCTGGCACAGCAGGACCTGAGCTGAAATCTACAAGATGAAAGATTACAGTGGCTACCATAATACAGCTAAGAAAACAACAATCAATATGGAACCCCATGGTATCATTTTTAATAGAGCAATGCGGTATTTTCAGAAGGATTTCATACCTGTTAGAAAAGAACAAAAATAATGGTCCTGCAATCAGTACATCTTAGCCAGGTCTACACTAGAAAAGCTTTGCCAGTGTAGCTATATCCAGCAAAACTTCCTACTGCAGATGCATCATATACTGGCAAAAGAGGGCTTTTGCCAGTATAGCTTATATCAGCCAAAATCAGCTAGACCAGCAAACCCACTTTCATGCCGGAATAACTGCGCCTGCCCTACAGTTTTGCTGGTACAGAACAGATGTTAAATAATCAGTCCCTTAAGCTACATTACTATACCAGCAAAAGATTCTAATGTAGATCTGGCCTTCCAGTAGTGATATTACATTTGGGGAGGAAATTGCTGTAAAACTATTTCATTTATTAGGTGTAATACGGCACCTCTCAGCCCCAGTCATGGATAGGGACCCCATGGCGCAAGGCGCTGTATAAAGAATAGAACAAAACAAGTCACTGCTCTAAAGCAATTCTAATCTACCCATCAGCAATGAGTGTGTGAAGTGGATTCCACTCATCTCCCCTGCTGTGACAATACCCTGAACTGCACGATAACCTTTAAATACACACAACAGTGCACAGGAT
This sequence comes from Gopherus flavomarginatus, assembly GCF_025201925.1. NCBI lineage: Eukaryota > Metazoa > Chordata > Testudines > Testudinidae > Gopherus > Gopherus flavomarginatus. Next base: position 18,685,872 of record NC_066636.1, on the reverse strand, counting down.
GACTATGAGCAGCCAATGTGATATGGCCATTAAAAAAGCTAATGCGGTTTTAGGATGTGTCAGGCGAGGTCTTTCCAGCAAAGATAAGGAGGTGTTAGTACTGTTATATAAGGCGCTGGTGAGACCTCATCTGGAATACTGTGTGCAATTCTGGTCTCCCATGTTTAAGAAGGATGAATTCAAACTGGAACAGGTTCAGAGACGGGCTACTAGGATGATCCGAGGAATGGAAAACCTGCCTTATGAAAGAAGACTCAAAGAGCTTGGCTTGTTTAGTCTAGCCAAAAGAAGGCTATGGGGGGATATGCTTGCTCTTTATAAATATATCAGAGGGATTAATATTAGAGAGAGAGAGGAATTATTTAAGCTTAGTAACAACGTGGACACAAGAACAAATGGATATAAACTGGACACTAGGAAGTTTAGACTTGAAATTAGACAAAGGCTTCTAACCATTAGAGGAGTGAAGTTCTGGAACAGCCTTCCAAGGGGAGTAGTGGGGGCAAAAGACATATCTGGCTTTAAGACTAAGCTTGATAAGTTTATGGAGGGGATGGTATGATGGGATCGCCTAATTTTGGCAATTAATTTGGCAATTGATCTTTGATTATCAGCAGGTAAGTATGCCCAGTGGTCTGTGATGGCATGTTAGATGGCTTGGGATCTGAGTTACTACAGAGAATTCTTTCCAGGGTGCTGGCTGGTGAGTCTTGCCCACGTGCTCAGGGTTTAACTGATCGCCATATTTGGGGTCGGGAAGGAATTTTCCTCCAGGGCAGATTGGCAGAGGCCCTGGAGGTTTTTCGCCTTCCTCTGCAGCATGGGGCACGGGTCACTTGCTGGAGGATTCTCTGCAGCTTGAGGTCTTCAAACTGCAATTTGGGGACTTCAATAACTCAGACATAGGTTAGGGGTTTGTTATAGAAGTGGATGGGTGAGATTCTGTGGCCTGCATTGTGCAGGAGGTCAGACTAGATGATCATAATGGTCCCTTCTGACCTTAAAGTCTATGAGTCTATGTACTTTATTGTGTGTGTTATGGCGGCACCCAGACGCCCCAGCTCAGGTGCTACACAAATGTACAGCCAGAGATGGGTGGGAGAAAGGATCTCCATTTTAAAGATGGGAACCCAAGGCCCAGAGAGATCATTTAACTTACCCAAACAAGGTCACACAGGGAGTCGGTGGTTGAGCTGGGAATCGAAACCCAAATCTCATGAGTCCCAGCCCAGCGCCTTCAGTTCCAGACAATCCTTCCTCTGTGTTTGCTTAAGGGATTGGCAACCAATGCTCTGGTATCCCTTCTGAAGGAATCGACTAACCACTTTCAGGGATCTCTGGCCTGGTCAACTGGGGATTCACTTCCCAGCATGGTTGCTACTGCTGCAAATTCCCCAGCGTAGACACCATTTGTACTAGGTTAACAGCACTGACGGAAACTGTGCTGCATGGTGTAACCCATGTACACATTAGGGGTCTGCATTAGTGTAGCTACCCCAGTGCCCGATATCTGCAATGTAGAGCAGGTATTTGTCTACATTGTCTACACTGCATGCACTCACCTCCTTGAGGGATGCCAAACAAAACCCTAACGCTTAATGCTTATTCACACTGGCATCCCCAAGCCAATGTTCAACCATGAAGCCCCAGTCCCTCTCCACTGAGATACGCATTAGTTTCAGTTTTACAGCTAGGAAAACTGAGGTACAAAAAGTGGAAGAGTCTTGCTCAAAGACATAGAGGTAACTCAGGACATCCCAGCTCCCAAGTGAGAGCTCTGGATGCTACAACAGGCTGCCTCTTGGCAACCTGAGTAGCTATTCCTGACACTGGAGCCATAAAATTATAGAAAATTTGGCCTGGAAGGGATCTCAAGAGGTCATCTAGTTCAGCCCCCTGCACAGAGGCAGGACCAAGAATACCTAGACCATTTCTGGCAGGCGTTTTTTTTAACCTGCTCTTCATAACCTGCAGCCACAGGCATTCCACCATCTTCCTTTGGAAGCCTATTCCGGCATTTAACTAACCTTATAGTTGGAAAGATTTTCCTATTGTCTAACCTAAATCTCCATTGCTGCAGATTAAACCCATTACTTCCTGTCCAACCCACAGTGGATATGGAGAACAATCGAGCACAGCCCTCACCATATTTGAAGACAGTTATCAAGTCCCTCTCTGACTGTCTTTGTCTCACAACTGAACGTGCCCAATTTTTTTTTTTTTTTACCCTTTCCTCATAGATCAGGTTTTCTAAATCTGATATCTTTTTTTGCTTTCCCTGTGGACTCTCTCCAGTTTGTCCATATCTTGCCCGAAGTGTGGCACCCAGAAGTGGACACAGTCCCCCAACTGAGGCATTACCAGTACTAAACAGAGCGGGACAATTACTTCCCATGTCTTACACACAACACTCCCGTTAACACACACCAGAATGATATCGGCCTTTTTCAAAATCGTATCGTATCGTTGGCTCAGATTCAATTTATGATCCACTGTAACCCCCAGATACTTGTCAGCAGTACTGTCACCTAAGCAGTTATTCCCTATTTTGTCTCAGAGGAGACAGTCGTTGGCTGAAGTGTTGTGCCTTTTCTTTCCTCCTTTGTCACTTCTGTCTCATGAGCACGTCTGTTCTCCTCAAAGTGATCTGTAGCATCCCTGTGTTCTGTTCTGCGCCGAGTCCTCCCAGTTTGCTGGGTTGATGCCTCACTTTTTAAGATGTAATTTCAGTAGGTCTTTGAAACTGATCCGCTGCCCTCCGCAAGCCCTTCTTCCCTGACTTAACTGAGAGAGGAGTACTTGCTTCAGGAGGCAAGAGTCAGGCAAACATACACTGTGGCCAGCCCAGCAGAGTTGGTATTTCATGACCTGTGCTTCTATACTGCTGCTGTTGGCTGCAGAGAGAATGCTGATGTTAGTGCGTTGGTCTTCCCCGCTGATGCTGAGAATCCTCCTGAGGAAGAGTTGCTGGAACCACTCCAGCCGCTTGAGATGTCATCTGTAGGTTACCTAGGTCTCAAATCCATAGAGAAGGGTGGGGGTGACAACTGCCTTGTACACCAAGATCTTGGTACCTTGATCCTGACCACTGAAGATTCATTTGAGTAGTCTTCCAAAAGATGTACTGGCACAGCGGATCATTTATTCAGTGTCTGTGTCAATGCTGGCTGTTTGGGAGAGGTGGCGCCAAGGTACGTCAAATAGTTCCTATTTTCTAGGGGTTCTCTGCTGATGGTGATTTGTGGAGTATAAAGAGTAGTTTGTGCAGGTAAGAGCTGGTAGAGTACCTTGGTTTTCCCAACACTGAGAAAGACGCAGACTGTGATAGGAATTTGCAAAAAGATTTAGGGTGCTTTGCTGGTCAGCCTTTGTGTGTTCAAGAATGACACAGTCACCTGCATACTGAAAGTCAGAGATGCCAATTTTTGTGATTTTAGATTTTGTTTGGACATCAAGGATTGAGGAGTTAGCCATCCATATGATACTCATTCCAGATTCTGTCATGAAGGCGGTTGCAAATGAGAATCAGGATCACAGCAAGATAAATAGAGAAGAGCAATGACACAGTCCTGCTTGATACGGTGCAAATGGTTTGGACTCTGAGCTGTTGCACAAAATGGCAGCAGTCATCTCATCATGGAGTAGTCTGTTAACTGAAATGAATTTCTGTGGCCAAAATCTACACGGCACCGTCCATAGGGCATCATGATTCATAGAGTCAAAGGCCTGGTTAGGTCGGTGAATGCCATAAACAGTTCCTGGTGTTGCTCTCTGCACTTCTCCTGAATCTGTCGTGCCACGAAGATCATGTCAGTTGTGGCTCAGGATGGCCTGAAGCCACACTGTGATTCGGGGAGGAATTCCTCAGCAAGGGGAAGGAGACAGGTTAGTAGGATCTGGGCAAGAATCTTCCGGCAATTGAGAGGAGAGCAATACTACTGTATTTCCCACACAAAGATATGTCCCCTTTCTTGAATATTGTAACGACGTTGGCACTCAAAGTCAGGTGGAATTTCTTTGCAGGTCCAGATTTTGTCAAGGATTTGGCAAAGTTTGTGCTGGAGCATTGTTTCACCAGCTTTAAAAACTTCACTTGCGATGCTGTCTGGGCCTGGTGCCTTGTGATTTTTTGTCTGGGTGATGGCATGCCAGACTTCCTCCAAAAGATGGGGGACCAGCAAGGCGTTCCCATTGCTGAGCGTTGTGGAATAAACTCGATGGTGTCTTCAGAGACCGTGGATTCGCGGTTTAGTAGGCTCTCAAAGTGCTCCTTCCAGAGTTGTTTAATGGCTGCATTGTCCTAGAGAAGGGTGAAGCCATCCTGAGAATGTAAGGGGATTGGGCCTTTTGAGCTTGGCCCATACATAGCTTTTGTTGCTTGAAAGAAGCTTCTGATGTCATCCTAGTCTACGAAACTCTAGATCTCAGAGGCCTTCTCTTGTCACCACCAGGGCCGGCTTTACGAAGTGCGGGGCCCAATTCAAATAGTGTCAACAGTGCCCTGGCAGGGACGACTTAAAAAAAACGCATGTGAAAAAACACATGGGGCTTGTATTCACCTGGCGGTGCTCTGAGTCTTTGGCGGCACTTCAGCAGTGGGTCCTTCACTCGCTCCAGGTCTTCAGCAGCACTGAAGGACCCGCTGCTGAAGTGCCACTGAAGACCCAAAAGCACCGCCAGGTGCGTAAAAATTAAAAAGGTGCCGCTAGCCAGGGAAAGGATTCTCACTCAGCGCAGGGCCCGATTCGAGGGAATTGGTGGAATAGGCCGAAAGCCGACCCTGGTCACACTTGTCTTTGATGTCACGTAGCCACCTTTGACTTTGGTTTTAAGCAGACGACAGGCCTCATGTTTTTGTTCGTTAGAGGAATCATTTTGCCACTTACAAAATGCACCTGATAGTCATTTCATCTAGACCACATTTCCCTAGTTTGCTATTGAGACTGTCATGTAGGCCTGTGTCAAAAGCCTTACTAAAAATCAAGATACATCACATCTACTGCTTCTCCCCTATCTGCTAGGCCAGTAACCCTAATCTGTTCTTGACAATTCCACGTTGGCTATTAATCATCACCCTATTATCCTCCAGGTGCTTACAAATTGATTAATAGTTTGTTCCAGTATCTTTCCAGGTATCCAAGTTTGGCTGACTTGTCTATAATTCCCCAGGTCTTCTTTGTTCCCTTTCTGTTTTCCTTCTTGAGTCCATTCACACCTCACCCCTACTCCATTAGTTCTGGAAGATAATTGCTAATGGCTCTGAAATTGTTCCTGAAATACCTTACTATGAACTTTATCAGGCCCTGCTGCCTTGAATATATCTGACCCAGTGGATCCCAACGCGGTGCCCGCGGGCGCCATGGGGGCATCTTAATGTGCCCACATCCTGGCCCCTGGGAGAGCACCCGCTGAAATGCCACTGAATTTCAGTGGCATTTCGGCGGGGACACCTCTCGATGACACTGCTTGTCGCCGACAAGTGATGTCATCGAGAGGTGTCACTCCTGAATTTCAGCAGTGACGCCTCTCGATGACGTCGCTTGTCGACGGCAAGCTGCATCATCGAGAGGCATCCCTGCCAAAATTCGGCAGCATTTTGGAGGGTGCTCCACAGCCGCAGTGGTCCTTCGTCTGGCACCTGCCAGACGAAAAGGTTGGGGACCACTGATCTAACTTATCTAAATACTCTTTAACCTGTTATTTCCTTATTTTGGCTTGTGTTCCCTCTCCCTTGTTGCTAATATTAATTGTGTTAACTATCTGGTTACAATTACAATATACCTTTCTAGTGAAGACTGAAGCAAAATAGACATTAAACACCTCAGCCCTCTTGATATCATCCATTATTAGCTCTCCTTTCCCTGCTAAGTAGAGAATCTATGCTTTCATCCGCCTTTCTCTTGCTCCTAATGTATTTAAATAACCTCTTCTTATTGCCTGTTATGCCCCTTGTTACGCAAAACTTATTTTGTGCCTTAGCCTTTCTGATTTTGACCCTACATGCTTGTGCTATTCTTTTGTACTCCTCTTGGCAATTCATCCATATTCCCATTTGTTGTAGAATTCCCATCTTGTACCGCCAGCCCAATACTCTATGATGCCACTGCAGTTACATGCACTTCTACAACATTGACAGAGCTAAGAGGTGGGGAAATTCAGGGCAGAAATGGCAGCAGAGGCTGCAAGTTAGGATTGAAGAAGCAGTGATGTGGGAGTGTGTAGACAGGGCTGGAAGAGCAAGGAGTGCTGCTGGCTGAGGTTTAGCAGAGCAGTAGCACTTGTCACCCAGGCATAGAGCAGACATCAGCACAACCTCACTTCCACAGATGATAAATTCCCAGGCTTGAGCGTTCCTAGGGAAGGCAGTGCTGGGTATACAGCTATGCTGGCCACCCTCCCCCGGCTGCAGAGGAACCAGGAGGACAAAGAAGAAGGAAAACAATCCCACAAAGCAGGATTAGGCACTAACATAAACAGGCCGCACTCTCGGGTTTCACTAAGTAAAGGACATTGGATGACTGAAACCAGAGCTGAGGATCAGGGAACCAAACCAGGGTCCGGTTTTTCCTCAGTTCAGGGTTGAGATTTCCAGAATCAGGGACCTAACAGGAGGCACCTAAATCAGCAGCCTGATTTACAGCAGTCACTGGGAGCTGCGGAGACATAGCACCTCTGAAAATTAGATCCTCCCCTTGCAAAAAGCCAGTGCAAAGACCTCTCCCCACTTAAATCCATAATCTCTGAGCTGAGGTACAAAAGGGCACTTATGGGATATCTAAGAGCTACCACAGTACAAATCAAAATGCAACCAGGGGAGATGTAATCCTGTAGCACCCAGAGTGAGGGGAGGGATAAGATCCCAGTTCAGGTGCAAGATGCAGAGCAGGTAGGGTATGTAACCCGTTGCACCAATACAGATTTAATAGGACCATCACACAGGCCACGTCCAGACTAGGAATTAAAATCGATTTTAGATACGCAACTTCAGCTACGTGAATAACGTAGCTGAAGTCGAATTTCTAAAATCGAGGTACTCACCAGTCTGGACGGCGCGGCATCGATGTCCGCGGCTCTCCGCGTCGATTCCGGAACTCCGTTCGGATTGATGGAGTTCCGGAATCGATGTAAGCGCGCTCGGGGATCGATACACCGCGTCCAGACTAGACGCGATATATCGATCCCCGAGCAATCGATTTTAACCCGCCGATGCCGCGGGTTAGTCTGGACGAGGGCACAGGGAGGTAGCACAGGCTGGGAGTCAGGAGGCAGGAGTTCTATTCTCAGCCCTGACCTTCGGCAAGTCTCTCCATTTCCCCTCCCACTTCACGTCCATTAGATGGTTGGCTGTTTGGAGCAGAGACCATTCCCTAGAGGGTTCATCTACACTGCAATAAAAAACCCAGAGTCTCAGAACCTAGGTCAACATGGACTTGGGCTGCGAGTCTAAAAAAATAGCAGTGTAGACGTTCTGGCTTGGGCTGAACCCTGGGCTTGGAAAACCCGCTGTAAGGGGTGGGTCCCAGATCCCGGACTCCAGCCCAAGCCCAAACAAACAATTACCAGCTGCAGGTCTTTTATTGCAGTGCAGACTTACCTTATGTGAATGCACCACATCTAACATGATGGGGTCACATCTCAATTGCAGCCTCTAAACACTAATGGAATGTTATATATTTGTAAAGTGTTTTTAGCTCTCCAGATGAAAAGCACTAGATAAGAGCTGGAGGGTTGTGTACATACACTGCTTTAACTCTTGCCTACTGTTTTTCATCTGGAGATCTCAAAGCGCTCTACACAAATGGTCAGTCTCATTATCCCCACCATATAGATTGGGAAACTGAGGCACAGGGAGGGGAAGCAACTTGTCCAAGGTCACCCAGCAGGCCCATAGCAGAGCTGCGAACAGAACCCAGGTCTCCTGGGGCTCTATCCGTCAGGCTACAGAGAGAGGATGAGCAAGAGGGCAGGAGCAGAGCTGTCCCGTGAAAGAATCTTGACATCCGGAATTACAGGTTTGAATGACAACCAAGAACAGACCCCCACTGGCATGATCCTCCAGCCTTGGGAAATCTGTACAGCGAAGATGCCAGAGGCACTACCAATACTTTACTTTCAGTGAAACAAGGGATGAGTGCACCAAGCCCCCTGATTGACCTGCTGGCTCACGGAAGTCTTCCCTGCCCCGTGCCACAGCTAATATTAGTTTGTCTACTTAAAGATTCAGTAGACTGCAGGGGAGGGAGTGACACTTCTTCCAAGGAATTTGGTTTCTATTTGCCTGTTTCCTCACCCTCCTCTTCAGTCTTGAAGCTTGGCTAAGTAAGGAAGATTTGTAAGGAGGAGGGAGGGAAAAGAAGAGCAAGAAATCCATGGTGCTGCTAGAACAAATGGGAGCAAGGGCTGTAGCTGGCATGGATCAAAGCTGACATATGTCAGCCAAGACCATCTGGGATGCAATGGAGAGAAAATGTCCCAACTATTATCATAGATTCATAGATTATCAGGGTTGGAAGGGACCTCAGGAGATCATCTAGTCCAATCCCCTGCTCAAAGCAGGACCAATCCCCAAATGGCCTCCTCAGGGATTGAACTCACAACCCTGGGTTTAGCAGGCCAATGCTCAAACCACTGAGCTATCCCTCCCCCCATTAGCATAGTTAAGCACCAGAACAGGTTACCAACAGGGATGTGGAACCCCTGTGATTAGAGATTTTGAACATCAGGTTAGACAAACACCTGTCAGGATTCTGTAGGCTTACTTGGCCTGCCTCAGCGCAGGAGCCTGGACCAAATGACCTCTTGAGGTCCCATCCAGCCCTGAATTTCTATGATTTGATGACAGTCAACGGCACAAAGGGCAGGTGGGTGCTCCATGATGCTACAGCCCTACTCCCCTAACACCTTGCATTAGAGCAGGGGCTGGCAACCTTTCAGAAGCGGTGTGCCGAGTCTTCATTTAGTCATGCTAATTTAAGGTTTCGTGTGCCAGTAATACAGTTTAATGTTTTAGAAGGTCTCCTTTCTATAAGTCTGTAATATATAACTAAACTATTGTTGTATGTAAAGTAAATAAGGGTTTTAAAATGTTTAAAAAGCTTCATTTAAAATTAAATTAAAATGCAGAGCCCCCCAGACCGGTGGCCAAGACCCGGGCAGTGTGAGTACCACTGAAAAATCAGTTCGTGTGCCACCTTTGGCACTAGTGCCATAGGTTGCCTACCCCCAAAGAGCTTAACATTGATTTGGCCTCACAACTCCCTTGTGTGGGAGGAAAATCCCATTACCTCCATTTTACAGATGGGGGAAACTGAGGCACAGAGCAGGGAAGCAACTTGCTCAAGGTCACCCAGCAAGTCAGTGGCCAAGCCAGGATTAGAACTCAGGGGGTCCTGGCCCCCAGCCCACTGCTGTGCCCAACAGACTACGGTCTGGTTTAGTAGAGGAAGGTGGGTGAGCATTATCTTCTCTTTATAGATGGGTTAGAGTAAAAGCTTTTTGGGACAGGGACTGCCTCTCACCAAGAAGGGGAAGTGACCTGTCTGATGTCACATACCCAACTCGGTGACTGAAACAGAACCCAGGAGTCTCATCTCTCAAATGGCTCTAATCACTACACATCACTCCCTTCATCTCTAGATCTCAAAGAGCTTTACAGAGGAGGTCAGTATCCCTGTCTCCCCATTCAACGCACAGGGAAACAGACACAGAGACGGGAAGTGACTTGCCCAAAGACCCCCAGCCGGCCAGTGGCAGAGTTGGAAATAGAACTCAGGGCTGCAAGTCCCAGTCTAGTATCCTACACACCAGGCCACAGGGCCTCTCGTATTAACAACTATGTAAAGGGAGATTTTCCAGAAGCAAAGGGATTTTTAGGTGCACAAGTGCCATACAAAGTCAATACGACTTGGGTCCCTACATCCCTGGGGTACTTTTGATCACCTCCTTCCTTATTGCCTGGTTTGTTTACTAACCAATACAGCTAATCAGAAGTATTTTAGTTTTTAATGAAAAGTGTGTGAGATCGCTAGATCGCTAACAGAATTTTTGCAAAAATAGCTACTTACAAAATATATTTAAAGAAAGAGCCTATGGGGGGAGGGGAAATCACTCTCTCAATTACACTTCTACCAATCCCTTTAGCTCAGGGGAGTGCAAGTATTAACGAGTGTTGTGGTCCATTTTAGGGATGGGATGACTAAAGCATCATCATTAAGTCAGTTAATATGTTTTTCAGCTCATTTTTCAGTTACAGATTCATAAGATTGTGATCATCTAGTCTGGCCTCCTGAATAGCACAAGCCCAAGAACTGCCCCGAATTAATTCCCATTTGAACTAGAGCTTTTCTTCAAGGCTTGGGGTGTTTTTAAAAGATAAACATCTAACCGTTGTATGGCTCTGGTCCATTCCAATTGTCCCACTACCACACCTGGTTGATAAGACATTTCCAAAAGTTTGGGCAGCAAATGGTTCAGGCACCGGACAGGAACTCAAAAGACCCAGGTCCAATTCCCAGCCCAACTCACTTGGTCTCTCTGTGCCTCAGTCTCTCTTCTAAAGGGAAACAGTTATTTCTTTCTCCCACCTTTGTCTAAGGAATTCAGGCCAAGGACTTTGTCACACTAGAGGCATGTTGGGTTGGTTTAGAGTTTGTGTGTGTTTAGTCTGCAGAAGACTGGGGGGGGGTAACAGTCTAAGTACACAAAAGTTTGTTAGAAGGAGGAAAGAAAAAAATTATTCTTAACTTCTGAGGATAGGACAAGAAGCAATAAACTTAAATTGCAGCAAGGGAGGTTAAGTTGGCCATTAGGAAAAACTTCCTGTCAGAGTAGTTAAGCACTGGAATAAACTGCCTAGGGAAGTTGTGGAATCTCCATCACTGGATATTTTTAAGAGCAGGTTAGACAAACACCTGTCAGCAATGGTCTAGATAATATTGAGTCCTGCCTTGAGTACAGGGGACTGGACTAAAAGCCTCTTGAGGTCCCTTCCAGTCCTATGATTCTACGTATAGTACTGATCACAATGGGGCCCTGATCCAGTTGGGGCTTCTAGGGACTGTTATGATGCAAGTCATAAAATAGGAGAATTATGACTGCTTCACATGAGCACATGGTCATAAGCACAAAACCATAGAACTCAGATGCTTAGACTGGCTACCTAAACTAGTCTACAAAAAAACCCTCCATCCGATGCTAATCAAAAGTAAACTGATTGATAAACTCATTGCCAAAACAGCATCTTCATTGTTGCTTCAGTGTGTCACAGCAGCACATTGAGAGCCTGATCAAGGTCCTGTCACACTGGGCACTGCACAGACTGTGTGAGGACCACACCCTGCCCGTAAAGAGCCCCCAATCTAAACAGACCAGACAGATAAGGACTAATTATCATCCCTGTTTTACAGTGTAAAACCCTGATCCTACCAGCACTTAAGCACATTTAATTTTATCTCCATGAGTCACAGTTAGGCACATGATAAGAAGCATTTGCAGGATCAGGGCCTAACAAACAAAAACTAGGCAGACAGACAATGGGTGGGAATGGAAAAGAGAGGCCCAGAAAAGGCAAACAGGACATCAGTGGCAAAGCTGGGAAGAAAACTAATGTCTCCCAAGTGTCAGGTTGGTGCCCTACCCATTAGACCACAAATCCACTCTGATGGAGAACTGTGCAGCTCACTGGCTGATGAGCTAGACCATTAAGAGGAGAGATTTTTGGCAGTCAAAGAATGTAAGCAACTAACTGAGCAGAGAGCTGGATTCACAGATCTAAACATAGGCAGACATGCAGCTGCAGGCTATGAAAAAGCTTATCAGCTGCATTTGGAATTTACTCAAGTAGTTTGGGTTTTGTTTAACTAATTCCATGATTTTTTTTTAATTAAAAAAAAATGAATGAATGAGATTATGTGCTTGTGATCTCCAAAACCAGGGAAATCTGTAGCATTGGCAGTGATGCTCCTCAGAGTTAAAGAGACATCATCAATTTAAGATTAGTCTCCAAATTTAGGGTTAGCAGGGGTTTTGGTTTTTTTTAAGTGGCATTATTAGTTATACAGCACCAGAAGGCATCTCATGTGCTCTGCAGTATTAAGATGCCAACACCTCTGCCCTCACTTGAAGGCATCCTGATTTAAGTAGACAACCTTACAGATAAGAGATCAGGATGGGGTTACAATAGAGCAGTGATTAAGCAGTGGAGTTTGTTTCATTACCTCCACAATTTCAATTTTTTTTTTATTTTTTAACATACATACATAAACACACACACACATGGTTTTTCAGTTATTAGTTATCAGAAGCTTAGAAGGGAGAAATACGATTTATTTGCAAAGAAGTGTTGCCTATTCTTGCCATTTGAATCATGAGTCTTGTGATAACTGTTGTTAAAAAAGCCCCTGATCCTGTAGTCAGGAGGTTACATGAGACTCTATCACTTCTAGCCCTTGTGGTTACAGAGAAAAGCTTGAAAACGTGACCCCTAATGGCAAAACAAAAACAAAATATACCACACACACCACAGAAGGCAAATAAACAGAACCCAACAGTGCAGCCTACTGGGTAGATTACTGGACTGGGACTCAGGAGACTGTTCTATTCCCGGCTATGCCACTGATTTGCTGGGTGACTCAGGCAAGTCACTACCCAGCTGTGTCTCTCAGTTTCCCTGTCTTTATAATGATACCTCCTCTGTGCAAAGCACTCTGAAATCTAAGTGTTGAGTTCTGTTTATTTGCCTCATGATTTCATTTCATATTTTTTTAAAAACACATTCATGGGACTATTCATAACAGTAAAAAGTTTAGTTTGTGTGTAAGGGTTTATAGGATCAGGGCCTGGAGTGCTTTTGAAAAACCACAAATAGATTTCTGGGTAGCTTCAGAAAATCCAAACAAACAGTTGTCTAAGGGGCATGAGAACCAGAAAGTGAAATCAACTAAAAACAAAAGCGAAACAGACCAGCCTATGTAAACATACACACATGGAGCAGTAGTGATGACAGGTCAATATTCTTAAAATTCTTTCAACCCATCTGACATCCTATAATTTCTGAGTGACAGATAGGGGTTTACTGAGAATAGAGTATTTTTGTCTTCATAGTTAACACATTACATCTGGGCAACTTCTGCTTTGCTACTGCTGGCTTAAAAATAACTAAGCCACCATTTTCAAAAGCAATGAGTCATTTTGTGGGACCGAACTTAAAACGCTCTAAAAGGGGGTTGAATTTCAGAGTCTTAAGTACCTGCCATAGCCACAATGGAGCTATGACAGTTTACACCAGCTGAGGATCTGGCCCAAGGTGTTTCAAGCTGGGCACACAAAAACAGAAGCATCAAAAAAAAAAATCACCAGCCATTTGGGGAGGGGGAGGAAAAAGGGGAAATCTACACTCAAAAATAGATAGCTCATATGAAACTCTCCACTGATGTGAATAATTAACCTGAAGGAGTTGAGTCTGGATTGTCCAACACTTCAAAATCACAGAGCTAGGGAAGGGGGAGGGAAAACGCATGGATTAACACTGTTTGGCTTACTGGGTGTTCAGGAATAGCTCACAAAAGCCCCCCCATCTTGCAATCTGACCTCTCCACGCAAATCTCAACCCTAAAATGTGGTTCCACATGGGTGCAGAGAACCACCTGCTCAACAGAGACCAAAAGACCAGGTCAAAGCACAAGCGAGAGACAGAAGTGGTAATGATACTACATCCTACATTTGCTTCAGACTGAAAGCTCTTTGTGGCAGAAAACACTTCTTTAAATTATCTCTGCAAAGTGCAGGTGCTGCATGTGCCCCCACAAGATTCTGCTCACTCAGCCAAGTTGTTATATTGTTTTTAAGGGGGAATATTTATAATTCCAGTTATGATGACAGAGGAAAGAGTAAATCAAGTACCATTTTCCACTGACAGCCTTGCAAGATTTGCTGTATAAATTTGCTGAATTAATCCATCTAGATGGGAATGGAGAGGAGGGTTGTTTTGGGATGAACTTGGAATCAGAAACTTTTGCTTTTAAGTGTTTTGGTTTGCTCAGCGCCAGGGTTGTCAGCTGAAGCCACCATGAACACGGCCAAAGATTCAGGCTCCCCAGTAAATATAAACTAGAACTAGGATGACCCTGGTTAAAAACAAGATTAGAGACGAGACCTTTATCTCAAAGGTAGAAACTTACCCCCTTTAACACAGCTATCAACACGCCTCCTTTGACCAGAAATTCACTGACTTATTACTGTACAGAGTAGGCTAATTTTAAAAGGTGCCCAAGAATTATATTATAGCATCAAGCAGGTTACACATTCTACCTTATAGACTAACAGATGTATTGGAGCATAAGCTTTCGCGGGTGAATACTCACTTCGTCAGACGCAGTGGGTATTCACCCACAAAAGCTTATGCTCCAATCCATCTGTTAGTCTATAAGGTGCCACAGGACTTTCTGTTGCTTTTTACAGATTCAGACTAACACGGCTACCCTTCTGATACTTGACATTCTACCTTAAGGTCCTTAGCTGGCCCCCAATTATTGTAGTATCTGAGCACCTCACAATCTTTACCATATTTATCCTCCCAAACCCTCTGTGAGGAAGGATCACCCTCATTTTACAGTTGGGGACCCTCAGGCACAGATGAACTAAGGCCCAGATGCTCAAATGTATTTAGGCTTTTAACTTCCACTGATTTTCTAAGTGACATGCCCAAGGTTACAGAGGAAGTCTGCGGCAGGGCAGGGAATTAAACCAATCTCCCAAGTCACAGATTAGTGTCCTGACTACAGGGCCATCCTTCCTCGCAAGTTATTCCTAGATTGTTAAATTATTTCCTGATCTTGTGCAACAACGAAAGTTATTGCAGATTCTGACTGACCCATTTCGTACAATCAGAGTCAACAAGGGTTCTGACAGACTGGGCTCCTGTCCCCTTTCCTCCCTCCCCCTACCCAAAAAATATAGTAATTGAGAACCTGTATTGCTGAATCAATGAACGTTACAAACACAGTCTTTCGTTCTGTTTAAGAGAGAGCCCAGAGATCCGGCTATCTTACTTTGGAAGGCAGCCTCGGATTCTGTATAATGAAACCTATTTTATTGAATGCTAGAATGTACTCACAGATGAAGCATGGGGCTGGGAGCCAGGAATTTCCCTGGCATCCAACTTGCTGTGTGGTCTTTCTTGAGCCACATAAAAGTGGGGTTTTCAGAGTACCCCAGCAGAGTTAGGAGCCCAGATGCTATTAAATTTGCATTTTTCCATCCCCTTAAGCCCCATAAAAGTCCATGTCCTCTCTGATTCAATCCCTCTGAAACATGGGGTGTCTGAAGAGGAACATTTATCCAGAACTTAACGTATGATATGGAATCTTTTCCACAGACTACAATCTGCTTTGACTCAGATCCGTTAACTGGCAAGTCACATTATGCCTCCTAGAATTCAGAAAGTGGGAAGTCAGCAGCCCAGGAGCTTAAAAAAAAGAGAGACTCGGCAGAGATATGTGCTGTTTAGCATCTGAAGCGTCAAAACAAGATAAACTCCAGTAATTGAGGCCTCGGAAAACATGCTCCCTGCAAACCTTCCCAGTTACATTAAGGTCTCAAACTCACCACAGCAACAAGATTGAGGGCAGGGCAGGGCAGATTCCTTCTCCCCCCCCCCCCAAAAAAATGGAAGCAAATAAAGAAAATCTTTATAAACGTAGAAAGCATGTACCCCAAATGTAGGAAGTATGGTGGGGTAGAGAAGGTAGAATATTTGGAAAATAATTATATCGCACAAAGTGCATCGTCCAAACTCCATAAGGCACTACCCACCAAGCGGGGGGAAGGGAGGGGAGATACTTTATCAGCAGTGGGATAACAGCCCCTCCTCCAGCTTACTTTCGGTGCACGATCCACCCAGCCCGCTGCATTCCCTCGTGTCAAGGGGAGCGTGGCAGGCCTTCCACACCCCGCAGGCTCAGAAGTGGCGCCGGCCAGCCCACGTAACCTCGCCAGACTCCCAGCTTTTGCCTTGCAAAC
Source organism: Gopherus flavomarginatus (assembly GCF_025201925.1). Lineage (NCBI taxonomy): Eukaryota > Metazoa > Chordata > Testudines > Testudinidae > Gopherus > Gopherus flavomarginatus. The sequence continues at coordinate 18,669,855 of NC_066636.1, read as the reverse complement.
GCTTCCAGCCTCTCTGCTTTTTGCAAACGGGAGAGCCGATGGATCCCCCCCCCCCGCCATCCGTGGCAAACAAACTTTGCAAAACGCACCCCGCCAAAGTGAAGACCAGGGCGTGGAAAAGATAAAGGAAGGTGGTGGTGGGGGGGGGGGGGTTACCGCTTTCTTTGACCGTTTCAAGCCCAGGCGCCATCAAAGGCAATAAGCAGAGAGGGACCGACTGCAAAATGACTCCCCTTCCCCACCCCAGTGAATCAGTTTCTTGTAAACTCTTCAGGGGGGTGGGACCCTGGCTGAAATGCACCAAAGCCCGTTTGAATCCATGAGTCACGGCAAGGGAGGGGGCCGGGGGGAGTGCTACAGAAACCACCCCCCTCCCCTTTTAAAAGTTACTTCCACACACAAAAGAGAGGGAGAAATCGAGAACTCCCCAACCCCCCCTTATCGCAGAGAGGGGGGGCTCCCCAACCCCCTATCAAAGGGGGGGCTCCCCAACCCCCCCTTATCGCAGAGAGGGGGGCTCCCCAACCCCCCCTTATCGGGGGGGCTCCCCAACCCCCTATCAAAGGGGGGCTCCCCAACTCCCCCTTATCGCAGAGAGGGGGGCTCCCCAACCCCCCCTTATCGGGGGGGGGCGTTGTTTTCCTCTCCCTCTCGCGGGCCGCTGGGGCGGGGAGCAGCCGCCTGGCGAAACCCCACCCTGCAGCCAGCACTCGCCGAAAGCCGCAAGTCGCTTCCCCTCAGGCGCCGCTGCCAACGCCCGCCCCGCCCGGCCGGCGAGCCCGAGCCCGAGCCCGAGCCCGGCGAGCCCCCCCCCGACACCCTCACCTGAGGGGGAGCGGGCTCCCTGCGGCCTCTCGCCTGCGCCTCTCCGTCCCCTCCCGCCCCTGCCAGGCGCCGGGCCACGCGCGCCCTGCCCCAGTGACGTGCCCGCCGCCGCCCGCCGCGCCAGAGCCTGCGCCAGCCCCAGCAGTCGACCGCGGAGAAACCGATAGGCCGCGCGAGGCCTCAGCCGCCGCCGGGGAGCAAGGGCGGGGCCGGCGGGGCGGGGGCGGGGGCGGGGCGGCTCCGGCCAGAGGCCACGCCCCAGCCTGCTGCCGTCGCCGCCGCGCGGCCGCTCCTCGCGGGGCGGGAGGGGGGCAGGCTGAGGCGGGAGAAGGGGGGCGACAAGGGGGATAGACACGGGGATCAACCGATAACAGGGATCGATTGATAAATCAGTAGCGGGAGAGGGGGATCAATAGAGACAGAGAAAGATGCGGGGATAGCTGGATAGAGACGGGGGGGTCAGTAGATCAATAGATACGGGCTCAGTAGAGAGAGGAGGTGTATGAGGATCGATAGATACAGGGATCAATAGAGGAGTACGAGGCTCGATAGATACAGGAATCAATAGAGAGATGAGTATGAGGATCAATAGATACAGGGATCAGTAGAGAGAGGAGGTGTATGAGGATCGATAGATACAGGGATCAATAGAGGAGTACGAGGCTCGATAGATACAGGAATCAATAGAGAGATGAGTATGAGGATCAATAGATACAGGGATTAATAGAAAGATGAGGATCGATAGATACAGGGATCAATAGATGAGGTGTATGAGGATCGATAGATACAGGGATCAATAGAGAGAGGAGGAGTACGAGGATTGATAGATACAGGGATTAATAGAAAGATGAGGATCGATAGATACAGGGATCAATAGATGAGGTGTATGAGGATCGATAGATACAGGGATCAATAGAGAGAGGAGGAGTACGAGGATTGATAGATACAGGGATCAATAGAGAGATGAGTATGAGGATCAATAGATACAGGGATTAATAGAAAGATGAGGATCGATAGATACAGGGATCAGTAGAGAGAGGAGGTGTATGAGGATCGATAGATACAGGGATCAATAGATGAGTACGAGGCTTGATAGATACACGAATCAATAGAGAGATGAGTATGAGGATCAATAGATACAGGGATTAATAGAAATGAGAATCGATAGATACAGGGATCAATAGATGAGGTGTATGAGGATCGATAGATACAGGGATCAATAGAGAGAGGAGGAGTACGAGGATTGATAGATACAGGGATCAATAGAGAGATGAGGTGTATGAGGATCAAAAGATACAGAGATCAATAGAGAGATGAGGTCTTCGAGGATCGATAAATACAGGGATCAATAGAGAAATGGATACAGAGATCAGCAGAGAGAAGAGGTATATGAGGATCGATAGGGCCACCCAGAGGATTCAGGGGGCCTGGGGCAAAACAATTTCAGGGGCCCCGTCCATAAAAAAAGTTACAATACTATAGAATACTATATTCTTGTGGGGGCCCCTGCAGAGCCTGGGGCAAATTTCCCCACTTCCCTTCCCCCATTTAAAAACCTTCCACATCTTGGCACAAACCCAGTTTTGAGAAAACTTCTTTTCAAGTCACCTTTACAAGGTATCACTGGTTCTCAGTATCAGCTAGTGCTAAAAGGCACTAAAGCTCATTAAAAGGGTTGGACAAATATTTTCTGTCAAAATGTTTTTTTTGGATCAAAAACTAGAGGGTTTTTAAAAGCAGAAAAAAATCACGGACAATGTCTGCTTTCCTTCAAAATTTATTGTGTTTTTTTTTTAATTGAAAAGCTGAAATTAGTCTGCCAAAACCCGAACCTGTTTTGGGGTTTCAGAAGTGTGTGGCCAAATATTTGCTGCTTGCTGTGTTTAATTGTTTAAAGAAACAATAAAATTCTACTTAAACAAAATCCAAAACTTTTGAACCACCTCAGCTTGTGACCAAACGCCTGAGCCCATCTAGTCAGAGATTTTTCCAGGTTTCTGATACTCTGCTGGCTTCCTTGACTCATATCTGTCTCCATAACTTAGGGTTCGTTTAGGTTAGAACATAAGAATGGCCATACTGGGTCAAACCAAAGGTCCATCCAGCCCAGTATCCTATCTACCAAGAGTGGCCAATGCCAAGTGCCCCAGAGGGAGTGAACCTATCAGGTAATGATCAAGTGAGCTCTCTCCTGCCATCCATCTCCACCCTCTGACAAAAAGAGGCTAAGGACACTATTCCTTACCCATCCTGGCTAATAGCCATTAATGGACTTAACCTCCATGAATTTATCTGTTTCCTAGAGACTAGCTCCATGGGGTCCCTCACAAACTGGAGACAGTTACTGTGGGTTTGTCTTTAGTATAGCTTATGTACATACTCCACGAACTGAGCATTTGAGCTTGTTGCAGAATCTGAGATGAACCTATGTTGTGAAAACTGAAATGCTCAAAATAGCACATGCATGTGAATGGACACAGGGTGCTAAAATTAAATTAACCCAGAGGGTCTCAAACGGGGGGGTCAAGACCCCTCAAGGGGTCACAAGGTTATTACTGGGGATCGCGAGCTGTCAGCCTCCACCTCAAACCCTGCTTTGCCTCCAGCATTTATAATAATGTTAAATATATAAAAAAGTGTTTTTAATTTATAAGGGGGGGTCGCACTCAGAGGTTTGCTATGTGAAAGGGGTCACCAGTACAAAAGTTTGAGAACCACTGAATTAACCCCTCTGGAGCCTCGGGGAATGCGGGCGGGGGGTCTCCCTTGGAAGGGTTGGGAAGGAGGTAGATGGTGTAGGATATTGCTCTTCTCATGTGATCCCTCCCCTATGGCTCTCTTGGCTCTATCACAGTTAATCTAAAGTGACTAATTTTAAATGAGGCTACCCTCCCCTGACGTGAATCTCCCTCTGGCACTGAAATTAAATGTAGACTATAACTTGGCATTCGAGAAGTGAAAGGGATGGTAGCACTAAGGGAAAAGATAACAGCTTGGCTCTTTGTGTTATATAGCTGCCTGCAAGCCTCAAACTGCTGAATGAGTTTTAGGATAGGGAAGGCTGTGCCTCCCCAAACAGCCTGGCCCTGCCCCCTATCCAACCCCACCACCACTTCCTGCCCCCTGACCGTCCCCCTCAGAATCCTCGACCCATCCTGCTCCTTGGGTGCACACCGAGGTGCACACCAGCCCTGCCTTGCAACCTTAACTCTGCTATAGGGAGATATATATCTCCCTAAAATCAAGAGCTGCTGGGGAAGTCCTGTCAGTCAGTCTGGCTGATGGGAAGGACTCTAATCCTCAGATTCTATCTCTGTGTCACCAGATGCATTAGCTTTTTAGAGTCTGCTCCTTTGAGCTTCTTCTCTGCGGGTGCTGTCACATTGCCTGGAGGAGACACAGGGCCTGAGCATCTCACCAACATGATGTAAGAGTGGCAGGTGAGAGAGACTGCAAAGAGGAAGCGTGTAGTGGAAAGTCTCTGGGGGCCATCGTAGCTTGAGAGTCAGCAGTCCCACGCTCAGTGTCCCAGGATGTCCAATGGCAGTACAGAGAGCACCCAGTGAGAATCTCTGTTATCAGGGGTGGCTCTAGGCATTTTGCCACCCCAAGCATGGCAGGCAGGCTGCCTTTGGCAGCCTGCCTGCGGGAGGTCCACCGAAGCCGCGGGACCAGCGGACCCTCCGCAGGCATGCCACCCTCGGGGCGACTGGCAGAGCGCCCCCAGTGGCTTGCTGCCCCAAGCACGTGCTTGGCATGCTGGTGCCTGGAGCCGCCCCTGTCTGTTATGGCTTTTGCAGTGCCTGTCAATAGGGAGGGGGAAATCTCTATGCTGCTTTCTTGGTGCTTGTCTCCAGTGGCACAAAGCACAATGTGGTGCCACAGTGCCTGATGCTTGGGTGAGAACTCAGCTTGGCTTATTTTTTGGCGTATCAGAGGCTGGAGAAACACTGAGGCACATCATCTGTATTTGTAAACTCAGGAGAGCAATTGGACACGCCCTATCCCATTGCTACAGCGGCAGGTCTGACAAACGCCGCCTGGAACCAACTAAAATATATTCTTGTGAACTCCTGCCAAGGCACAGAGTTCTCTTGTGAAATCTGGGTGTTGGTGTTAAACACAAAGAAGCTGTCAGGTAGACAGCACAACCCTGCCTGGTAGTGAAAAACGAAGAATCTTGCCTGGCTACAATATTAAACCTGACACTGGCCAAATGAAAACCAAACATAGGCACCTCCTGTTATCAGGGGGTAGTAGGTGCTCCCTGAAAAATGGCCCTTGAGTCTGGATTTAAGAGGCAACAGGGTGCTGGCAAGGGACACCAATAGAGCTCCCGATGGCACTCGGCCAGGGTTTTTTGTCGGTAGCTATGGAGTGAATCCAAAGAGGAGTAGACAAACAGAGCTCCTTGTAACATGAGAACAGGAATTCTGCTTCGGTCCTTCTGACCAAGCTATGAGCTGCCAACTTCCTTTACCCAACATCGGAAGGAGGAAGGAGAGTCTCTTGCTTTGGGCATGCACACTGAGATGTCAGATGAAAACATCAATACTCTTGCTGGAAGGTTGTAGCATAAAATGACTTTATTTCTTAAACTCCAGATCTTAACACACAAGAACCAAAAACAGAGAGAGACAAAGCAGGCTGCTCCCTAAGGCAGGGAGGCACTTCTCACCCCACCTTGCTCTAGCATGGCTCTTTGCAGACTAGCACTGACTGCTGTTGGGCCCATATTGCATGCTTTCCTACAGAGCCCCCTAGCCTGCCAGCAAAACCAGGAAGGCCCCTGAGAATTTAAAGTGACAGCTTATAATTAACACAGTTTTCAATCCACCACAATTCACACCAGTTGCTGTCCTGCCAATGCTGTCAACAGAATCAAATCCCTAGCTCTTTGCAGCCATAGATCAAAAAGTGCTTTACGAAGAAGGTCAGTGTCAGTGTCATTGTCCCCATTTTACAGATGGAGAAACTGAGGTTACCAACAGAGCTACGAATTGAACTTGGGTCACCTGAGCCCCACTCCAGTGCACTGTAAGTCTAAGTCCTCTTCCTTTAGCCCCAGAAAGTGACCCCACAAATTCACCATCGGTGGCTGAAGGGGCCTCCCTCCATTCACCCAATAGACCGCAGCACCCGCCTGTGCAGTGCCTGCTCTTAACGGATGTGGGGCACAGCCAACCGGTCGCCTGGGAGGCATCTAACTCACATGGTGGCCACGGTGGTGAGTCAGGCACCTTTCTGTCGAGCAGACAGGTTCGCGGCAGCCGCGGCGGGCCTGCTCAGACCAAATGGAGAAGTGTGCGCTTGGCAGGGAGGGCGTATAACTGACCGGGCTTAATTCTGTGATTTGCAGGGATGCCCAATTGGCGGCTGCAGGGGGTACCCCAGGGCCAGAAGACTTAGAGAACGGCTACCCTACCATAAAAGACCCCCGGCAGCAAGTCTCAGAGCCGGGGTCGACTGACTTGGGCTGGCACTACAGGGCTAGAAATAGCAGTGCAGACAATTGGGCTGGAGCCCCAGGCTCTGAGACCCAGTGAGGACGGAGGGTCTCCAGCTCAAGCACAAAGAGCTACACTGCTATTTTTAGCCCCCTCGGATGAGCCCAAGTCAGTTGACCCTGGCTCTGAGGCTTGCTGCTAGGGGTCTTTTCTTTGCATTGTGGATCTACCTTAGAAGGATGGAGGTTTCTGCCCCCTCAGTAGGGCGAGCGAAGCATCCCTGAGCCTCAGGGAGGGATGTGTGCATGTGTCAATTCATCCATAAAACAGCAACTAAAGAGTTAATGGGCGAGGCTTAGAAATGGCGGGAGTGAATATCTGGCGTGTTAAACATGGGGTCATGGAGCCAAGACACTCGGGGAGAAGGCAGGGAGGGGCAGTCGGTGCAGTGGTCGGAGCACTAGCCAGAGGCCTGGGTTCAAGTATCTGCTCTGCCACAGGCTCCTTGTGTGACCCTGGGCCAGTCACTTTGCCTCAGTTTCCCCATCTGTACAATGGTGATAACTGCACTGCCCTGCCTCACGGGGGTGGTGTAAGGATAAATACATTAAAGACTGTTATGTGCTCAGATACTAGGGTGGTGGGGGCCAGGTCAGAACCTAAGAAAATGAGGCATGACAGAGGTCAAACAAACCTTTCCCCAGAGAGGAAGGATGGCCTAGTGGTTAGCCCACTAGCCTAGGACTTGGCAAACCTAAGTGCAATTCCTTTCTCTACCCAGGCTCCTTGGGCAAATGACTGGGGACCAAACCTTTGAGGATTAGGGCCTCAGTTCCCCCATCTGTAAGTGGGATCCATAATAGCACTTCCCTATTGCACTGGGTGGGTGTGAGGTGCTCAGATGCTCTGGTAATGAGAGGAGCCCTGTAAGTACCTTAAATACAGCTATACTGTCATCCCTTTTCCCAGAGAGACCAGCTCCGTACAGTACTAGGGACCTGCCTTTCAGAAGAGTTCAACACATGGGCAGCACCCTGGGTGCCAAGACTCTCACCAAACGTGACCCTTTTGGGTGCCGGGCTGGAAATATGGGCCACTCGTTCTGGTGGCCGAATGGGAGTGGAGCTGTTTGGAAAATCCTGGCCCCTAGCCCCGACTGCGGGTGCTGAGCCCTTGGAAATCCTCATGCGGGCAGGGGGCCCAGCTGCAGGATTAGTACCTAGACTCGTCCGCTGAGCCTGTCTGTCTGTCCAATTTTGGGTGCCTTTCAGAGAATGCTAATTAATAATACCAAGATGCATAATGACCTTCCATCAAATCCATAGTCGATTAAGGGTATGTCTACACTACAAAAAAACAGGGCTGCCCAGAAGATTCAGGGGATCTGGGGTCTTTGGCAGCGGGGGGCCCCCGCTGCTGAAGACCCAGCACTTCGGCAGCAGGTCCCGGGACGGAAGGACCCCCTGCTGCCAAAAACCTGGAGTGGAAGAAGCTCTGGGGGCTTGGACCCTGCGAGAGTTTTCTGGGGCCCCCGGAGCGAGTGAAAGACCCCGCTCCAGGGGCCCCAAAAAACTCTCATGGGGGCCCCTGTAGGGCCCAGGGGCTGGGGCAAATTGCCCCACTTGCCCCCCCTCCTCTGGGCAGCCCTACAAAAAAAAAACCCACAGCAGCAAGTCTTAGAATCCAGGTCAACTGATTCTGGGCTAAGGGGCTAAAAATAACAATGTAGACGTTCCTGCTTGGGTTCTGAAACCCAGCAAGTTGGGGGTGGCTCTCAGAGCCTGGGCTCCTGCCAGAGCGGGAACATTTACACTGCTGCTTTTATTGCCGTAGCGTGAGCCCCGCAAGCCCGAGTCAGTTGACCCAGGCTCTGAGACTCGCTGCTCCAGGGTTTTGGGTTTTTTTTGCAGTGTAGATGTACCGTGGGAGGCTAAACCAATACAATCCCAACACGCAGTTCTGGGCAGAGCCGTGATTCCCAGCACTGGCTGTGGGTTGCCATGCCTAGGAATGCAGAAAACACACCTTGATGCAGCTTCAGCCGGTACAGAACAAGAAATCCCATCCACCTAGCAACCCCGATCACTGTAAACATACCAGCCTGGTGCTCTGTTGTCTGCCCTGGCTCCCTGGGGAAGAGGAGGGGGAAAAGGTCCCTGTCGTGATTTTCATAACCTTCCATCAGGTTAGCCCTGGCCATCTCACCCTCTGCAACCATGGGCACCCACCATAGCCCTGGCACCATGACACAGTCCAGGCCCCGTGCAGAAGAATGCATGCCACCCACACCAGGACTGAACCAGGTGCTGCTGCAGTGTGATTCAAAGAGCCAAGCCTCTAGCATGCAGGGCTGTAACAGGCTCATGTCCCCTGTGGATTTCGCCAGGAGGGTGGAGGCGGGGGCACATCACGCACACTGCCCAGAGCATGACAGAGGCGCAGAGAAGCAGAACGATCAGTGTCCCCAACTCACACCGGGGGCTCTAACCGTATGGGGTGTGATGGGAACTAGCGGGAAACACATGGCACATAATCCCATCCTGCCCTAGCAGAACTGGCTCCTGCTCAGCCTGACTCACAGGGGCTTTCCGGCAGTGACACATGCTCCAGCAGGAAGAAAAGGTTGAATTCCTTCTCTGGGTAAGCAGAATCATATGTGGTCACTGACTTGTTACAGTCCCATCAGCACCATTCTACAGATGGGGACACTGAGGCACAGGGCAGGGACAAGACTTGCCTAAGGTTGCACAGGTATTGCTGGGAATAGATCCCAAGAACCCTGACTCTCAGTCCCCTGTTCTAGCTACTAGACGTTGCTTTCTCCCAGCAGTGGAAGTAGAACTGAGGTCTTCTGAGTCACAGTTCCCGGCTGTAAACACTAGACACCACTCCCCGCCCAGAACTGAGGAGTCTTGGTCCCCCCCTTCTCTAACCACTAAACATCACTCCCCTCCCAGAGCTGTTGACAGAACCCAGGACTCCTGATGCCCAGCCCCCTGTTCTAACCACTAGACCCTGCTTTCCTTGGCTGTCTCTTGAAGTGGCTATGCAAAGAGCTCGGCACTTCCCCACTTCCTTGCTCCCATCCCTGTCTGCGTCTCTGGAGTAATCTCTTGCAGGGGTGGGGAACGGGGGATGTAGGGGGGAAGGACAAGCAGGACGTAGGGCCCCTGATCTCAGGGTGCTGTTGCAGTAAAACAAAAGCTCAGAATGCCGGGGCGCGTAGTCACTGCCAGGCAACTGATGTCTAGAGAAGCACCTCCCTAAACAGCACCCCCGAGATCTCAAACTCCAGCTGGCTCCTTCCACCACCCCTGGGCACAACGCCAGTGCAGCTGGAAATTCAGTGGGTCCAGAGGACACCCGCCGCTCACTCCCCACAGCTGGCAGGGAGCAGGAGGGCCGAGTTGCCAGGATCAGGGGATGTGACTCAGGGACACGCAGGGAGCAGGCTGAGTAAGTGAGGCCAGTGTTTTGCGCAGTCACTTCTCTGTCCCGAGTCACACTCCACTGAGCGTTTCCTCTGCACGGCCTCAACAGAGGTTGCGACATTCTTACCCCCAACCCCCCCTCGCCCTCTCATAGCCCCGATCCTGCATTGAGCTCAACGTGGGCGGAGCCTTTGCCCCATTTTGGCGGCAGTGCCGCTGCCACTGAAGTCACTGGGCAAACTTCCCAGGGTGGTCAAATGAGAGCAGGGTCAGGTCACCCGCTGAGTCTCCCAGGGCCCGATTCAGGAAATTATCCCTATGCTGGCCCCCGCTCGCACGCACGTGGGGCTTAAGCACATGCTCCAAGTTAGACACGGAGAATCAGAGAAATGTCTGGCTGGAAGGGACCTCCTGGGGTCATCTGGTCCAGCCCCCTGCGCTGAGGCAGGGCCGAGTAAACACAGGTCATCCCTGATGGGTGTTTGTCCAACCTGTTCTTAAAAACCTCCTGTGACGGGGATTCCCTTGGGAGCCTGTTCCAATGCTAAACTATCTTTACAGTTCAACTGTTTCCCCTAATCTCTAACCTAAATCTCCTTTGCTGCAGATTAAGCTCATTATGTCTTGTCCCACCTCCAGTGGACACAGAGAAGAGTTGATGAGCCCAGGGCCAACCCTAGGGGGGTGTGGGGCCTGGGACAATCCCACTTGCTTCACCCCAGGCCCCGCCCCCTCCACCCCAGGGCCTGCCCCCAGTCCAACCCTTCCCTCAAGCTCCTGCCCTGCCCTGCTCCACTCCTGCCCCTCCTCTTTCCGGCTTCCACCTCCTCCCCCAAGTGACACCGGGAGCCAGTGGGGCAGGCTGGGGTCATTGCTGCCGGTGCCAAGCCCCTTGCTAAGCCCCCTGGGCCAGTCTGGCTCCTGCACCCTAACCCTGCCCCCACTAGTTCGTCCTAGCGCCCCCTGCATGACATGCACACAGACCTGTCCGTAGGGTACGGCAATTCGGCCATGGGGTCAAGGCTGCCCAGAGGATTCAGGGGGCCTGGGGCAAAGCAATTTTGGGGGCCCCTTCCATAAAAAAAAAGTTGCAATACTATAGAATACTATATTATTGTGGGGGCCCCTGTGGGACCTGGGGCAAATTGCCCCACTTGCCCCCCCCCCGGGCAGCCCTGCATGGGGTCCCCCAAAGTGCAGGGCCCAGGGCGGCTGCCCCAATTCGCCATAACCTAGAGACAGCTCTGGATGATCCCTATCCTCTTTATAACAGCCCTTAACATATTTGAAGACTATCAGGTCACCCCTCGGTCTTCTCCTCTCTAGACTAAACATGTCCAGTTCTATCAACCTCTCCTTAAATGCTGCCCCAGACAGGAACGCTGGTTAAAATAGTCGAGCGATTCCGGAGCATCAGCCTCAAGGAAAGCCAGTGGGATCCGGATTCCTAAATTACTGAAGAACGTTTAAAAATTTGAGCCCCTTCCCTGCATGTCTGTTCCAGAGCATCTGTCTGCAAACGCCACCCTTTGCAGACAGCTGGCGTGCAAACAAATTCGTAAACCAGTGAAATCATGAAGCGACTAGACCAAAACAACAAGAGAACAAGCACAATAAACAATACAAGCATGATCGCACAATTAATTACAAGTACCAATTAATTAACAGTCAGCATTAGCACGCGCCTTGATAACATTTTATCCCAGGCTCCACACCACCCATTTTTTGGACTGTGTTCTCCAAAAGGCCGAAAGAGTACGACTGGTTTTAGTACACAGAAAAAATGTGTTGTACCGAACAGGCTTGTGTACGTGCAATTTATAATAATAATTGTATAATTATATTATATATTGAAATGATTATTAGCTAGCTCTTATCCAGCACTTTTCATTCCTAGATCTCCCAGTGCTTTAGAAAGGAGGTAGGTATCGTTATCCCCATTGTACAGATGGGGAAACTGAGGCACAGAGCCGGGAAGTGACCTGCCCAAGGTCACCAGTGGCAGAGTGGGGAATAGAACTCAGAATAAAATAGAATTAAATTAAATGTATTTATTTATTTGACACTTGGACTTCCATCTACCTGAGAACTTGGTGCTGCTCTGGGCCCTGCCCATCTGACTCTAGCTGTGTGATCGGGAAGTGAGACTTTCCCAAAAACTCCTCCAGTTTGGCTCATCTCACCGAATAAAAGCCAAGAGCTGCACTCCTGAACTGGGTAGGGCTTTAGCCTGGAGGGCCCATGAGCCTTGAAAAGTCCAGCTGGGAAGAACTAATTTACCAGACCTACAGCACTGCTGAGTCACTGCCGAGCAAATGTTTGTACTACAAACATCTCTCTGTTTACTCTGCTGCCATCTGCTGCATCTTGGCAATATGAAGCAGAAAGGGGCTCAGCATTTTATTATTGATAATAAAAATAATGATTAGGGGCAGGAGCAGTGATCGGCTTCACATTCCTGGAAAAAATTGCACACTCACAGCTGAGGATTATGTACCAAGTGCCTCCAATAGCACAACCCCCTCCTCTCCAAATCAGGTAGAGACGTGTGGTTTGTTAATAGGGTGATTAAAAGCTAATGAATGCACAGGCTTTGAAAGTGAAAAGTAGTGCAAGTGGTGAGAAATATTAAGGCTAAAGCAATGGGGATCATAGCCTCCTTAATGACCAATTAAATTAATAATATTGTGGTGGACTGCAGAGTGTGCAAGAGAGATTGAGGGAGAGTAAGAGAGCAGCCCTCTACTGGATGGAATTGAAACAACTCCATTGTGTGTCATATGCCCTATACATAAATGGAGATTCTCCTTTAGCTCAAGTTGTGAGGGCCTGGGCTTGGGCTTTGGGAGCAGGATCCACGTGCTATTCTTCCTCTTGCTATAAAGTTCCCAGGCAGCCCTGCAAGAGCTCCTACATGGACAGATTTTCTTACCATAATGACACTTTGCATTTCTCTCACACCTTCCATCAGAAAATGTTAAAGCATTTCACAGGCACTAATGAATCAGACCCCCTGTGTCTCTGTGAAGAGCTGTGATCCCTGTTTTACAGATGGGAAAACTGAGGCATAGATAGGGAAAGTGATTCTCTCCAGGTCACGCAGCAAGTCAAGCAGCAGAGTCAACAACAAAACCAGCATATGTGACTAATAGAAATTAGAGAAAGGACTCTTGAATACCAGGTGGTGGGTTATGATTGCATGCAAGTCATGATGCAGGGGATCGGAAGAGCTGGGGTGGGGGGGGCAGAATAACGGGGGATGAGAGGCCTGTAGGTCAGAATTAAGAGGCATCGGGAAAGCTGTTTTGGGCTAGCCCAGGGCTGTCAGGGCAGCTTCTGCAGGTTGGAATTGAGGGGCATCAGCAGAACCAGGGTCAGGGGAAGCCTAGGGCTGGGATCAGGGGGCTGCAGGTCCGGATTGAGGGGCATCGGCACAGCTGTGTGAAGGAAGTTTGCCTAATATCTGCCAGGACTATATTTTTCTCCGTACAGCTTTGAACAGTCCTGGCGCAGCAGGGTAACTTGCTGAACAATTAGCAGTTCCCTTCTCTGACAAGCCTCTCTCCTTTGGCATTGTCCAGCTTCCCAGAACAGATTTATAACCAGATCAGATAATAAACACCTTGCGCTTTTCAGCCCAGGATCTCCATGCTCTGGGCAAAGGGGAGGCCTGTACCGCCATTTTAGGGGGGGAGGGAAACTGAGTCACGGAGCACAGAAATGACATGCCAGGGGGGTCACACATCATTAGGATTAGAGCTCAGAAGTCCAGCCTCCCTGTACCATGCTCTCACCTTTCACTTATAAACCTTTTGGCACAGTGACAGTCTTTTTGTTCAGTCTGTACAGCCCCTAGCACTGTGGGGCTCCTGAGTTCAGTGACGAGGGCGCTTGGACCCTACCGTAATACACCTAATAAATAACAATGATAATAATAGCCCTCACTGCCCTTCAGACAAAGGTGGGACGGACAGAGAACAACAGGGAAGTGATGCCAGGCCATCTGGGAGAAAGCAGAGAGAGAGAGAGGGAGGGGGCATGAACAGGAGGGATGTTGAGAGAACTGGCCTGTTTATTGCAGTTCTATAGCATCAGCCAATAATAATCTACCCTCTAAAATTCGAGCAGGCAAGTGTCTAGCCAGGGTCTCTAAACTCCAGGGGACAGTGTGGCCTCGTATTGCACCAGGAAATTCAGTCAATAAAATCTGGCCAACCTAGGGTGTGGTATGGCAGCTTCCCTCCCTCCCTCCCTCCCCAGCTGGCTTTGCCAGGCAGTTAGTCCCTCTGACCTCCGGTACCAGGAACCTGTCCATGTTCACAGCCTGCGAGATCCTGCAGCAGGATCTGTCTTCAAAGCTGCTTGGCCCCTGTCCAGCCCACAGAATCTCTGCATCAGAGGCAGTTTGACTGGCAAGAGGATCTGGCTCACTGGCCCCCCGGGGGTTTATTCCAACCTTGGGGATGGAGCCTGTATGCCGGAAGCTCCCATTGCTGCCGATGGGAGCTCTGGGTCTGCAAAGAGCACAGGGTAGGGCCCTGGCATCCAGGCATTTCTGACCCCATTGTTGCATCATAGTGGGATGCAATGACTATTTTTTCACACAACCTGCTGTTAGTCAGCGGAACTCACTGCCACATGATAGCATCAAGGCTAAGAGCTCAGAGGGATTCCAGAAAGGTTCAGACATGGATGTGAGTAATGAAAACCTCCAGGGGGAGGGAAGTGAAAGGTTCTGGAAAGGCTGTAAACCTCTCTCCTTAGGGGCATAAACTAACCTCTAGCTCCTGGGATCAGCCGGGGACTTTCCCTGAGGGGCAGGTTATCCCAGCACTGCAGGGTTCTTGCACCTTGCTCTGAATCATCTGGTATTGGCCACTGTTGAAGACAGGATGCTGGGCTAGATGGGCCCATTGGTCCAATGCAGGCTAGAGAGTCCTGTGTTTCCTAGTGATCCCCACACTGCCTACCTCCTCCACTGCCGGGATCCCTTCCCAGCCTGTGCTGCCCATGCCAGCCCTGCATTAGCATCTCTGCACTAGCTCACGAGGCCCAGGAGCAGCGTGCGAGAGGTAGGCAAGCTGAGAGCATGCCCCACGCACACACGCAAGCTCACGCATAGACATGCAGGCACACACACGCAGGACCAGTTTTAGGGGCAACTGGACTTGTGGGGCGCTGGGCTCGGGGAGGCGCCGGGCTTGAGGGGCTGTTTTTGTTGCTAGCGACAAAAGGGAAAATAGAATGTTTGAAGTAAACTGTTTCTGGCATTCTGTCCGTAGCTTCATTTTTCACTAACCTCCTAGAATGCTGTCAGCTCCGCTCTGGACATTTCAAGTTATTCTTAAACGGTTTCTAGAAGCTTAGAGGAAATTAATTTTTGTTATTTGCTTATATCCAGCACGAATAACTACAGCTGTACAGATCCCAGGGTGCAAATGTATCAGCTTATATGACAGGGATAAATCACGCAGGCAAATCGTGCCTCAACGTCGTGATATGGGCTACACATGCAGATAAAAAGAAGGTACAGGCGAGTCTCATCTTACACGGGGGTTCCATTCCGCGGTTAGCACGTAAAGCGAAAGCCGTGTATAGTCAAAATTACATTGAGTTGAATAGCAGGCGAAATCGCCCGCACTACAGGTACAGTATTAAAATTGTTATTTTTCTCTTTTTTTTTGTTTTTGCTGACTGCGTAAAGCTGAAATCGCACATGTTAAATGTGCGTAAGATGTGACAGACCTGTATTCAAAAGTTTAACAAATGGGAGGGGGCATCGAAGACGCTCCTTGCCTGGGGCGCCATGTGGTCTAGAGACGGCCCTGCACTCACAATGACACACACACACGCATGGACACACACATACCCCAAGTCCCAAGGGCACAGCAGTGCCCACCTGCCAGGACAGTTAGTGTCAGCCTTAGGCCTGCCCCCTGCACTTGCCTGATGCTCAGCCCAGCTGCAGAGTTGTTCCCCAGCTGGGTTGGGGGGACATGTGCCTGGCTTCCCGGCTACCACGGCTGCTAAGCGGGCAGCCAAGCCTTCCTGCCCCTTCCCTCTTCCTAGGGGGCAGGCTGGCTCACCCGGACCTGAGCAGCTGCAACACAGCCCTTCTCCAGGAGGGGGCAGCATTGCTCCGGGGGGGGGAGACAAGGCATGTGGTGGGCAGCATTGGGGGGAAGGAGACAGGGGCAAGGGGTGAGGAGGTGCAGGAGAGGGAAAGGGCTGGGGCTGGGGGGAATAAGTGGGGAGTCAGGCCACGGAAGCAGGAGAGGTGGGGCTCTTTGTGGGGCTGCAGCAGGTGGGCTCTGCTCAGTTGTGAGGTGGGCTCGGGCTCAGGCAAGGGGAGGGGGAAGAGGCTGGGAAGGGAGAGCAGATGCCAACAGAAGAGTTCAGGGAAGGCTTGACAGCAGCAAATATCGTTTGGGACAAAAGAACTGGGGGACGCCTTCGGCTGGGGAGTTAGATGCCACGGGGATGGGCGGCACATCCAAGCCCTAGCTAGGCAGATGGGCATGTGTAGGGCTAAGAGAAGATTCCTCACCCCGAATGCGGAGATGAACCCCACACCCAAGATTTATCCCCTCTAACTTTGAGGGGCTTCCGAGTTCCCAACCCCAGCTCCAACACCCCCCTCAGCGAGAGCTTTGGAATCCAGCCCCGGACTTTGCTCTCTGTCCTCCAGCAGCGACTGCCCTGCAGCACTCCAGGCGTCAGAGCCAGGAGTCAGGTGCTGGCAGGCACGGAAGCCTTTGCTGTGTTGTACAAGTGGGGCTCTGGGCCCATCTGATCCGCCCTCATCAGTGGTTTTGTTACTTCTTCCCCGTTCTCCTCCGAGGCAGGAATTGCTTGATCTTGTTCCACGAGGAAGGAAATTCTGCTAGGAATGCAGTCTGGCAGCAAGGGGGGCGGCTGAGTCACCCAGGGCCTCCGGGCTCCTTTCTGGGAGGTCGGAAAAATGGCCCAGGTTCCTACCTGCTCGAGATGGTTCTGCTTTGGCTGCCACACCACAGCAGCAGGTCAGTTTAACCCCAGGTGGGGAATAAAGAGAAGTGACTTCAGCCTGGGAGCTGGGGAAATGCCATCTCCATTTTACAGGTGGGAAACTGAGACACAGAGCAGCTACAGACCTCACCCAGGGAGTCTATGGTAGAACAGGGAATCAAACCCCAGTCCCCTAGCCCAGGGTTATATCACAAGGCCATCAGCTCTCCCCAGCTTGTTTGATGACTGAGATGGTGGGCAAGGCCCACTGGACCAAAAGGCCCCACCTTCCTCAGGTGTGGGCAGGGCCACAGGACCCAGATGACAACTGAGCATGGGGGACAAAAACTAAGCAGAGGGATGGGGATGCAGGTAATAGGGTCAAAATGAGGGACCCAGAAGGGGGCACCAAGCAGAGCACCCCAGAGGAACTGTGGGTGGACAGATGCCTGAAAGAAGCTGCCAGTCACCGAGATCTTCCCCACCCCATCCAGCTTTCTCCTGCTGGCTTGGTGGACAGGGCCTCAGGAGACTCAAATCCCCTCTCTAGCCACAGAACAAGCACAGCATGGGGATGGCTAGGGCAAGCTTTCCTCATGCCACCTGGCTCGTTGCATGCAGGCCATCCAACAGCCGCCAGCTGGGACCTTTGCAATTTGTACCCTAGAGCCAAGCAGCCCCATATGTCATTCCCCTGAGCTGGAAGCGCTGGGCCTAGGAGGCTCAGAGTCAGACTGGCTGGCTCAGTGCATCCCTAGATGCAGCTCCAGACAGCTGAGAGGCACCCCCATGTTTTCAGCTCAGCACATGCAGGTGTGCGGGTTTATGCAACAAACGCACGGCTGGCCACCTAGACGGATCCAGCAGACACCAGCTTTCGCTTGATAAGAAGCAGCAGCAGCTGCTGCCACACCAGTGCGGCTGCAGGATCAACGGGGGGACAGAGGCACAGGGCTCTGAGTGTGTGGGGCTGAACTCCAATGGTTCCATTGAACCCTAAAATCCATGCTCTGTGCTGTCTCCTTCTGGCATTCTCTGGTGGCGGCTGAGTCTCCTGCAGCTGCTCCAGCCCTACCAGACCTTCAGTGGCAGTCGGTAGTGGTGCACCCACTGTACATCAGTGGGGGCACTGGATGGGCTTAGCCCCCAATGATCCTACAGTCCGCACTCCTCTGCCCAGTTTCCCATCTTAACCTACCAGAGACTCCCTTTCCATGCCGTGCAGTGTGTATATGGAGGGGTAGGTCGTTCTGCCTTGAGAACCTTCCAGGCCAAGAGGTCTTTTCCAGGATGGCAGGCTGGGAATCTAACTCCGTCCACAAATCCTAGGCTCCAAACACAGCTAGATGTGGCCCCTGAGCGACAGAGTTACACCGACATAGGTCTGCCGTGTGACCTGGCCTAAGTCCCAGATTTCAGGCGTAGTTAGTTACCTAAATATCCTTGAGGATCTGGGCCTGATTGATTTGCCCAAGGTCATAGAGGCAGCAGGGGGAGTTGAAAGCAGGTCTCGCTACGGGCAAGCTAATACTCTAACCCCTCCGCCACCCGTCTTCCCCACTGAATGATCCGCGGCAGTAGGCCTGGCCTCTTGACAACCCCCACTTGTTCCCCCGGGCTTCCTGATGGGAACCTATCCCCAGGTCATGCTGTAGCAAATTAACTCGCTGCCTCCCCACTAAGAAACCCACGGCCGATCACGACCAATCCAAAAAACCAGAGCCGCTCGCCCCAGTGCTCCCCCTGGGGCACAGCCCGTCTGGCATCTTCCAGCAGGAGCGAAGGTTGGCGCGGTGCACAAGCCAGGCTGAGAACCTTCTGACTCTCTGCTCCCACCCACCCCGGCTCTGGAACGACACGCTGGACAGGTTTTTCTTCGCACTTCTCGCCCGCAGCTCCCTGCCCAATGAATGATCCCCCGGGGAGGGGCATCCCTCCAGTGCCCGCTGTCCCAGCGGGTACTAGCTAGCGGTGGATGTCACATCAAGCCGGGCACTGAGCAATATAATGCAGCCAGTGTCCTGAAAGATCTGGCTGCTGGGAGGATGGGCAAGCTGTATGTGTGGGTTGCCCTGGCTGCTTCTGGGTGGGTTAGGGGGTGGAGGGTTCTTTCTATGCCCCCCCCCTTGTCCCCACACCTGCACAGAAGGGTGTTTGTTTGGGGGTGGGACAGATGATACACACCCAACAGTTGTGTGGACCTCAGCCAATCAGATTACGTTAGTCCTGCCCCTTCCCTGCATCAACGGAGCACACACGCTGGTCGGGTCATAGCGTGCACTGATCTGGACTCTGTCTAGTGCGGCTCAGGGTAAGTGCAGCCTCGTCAGGTCTGTCTCGGTCTCTGGGAAATCCAGCTCTTCTGCTGGTCAGACCTCTGGGAAACCAGCTGGGCTGCAAAGGAGGAGAGTTATCTACCGGAGGGATGGTGATTTAATCAGTACAGCACAGGAAATCAGGACCCCGGGGTTCCTTTTCTGGGTCTAGGAGGGGAGTGAAGTCTAGTGGTTAGAGTGAGGGAGTGGGAGTCAGGACACCTGGGTTCCCTTCCCAGCTCTGGAAGGAGAGTGCGTTCCAGTGGTGAGAGCAGGGAACTGGGAGTCAGGACTCCTGCGAGCTAGTCTCAGCTCCGCCACTGACTCTCTCCATGGCCTTGGCCCACTCACTTTCTCCCTCTGCCCCTCAATTCCCCCATCTGTGGAATGAGGATGATGCTAATTAACAGGGGTGGATCCGCAGCTGATGATCAAGAGTGTGTCCAGTACCTAGATCCCAGTGGGGATTAGCTGGACAGACACATACATCTACTGGCTTCCCACAGGGTGGATTAATTAATTCATAATAATTCTTAGCATTTCTACAGGGAGCTTAGCCTCAATTAGTGCTTGAGAAGCAGGGGGGGATGGAGCCCCACTAACTGGCCAATCTGCCTTACACTTTAGGGGGACTCCTGCTTTTTATGGCTGCCACCCCCAGGGCTTCACACCAGTAGGGGATCCCTGTGTCCCAGTGGGGCTGCAGGGAAGAGGGAGAGGGGTACAGAGTGGGGGAGAGGCACTGGGCACGGAGAAGAAGGAGAGCGTGCAGCCCCCAGTGCCGCGATCCCCAAGGCAATGCTCCCCCAGGCGTGCCGTGAAAGGATCTCCCATGTAAGGCTCTCCAGCGGACACCCCCCACCCCCTGCACCAGGCTCCCCGCAGACCCAATTAGAATCTCAGCTCCCTGCTCGCAATAGACTAAACAAGTTAGTTCTGCCTGGCGGCTCGCTGGGCCGCGGTCACGAGCAAGTGCCGCCGGGAGATGGAGGCAGGAGCCAGAGAAGGAGGCCATCTCCGGGCTGGTGGCAAAGGCTCCAGCTCCGTGCCAAAGGCCAGGCTGGGAGAGGCAAGCTGCAAAAGGCTCGGGGGGCATCTCAGACTTTCCTCCCAAGATGTTTGAGTTAAAAAGCAACCCGGAACCTCGAAACAGTCCGAATAAAAACCCCCGTGGTTCTCAGTTCCCCTTGGCGCCTGTCCAAGGCCTGTCTTCCAGCCTGTGTCACAGACTGCGCCCTCCCATACCCCAGCTGGGTGCCGTTTGAGAAAGAGAGGCTAGCGAGGGGGCCTGGAAAGCAAGGGGTTTGGGGCTGGCTGGTGCTGAGTGCTGAGAACTAGCCCTCCTACCTTAATCGGATCAGGCTTGAGGAAATCAGTCTGTCGAAGGCAGCTGTTTTGGGATGCCGAGGGGACAGTTAAGTCTTCCCGGGGGGGGCCTCACCCCTCCCTCTGCCTTTCAGAGCTGTCTGCTGGCAAAGACGACGCAATGCTCCTGGGGGATGGGATGGACAAACATTCCCTCACCCAAGAGATTCTCAGTCAACTGCCTCTGGCCCAGCAGGTGAGTGGTGCCACGGAGCGTGGGAGGAGGGGGGCACCATAGGCATCCCTGCCCTGGGCATCTTGGGGCATGGGTGGAAGCGTTTTTCAGGGGGTCCTTGCAGGCATCATGGGTATTTTAAGGATAGTCTTGAGCACCAAGGTGAGCGTTTCAGCCTAGCAAGTGGGGGGTGGTGATTTGGGGATCACCCTGGGCACTGTGAGGGGGTGATTTGGGGCACTCGCAGCACCAAAGTGGGTGATCTGGTTTTCCATTGGGTTAACCCCAGTGATAGCCAGCAGCATGAAGTCCCACAGGTATGCCCCACTATTATCAAGTAGCAGGACGTCCCACAGGTTACCCTCAATAATGGCAGAAGTCCCATAAATTAATCCCAGTAATCCCCAGTGACAGAGAGTTCCACAGGTTAAATCATTTCCAGTAGCAGTGAATTCTACGAGTTAACTCTGATAATAATATCTAGTGGCAGGGAGTCCCACAGGCTATCCTCAGTAATATCTCACTGCAGTCAGTCCCACAGATTAACCCCTGTACTATCCAATGGCAGTGGATCCCACAGGTTAAACTGAGTAATATCCAGTTGCAGTGAGTTCCATGAATTAACTTCAATAATAACCTGGGGCAGTGAGGCCCCACAGCTAATCATGTTAATATCTAGCAGCAGTGAATCCTCTGGGTTAACCCCACCAATATCCCGTGACAGGGAATCCCACAGGCTCACCTCAACAATGTCACACAGCAGCAAGTTCCATATATGCGTTTCAATAACAACTACCAGCGTAACCTTCTCTACTCTTACCATAGACAACAGCCTGGGGGACGCTGGGCACAATCAAACTCTACCTGGGCTTTGACGCGGAGAGCGATGTTCAGCATCTCGTGGAGGCCATCGCGGGCAATGGTAATGCAATCCCACCACAGAGGGGTGCGGGGAGGGGATCCCAGTAGGCAGCTGAATATTCACACCCAGTTTTCCTGCTCCCTTGCTACAGGCGCTGACCATGGGGCCATCCTGGATGTGCTGACCAATCGGACCAACGCCCAGAGGCAGCAGATCACCAAGGTGTTCCAGGCCCTCACCAAGCAGGTAATGGGAAGGGCCCTGGGGGGGTGCTGGGCTGGGCTGTCAGCAGCAGCGATGCTGTCTGTCTGGGGCTGGTTTCAGGCACTGGAGTCTGTCTGCCCTGCAGAGACATGCCCTAGTGCACAAGGTGGGGTCGTGTGCCAGACATTTGGCAATGCACCAGCCATGCAGAAGACAGAGCAGCCGCTCAGCAGGCTCCTTTCTGTGTCCCCCTGCTCCTTTGGGTTCAACCCCCCACCCTGTCATATTAATAATCCAACACATCCTGGTTGCCTCTACGCTGCACAACGGGCCACTGCAATTCTCACTGTGACTGCTCTGATCCTCCTATGGCCATAGCCCAGGCCCCAGCACTTGCGCCAATGGAGAATCTCCATTAGCTGTGAGCAGTATAGGGCGTATGACACATTACCAAATCTCTCCACTAAGGGACAGCGGTGCATCCAGAGACATTGGCCACCTCAATGCAACCCTTTTCCTTTCTCTAGAGGCTTCCATCTGAAACTCTGTGCAAGTAATATTTGGTAACCTTTGCAGCTCCCCTGTATGGGAGCCCTTACTCTCGTCGCTTAACAAATGGGGAAACTGAGGCTGTGCTGAGGTTACACAGCAAGTCAGTGGCAGAATTGTGAATACAGCCCTGGAATCCTGACTTGCTGTCTCTTGCTCTACCCACTGGGTCACACACTCTCCCAGAACCCAGGGTCTTGGCTAGTTTCATGCTCCAACTGCTAGACCAGCCCACTTGGGGCGATCATTCGTAGGGCCCCGAGGAAGGGAGCAACCAGAGGGTCCCCCAAATGCATGAAGCCTCCTGTCTCAGGGGAGTTGGGGCCTGGAGCTAGGCAGCTGCTTGGCCTCAGCTGCTCTGATCCTTCCGGGGCTCTCTTCCAGGACCTGCTGAAATCCATGGAAGCGGCTCTGTCTGGGAACCTGGAGCGGGTCATCGTGGGGCTGCTGAAGCCTCCGGCTCAGTATGATGCTCATGAGTTGAGGGCGGCCATGCAGGTACGGCCTGGGGATGCAGCTCTCCCTTGGGAGGCCGGTGGGGTGCATGTGGCCCTGCTCCCAACTCTGTGCCTGGTTGCGTCCAGCAGCGAGGGGCCCACCAGAGAGATTATAAACATAGGTGGAAAATACCCAGAGGAGTTTCGACAAATTCATCCGGTCAGTGGGAGGGGTCCAAGGAGCAGGAAGAGTTGGGAGGGGGCAGTGAGTGAAGGGCTTTCAAAGGGGATATAGCAGCAAGAAAGCTCAAGGGGGTTTTAGACTGGCCAAGTCAAGGCATTGGGATGTGATATCATATGTGATGTCTATTGTGGTAGAGGCCCCATGGCGCCGGGCGCTGCAGACACACAGAGGGAGACAGTCCCTGCCCCAAGCAGCTCACAGTCAGAACAGACCAGACAAAGAGTTGGAGGGGAAACTGAGGCACTCTGAGCAGAAAGGACTTGCCCAAGCTCACCCAGCTAGTCCATGGGCATAGAATCCAGGTATCCTGCCACTCTGGGGTGACACCTTGGAGGGAGGTCCGAGAAGAGCAGCACAGACAAGGAGGGTGGCAGGAGCCGTACAGAGAGGTTAGAAGGGGGATGTGATAACAAGTGGCAAATGCCATCACCGTCCCGAGGACTAGGTTGCCACAAAGCAGCGTCACTGCTCACAGGGCTGCCCATCCCTGCTCCTGGCTCAGTGCTTCCCCTTCGGGCTGGCTCTATCAGTCCCCTATTCTAGTGCAGCCAGCAGCAGGCTTGTCCTCATCCCTTAGCTGTGCCAGCCACTCCTGTTCCAGCCGCTCCTGTACCCACTCTGTGCCCTTTGCTTTCACAGGGCATGGGCACTGACGAAGATGCTTTGATTGAAATTCTCTCCACTCGATCCAACCAGCAGCTCAGAGAAAGCCTGGCCTTTTACCAGTAAGGTAAAAGTGGGGCGGGGAAGGCCAGGGGCTGTGAGGAGAGCCCCAAGTTAGCGCTATCTGAGCTTGGGAGGAAGGGCCTTGTTACCCTGAGGACATTTGGAACCATGTGTCTCTGGAGCCAGCTTGGATTCTTTTTCTTGGGAAATTTCGATGAAAATCGAGGAGAGGGGAAATAATTTTGTCATCTATCAGCCAGGCTCCTTGCTTGGACTACATCTCCCATGATGCACCATGCTCTCCCCTTTGGTGGTGCATCATGGGACTCACTGGCCATGATGCATCATGGGAAATATAGTCCAGCCGGGGAGCCTAGCCCGAGAGGGGAACATAGGGAGCATGAGGCATCTGGACTACAACTCCCATGAGGCACTGCAATAATTGAAAGAGTTCAGTTTGGGGGCATTCTGCTTTTCAATGAAAAATGAACCTTTTCTGTGGGGGAGCAGACCTGTCTTGTGATTATTATTTTTTTTTTAGTCAAAACCCCAATTTTCTGTTAAAAAACAGTTTCAATGACAAATTTTGGACCAGTCCTATGTGGTCGCACATGAAGGTAGATTTCTGTCGCCGCACCCCAACGCTGGAGTATATATACAGGCTTCTGTGGCCACCCTACCAAAGGTGGTCCTTTAACTCAAGCTGAAGACGATGCTGCTTTTAGCTCCAGAGGTCTCTTGGTTTGATCCCTGCACCTGTTCTAGCTGGCAGTGGTGTTACCCATGCAAGCCACCTTTAACCAGGGTGATTTCTCTGTCTCCAGATTTTAAAGCAGACCCTGAAAAGGACATAACCTCGGAAACCAGCGGTTGGTTCAAGGAAATTCTCCTGGCGCTAGCAAAGGTAAAACTTTGCCTGGTTCCTTTTCTGCATGACCTGAATGGGCATGTACACTGGGGACCACTGCTCAGCCAGAGGAACCAGCAGAGCAAGAGTAGGCGGGGGCAAGCCCTCACCCATCTACTTTACCATCTCCAACACTCCCTTCGCTCAGCATTTGTGGGCATCACGGTACATACAGCTACTGACAAACAGACAAGCTTCCACCCAGCTTGAGTCCCAGCTTTGTTTCTGTTATTTACCACAGCCACCCAAGGGTCCTCTAGTGGCTGAATACTGTAACTGCGAGTAGACATACCATTATGCGGGTTGTGGGGTGAGGGATGCCACCTCTGACCATGTCACAAATCTGTCTCTCCGGCCTTCTACCCTGCAGGGGAAGTGTGAGCACTACACTGGGATCATCGACTATGCCCTGATACAGCAGGATGCTGAGGTGAGCCTTGGGATGTGCCCGAGTTGGGAGTGGGTGCAAGAGTTGTTGAAATCCTACTGCTGGACTGATTCCCTGCCTCACGGGGTCCCCATGGATCCTGGTCAGTTACCCTACAGAGCTGCCTTGGGGAGGGGTTGCTTTGCTGCCTCCAGTGGCAGCAGTCAGTACTGCACCTTGCTGTACTCCGGCCACATGCCGCCGTAGTGGCACGATTGGCGCCAATGAGCGGCTGCCCCTGCCCATTGCACCTGTTCGTCCCTGTGTTGCTGGATCACATGCCCCCTGTGTGCCTCAGGGCCAAGCTTCCCCAGCAAAGCCAAGCTCAGTGCACCTCTGCTCAGAGCTGCCTCGTTATGGCTCTGGAATAGGTGCCCCCAGTCCCATCTTGCTGCATCCCAGAACACAGTGGGGTTAATTCCAGGCTAATGGGGAAGACCCCTTGCGGGGAGCCACTTCTCGCAGCACCCGCAGCCCATCACCGCTCTCCTCCTCCTTCCAGGCTCTTGCAGACCCAGGAGCCAGGAGCGAGGGAGCCGGTGAGAGGACGTGGATAAGCATCTTCACCCAGCGAAGCCCCGAGCATCTCCGCAGAGGCAAGACCCAGGCACCCTGCTGCACGGAGCCCCTGGTGTCGCGCACAGCTGGGAGCTGGCAGAGGGAGTCGGGGCACTTCTCTCTCTGTCCATGTGGCCCGACCCAGGGATACCCCTGGAAATTGAATCATAGAATCATAGAATCTCAGAGCTGGAAGGGACCTCAGGATGTATCTAGACCAACCCCCTGCTCAAAGCAGGACCAATCCCCAACTAAATCAATGGACTCCTGGAAGCAGGGTGCGGCTGGGCAAGGCCAGCCCCACGGCAGCGGAGGAGAAGCAGCAGTGGCCACCTCACTGTCCACTCAGGTGTGGACCTGCGGCCCCCCTGTCATGACAAGAGTGCTGGTCGGGCCAAGTCTGAGTGAGCGGTGTCATGATCTGATGCATGGGGTCCGAGTGCTGCTTAGGTCTGACCCATGGTCAGTGGGGTGGCCAGCACTGCGCCTCCTTACCACTGCCGTGGGGCCGGCTCTTGCCCCATGGCTCCCCATCGGGGGGCTGCCCAGCCTCCAGTGGCCCTTGACCCCTCTGCTGTGCTTTCAGGACTCACTCAGCAACAGCCTGGAGACCTGCTCCAAGCAAGGGACGCTGCAGTGGGTACCTGCCCGGGAGAGCCAGCCAGGACGGGGGTGGCAGGTGCATACCATATGAAATGTCTGGAGGCGTTCTGGCCCCAGGGTAGATGTGATCCTGTCGGCAGCACTGTATTTTACCCCTGTCACTCGTTTCACTCCGCAGGGAGGGAATAAACCCTACCTGTAAGAGTGCAGTGTGGCTGTATATGCAGTGTGTCCCTACCCCAGGAGTGCTTTGCTGATACAGAGTCCCGGGCTGCCCCCCCGGCAAAGCGCGCCACATGCAGGCCAGGACTAACTTTCCCCTTTCCAACTCCGGTAGTGTTCGGTCAGTACCGGAAATCCCACGGGCTGGAGGTGGAGGAGACCATCTGCAAGCGCTTCCAGGGAGACGGCCAGGCGGCCATGCTGGCCCTAGGTAAGCACTCAACCGGGCTGCGGCTGGGTCCCCTGAACCTGAGAGCGCCATCAGCCTAGTGCAGTCCAGAGAGGCAGAATGGCCCAGGGGTTAATGTGCCAGCTGGGGACTTGTGCTCTGCTAGAGACTCACAGGGTGACCTTAGGCTAGTCGCTCCGTGCCTCAGTTTCCCACAGGGGACCATAGCATTTAACTGCATCACAGCGGGTTGGGAGGATCGATCCGCTAAAGCCTGGGAGGTGCTCAGGGATGGCAGCCGGAGAAGTAGAAGAGAACATTTAGTGGGAGTCGCTATTGCAAATTCCCTGTTTTCTGATGACGTCACTCACTGGGTGAGGGCCCCATTTTTAAAGGACTAATCCCTAGCGAATGGACGGGGTACACATGGTGGAGACATGAGTGATGAGCGTGGCATGCGGCCATCAGAAGGAGGAGGCGTGGATGGTTATAAGGACCCTGCTTGACTCAGTCTATAATGCTCAATTGAGTCACATAGGTTATACGTTCTGTGGGACAGGAACTGGTTTTGGACAGCACCTTGCGCAATGTGGGCCTGGGCCAAGCTACTTGTTTATTTATTAATCCGTTCTAAACAGATCCTGCAGCGTCAAGCGGGAGAGCCAGGCTCTGGGCTGCATTCGAGGCCCAGAAGAACATGAGCACGAGCATGCGCGTAGGCACAAAGGTTTCTGGGCTCAATAGGTGACTCGGGGCTGGCACCGAGCTGCCTGGCCTTAAGAGACAAGATGAGCAATTGCTGCCCCTGGGGCATGGGGACAAATGCCACCTGCTTTCTAAGGAGCACTGCCGTCCGCTGGCCCCTCCATGTCAGCGCAGTTCCTAGAGGGCCGGCACTAGCCTCGCAGACGCCAGCTGCAGCGTTGTCTCCAGCGAGCCCCCCGGGCCAGCAGCCCACATTGAGTGGCTGAGCACTGAAGGGGTCATGGGGGTTGAAGCATGCTGGGAACGGGACAGTGTGGTGCTGGCCCTACACTTGGGAGGGTGGGGGGAGAACAGAGGACATCAGTACTAAACCCAATCGTGGCTCTGTATCAGTTCTGTAGTCCCTTAGGACATGACAGGTGACACCATGCTGCAAGGCAACAGCAGCGAACCCCAGGGCAGAGACTCCTACTCTGACAATCTCCACCCCTGTCATGTCAGCTATGGGAGAATCTCCAGGCGCTGTGTACAGTACAGGGCTTATGACACACAGTGGAGCAGTTCTGATTCCACCCAGCAAAGGGCAGTGGTGCCCCATGCATGCCAGCCAGCATGTGCCACGGTTTGAACCCTGAGCCCCTCTCTCCTTTCAGCCTCTGTGTGCAGGAACACCCCACACTACTTCGCCGAGAGGCTGCACAATGCCATGAAGGTGAGTCGCCTTCAACTTGCGCCGGTGCATCGGCAGCATATGGGCCCAGCCTCCTTTTGGGGCAGCCTGGCAGTGATGTTCAGGCTGCAGGGGGTTCTCTGAATGCCACAAAGGTCAGGCAGGGTCTTTAGCCAGTGAGACGGGGGCCGATGCTGCATTAGCTCAGTCTGCTAGCCGGGGGCAGATACTGGGCTGTATGGACTAACGGGGATACAGTGACCCCTACCTCTGGAATTTGGGGCTCCACTTCCCCTCTATTAGCAGCTGGAATTTCTCCATCTCCCAGCCTGAGCATGCACCTTCCCTCCCCCGACAGGGCCCCGGCACCGATGACAAAGTCCTAACCCGCATCCTGATCTCCCGCAGTGAAACCGACCTGCTGAGCATCCGCTCTGAGTTCAGGAAGCGCCATGGGAAGTCTCTGTACTCCTGTCTCCAGGTCAGCACGCTGCGCCCCACCCCCACCCCCAGACAGACCCAACAACAGCGTGGCCTGGAACCCAGGGCATAGAGCCGTTAGAGCAACCCCCCCGCACCCCTCAGGGGGCGGAGACAGACCCAACAACAGCGTGGCCTGGAACCCAGGGGCATAGAGCCGTTAGAGGAAGCCCCCCACACACACACTGTGGGCCTGACTCCCAGATTCTCTGCTCTACCCACTACACCCCACTTCCCTCCCAGCACCAGGTCTAGAACCCAGGAGGCCTGGCTCCCAGCCCCTTGCTGAGTGAGAGCAAGACCCAAGCCTGCTCCTTGGAGTCAAGCCTAGAATCCGGGCCCTCCACCAACAACTTTCCTGTTCTAACCACTAGACCGCGCTGCTTTCTTCCAGTGCTTAGGCTGGAGAGGAGGAGCGCTTCCCCCACCCTTGGGAAATGCCTCATTGTTCTTTCCTTGCTCCAGGTGGAGACGAGAGGCGATTACCAGGCAGCGCTGCTAGCCTTGTGCAGGGCGGAAGACCTGTAGGGCGGCTGCGAGCTTCGGCCCATTGGCCTGCAGAAAACGGTGGGAAGCAGTGCACCGGGGAGGGAGGGAAGCATGAGTCTGCCTCATGGCATCGGGTTCATTCCTCTGCCGTTTTATCACGGAAACAGCCACAAGCTGCACTCAGCAGGGTGCATGTATGCTGCAGTTGGGGCATGTGATCGCATACCCGAGCCTGGAATAACAAGAGCAGGGATGGGTGGCTGCCCGGGCAAGCCCTGCCCTCCCAGGACCCTGGATACTTGAGTGGCCTCCACCCATGCAGTACTTCAATAGGTACGGGCATCACTGCTGTTGTTACTGGAGCGAGCTGGCTAGATCCCCTCTGCATGCTCTGCAGTCACACCTCCCCATGGCAGGGGAGACCATTTTTTAAATCAAGGCTGGAGGTTTTGCTAAAAGCTCTGCCCTAGGAATTGTTTCGGGGCAGGGCTCTGGCCTAGATGATCACAATGGTCCCTTCTGGCCTTGGACTCTAGGAATACCAGGACGTGCAGCCGTCCTGGGGCTGAGAAATCAGCAGTGCTGCCAATTCTTGTGATATTATTGAAATCCCAGTTCCAGGAGTCATGTGATTCTGGGGGACCGTTGGCTTGCATTTTCAAAACAGACTTTGTCCACGGAAAGTTTTCCAGTATCAGCTTAAAATGTTTTGTTTTTTTTTAACCCAATATAGTTATACTGGTATAACCTCCTCCATGGACATGCCTATCCTGGTGCAAGAGGGCCATTTAGCTATGTCACTTGGGAAGAGGTTTAAGTGAAATCCACCCCCTCCCATTCTACTAAAATAAAAGAGGCCACACCCAGGGTTACCCTAGTATTTCTCTTCTCTGGCTAATTCTCATACCTAGCTCTGCTACTGAGCTTTTCTTCAGCAGAGCGCAAAGTGCTTTCTAACAGAGGGCAGTGTTCCTATCGCCATTTTACAGATGGGGCAACTGAGGCATAGAGCAGGCAGTGACTTGCCCAAGGTCACCCAGCAGGCCAGAGCTGCCATGTCCTCCTAGTCTAGCGCTCCAGCTGTTAAAACACTGCTGTGTAGACATGTTCTCAATTTTTAGCCCTTGGGCTTGAGAATGTGACCTGAGGGAAACCCTCATGGTTCAGAAACCGGGGCCTGGGGAACCAGGCGCCAGACTCCAAATTTATTATTTTTGAACAATCTCATTTTTTTTTTAGCCAAGCTTGTGATCTTTACTGGCCTGATACCTGGTGTTTGATCCCTTGACTTTGGCAACAGAGAGTCGGGAAAATTGAATCTCTCTCTGGCCTGGCCCCTATTAAAATTTCTACCTTCATAACTGTCAATCAGGAGGTGATTTGTTTTAACCAGTCTAGTCAGACCAATGGGTCAAATCGTACCGTGTATACCAGTGTGAAAGCACCTTATGCTGGTATGGCTGATTCCCCTTCTCATATAGGACTAGCTATGCTGGCATAATGCACCTCTCTCCTCCTATAACTGCATCCCCACTAGGGCCAGGCCTACCCTATAGATCAGTGGCTTTCCAGACAACTGCACCCCTTTGAGGAGTCTGATTTGTCTTGTGTACCAAGTTTCAGCTCACTTGTGCTTACAAAAATCAAACCTCAAAAAACAGGCGTGTCACAGCCACGCCATTACTGCCCAGTTGCTCCCTTTTGACCATATCATTCTAGCAAATGCATGGACTGGTGTATAAATATTGTACTTACATTTCAGTGGGAGCCTTGGCTGAAGCCAGAGCCTCAGGCAGCGGGGCTGAAGCATGCAGTTCAGCTTTGCGGGTCCCCCTGTGATGGGGGGCCCCGGGCAGTTACCCCACTTTCCTCCCCCCCCCCATGCTGGCCCTGCACACGCAATCCCTCTAAACCCATCCCATGACCCTCCTAGGGGCTGAAACCCGCGGGCTGAGGATGAGAGGGATAGCTCGGTGGTTTGGGTATTGGCCTGCTAAACCCAGGGTTGGGAGTTCAATCCTTGAGGGGGCCACTGAGGGATCAGAGGCAAAAAAAAAAAAAAAAAAAAAAGATAGTTGGGTCCTGCTTTGAGTAGGGGGTTGGAACTAGATACCTCCTGAGGTCCCTTCCAACCCTGATATTCTATGAAACATGAATCTAGATGAGTTGAGTACCCCCTGGAAGTCCTCTGCTATAGACTTCTGCCAACATATAGCTGAGAGCTGCCCCTTTAAGGCCAGGGCTACCCTGACCTCAGCTGGTATAGCTATGGTGGGGGGAAGCAGCATGATCCCCGAGCTGTACCCCCACTGTATATGCAGTTCTACCAGCATTGCTCATTTCACTGGGCAGGGCAGGAAAAGTGCAGCTGTGCCAGTGTAAGCATGCTTTGCTGTTCTATCACTGTAACAGGGCCCCAGCTGCAGGGTGGGGTTTGCTGCTTTAATTATACCAGGCTATAGTTCAAAGTGGTACAACTTTCTAGCAGAACCACATGTGCATGTCTGGCCCCACTCGCAGTGGTACGGACTCCGAGTGCCTGGGTGGAAGGGTGGTGCTGTTATCCCTCTTACATGGATGGGGAGCCAGCGCCCAGAAAAGCGATGTGATTGGCCCAAGGCCAGGCTGGGGGTTCTGGTAGGACTGAATGCTGCTAGAATCAAGCGCTCGCCCTGTTCGTTTCCTGGAAAGAAGCCGATGGGAGGCCCTGCCGCTCTGCTGAACCGAATCACTCCCCCAAAGTGAAACAAGCATCATTTAAACAAATAAATGATGAAACCCTTGGTTATGGAAAGAATGAAGCAGCCATCCCTTTTAATTTTCTCAGCCCAGAGGTGGCATGATGCAGGCAGGGTGACCAAGGATCCAGTGGCAGAACCAGGAAGAGAACCCAGGAGTCCTGACTCCCAGGCCTTCTCTACACTCCTCTCCAGAGTTGGAAACGCAACCCAGGCATCCTACCTCCCAGTCCAGGGGTCAGCTGCTCAGTGACACCTGAAAGAGTCCACTGTTGCTGCAGCACCATGTATGGTTTTTAGGCAGGTCCTACATAAGCAGCGACTTTTTAAATGTACCTTTTGCTGGCAATGGAGACTAGCAGATGACTGACAGGCTGGCAAAGGGGGCCTTGGAAAATCTAGAAGAACTAAATACATTTGATTCCTGGCTCAGTTGCTCATACCAAGGCACTGTCAGTTTCCCACACGGGTGCTCTGCTGGGCTTGGCTGAGGTTAGGACTGAGAGAGGTTGTGCTACTGAGGTGCATCGTTGGGCTGCTCGATTGGAACAAACCGAATGAAGGCTTGTCTACACTCAAAAGTTAATTCAGATTAAGGTGGGGCATGAATTTAAATTGCAGTAGCTATTCCCGAATAGAGACACTGATTCTGGCAGAAGAGTGCCTTCTCTCCTTTTTATCTTAATCCAGATTAAACTACAGCAAAACAAGTTCCCTCAATCCAGACTCAGCATCCACACAGGATGCTAATCAGGTATAGCTATTACAGAGTAACTCCCAGTCCCATGGACAAGCCCAGACACCAAAATTGGAGAGTGGACAGAGAAGCAGGGGGGGATGGGTTCAGTCCTGACGCAGAACATGCTCTTCTGCTAGTGACCTGCAGGAAGGGAGTTTGTCGAGTCTCAGTCATCTCCAAAGGTGGCCGCATCCCACAAAGACACGGCAGGCAGCCCGTTTTGGAGGCCCCAACAGTTGGAAGGAAAAGGCTGCTGGGCTCAAGACGTGCTTTGGTCATGGGTGAGACACCAGGGACTTTCACTTTTTATTCGCTGTTGCCACCAAAACAACAAAAACCCCTGACAGTCTTCACTGTTTATGTAGGACCTACCTAAAAGCACTGTACCTGGCTTGCAGAGGAACAGCTCCCACTGGAATTTAATTGGAATTTGGAGAGGTGGGGGTATTCTTTGCAAGGGGCAGAATGTCCCCCCCCACTCACCCATGCTGGATGGACAAACAGATGGACATTCCCCCCACCTCGGGGGAGACACAAACACCCAGCAGACTGGAGTCCGAGGGTTGGATTGGACAGACGAGCCCTGGAGGCTGACATACAGAAAGTCATCACCCCAGTCCTAGGAGACAGACACGGCCCATGAGCATCCTAGGAACAAGCCCCCAGCCCCCCAAACCATCACACCAGCACCCTAGGGAAAGACACTTTTATTTCCAAATGTCTAAGGCAGTGTTACAAATAACGGAGAGTAGAAAAGAAAGAGTAAAACTCATCGAGCCCGAGAGTGTCAGAGCTTGGGGCCAGAGCCCAGCCACCTGTGAAAGGGAGTGCCCAGGCACCTACCGCAGAAGGTTCGTTAGTATCCTCAAGGTTTGATCCTGATCCCATTCAATCCACGGGGTGGAGGTGGGGGACGTCACAGGATAAGGAGTTGCAGCTTTTCTGGGAAGGAGGCTGTCTAGATGAGGACAAGGGATCGGGCAGAACCAGAAAAAGACAGGAACAAGAGATGCTTCTTGTGGGATATCGGCCATTTTTGTGGGCTCAGCCACTGCTGACCCGCTGGAATGGCCAGCAAGCATCTCAATCAATTCTCCTCCTCCCTGGTAGGCGCTGTGATCCAGTGTGCAGTCACCTGGGAGCTGGGGTAGCCGCGCTCTCCCCCACTCGAGCTGGAAGTCCTGCTGTCTGCTGCTAGACCAGGAGCGTCCTGTGTCACTCAGCGTCTTGCAACAGAAGGGGCTCCGAGTACCCCCCACGACCCAGCTAGGTGGCTACTGATGCCAATGAGGTTTGGCCCAGACAATGACCCACCGTCCCTCCTCGGGCTGTGTTCCACAGGGCCTGGTTTAAACCCTCCCTGCTGGAGGGAGGACGCTGCCACAGTGGAGAGGGCTAAGGGAAAGCTTTGTCCCAGCAGGGTGTTTACATCCAAACCCTCCCCCTGGCTCCTAGGCTCTGAGCGCTTTACTCTGCAATTATTTCAATGCACCCTGAAAACGTGCTTCCTGCAGCTCGGATCGCATCATTGGGCTGGACAGAGAGTTCTGACCCGACAGATTCCCCTCCCCCGCCACAGATCCACTCGCTGCCTTAGTTAATTAGAGCCGACGGCCTTGCCCGTAGAATTCCCAGCGGCACTGTCGAGTGCAGGATCAGGCCCATTCAAGGGGAGACTAGATGGGATTGACGGGGGTGGGGGAGGAATGTGCTTGTCCAGAGTCTGTGCTCGCCCTGCCATGAAAATCGAAACAAGGAGGCAGCAACTCATTGGCTACCTTCTGCATCCTCCTGTCTGCGCCAAGGCCGTGCAGAGCATTCCTTCCACCTGCGGCAGGAGAGGGACACACTTTTGTAAGTGCTCCCCCTGCCCCAGAGAGCCTGCACTGAATTCACGAGAGGCACCGGGCAGCTGCCTGGCACGCTTGGTGGATTAGCTGCCCCTGCCCAAGGGAGGCCGGCGGCTGCCACTTCGTCCCTGTTAAATAAGCCTCTGTGTTTTCACAGCATCACAGCTGCTTCTCTCTGGGGATTCCAAAGCATCTGAGGAAGGAGTGGGTGCACCGGTACTATCACCCCCTTTTCTCCCCTCCGCCTCGCTTTATCAGATGGAGAAATGGAGGAACGGGGGGCGGGACGGGGGGGGAAGAGAAAGCAACTTGCCCCAGCATCCCACTGCAAGTCAGGGTGAGAGCTGGGAATGGAACCCAGGAGTCCTGGCTCCCACCCACACCCTGCTCTAAGCACTGATCCCACGTCCCTCCCAGAGCTGGGACTAGAACCCAGGAGTCCTGGCTCCCAGCCCCAACCTGCTCTAAGCACTAGACCCAACTCCACTCCCAGAGCTGGGAATGGAACCCAGAAGTCCGGGCTCTGATCACTGAACTCTCTGCCTCTACCACAGAGCTCTGCAGGGAAGAAGCTCAGAGGGAGCCAGAGGGTGTGAGCTGGGAGAGGAGAACACTCGGCATTTTTGGTGAGAGCTCAGAAGTACGAGGTACAGCTGAGGGCGTCGGGGGTGAGGAGAAACTGCAGCCGATGCACAGCCCAGCTGGACTCTGCCCTGCAAGGTCTCTCCCAGCCCTCATGCGCTGCAATACACAGGCCAGGGGCCGGGGAAAGGCCAGCAGCATGGCCCGAAGTTTCACCCCCACAGTGCGGGAGCCAGGACTGAGTTCTTAGGGAAGCGGGTCCTGTGCTGGGGAGGGCGGCGGGCGGGGGAACCAGAGGCGAGGCGAGAAAGCCCCGCAGGGGCTGTCGTCTGGGAGTCTTTATGGTGACATGGCAGGACCGTGGGAGGGCGAGGGGTCCGAAAGCAGCAGGCAGAGGGTGAGCAACTCTAGAGGAGGACGCAGTCCGACTCCTGCTTGTGTCTCTGCCTGCGTTCCCCAGCCGGCCGGCTGGACGGCTGAGCTCTCCCCTGAAACCAAAAAGAGACGAAAAAGCAGCTGCTGCCTTCAGCAATCTCAGGGTGCTTTTCAGACCAGTCCCATTCCCCTCCCCACCAATATCCTCTCCTAGGAGGGGGCAATGGAAGCAAAGAGAGGGGACATGGCCTGGAACCCAGGTGTCCTGGCGCCAGCTCCCTGCTCTAATCATTAGGCAATACTCCTTCCAGAGCTAACAATCTGAGTCAATGGGTCCCAATTTCCAGGACTGCACCCTCCATAGGCATCTCCCCCCCGGCATCCTCCACGGGCTTGGGAACAGAACCCAGGTGCCTGGCCTCACTTCCAGGCTCCACTCGCTGTCCTGCTGCAGTGGAGACCACCGAGGCTTTGGAGTTAGATTCCCATGCAAAGCCACAGATCCCCGCTCCGCCCTCTGCCACAGAGCACAGGCCTGCAGGCCGTAGCTAGGCCGTGGGGAGGAGGAGACAGAATTGCACAGGACGGAGTAGCAGTCCCAGCACCGCCGAGTGTGACCGGCACGCCATCCCCACGCAAGGGGGAATACTGGTATGATCCGCAAGAGGAACGGTCGGTCTGAGCTGGGCAACTCCTGGGTGCGAGGGTTGAAGGGAGGCTGGAATGGGCCCACCCTGCCCCACCATGCAGGAGGCACGAGTTCGAGTCTCCCTCGCCGTAGGAGGGTGCCACCCCCACAGCACCCCCAGTCTAGGAGCAGCGCTGACAGGCTCCCCAGCAGCCCGGAGGAAGGAAGGTCCTCACAGCAGGGGAGTGGGATGGGGCTGCAATGTATTCTGGGAGGGATGCCAGGGCCCATTACCTGCGCAGGAGGCGTTGCTGGCTGCTGCTGCCGCTGATATTCCTCCTGCTGCAGCTGGCGCGCAAGCTCTAGGTCGCTCAGGGCAGAGGGGCCCTGCTGCTGTTGTTGCAAGGACAGGGCTATCATGTAGTCCTGAGGGCAAAGGTCGGGGGAGACATGGTCAGTGCTGGGACTTCCAGGGAGTGAGATACACGGAAGAAGAGATCTTATTTCCCAGAGAGTTCCAAAGCCCTACACAAATGTGCATGTACAGGATCACTCGCCCAGTGCTGGCATGCAGCCACCTCTGGGGAGCAACGCAGCAGTCATTTAACAGCGCTGCAAAACACTTAGGGGCAGGAACTAGACACAAGTCGCTGAAGAGGTACGTCAGTCTCAACAGGCCTCTGCATGAATTCACTTCAGCGGTGATTATCAGGGGTGGGGGGTTTGGAAGGCTCAGAGGCTCTGGGCTAGGCCACCTGTCCGCAATGACCCTCTCTCCTCCTGGAGGGTCTATCACCCTTGCTCTATGGGGAGTGTGTGTGCAGGGGGGAGATGGAAGCTCAGAAGGGTTAAGAGACAGAGCCACCCAGACAGATTCCGAGTTCCTATTTCCCTCACTGACCACCCAGGACAGCTCCCAGGAGCGCTGGCTCCCAGCGTCACCCCACTCTAACCACTAGACAACATTGTCCTAAAGATAAGGATCCTGCTACAGTAGATACCGATTCCTGGAGGTGACACATTTCAGTCAGAAGAGCAGGGGAGCTACAAATTCCATTCTCTAGGCCACATATCCTGCCTGGAACTGGAAAGGAACCCAGGAGCTTTGAAGCCCAGTCTCCTCCCCCGCCTCTCTAACCACTAGACCCCCCCACCTCTCCTCTCCCAGAGCTAGGAACTGAACCCAGGAGTCCGGAAGCCCAGCCCCCTCTGCTCTAACCACTCAGCTCCGGTACTGTAACTAACCACCTCCCAGCGCAGTCTGGCCTCCGCTGAGCCATTTGTTTCCTACCTGGTCCACCTGCCTCTGCTCCTGGGGGGAGCTGCCGGCCGCCTCCTTCCCCAGGGTGTGGCTCAGGTGGAACTCGGCGTCACAGAAGCAGCTGTCCCCATCCACGTTGTGCAGGCTCTCCCAGGTCACCTTCTCCTCCTGCAGGAAGCCCTGGTCCGTGACCAGCAGATACAGGTGGCCCTGTGGAGAGATGAAGAAGAGACAGCGTCCACGTGACAGCCCTCGGAGGGCGGGCGGAGCAGCAGCCTGTGATTCACTAGGGCACAGAGACCACAACCCCTGGGGATGTTGCAATCAAGGGGTCACCATCACTCAATCCTTTCCTGCCTTGCATGGAGGTAAATGGGCTACTGAAGGCCCAAATAGAGACACTGGGGAAACTGAGGCATGGGTGCCACAAATGCCGCACCGGGCCATAAAGGGCTGTGCTGGGACAGCAGCTGTGCCTCAGTTTCCCCAGTGTCTCTATTTGGGCCTTCAAAGTAGCCCCTTAACCCTTTCCTGGCACCTCCCCAGCCCCAGAGCCCCCGTGTGAAAATGCACACAGCAGCGGTTATGGAAGGCAGAGGTGTGGGCGGAAGGGGCCGGGCTGACCTGGTGTTTGATCATGGTGCTGAAGTGGTTGTTTCTGAAGAAAACGCTCAGCTCCCCCTCTTTGACCGCGGCCGTGAGCTCGCACAGCCCATGGTAGGTCAGCTGGGTGGCCGTGGACTCCAGGAACTGCTCGGCGATCAGGCCTGGGGCAGAGAAACAAATTGTGAGCTAGGGTGGGGTGCAGGTGTGAACGGGGGGTTAGACCGGCACTCAGCGTGGGTGCACCGATGATGAGTGTGAAACCGGTTCAACTTGCGCTTACAAATTTACCGACAGCAGCTAAACCGATTTACCAAACCAGAGACAGAGGGAAGGGAAGTGACTTGCTCAGTGTCAGAGCAGGGGACGGAACCCAGATCTCCTGCATCCCAATCCAGCGCCCTACCCACTGGGCCACTCTGCCCAGCGACCCACAGCTGGGAAGCACAGGCCTGGAGCGAACAAGCTGCACCTTCACAGAGCAGCGGTAGGGGCTGGGAGGGAATACCTTGGGGGGGGGGGGGTGCAGGTGCTCTGCCGTTTAGCTCCCTCCATGCCCGTAGAGGAGTCAGCATTTGCCCAGGCAGCCAGGGAATGGCTCTGATGCCTCGTCCCCAGCTAACCTTCCTGGGTGCAACCCGACGGCCCGTTCGTCTGATGCCAGATAGGGCAACCTGGCAATGGAAACGCAGCCAGGCGCAGGGTGGCTCCTCCCTGAGCTTTTCCCACCTGGCGACACTGGGTGGGCTGGTGGAAATAGGGTGGGGAGTGTCCCAAACCGCAGCACCCCCACCCTCAATGCAGCCAGGCCCTTCGAAGGGTCGGATGCACATCCTCCGATTCCCTGGGGAACCCCAGTTCCTCGCTGCCCGTGAGCAAGCTTGTACCCTGGTTATTCTGCACTCTTCTGCTGGCACATGGGGGGTCCCCTGAGGGTGGGACAGGCTCCCATAACCCCTGATTAGGGGAGACTGTCCTGCTCCCTCGGACCAGTGCAGGAGTGAATCTGGCCACAGGGTCCATTGCAGATCTGAAATCGCTTCCCTCACAATGCCCCTAACGAGGGGCGAGTGCCTCTGGTGTTCAGCAGTGGGGCGGGTAATTGAGCTCTCCAGGGGACGGGGATTTACCTTCGGTGACCAGGTTGGGGTCGCTCGAGTGCTTGCAGGTAATGATCTTCTCCACCAGCTGGTTGTAGCTCAGCTTGCCCACGGCCTGGGCAGCGTCCGGGCTCTGGAGGAGAAGGGGAGGGGGAAGGAGATGGCCCAAGGAGCCCAGGGAGGGCTCCCGAGAGGGTTTTTTAAGCCAGCCCAGATGGGAAAGCACAGGCCTGACCGGTCGCTACCTGGCGGCCCCTTTGCACCAGCGAGGATGGTGACAGGGAGTTTAATGCCCGTGCAGCCTGCCCCTCCGTCCCACAAGGGGATGCTCCCCTCGAGCAGAGCCAGCCCTGCACCCAATCGCGGAGTTCAGGCGCAGTCCTGCACTCTGGCTATCCATTGCCTTGCAAAGCCCCACGGGGGGCCACAGAACCACAGGTGCCAGTAAGGGCCAGATGGGTGCCCACTGCCCGTGCATCGGGGCGGTGCAGGCTGCCTGCCCTCTGTGCCGTTGCCAGCAATGGGGCAAACCTGCCCTGGTGTCTCCATTGGTCTTTTAGCTGCACCTTTGGTTTTAAGTTATAAATGAAGGAGACAGGGGCCCCTGGTCAGTCCCAGATCTGGGACAGCTGGGCCACCACACTGCACTCCTGCCCCCACCTGTCCAGGAAGAAGGCACCCCATCCTTCTGTATGGGGAGAGCTCAGGCAGAGTGGCCTGCTCCATCCTCAGCTCTCTGCTGGGCAGCCAACGAGGGAAGCTCTTACGTTGGTGGCTTTTTTGGGGTGCAATCCAGACACATCTGCTTTGAAAATGGGACCAGAGCCCTGCTCCTGGGAGGGGGGGGCAGAGTGCTTGGTCACTACAAGCCTGGCTGGATTCAAACTGGCAGCCGATGGGCAAAGAAAGCCTGGCCCTGTTGAAGCCCACAGGAGTTTTGCTGCCAGCTTCAGCGAGCCCAGGATTTCACCTGCAAAACCCCTGCCCCACCCGCTCGCCCTTGTGTCTCAGCATCGACCCAAACCCTGGCTCTCGGTCCCAAAGATATTTCTGCTCTTCTCCCACTATGTGGGGGCTGGGCTCGACTTCCTTCCGTAGTCGGGGCCAAAACTGGAGTCAGCTTGGCACGACCGCACAACGTTGCGGAGACAGAATGCACCATCTCTTCCCCGGCTGGACCGTCCCCTCCCACAGACCGTCCCCTCTGTTCTTGGAGCTGACGTGGACAGGTGTCACCCCGCTATGTGGAGTGACGGCCCTTGAGCGGCCCCCAAACCTTTCGTTTTCCCCTCAGACGTTCCCAGCTACCAGCAGCCATAAGAAGCTCTGGACAGCTTTGTCAATTCCTAAACCTTCCTCTGAATTTACAGCTGCCTTTGTCCCTGCTCATATAATAACCATAATGCCATCGAACTCTTTCCCACTGCTCTTTCACCAGCAGATCTCAATGCACTTTGCAATGGGGAAACTTAGGCACAGGACAGGCATGTGACTTGTTTAAAGTCACCCAGCAGAGCAGTGGCAGAGCTGGAGATAACACTCAGTCCTACAAGGTCCAGTTAAGGACTCTATCCACTAGATCACGCTGTCTCCCGCTCCCCTGCTCCACCCCCTCCATGCACCAACACACCGGCTCTGGCTTGTATCCATTCGATGCACAGCATGGACTTTACAGCAACGGCGCTCACCTGTGGGTCCACCAACCAGCCGTGGTACAGTGGGATGTTCAGGAGATCAAAGACAATGCACTCTGGGGTGTACTCGAAGTCAGAGACACCCGTGAACCTCACGTTCACATCAAGCCCCGTGGACAGTTTGGGCAGGACCATCATTGCATCATTGACATTCTAGAGTTGGGAAAGAGAGAGGGCACCTTGTGTAGATAGGAGACAGAGAAGCTGTGGCAAGAGAGAGGCTGGGATTCCTGCTTTCCTCCTATCCCTGCCTCGTCGGTCTCTTTCATCCTGCTGTCGCATCGGTCATAAGCACTCCAGAGCAGGGACAGTCTCTCTGTGACTTGTCTGTGCAGCACCTGGCACAACGGAGCCCTGATCCTCGGCGAGCGTTCCCAGCAGTACCGACTGGAAGCTAGAACTTTTGGGTTCTTTCTGGCCCTGGCCACACACCAATCTGTGTCCTCCACGTGCAGGGACCATCTCTTGCGAGGCCTGCGCACTGTCCAGCACAATGGGGTCCCAATCCCAAATCGGGCACTACTGTAATGAACTTCCTAGCAGGGCAGCTGTGAAACTCAGTTAGGACTTGTCTATACAGGGAAACTGACCAGAGGAGCGATTCCAGAATCGCTCCCCCTGTGGACACTCCACTCCAGAACAAGAGTCCCTCTGCTCTAGAATAATCAGTGCGCTTCCAAAGGGGAGTAATTATTCTGGACTAAAGTCACGTTTATTCTGGAACTGAGCATCCACAAGGACAGCTGCTCTGGAAGAGCTTCTTCGGCACTAGTTATGCCGATCCATTTCCCCCGTGTAGACGAGCCAATAGTGCTTGCAAAGTGCTTTGAGCATAGGAATGGCCAGCCTGGATCAGACCTGAGCCCACCTAAAGCCCAGTATCCCAATTCCCACAGCGGCTCACTCCACATGCCTTACAGGAAGGTGCACAAACCCCACAGGAGTCAGTAGTGGGATGACCCGCCTCCCCGAACAGCTCCTCCTAGTCCCTACAGAGATGGATTTCAACCCTGAAGTTCTGCCTTCCTTCCAGTGCTCATATAGTCAGCATTAGCTGTCTAGTTCTGGCTTTACTTGTTCTCCATATGGACACCCAACTCCTCTTTGAGCCGTGCTATATTCTTGGCCTTAGTGGCCTTAAGCAGCAAGGAGTTCCACAGGTTAATCACGTCTCCTTTTATTAGCTTATCCCCTTGTTCGCATACAAACGAGAAAGAGCAGAAGTGCCTGCTCGACACTCTCTGTCCCACTCATGACTGCATATGCTTTTACTGTGTCTCCTCTTATTTGCCTCCCTTGTAAGGTAAAACAATCCCAATGTTTCCAATCTCGCTTCATCGGAGAGTCTTTTCAGGCCTCCAGCCATTCCCGCTGTCCTTCTCTGAACCCCGCGCTAGTTCTGCCCTATTCTTTTGGGGCTGGGGTAACCAGGGCTGCACACTGGAACCAGAGGGGGCTGCACAGCTGATCGAAATCCAGACAAGACACCCATGTGGAATGGAGGACACAGCTCTGAAAGGAGTCCAGAGTCTCTGCTAGCACAGACAACTCTGCCACGTCAGCCCGTTCAGAAACTTATCAAGCTCCATCTTCAGACTAGTTAGGCCATTTCCCTCTCCTATCGGAGGCTGTTCCAGAACTTCCCTCCTCTGGTGGCTAGAAACCTGCTTTTAAATTTCCAGTCTCCATTGACTCCTGACCAGTTTAACCCCCATTTGTTCTTGGGCCAACACCCTCCTTTAGCGTCAGCAGCTCCTCTCCCACCCTAGTGGAAAGTGTCGTCGAGGCGGACGGCATCCTGAGAGGGACACAGGGCGAAGGAAGACGGAGCAGCATGCAGCTCTGAAATCGCATGCCGTTGCCTGCCCAATCAACGATTCTGCTACTTATCTCAGTGTTCAGGCACTTATCTGGCCTTCACCAGCCACAAATGCAGGCATGGAATTTTTTTAATCCCTAAAACCCAGATGGAAAGTGTCAACTAAATAATTTTTATTTTATTTTATATCAGCACTGGCCAAATTCATTAACCCTCCAAACCACACAGAACAATCTACAGAAGCTCGAGAACCAGGGCACAGCTGCTGGGACTTGGGGCTTTTGCCCCACGGGAGGCACCTGCCGGTGCTCAAGTCTGGTAGGTGGAGAATGTGGGGAGCATGGGGGGGCTCCGCGAGCTGCATACTCATTGTAAAAGAGTCGCATGTGGCTTGTGAACCACAGTTTGCCCAACCCTGTTTTATATAGACACAGACATTGGGGTTTTTGTTTGTTTAAATAGATGGAGAAACTGAGGCACTGGGTGGATTAAGTGGCTTGCACAAGGGCATCAACTGGGCCTATGGCAGAACAAGTCCCCCTCCAGCGCTCTAACTGCTAGACTATTCTTGCCCTACACAGCTCCCAGATTCCTTTTGCAGCAGGTGAGGTCTCTCCCCCTCGCAGCGGGGCTGCAGTTCAGGATGACAGGACAGGCGTTTTTAAACCCTGCCGCCCACACCTCCCTCGATACTCTGCAGAGGGGGGGTGAGGGGTGGATCCAGATGGTCTTACCTGCTGGAAGTTGAGCTGCAGCCCTTCTGAATTCTCTTGGGGTTTGATGGACAAGATGC
The DNA here is from genome assembly GCF_025201925.1 of Gopherus flavomarginatus. Lineage (NCBI taxonomy): Eukaryota > Metazoa > Chordata > Testudines > Testudinidae > Gopherus > Gopherus flavomarginatus. Next base: position 18,626,936 of record NC_066636.1, on the reverse strand, counting down.
AGTCGCCTTTGAGACAAGAAAACACCCAGTCCCTATTACTGATGGATGGTACTTAGCTAGTCCCCCAGTACTGTAATACCTGGGCGCCATTCTCTAATGTTTTTATCCTCACAGCCCCAACCCACCCCGTGAGCCAGAACAGGGCTATTATCCCCATTGTACAGATGGAGAAACTGAGGCACAGAGAGGCTAAGTGACTTGACCACGGTCACACAAGGAGTCTGTGGAAGAGCCAGGAACTGGCGTATCCTTTTTGCCTCTAGGACCAGGGCAAGGGCTTGGCCTATCCCTGGGTGTGGGCTGGATCTAGATTATGGTCAAGATGGCAATTCCTGCACAGGCTCAATGGAAAGGCCCCTTTGATGGCTCTCAGTCTAGCCCTGTAGCATGGTCCTGATGGGATCGGGGATGAAGACTGGGATGGGGGGGGAACAGAACAGAGATGCACTAAATGCAGACAGTTTTCCATTTGTGTTTGGGACCGGGGAGAAAGGCACCCACACAAGCAGGCAGGAGATAGCATTAAGGGTCCGGTCCTGTCTTCTTCTTTGTGCACCTAGAATTCCCAGAGAAGCTGATGGGAATTTTAAGCGCCCCAGGAACACAGCATAGTGCCGGGAAGCCCGGTCCCCTCAGGTGCTCTCCTGAATTCCCCACTTACCAAGATGCGCCATCAACTCGTCCGACGTGATCACTTCCTTCTTGGGGGAGAGCTTCACCTGCAGGCAGAGCGGGGGTGGGGAAGTTAGCCAAGGCCCCTCTCTCCCAGCACTGTTTTGACCCTCGAGGCTTCCCTTTGAATCAGGGCACAGGGATAATCAATCCCAATAACATCCTTACGCAGATTTGCCCTGCCGCGTGAGATGATCCAGCTAACTCGGTAGCCCCGCTTTAGCCACAATGGGTCAGACACTTGGTCTATCTAGTCTGCCTCCTGCCATACCGATTCAGACCATTAGCCCTCATAACCCATTATTCCATGTCGGGAAACCCACACCACCACCAGCCAACACCTGATGTTTCAGAAGATGGCAATAAAACAACCACCCACTTACAGGACTTTTCATCCATCAATTGCTAAACACTTTACACACTGCATCAGTCTCATTATCCCCATTTTACAGATGGGGAAACTGAGGCACATAGCGGGGCAGTGACTTGCCCAAGGTCATACAGCAAACCAGAGGCAGGGTTGGGAATAGAACCCAGGTTTCCAGAGTTCAGGCCCTGATCCACTCGGCCTTGTTACCTAGCAACACTGCATGGAGGTAGAAAAATCCTTCCTGATCCCTGTGGTAGCCAGCAGGTGCCCTGAAGCATGAGACTTGACTAGACTTAATTTTTACCGTAATGTCAGACACATACCAGGATACCCATGGCCTGCTCCAAAGCCCACTGCAGGCAATAGGAGTCTTTTCACCCACTTCAGTGGGCTGGCGCTGGCAAGAACCCTGACAACGGGAGTTCAGAATGCAAACGCTTCAGTGACTGCAGAACAGTTCTGTGGCAACAGAAGCTCAAGGAGCATGGTGCACGTTTCCCACACACGCCCAACAGCCGGTAGCTAGCACCACCCATTAGGTTCCCACTTGGGGCAGGTTTCCCCAGTATTCTGGATACTTATCTGGGCCCCATCATAAAGGAGCACTTTATAGCCTCAAGCACCCATGGGGGGCTGGGCTATTATCCCCATTTTACATTTGGGGAAACTGAGGCACAGAGATGCTAATGACTGGCCCAAGGTGTCTCAGAGTCTGTGGCAGAGCAGGAGTTGGAACCTGGGTCTTCCCAGTGCTAGGTCAGTGTCCTAACCCTCAAGTCATCCAACTTCTCAGTACAAGTAGCCTCCTCCATGCCACTAGACAGCAGCCTCTCACATGAGCTACATTCAATCTCCTCGCGCCCAGCGCCCCTGCTCTGAATGGCAGTACTGGGCCTCCCCTGGCTCCCACCTACCTTCCACTGCAGAAACAGGATGTTCATGATGGCCAGGAGTGGGCAGGGCCCATTCTCACACTGGGTGATGATGGGTGTCCTCTCCCCTTTCCAGCTGATCCACTTCACGCAATAGAAGTCAGGCTCGGGCTCTGCAGCGCCTGGGCTGAGGCTGGAGATGGGGTCATCCTGTGGGGAGGTGACTCCTCCCGTTTGGATGCTCCCACTCAAAGGAGGCTGCTTCTCTTTGGGGTCCGCTCTTCCTTCTGGCTCCCCACGCTCCAGCTGCTTGGCTTCATCACTGGGTCCTGCTCTCGGGGATGGATCCTTCCTTGGGGTGTCCTCATGCTCCTGGTCTGAGGCCTGCTGGCAGCTCGAGCTGCCCTGCCCAGAAGGAGCCTCCTCGCTGTGCGTTACCCCAATCCCCTTTGGGCTTGCTGGCTCCTGCCCATTCAGAATGCTGCCTTGCCCTGCTGCAGCCTGGGCTCCATCCCCCACGCCAGCAGTGTTCCCCTCTAGCCCCAGAGGGGCTTGGCAGATTTCAGGTCTGGTGACTTCCGTGTTTACATCGTCCCCTTTTGTAGCCAAGGGATCCACCTGCTCGAGTCGGGGCTCCATCTGGCCCAGACAAAACCCCTTCCGCAGCGCCCCTCGGTGTCTTTAGTACATTCACTGAGGCAGGGAGCGGATCGCACGGGCTGGTCTCTCTCCGGCAAGCAGCGCCAGCTGCAATCCTGGTTCACTTTCTGCTGCAGTCTGACTGTCGTGTATTTCGCTCCCGTTCCTGACTCTACAAATTCTCAGGGAAGTCGATTCCGCTGACCACGACTGGAGGGGGGTAACCAACAACAACAACCCCAACCTGCTTCTGAAAAAAAAAAAAAAAGATCCCCAAGTCTCAACCTAGCCTTTACAAAGACGTCAAATCTGTCCAGTACCAATCAAAGGACAATGTTCCTTTCAAGGATATAAAACTAATGTGTTTTAAGCAAAACAAACTGTTATTCATTTATCAGGTTCCGAGCTTTTTCCTCTTCCTGTCTATTAATTCAGAGTCCCCTTCCGTCCCATTAAATTTGTTCTAATTAATAACAAAAAGTATATCTAAAAAGATTATAATTAATAGTTCCTTTTTAAACGGTCTAATTCTTGTTCTAGAATCTATTTAGTTCTGCTTGGTCAATCCAGGGTATTTAAAATAAAAATCTTTGTTTGGCACTTTGAGGTTTCTATGAAAGTTGGTTTTTTACATGTCCCCCTCTCCCAAAAAACCCTGATTCCAAACTGATCCCTGGCCTATCCTTTATCAATCAATCAATTTCCTCAAGGCAAATTAATCCCAATTCCTCTCCCTTTCCTGGTTTAAATTCAATTACTCAGCCGTGATGAAATGCAACATTCCACCTGCTCTGTGTGTGTCTATACTTTGGATAATTATAGCTCAAAATCACCTTTAAAAAAAGTAAAAAAAGGTGCATCTGCAACTGGCGTCTCAATGCTTTTCAGGGTGCAGAAAAGTAACAATAATCTAGAAAGAAGGGGAGAGATTTAACTCAAAACCAAACAAAGACAGAACAACCAGCTTGCAAAACAGGCCTGATGTAATTCTACAAAATGTATGTGCCCAGCCCCTTCAATCTACAGAGCAAAGATTTTCCTACAAAAAGTATTTTTAAGTCATAAAATAAAAAAAGCAAAGTCAGTGGGGTTGTTTGGCTAATTCTCGCCTTATCAGTGGTCTGGAATCTCCTGATTCCTCTCAATTCTTTACCCAACAGTCCTCTTCTCTCTAGCCTTGAGGTTATGTCAACAGAGCAGAGGGCTGGTGCTTTCTTATCTTGTTTTGACCCAATCTGTGCATCTTTCCACCTAGTGACCTAGTGCGTTGACTTGCCTTTCCAGTTTTTCTCCCGTAGCTGTTTTTCGTGATTTAACTGGGTTGGGCTATGGGCAGCCCTGCAGTTGTCAGCTGGAGCTCCAGCAGTAAGACTCCTCCCTGAATAAACACACACAAGAGAAGAGAAAGAGTGAGCTAATAATTCCATTATGAGATTTCCAATAATCGTTACAGGTCAGCTCATCTGCAGCTGGACACACACACACTTAACGGATATCAGCTTTGCTTGCTGACCCCTGGTCTACACTATAGACTTCTGCCAGTCAGGGGTGCAAAGAGCTGCGATTCCCGACTGAAACAACTGCCCCAACAAAAGGCCCTAGGATAGATACAGCTCTACTAGCAACACTGCGCTTTTATTGGTATCGCTGGGTTTGCTCAGGGTAGCGTTTGGAATAAGCTGTACCAGCAAAAGTGCAGTTTTGCCACTATACATAGGCCAGGTCTACACTACAAACTTATGTCAGTATAACTCAGGGGTGTGAAAAACCTAGCCCGGGGCGTAGAGAGTGCTGTCGGCGGGAGGGCTTCTCCTGTTAACATAGCTCCCGCCTCTCGTGGAAACGGATTAATGACGCCGACAGGAGAAGCTCACACAACGGTGTAGCGGGGTCTTCACTGAAGCGCTACAGCGGCGCAGCTCCATTGCTGCAGCTTTTTAACTGTGGACCTGCCCTCGGCATCCACTGCAGGAGAGCTTTGCTGGTATAGTATACCAGTATAAGAACATAAGAACGGCCATACTGGGTCGGACTAGGTCCATCTAGCCCAGTTTCCTGTCTTCTGACAGTGGCCAGTGCCAGGTGCCCCGAGGGAATGAACAGAACAGGTGATCATCAAGTGATCCATCCCCTGTTGCCCTTCCCAGCTTCTGGCAAACAGAGGCTAGGGACACCATCCCTGCCCATCCTGACTAATAGCCATTGATGGACCTATCCTCTATGAATTTATCTAGTTCTTTTTTGAACCCTCTTATAGTCTTGGCCTTCACAACATCCTCTTTCAAGGGGTTCCACAGGTTGACTGTGTGCTGTGTGAAGAGTATGGCTATACCAGCCAAGCACCACAGATATGGGCCAGGAGTGGGAGGTTTACTGCTTTATAGTGATACAACCTGAGCGAGTAGACAAGCCAAAAGTCAATGGAAAGACTCCTAGCAGCTTCAATGGGCTTTGAATGAGGCCCTCCATTTGTATATATGGGATCTAAATTTTAGCTCAAAGTTAAGCTGACAGCGTACCTTATGCTACGAGGATAGTTTGATCATTAAGACTCGCTGGATTTACAAGTCAAAAAATGCTCCCTCACTTCTCCCCAAGTGTTGATGTTGCAAATTTAAGCCCTTAACAATTCCTTCATGGCTCTTCCCACCTCCTGATGGCATGAGCAGCGCTAAGGCCTCGGCAGTCAGCTGTTGACAGCTCTACCAGCGAGGGATGAAGAACTACAGCCAAGGCTCAGAGCTGCAACAGGCCTGAAAACTTGCCCCAGTCAGTCAGGTCTACAGACCTGATTCACAGAAACCGAATGGAAAAAGCAACTGTGTAAAATTCGCCCCTTTCCAACTACAACCACAGCTTTAAAAAACAGAGAGGAAAGTCTCTTTTCAGTTTCAGCCCTGATCCAGGAAAGCACTTAATCACATGCTTAACTATCAGCACCTTAGCAATACCACTGAAGTCAACTGGAACTGTTCCTGTGCTTAAAAGTTAAGCACACGCTTAAGTGCTTTGCTGGATCAGGACCAGGGAAATTTAAAAGCACACTTAAAAGCAGCCAGGATACATTAACGCTTCCTCTATTTGTATGCAGAGTACATAGGGGATTACAGGGAGAAAGGAGAGTGGTGAAGAGTTGCCAGCTACAGGACTTTGGAAGCCAGAGTACCCTGCATCCATAGAAAATGATACTGACACAGCTGTGAATTCTGTCTTGCCATTGTAATTCACTGCCAGCTCCCTTAATGCCAAAGTACGAGCGGTAATGGAGTCAGTTGTGATAAATTACAGAGACAGCATCCAGGCGCCCACCATTCACGACAGAAGCATCCTGCTTCCACCTTATTCTCTGTAGTCTTATGTCTGAAAACAGGCTTTCAAAGCCACCTGCAGTTTAGACACCATCTGAACCCTCCTCAATAACCTCTCTGCCGAGACTAAGGACTGCATGGATCATGGATGAGCTTCCCTTTTGGGGGACCCCTCCCCAGTTCAAGGTTGAACCACATTGGCAGTGGGAGAAGCAGTGGGGGTTATATGCCTTGCCAGTGACAGAGGGGACTTGAATTCTGAGACTGTCAAGCCAGCCCAGCTGGAAATCCTCTTGCTTGAAAAGTATAACTCTGATGTCTCTTCCCAAGGAAAATACGATCAGAACATTTGCAGTCATGGAGCTGTCACCAGTCCTGCCTGTCCCAGATACTAAAATAAATAAAAGTCACTAGTCAGCATCCCAAAGAAATCATGGATTTGTTTGGGGTTTGCTTTTTTTTTTTTTTTTAATATTTTTAAATATAGATGTGGGGTTCTTTCTATCCACTTCTCAGCCTGTGAGAGCACTGCCCATTATTTGTCTCCTTGTGCTCTTCTGTCTGACTGTTCCCTCTTTTCTTATACTTAGACTAGAAGCTCTTTGAAATGGGGGCCCTCTTTTTCTTCTATTTGTACAGCACCTTGCACAGTGGGATCCTCATTTATGACTATAATACAAGTAATTACTGAGCCTTTAGGTACCAGAGGAGGAGCTGTGTTAGTCTGGATCTGTAAAAAGCAACAAAGAGACTGATCCTTTAGGTTTTATGTTTTCATTCTTTTCTCCACCACCACCAGGGCTAGAAACTTTAAAAAAAGGAAAGTTGAGATTCTCCCACACCACGATGCCGGGAGCAGGGGCTTTAAGAAACATCAAATATCACAAGACTTGCAACAACAAAACCAAAACTTACAAGAGATGGCAATGCTGTGTTGTAGAATTTCATATTCCTTCCCCAGGCCACTCCCCGGAGCTGTCAAAACAGCCATTGCATCACAGCCGACAAAGGTAACTTATCAGAAGTAAAACCCTGAGAAAACACTTTTCACCCAAATTCCTCCCCAGCCTTAGTCCACTAGAGTATGTCACTTGCTTATGTCCATGTTCAGTCTTAAACGGCTAGCAGGCCTGGAGACTAGTGGGGAAAGCAGGACTCCTGAGTTCTATCCTCATCTCTGCCACTGACTCGCTGTAGCCCACTGGGTAAACCACTCCCAGTTCCATGCCTCAGTTTTCCCACCTGTAAAATGAGGATAACATACCATACCAAAACACAAGTGGGGGGAGCCTTTACATGAAACCCTATTCAGTTAAAAGTTTTGTGATGGGTAAGAACTGTAATTTACTTTGTACAGGCAGCAAGCAATTTGCTCTGAAAGCCCTCAGACAAGGACACAGATTAGAATCAGAGCTGGTGAAACCCCGGGGCTCGATGGGACTATGGCGCTGCATTGAAACCGGAGTTGCACTCATTTACACCAGCAGTGAATTTAGCCTCAGGATAGAAAGGGTTAAGTCAGAGAGGCCTGGGTGGGAAGGAAACGGGGTCTCCATTCACACATGAGCAGCTGGCTACAAATATCTAGGCCGCAGGACCTAGATGCCACGGGGATGGGTGCTCTATAAATAGCTACAAAAAGGGAGAGCTGACCTTTTTACTGCTGTGTCCTGTAGGACCATCCGAGGGGACAGAGTCACGGGGACCACAAAGCAAGGAAGAGCGCTCGCTTGCTCGCTATTCTCCGTGAGAGATGGGGTTAAGAGAGCAGCTTTTAAACAGGCAAACTAGGGTGATCCATGGCACCCATCCCCTTCCCAGAACACGAACTGCTTCTGACTGCAAATTACGGGTTTACGAGCTTAGCCTGGAATGACCCAGTTTCTTAACTGGGGTCCTGTTGTCTGGGCTCTCAGCAGCCACCACGACTTGTGTGGCTCTCCTGGGCACACCCAGCATGGACTCAGAGCCAGGGGTGTCTCCCTCTGAGCCCCTCCCTCCTCTGGGATTGCACGCTCCAGCGCAGCAAAATAAAAGGAACGTCTGGGGAGGAGATGGCAGGCCTTAGGCCGGAACCAGAGCGCAACCAGGCTCCCAGCAAATTTCCCACACTAGATTCATTGCCTATTGAACTCAGGCTGCCGCTACCACGGCAAAAGTTTTCCCCCTGCTTTGGATAACTCCTCCAAGCCAACTCACAAGCCTCTGGATCTACCCCTCCTTGCGTCTTACCACATAGCAATCTTTGTCTCAAGCTTTGCAACACACACACACAGGCAAAGAGACACTCCCAAGCTTGTCCATTAATTGTAGGAACACTGCAAAGACTACAGCCCTAGGTGGCTGGGCATTTTTTCCATACTCATCCTGAGTTCCCTTTGGAAACAAACCACCAGCAAACCCCAGAGACGGCTTCTAAGCAGCAGATTCTGCATTGCTTCAGAATCTGGGAGCATGCTGCTCTTGGGGAAAGGGGCAAGATGGGTTTGCCCATGTGGGTGCTCCCAGATGACAATAAAGTCAAAGCTTTTGCACCGTGCAAACAGACACTGCTTGCCCTAGGGATTAGGGAAACAGCCTGCAGCAGGTTTAAAGCTCTACAGGAGAGATCATTAGCTCTTAAAAACAACCTCAGCCCCCAAATATTTTATTACAGTGCACCAGCCAAACTAAGTCAGCCACCCCTGCCCCAAAGACAGCCAGCAAATGAGTTGTCGCCTTGCAGATCCAAACCACCCCCCTACATTACAGATGTGACAGTGATCGCAACCCACTGATTACCCCCCTCCGATACACACACACCCTCTGCTCCTCAGCAGCCATATTTCTTTCACAGCTGGATCTGTCCCACTCCCCACCACGCAAGCCGCGAGCCTCCAGCTTTTTACCTGATATGGGGGTGTGTGGAAAAAGTTTCTTTGCAGATTTCACTCTGAAGCTGCTTCAGGCCAAGGAACGACTTTTCTCACCTTCCTCTTGTTGTCAGCACAGCGCTGCTCTCCCTCCCCACCCCTCTTAGTGCTAATGTAAATGCAACTAATCCAGATTCAACTGCTACTGTGCTGAAACCTTGTACCTTTCCTCCTCCCACACACATAGATGCACGCAAGCTCTCCTGCCTGCATGGGGTGCCCAAGACACCCCCATGCCCCTGGAACTCTCTGATGCTACTTTGCTGCCTTCTCTAGGAAGTTTTTTTATTTTTTATTTTTTTTTCCCCCTGGGTGAACTGATCAAGGACAGGACTCCAGGCTGCTGGGGAAAGAAAAGCTGGTTGGGTTTCTTGGCCTAGCTTTTGTGCTTGCGGAAGAGACATCTGCTGGTTGGAGGATTTACAGCAGCCAAGGAGGAGGGAAAAGAGATTATTTTCCTCCTCCCTCCCAGTTGAAGTAATACACAAGAGCTGGCTGGAGAAAGAAAGGCAGGGCAAGCAGTCCCAAGAAAATTAGCCTTAATTGGTATGTGCAGGAGCTGTCTCATAGGATAAGAGTCTAGGGCCAAAGAAAAGCAAATCACCCTACTGGGGATTATGCTGAAATATCATCATGCTCATTTAAAGCCTGCAGGATCTGACATTATTGGATCAGATGGCCGGTCCATCTACTTTCTTATCCAACAGCAGCCAGCATCTAGTTCCTGTGATTTTATTGTGAGTCTGGTAATATTTGGTGCGTGTTTCTTAAAGCTCCAGCTGCTGGAGGCATGTGATTAGGTGCGACTCTCAGCTGCGGTATGAGTGTTTTAAGTAGGTTTCTAGCTTTCATAGATACGGAGAAAAGTGTGATTGAGACAACAGCTGGCAAAGAAAAAGAACCTCGTTTTAAAAAATAAAAACAAGCAAACAAAAAGGCCTATGTGATTTTTAAGCCAACCTCGTCAGATTCTGACTCATCTTTAGGGGAAACTCTTCCATAATAAAGGTAAACAGTTGTGGGATACTCTTTAAATTTAGGACAGCAGCTGAGGGGGTTGTAACAGAAATGATCAGATAATAATTCAGAGAGTACAATCTGCCTAGCCCATGCAATGACATTAATTAGGAGAGTGCACACTTTGTAGCTTGCCTCAGCTGAGCTCATTGCACATCTCAGAGGCTTCTCGCATCCCTCCATCCCCCCACCCTGCCCCCAGCTCCCTGGGTACCAAGCTCCCACACTCCTCTATTCCAGGGACTCCCTGCAACCCCCCCATGCCAGGGGCATGTACCCCGCATTCCTCCAATATCCCCCATTCCCCCCATGCTAGGGACTGCATGCCCCTCATTTCACCAATTCCCATTTCTCCCCTCCCTCCCATACTGGGGGCTGTGTGCTACCCCATTCTCCTCTCCCTCCCCCCTATGCCTCCCACTCCTCCCTGCTCCCATACCAGAGCTGGGTGCCCCCCACTCTCTCATCCTCACCCCATGCCATGGTCTCTATGAGTCACCCCTACATCCTCGCAGATGAAATAACAACCCCTTCTTGCCTATCTCCATAAGAAATGCTGCCGCCTGGACATTATAACTAGTACATCACAGCTCATGGGGTTTTTATACTTGATGCCTCCCTCCAGCAGAGTCAGTTCTACTCTCACCCTGGACAAATATCACTGGAAGACCTTTAAAAATCATCCTCATTGGCATAATGGATGGCACAGGGGTGTGCAGAGCCATTCATGTTTAGGTTCCACCTAGCCCAAGTTATTAAGTAGCCAAAAAAAAAAATCCACCTGTCTGAAATGAGCTGGCAGGGACAGGCACATGCACCACAAAACCCACAGTCATTCTTGCAGCGTTCCCACCTCTCAAGATTTCATTGCGAGCCTAATGAGATTTCCAGCCGCTGGAATCATGAGATTGCAAGAGACTCTTAAAAAGGAAACAAGAAAAAAAAAGTAACTTTCTTGTCCTTATGGTTGAAGAGAAATGCTTAAAAACATGAAGCAACTGAACCCTAAAGTCTCAGATACCAGAAAGCAAAGACCACTCCCCCAAAATGTTGCAGTGTTATAAAAATGTTCATAATGTTTTAAGCCAATCATGATTTAAAAACAAATATGATCCTTTACCCTTTAGACTACTCTTTTCTCTTTAATCTGTTCCGTGCTTCTTTACTGGGAAGCAAACCTGGTTCACAGACAACATTGTTGCCCTAATTGCAATTTGCTGCAGGTTATTTTTGCCCTGTGACTATTTGTTTTTTTTTAATTAAAGTATTTATTGTAAAGGGAGTGTATGACAGAGGCATGCACTCGCACACTGGCCTCCCTATTTCTGAACCGCAGCTGTCAAAGAAATGCCATCTCCCACAAGCTAGCCGCTGCACTGATTTGGGTCTCACATCTGAAGCTAAACGCAAGAGGAGTAATTCAGAAGACAAGCAGGGCTGCTGCAACAAAATGTAGGAAAAAGAACCAATCCAGCAATGAGCTCTTCTTAAAGGAGAGCCAGTGAGTTATGTAAATAACACAACTTGGATGTTAGGTAGCAGGGAATATTGTTTTCTGGCAGTGGTTTTCTGAGGTTTTGGATCAAAGAAATGTAGTGAACAACAAATCAGGATTCAGGGCAACAACAGATATGGAGAGTGGAAAGCTGGAGGCGGGGTGGGGAATCATGTGACTGTGAAAAGCCAGACCCCTGCCCCATCAGTACTTTCACAGAGCTCCCTCTGTCTGTCACTTGGCCTGAATGATCTGCCTCACACCTATCAAACTGGATCCACACACAACCCCTTCCCTTTCCTACACACAGCCCCATATACTCCAGCAACTACTCATCCACTCCTTTCCCGCAAATTGCACAACTACACACACTCACACCTGCTGCCGATGTGTATTTCCATATAGCCCCCACCTGCAAAGTACTTCCCCCCACCTTCACCTACCCAACCCCACAGCACATGAACACCCCTTATAAGAACGGCCCTACTGGGTCAGACCAACGGTCCATCTAGCTCAGTTTCCTGTCTTCCGACAGTGGCCAGTGCCAGGTGCCTCTGAGGGAATGAACAGAACATCAAGTGATCCATCCCCAGTTGCCCATTCCCAGCTTCTGGAAACAGAGGCTAGGGACACCATTCCTGCCTATCCTGGCTAATAGCCATTGATGGACCTATCCTCCATGAATTTATCTAGTTCTTTTTTGAATCCTGTTATGGTCTTGGCCTTCACAACATCCTCTGGCAAGGAGTTCCACAGGTTGACTGTGCATTGTGTGAAAAATACTTTATTTTGTTTGTTTTAAACCTGCTGCTTATTAATTCATTAGGTGACCCCGAGTTCTTGTGTTAAGAGAAACAACACTTCCTTATCTACTTTCTCTACACCAGTCTTGATTTTATAGACCTCAATCATATCTCCCCTTAGCCTTCTCTTTTCCAAGCTGAAAAGTCCCAGTCTTATTAATCTCTTCTCATATGGAAGCCGTTCCATACTCCTAATAATTTTTGTTGCCCTTTTCTGAACCTTTTCCAGTTCCAATATATCTTTTTTTGAGATGGGGCGACCACATCTGCACACAGTATTCAAAGTGTGGGCGTACCATGGATTTATATAGAGGCAACATGGTATTTTCTGTCTTTCTATCCATCCCTTTCTTAATTATTCCCAGCACTCTGTTCACTTTTTTGACTGCTGCTGCACATTGAGCAGATGTTTTCAGAGAACTATCCACAATGACTCCAAGATCTCTCTTTCGAATGGTAACAGGTAATTTAGACCCCATCATTTTATATGTATAGTTGGGATTATGCTTTCCAAACTCCTCTGCACACAAACAGCCTCATACAGCTCCCTGCAAACACGCTTACTCCTACATACAAACACACAACTTCACACACACTCCCCCATCACAATCCCTTGACTATCAATCCTCTACTCAGTACACACATATACTCCCCGTCAGAACCACTACACTCACACCACCCCATCGCAATCCCCTACACTCACACCAAACTACACACATGCTCTCCTGACTCAATTCCCTGCATTTATAACCCTCCTATGCACACTCCACCGTCAGAACCCGTACACACTCACTCTCAGCTACACATACACACCACAACCCCCTAAATTCACAACCCTCCTACGTACACTCACAACTACATACCCTATCCTGCACACACAACCCTCCCACATACTCCACCATCACAACCCTTACACACACACACACTCCTGATCAGAACCCCATGCACACTCATTTACAACTACACACGCTCTGCCATCAGAATCCCCACAATCATAGAAAATCCCCTACATTCACAAGCACACACACTGCCTCATCACACCCCTTCCTACACACTCCCCCAACACAACCCTTATACACTCACTATACACACACACTCCCCCATCATAATCCCGCACAATCACACCAATCCTGTACACACTCACCATACAAGCACACTCTCCCCTACACACTACTCACAGCTACACACACACATCACAATCTCTGACATGCATAACCTTCCAATACATTTACAACTACATTCCCTCCTCATCACAACCCCCTACACTCAGACCAAATTCCTATACACTCCCCACACATCCCCCCACAGTCACACCGACACGCTCCCTCCTATATTCATAACCCTCCTATAAAATCACAAGTTACCACACACACACACACGCATAACTACGAACACATACATCACAACCCCTCATGGTTTCTCACATCACACCCTCTCCTATTCACACAACCCACTGACACACACACACTCCCCCATCACAGCCCCCCATGGTGACACCTTTTCCTACACACACCCCACAGTCACACCCTCTGCTACACACACAGACAACCCCACAGTCACACTCTCCCCAACATGCATAACCCTCACAGTCCACCCTTCCCTACACACACACAAACCCCTCACAGTCACGCCTTTCCCTACACTCCCATAACCTCTGCAGTCACACCCTCCCCCCCACAACCCCTGCAATCACACCCTTCCCTACACACACACACACAAGACCCCATAGTCATACCCAAACAGAACCCCCGGTCACACCGTCCCCAACACACACACACATAACCCCCGTAGTCACACACACACAGAATCCCCCCTTTGCACCCTCCTCTACACACACACAGAACCCCCATTGTCACACCCACACAGCACCCCATCACACCATCCCCTACACACACATACCACCCAGTCACACCCTTCCCTACACACACACAACCCCGCAGTCACACCCTCCCCTACACACACACACACACAACCCCCGTAATTACACCCACAAAGAACCCCCCATCACACCCTCCCCGACACACACACAACCCCCATAGTCACACACACACAGAATCCCCCCTTTGCACCCTCCCCTACACACACACAGAACCCCCGTCGTCACACCCACACAGCACCCCATCACACCCTCCCCTACACACACATACCACCCAGTCACACCCTTCCCTACACACACACAACCCCGCAGTCACACCCTCCTCTACACACACACACACAATCCCCGTAATTACACCCACAAAGAACCCCCCATCACACCCTCCCCGACACATACACATACCCCCCGTAGTCACACACACACAGAATCCCCCCTTTGCACCCTCCCTTACACACACACAGAACCCCCGTCGTCACACCCACACAGCACCCCATCGCACCCTCCCCTACACACACACCACCCAGTCACACCCTTCCCTACACACACACAACCCTGCAGTCACACCCTCCTCTACACACACACACACAATCCCCGTAATTACACCCACAAAGAACCCCCCGTCACACCCTCCCCGACACACACACACAACCCCCGTGGTCACAGCCACACAGAATCCCCCCTTCACACCCTCCCCTACATGCACACAACCCCTGTAGTCACAGCCACACAGCACCCCCGTCACACCCTCCCCTACACACACACACACAGTAATTACACCCACACAGCACCCCCGTCACACCCTCCCCTACACACACACAACCCCGCAGTCACACCCTCCCCTACACACACACACACACAACCCCGCAGTCACACCCTCCCCTACACACACACAACCCCGCAGTCACACCCTCCCCTACACACACACACACACAACCCCTCAGTCACACCCTCCCCTACACACACACAACCCCGCAGTCACACCCTCCCCTACACACACACACACACACACACAGTAATTACACCCACACAGCACCCCCGTCACACCCTCCCCTACACACACACAACCCCGCAGTCACACTCTCCCCTACACACACACAACCCCGCAGTCACACCCTCCCCTACACACACACACACACACACACAGAGTAATTACACCCACACAGCACCCCCGTCACACCCTCCCCTACACACACACAACCCCGCAGTCACACCCTCCCCTACACACACACACACACACAGAGTAATTACACCCACACAGCACCCCCGTCACACCCTCCCCTACACACACACACAGTAATTTCACCCACACAGCACCCCCGTCACACCCTCCCCTACACACACACAACCCCGCAGTCACACCCTCCCCTACACACACACACACACACACATCCCTGCAGTCACACCCTCCCCTACACACACACAACCCCGCAGTCACACCCTCCCCTACACACACACACACACAGAGTAATTACACCCACACAGCACCCCCGTCACACCCTCCCCTACACACACACAACCCCGCAGTCACACCCTCCCCTACACACACCCAACCCTGCAGTCACACCCTCCCCTACACACACACAACCCCGCAGTCACACCCTCCCCTACACACACACACACAGAGTAATTACACCCACACAGCACCCCCGTCACACCCTCCCCTACACACACACAACCCCGCAGTCACACCCTCCCCTACACGCACACACACACAACCCCCGTAATTACACCCACAAAGAACCCCCCATCACACCCTCCCCTACACACACACAACCCCGCAGTCACACCCTCCCCTACACACACACACACACACACACACACACACACACACAGAGTAATTACACCCACACAGCACCCCCGTCACACCCTCCCCTACACACACACAACCCCGCAGTCACACCCTCCCCTACATACACACACACACACAACCCCGCAGTCACACCCTCCCCTACACACACACAACCCCGCAGTCACACCCTCCCCTACACACACACACACTCAACCCTGCAGTCACACCCTCCCCTACACACACACAACCCCGCAGTCACACCCTCCCCTACACACACACACACACACACAGTAATTACACCCACACAGCACCCCCGTCACACCCTCCCCTACACACACACAACCCCGCAGTCACACCCTCCCCTACACGCACACACACACAACCCCCGTAATTACACCCACAAAGAACCCCCCATCACACCCTCCCCTACACACACACAACCCCGCAGTCACACCCTCCCCTACACACACACACACACAACCCCGCAGTCACACCCTCCCCTACACACACACAACCCCGCAGTCACACCCTCCCCTACACACACACAACCCCGCAGTCACACCCACCCAGTGACTCTCTGGCTCTCCGGGGCCGCCTCCATTTCCCGGCAGCCCCGCGCGTGGCTCGTACCGAGGGGCCGGGACCGGGACCCCACCCCGCCGCCTCCTGGCCCGCTGCCCGCCCGCCATGGAGCGCTTCGTGCGGAGCCGCCGGGCCGCCCTGCAGGTACCGGCCGGGGCCGGGGCTGGGGCTGGGGGGAGCAAGAGGCGGGCACTGGGGGGTGAGGGGCTGTGGAAGGGGCAGGAGCTATGGGGGGCAGGGGTTGGGGGGAGCAGGAGGGGGGTACTGGGGGGGAGGGGCTGTGGAAGGAGCTGCAGTTATGGGGGGCAGGGGGCTGGGGGAGCAGGAGGGGGCTCTGGGGGGTGAGGGGCTGTGGAAGGAGCTGGACTTATGGGGGGCAGCGGCTGGGGGGAGCAGGAGGGGGCACTGGGCTGGTGAGGGGCCGTGGAAGGGGCAGGGGCTGGGGGGAGCAAGACGCAGGCACTGGGGGGTGAGGGGCTGTGGAAGGAGCTGCAGTTATGGGGGGCGGGGGCTGGGGGAGCAGGAGGGGGCTCTGGGGGGTGAGGGGCTGTGGAAGGAGCTGGACTTATGGGGGGCAGCGGCTGGGGGGAGCAGGAGGGGGCACTGGGCTGGTGAGGGGCCGTGGAAGGGGCAGGGGCTGGGGGGAGCAAGACGCAGGCACTGGGGGGTGAGGGGCTGTGGAAGGAGCTGCAGTTATGGGGGGCGGGGGCTGGGGGAGCAGGAGGGGGCTCTGGGGGGTGAGGGGCTGTGGAAGGAGCTGGACTTATGGGGGGCAGCGGCTGGGGGGAGCAGGAGGGGGCACTGGGCTGGTGAGGGGCCGTGGAAGGGGCAGGGGCTGGGGGGAGCAAGACGCAGGCACTGGGGGGTGAGGGGCTGTGGAAGGAGCTGGACTTATGGGGGGCAGGGGCTGGGGGGAGCAGGAGGGGGCACTGGGCTGGTGAGGGGCCGTGGAAGGGGCAGGAGCTATAGGGGGCAGGGGCTGGGGGGAGCAAGACGCAGGCACTGGGGGGTGAGGGGCTGTGGAAGGAGCTGGAGTTATGGGGGGCAGGGGCTGGGGGGAGCAGGAGGGGGCACTGGGCTGGTGAGGGGCTGTGGAAGGAGCTGGAGTTAAGGGGGGCAGCGGCTGGGGGGAGCAGGAAGGGGCATTGGGAGGTGAGGGGCTGTGGAAGGAGCTGGAGCTATGGGGGACAGCGGCTGGGGGGAGCAGGAGGGGGCACTGGAGGGTGAGGGGCCGTGGAAGGAGCTGGAGCTATGGGGGACAGCGGCTGGGAGAAGCAGGAGGGGGCACTGGGCTGGTGAGGGGCCGTGGAAGGGGCAGGAGCTATGGGGGGCAGGGACTGGGGGGAGCAAGAGGCGGGCACTGGGGGGTGAGGGGCTGTGGAAGGAGCTGGAGTTATGGGGGGCAGCGGCTGGGGGGAGCAGGAGGGGGCATTGGGGGGTGAGGGGCTGTGGAAGGAGCTGGAGTTATGGGGGCAGCGGCTGGAGGGAGCAGGAGGGGGCACTGGGCTGGTGAGGGGCTGTGGAAGGGGCAGGAGCTATGAGGGGCAGGGGCTGGAGGGACAAGAGGCGGGCACTGGGCTGGTGAGGGGCCGTGGAAGGGGCAGGAGCTATAGGGGGCAGGGGCTGGGGGGAGCAAGACGCAGGCACTGGGGGGTGAGGGGCTGTGGAAGGAGCTGGACTTATGGGGGGCAGGGGCTGGGGGGAGCAGGAGGGGGCACTGGGCTGGTGAGGGGCCGTGGAAGGGGCAGGAGCTATAGGGGGCAGGGGCTGGGGGGAGCAAGACGCAGGCACTGGGGGGTGAGGGGCTGTGGAAGGAGCTGGAGTTATGGGGGGCAGGGGCTGGGGGGAGCAGGAGGGGGCACTGGGCTGGTGAGGGGCTGTGGAAGGAGCTGGAGTTAAGGGGGGCAGCGGCTGGGGGGAGCAGGAAGGGGCATTGGGAGGTGAGGGGCTGTGGAAGGAGCTGGAGCTATGGGGGACAGCGGCTGGGAGAAGCAGGAGGGGGCACTGGGCTGGTGAGGGGCCGTGGAAGGGGCAGGAGCTATGGGGGGCAGGGACTGGGGGGAGCAAGAGGCGGGCACTGGGGGGTGAGGGGCTGTGGAAGGAGCTGGAGTTATGGGGGGCAGGGGCTGGGGGGAGCAGGAGGGGGCACTGGGCTGGTGAGGGGCTGTGGAAGGAGCTGGAGTTAAGGGGGGCAGCGGCTGGGGGGAGCAGGAAGGGGCATTGGGAGGTGAGGGGCTGTGGAAGGAGCTGGAGCTATGGGGGACAGCGGCTGGGAGAAGCAGGAGGGGGCACTGGGCTGGTGAGGGGCCGTGGAAGGGGCAGGAGCTATGGGGGGCAGGGGCTGGGGGGAGCAAGAGGCGGGCACTGGGGGGTGAGGGGCTGTGGAAGGAGCTGGAGTTATGGGGGGCAGCGGCTGGGGGGAGCAGGAGGGGGCATTGGGGGGTGAGGGGCTGTGGAAGGAGCTGGACTTATGGGGGGCAGGGGCTGGGGGGAGCAGGAGGGGGCACTGGGCTGGTGAGGGGCCGTGGAAGGGCAGGAGCTATAGGGGGCAGGGGCTGGGGGGAGCAAGACGCAGGCACTGGGGGGTGAGGGGCTGTGGAAGGAGCTGGAGTTATGGGGGGCAGGGGCTGGGGGGAGCAGGAGGGGGCACTGGGCTGGTGAGGGGCTGTGGAAGGAGCTGGAGTTAAGGGGGGCAGCGGCTGGGGGGAGCAGGAAGGGGCATTGGGAGGTGAGGGGCTGTGGAAGGAGCTGGAGTTATGGGGGCAGCGGCTGGAGGGAGCAGGAGGGGGCACTGGGCTGGTGAGGGGCTGTGGAAGGGGCAGGAGCTATGAGGGGCAGGGGCTGGAGGGACAAGAGGCGGGCACTAGGGAGTGAGAGGCTGTGGAAGGAGCTGGAGTTATGGGGGGCAGCGGCTGGGGGGAGCAGGAGGGGGCATTGGGGGGTGAGGGGCTGTGGAAGGAGCGGGAGCTATGGGGGGCAGGGGCTGGGGGGAGCAGGAGGGGGGCACTAGAGGGTGAGGGGCTGTGGAAGGAGCTGTAGTTATGGGGGGCAGCGGCTGGGGGGAGCAGGAGGGAGCATTGGGGGGTGAGGGGCTGTGGAAGGGGCAGGAGCTATGGGGGGCAGGGGCTGGGAGGACAAGAGGCGGGCACTGGGGGGTGAGGGGCTGTGGAAGGAGCTGGAGTTATGGGGGGCAGCGGCTGGGGGGAGCAGGAGGGAGCAGTGGGGGGTGAGGGGCTGTGGAAGGGGCAGGAGCTATGAGGGGCAGGGGCTGGGGGAAGCAGGAGGGAGGCACTAGGGGGGTGAGGGACTGTGGAAGGAGCTGGAGTTGTGGGGGGCAGGGGCTGGGGGGAGTTCAGGAGGGCATGGGGGGCACATGGAGACCAGAACTTCATATCTGGCTCCCACAAAGCTTCCCCTCCATCGCCCCCCTCACAAGCCCCAGCTCTCCCCCCCGCTCCCTCAGCCTTGGTGACCCCGAACCTCCCCCTAGAACCACACATCCTGATTCTGCCTCTCTCGCGGCCCAACCCACCTCCCCCATTTGCTGCTCCCCAGCCCGACCTCCCCTCCACAGCTTGCCCCACCCTCACCCCTGTCCATTGCTGCCCCCCCTACTTCTCCCTGATCCTTTAGTCCATGGTCCCCTTTGCCTCCCAGCACCCACCCACCCCTGCCCCCGATTCCTCCCCCATCCATCCATGCCTGGTCCTTCAGCTTCCTCCGTACCCCTCCAAGCCCCCCATCTCCCCTTCAATTTCTGCTCCCCCTAACCCCATGGTCCCCCCTCCATGCTGCCCTCATGATCCTCCATCTCCCCTCATCCTGGCTCTGGGACTGGACTGGGATCTAGACTGAGGTGCCCAGATGCTGCAGGGATGGGCACCAACAGAAGAGCCTAGTTTGATGTAGCCCATTTACACCTGCAGAACTAGGACAAAGGATACCCAGGGATCGAAGTATTTTCTGTTTGATGACGGGACTGAAACCAGAACTTAGCAAAAATTATTTTTCCCGGAACTGACCTTATCCCACAACCTTGAAAATCACAGTGCTCTGATTACTATCCTGCTTTTCCCCTGACCCTGCGGCTTTTCAAAATGGTGTTAGCAGCTGATCTTTCCTGATCCAGGAGAGTTAGAGACTGAGACTGGCATCTTCAGAGGATCCTTACAGGGAAGTTAGACTCCGAAATCCCATAGACTTTAAGTGAAAGATGGGTACCAAACTCCTTTCAAGTTCCTAGGAGAATCCCCGCCTAAGACTTTCTGCTACTGGGTTGCTGGACTTTGAAGCACTGTCTGTTGTCTTAAGAACCCCTAGGACCAGTGACCGCTAAAATCATGGGTGAATTCAAGTAGAGAACAACATTTAAGCAAGATACACCTTTAAAGTGACTTACCAAAGATTATAAGAAATATATATACCCACTTCAAATCAATTTTCCAGTGGCATCTAGTTCTGATGTTTCATGTGATGCTGGACTTAAATTCTACCACCAGGCTAGATGTTTTGTTTTGGTGCTAGTTCAAACTGGCTGTTGCATATCCTGGACCCATAGAATTTCCTTTACCTGTGGACCTGTTGACTGACAAACATTATGAAAACAGTTTGAAGTTGTGGAAACAAAGGCTGATGTTTAATGTTAGTGTGTTTGGGTAGGGAGAGGGAGTGTCAGAAGTGGATGCACGAAATGACCCCGTTTTTGCCCTGAGGGAGAAGCTGTTGTTTTTGTTTCTTTAGCATTTTCAGTTCTGCTGTGATGGGCAACTGTGCACAGTGCTAAAGTGAACGTGTTACAGTGTCAAAATAAGTTCAGAAAATAGAGGTGATAAAGACCTGTTTGAATTTAGTGTTGCTTTGTCTGTATTGTAGACTTCTCTCCAGGAACGAAGTAGACCTTGGCTGTAACATTTAAAAGATAAATTTTAGAAATTAAGACATTTTAGAAACTAAGCTGCTCTAATCTGAAAATCAGCAGAAGTCTAGCTTGTTAGTTTACATATGATCTCTGCCCAGGCTATAAACTCATGGTAAGGGTGAAGTTGTGTGTCAGATCTGAGACTTTACTGCACTGTGTGTCTAGACAGAATTCTCTTTGCACTGGGCTAGGGCACCCTCACCAATTTGTAACTGTCCAACAGCAGTCACAGGCTGACAGCTATGTATAATGTGGGGCGTTTCTGACCTGTGAGCAAAGTGGCAAAAGAAAAGACTTGTGGTTAAGACACATGACTGCGAGTCAGGAAACATGGGTTCTGTTCCTGCGGCAGATGTCTCATGTGACCTTGGACAAGTCTCTGGGCCTCAGTTTCCCCATCTGTACAACACCTCCCTATTGCATAGGGCCGTGGGAGTGGAACATCTGATGTCGTATATCTTTGCAGCAACCTTTTCAGAGAGAGGTTAGCATAGAGTGCTGTGAGCACTAATTAGTAGGTTCAAAAGGACCCTATGGATGAATATATGTTAGTCAAATGAATATGAGTGGGCCCTCCTTTGGGGATTCATTCTGGCCTCAGGGCGCTGCTTGTCTTTTCGAGACCTAGTCCTATCTTGCTTTGCTTATGTGGAATAAGTTAGTACAACTGGGATATGCAATAGAACAGGCATCACTGGCCTCTGAGGTGTTTGAGATGGTGATATACTTGAGAAGCTTAGGGATGGTGTGATTAGCACGAACCTATTGGATAGAGCAGGGGTAGGCAACCTATGGCATCTGTGCCGAAGGCGGCATGCGAGCTGATTTTCAGTGGCACTCACACTGCCCAGGTCCTGGCCACCGGTCTGGGGGGCTCTGCATTTTAATTTAATTTTAAATGAAGCTTCTTAAACATTTTAAAAATCTTATTTACTTTACATACAACAATATTTTAGTTATGTATTATAGACTTATAGAAAGAGAATTTCTAAAAATGTTAAAATGTATTACCGGCATGCGAAACCTTAAATCAGAGTGAATAAATGAAGACTCAGCACACCACTTCTGACAGGTTGCCGACCCCTGGGATAGAGCATAATCCAGGTGTGGAAATACAAGTGGAAGATTACCGGCTTCGTTTCTTCCCATTTCCCCAAGTGTGCCAAAATTCAAGTGAAGGCAACAGTTCTATGCAAGCAGGTTTGATAATTGCTGAGTGTCTCATTGCAATGAGTTTTAACATCCAGATGCTGTTCTGGCCATGACACAAGTTTGTGTTTGGGCAGAAATTCTCATGCCACAAGCTCCAATGTCTCTCTGCATCTGGAAAATGTCATCCATCTTATTTGGTTAAGGGATAAAAAAATAATAAAAGCCCCAAAACCTAGATAACATGATACAATGCTTTTTTTCAGGGAGCTTCTAATAGATGCAATGGAGAATTAGGTCACTCAGCTAGCTACAGGCTGTGGTAATATCAGTGTGCTTGAGGAGCAATGGAAGATATGAAAGACAGAAGAGCCTTGTCTGTTTTGATCCTGTTTACTATGCAATTTAAATTACATTTCTCATCTAATAGCTTTAGATTTCCTAACCAGAGTGTAGCGCTGTCATGTTTCTCTACACTGATACCTTGTTATGGTAAGGAAATTATAGATGAGTATTTTTATGCAGTTCTTTGAGGAGAGACATGAGCTAGTCAGCAGCCAGTAATATGTTTAATCTCTCTCTGCGCAGAGGTGTAAAAATGTCAAGTAGATTTTTTTTTTGTAATCTCAGCTGATATTTCAATATACGGTAAAACTTCCCTATTTCTTGGCTAATCCCCAGCTTTGATTGTTCTTTCTGAAAACCCTCCTCAGTTCTTGGGGGTGGGGGGGAAATGAATAGCAAAGCTAATGCAGTGATGTGTCTTGTTACTAAAACTTACTGCTATTACTTATAGTATGGTAGCACTCAGAGGCTTCGGCTGAGATCAGCTGCACAGATACTGAGTAACTGAGATGAGGGGCCTGTCGTATCAGCTGCTGCACACACACAGAGTGACTGAGATCAGGGGCCCATTGTGCCAGCCGCTGCACACACACACACACACAGTAAGAAACAGAGGAAGAAGACTATCCTCTCTTTGCAGATGGGGAAACTGCGGTGCAGAGCGATTTAAGTGACTTTCCTAGAACCTAGATCTCCTGAGTCCCAGTCTAGTACCTTAGCCGCAAGACCAACTTTCCTCCCCACAGTTACAAAGTGCTATGAAGAATTATCCCCGCTTTCCCCAGTGAAATGGATAGGTTAGCAACATGGTGTCTTACCCATTCCAGGAGTGGCTCATCTTCCCCAGTGTTGAGTGTGTGTTTTGAATGCTAGGTCATAGACTGAGTGCGTTTCACATGTCTGTCTCCAAGGGAGTTGCCATCAGCAAATGCCCAGAGAACTCTTGAATTAGTGCTAAAACTGCCTTGTTGCGATCTGTCTGTGCCCCCTGCATCTGTCCCTGGAGGTGCTGCTTGGGGTGACCCTGAAGCTGCTGCCTTTTGGCTGGTGACACTTGTGGGAGAAGCACGGGGCATCTATAAGGTGAGGCAGGCATTTCTGTTTTCCTGTCCTATGGAGGTTCTTCTGAAGGACAGTCCCCCACCTTCCCATGTTGCTAGAGTCTTGAAGGCAAGTGACACTCTATAAACCTACCTTCCAGTGCTGCAGTGAGGAGGGGAGGGCTGGGACACTGACTCCCAAAGAATAGGACTTAACTTTTCCTTTCTCCTTCCCCCCCCGCTGCCTGGCATCATTGCCTGTGCTGTTCACCGACCGGCCCGCTCCTCTGCACTGGGTAGCAGAGAGGACCTAGCTGTGAGTTTAAGGCCTTATTTAACACAAGGGTTTTTAGCCAGTGCTGTATTGCATTGTGTTCACTGCCTCAGGCTTGATTCTCTTTGCTCTGCACCGTGTGCAATCACTGACACCGGTGCAGGTTTCAGTATCAGGTATTTATTTTTCAGGGCTGTAAAAATGCAAGGGGTGGTCAAAAAGGAATATTCTCCCTGATGCACAATTGGCTTCATGTATGCTGGGGTTATTTTTGCCCTCCTCTGAAGCATCAGCGATGGGCTACAGCTGGAGACGGGTCACTGGATGGGGTGGATCAGTGCTCTGAGGTGGTACCAAGAATCCTTTTTCTTAAGATGCCTGGCTGATGGGTCTTGCTCACATATTCAGGTTTGGAAGGAATTTCCTCCCCATGGCACGTTCCACCTAATCAGTACCCTGCCATTGGTGGCACCTTGGTCTCTCCTGTTCTCTGCCTGTGGCACACAATTCAGTCTCCTGAGAGATGAAATGTTTTGGTTTAGTCTTTGGGCTTGATATTGGGGTGAAATGTGTTATACAGGAGGCCAGACTAGATGATCTAATCCAGGGGTCAGCAACTTTCGGCACACGGCCCATCAGGGTAATCTGCTGGTGGGCCACGAGACATTTTGTTTACATTGACTGTCCACAGGCACGGCCCCCTGCAGCTCCCAGTGACCCCGGTTCGCTGTTCCTGACCCCTGATCTAATCGGTCTCTTTCAACCTTAAACTCACATGAAACTATGAAAAAGTAGCATGTGTCTTTGGTTCTATGTGCTTCATGATGCATGGTTTGCTCTAGGAAGCCTCCTTCGCCCCATCGTTAACTTAAATCATTACCCAGCTGCTAGAACCGTATTTCCCGTCTGTATGGTCTCAGCTGGAGTCGTCTCTGTTACCAAAAGCAAATGGACCTGGCAGCCGTACCCCGGCAGGACTGTTTCTGACCAGGGCGGAAGGAACGAATTCAAAGGGCCCTCACAGAGAAAGTTCCACCAGCTGCACCATCTCTCTAATGAGAGTGGGGAGTGCCCTGCTCTGACCGCATCTGTGGCAGTAGGACCTGGGGAGAAGGAGATTGTTGGTAAATAGGTCCCTAGCCATGTACCCAAATCTGTCTCGCTGCTGAATCAGTGTAGTGTAGTAGTTTATACAGACTGTGCACTAGGGTGAACATGGCCCATACGATACACACGCTGCATTAGTGTAAGACTTCGTTTACATCTGCACTAGGGATGGACATTAGCATAACTACTCCGGTGGCTACAAGGCAGGCCATAGACAAAGCTTCAGTGGTGGGGCATAACGTAAATGCTGACCTGGTGAAGGGGTCCCCTTGTTCTAGAGATCGAACAGAACACAGAGGGGGTGGAAGTGTGGGGAACGGGCACAAAAAGCTGCTTTCTCCTGGCCTGACGGGCTCTGCTGGCTGCAGAGAGGAGCTGGTAGGGTGAATGCAGGATGGGTGTTCTTCCATAATAACTGTTTGTTTGGGGCTGCACATAAACAAGCCTCTGTGTGCGGCTCATTGAGTGCAGCCTGTTTGCACCGAGTGCGTCGGTGACGTCGTGGGCTGCTATTCGTGTGTGTCTTTGCCTGCCGCAAAAATAAGTCTGCTGCATTTGCTTGAGACTCACCTGAAGTCGCGCTGCCGCTGGGCCCACAAATTAACACTGCCTGCAGGCTGGGTGTGAGAAAATGCACGTTAGCTTTGCAAAGCTTAAAAAGAAAAAGAAAAGTTGGCCAGGAAAAAAGGATGCTACAAGCCTGAGCGGCAGCATGGCCCAGTGGGATAGCACACTGAACTGGGCCTCAGTAGTCCTGGGTTCTAATCTTAGTCCTAGCTCTGCCAGTGACCTTGGGCAAATCAGTGTCCTGTTCTCTGCCTCAGTTTCCCCTCCCTTCCTGTTTTGTTTACTTAGTCTGCAAGCTCTTCGCAGCAGGAACTGTCTTGGGGTCAGTGCCTGACATAGTGGGGCTCCACTCCCAGTGCAGACCTCTCTAGGCACTGCTGTAAATAGCTCTGAATATGACCCTGGCTTGCGATGGTGGGTCTGTGACCTCCCTTCATCAGCGCTCTTCAGAAGATTGAAGCCCCCTCCAGTCCCCTGCTGGGTGTGTGCTGTGTATATATAGCGATGCTACTGTTTCTGTGAATTACCCCTTCAAATCGCTGAGGATTGCACTGTGGGCAGACAGTAGCAGCGATTTTGTCTCTTGTTGGGTGCAGACTTTTCAAGTAGACACCCTCCCATGCTGGGCTCTCACTAAGGGTATGTCGACACTAGCTAGTGTGGCTAAAACTAGCAGTGAAGACACAGCGGCGTGGACCCCTGTGCAAGCTAGCAATGCGACCGCATACCCATGGTCCCTGGCGGGCTCGTTCCAGCCCGCACTGAAGCCTGTGTCACTGCGTCTTCACTGCCAGTTTTAGCTGCAGTCACACCTCCAATTGCAGTGTAGACATAACCTCTGTTTTTTCCCCATTGTTCTCCCAGACCAACGTTCTGGCATTCAGCCCCACAGTGTCTGTCTGCTCATGGTGTACGGAGAAACTCTGGTGTAGTTCGGCAGGTTGTTGGCCAAGGCTCTGTGGCTTGGGATCTCTTTTACTTTCCCTGCAGACATTCCCCTCGCAACTTGTTTTTGTGGCTGTCTCTCCAAAGTTGCCTTTCCCCGTCGGCTTCCCCATCCTCTGTCAGTTTTGAACCCAAAAGATGAATGCAGCGCCTGAGATAAACCTCGTGTTCTGTTAGTATGAATGAATCAGACCTTGACTCAGTTCCTCATCAGCAGATTCTGCCATCACCACAGGTCTGCACCATTGGCATTTTCTATTTACAGTTGCAGAAGTAGCTCAAAAGGGAACTTTTTTCTTTTCTTGTCCCCCCCCCCCCCACAACCTTCTGTATTGCACAAATTAGGATTATAGGAATTGCGAGACTGGGTCTGACCACCATCCCCGCAGCATCTGAGCCCCTCCCAGTCTGATGTACTTATCCTCACAGCCCCCCTGCAAGGCAGGGCATGGGTATTATCACCATTGTATAGAGGGGAAACTGAGGTACAGAGCGGCAAAGGGGAAAATGTGCTAATGCACCGAAGTGATTTATTCAGAGTTGATGAGGTTTGGACTCTTCGGTGTCTAGGTCATTCTAGGAAATGGGAGTTAGGCTCCGAAGTCACTTAAGTGCTTTTGAAAACGTGCCACTAAGTGAATTGTGCAAGGAAGCCTGAGCGAGAACAGGGACTTGACCCCACATCTCCTGAGCCCCAGGCTAGCATTTTAACCACTGCACCATCCTTCCTCTCTCTAGCCAGCTCACTATCCTGGCTCCCACGGAGGCCAGTACCAGCTGCTTCAGAGGCAGGTGCAAACCACCCTTGCGGTGGGACGCTACGGAATAACCTGCTTGTAAAGGAATTTTCTTCCCATCACCTTCACTTAGTCAGTGTATGCCCTGAAGCAGGAAGGTCTATTTCCCTTCCAATCTTTTGTTTAATCCCACCTAGCGGTGGAAGCCCTCATTACCAGTATAAAAATCCAATCCTTGTGAATCTGACAGAGCTGTTCACCTTGCTGAAATCTTGTGGCAGAGAGTCCCACAGGCCTGGTGCACACTGTATAAAAATAAAACCATTTCCTTTCCACAGTCTTTAACTGGTTGCCTTCTGCTGAATAATGTCCCTTTGTTCTTGTGTTCTGGGAAGATAACTAGGACTGTCCCAAGTTCTCTTCTCTCCATTGTCTGCTATTTTACATACTCAATCATATTCCTTCTCACGTCGCTTCTGGAAACGAAACCATCTCTGCCTTTTCAATCTGGATGTTTTCCCATAAGGCCCTCTCTGTTCTGGCAATCTCCTCCTGGAGATAGCGGGACCAGAACTGAATCCAGTATCCCAGGAAGAGACCTACCATTGCTATAGCTATTACTATTTGGATTGCAGTCCCAGGATCTCAAATCGAGATACACCGGGTGTTATAGAAGTGAGTCAGTGCTGACTAGGCTAAAGCAACTCTCTGAGGGTCATGGTAGTGCAATCATTGAGTTAGGGTGGGGTGTCTTTGTACAAGATACACGCTTGCCCAACCAGAAGGTTTGGACTGGATGCAGAAGTTACCGGGTGAGGTTCTGTGCCTGGTGGTATGTAGTAGATCAGAGTAGATGATTGTATTATTTAGATGGAATGACCATTTTAATGCCCCACCCCCATCCACTCTGATTCCAAAAGGTGCTAGTGTGTCTCTTACAATCCTAATGGCTCAGACCCGTCATGTTGATTTAATGTGTTTGCAGGAATGGCTGGGACGTCGCTACCATTCCCAGTTAGTGTGAAGGTAAATTAGCTTTGAAAAGGCTGTTCGCATCCCTCTCCAAGGACTTTGAGTGCCTTTTAGTGCAAATTGCTTGTGCATTTCTCGGTAAGGCTGTTTTCTTTCCTCCCTGGGGCCATATGCTGCTGTTTTGCATGTTCGCTTGGTAACATGCAGCTCTCAACTCTACTCCATAAATGCACTATCCCAGTCTTGCTTATCTAAAGTGCTTGGCCAGCCAGGCTTCAAACCCGGCACCGAGTGCGTCTGCCTGTTCTCTTGACAGTAACTGGGAAACAGATGCTGCCTCTTAGCACCTGCGGGGAATGGCAAATAGCTTTTAGGGAGCTGGTGCAAATCTGCCTTGTTTGCTGTCTGACAAGGAGGGCTTCTTGGCTGCTGCATCCATTTGCTTTTACAGGTACCAAATGCTTCATTCATAAGTGGTTGCCCAGACCTAGCTGCCCATGTGTAGTTTCCAGGCTCACTTTTCATTGGCAAGTTTCAGCACTGTAGCAAAAGGGCCAGTGTAGAGATTGGAACGCCAGAGCTCGCTCCGAGAGGCCATAAGCATCTCAGCCAGCCCTTCACCCCACATTCATGTTGAACCTCAAACATCTTGGGCCTGATTCTCCATTTGCCCTGCACTTTGTGTAGTCACGTACGCCTTTGTAAAATGCTGGCAGGTCAGCATACTTGGCACTGTTGTAAATGACTTCAGAGCAAAGAGAATCATGCCCCTCAGTTTTAAACTCCCATCGTCATCCCTTTCCGTTTTCCTTGCATCTGAACTTCTGTCTGCAACCAGAGGAGCCTGCTTATCTTCCCACGGGCACTGGTCTAAACTAGAGTTACACAAGAGTAAAAGTGGCGTGAAAGGAGAATCTGGCCCAGAGCTGCTCCTTGCAGCTCTCTTTGCACATGTCCCGCCTTTAAGAACCAAAGAGAATCGATAGCAGCTGGAGATTTAATTGCATCTCTGATGAGCTGGTTATGGGCCTGCTATGTTAGGAGCACGCAGCGCTGAGATCTGGCTGCCTCTGTTTTGTTATAGGGTACTGGAAACCTTAGTCACTGTACCTTTTAAATTCTGTTTAACTAACCCCCTCATTTTTGCATAGTTCCCCTTTCTGAAATTAAATGGCACAGTTTTGGGCTGTTGAGGTGTTCTTCCCCCCACAGGGATGTTAAATGTTGTTATATTATGGTCACTGTTTCCAGGCGGTTCTGTTATAGTTACCTCTTGGACCAGCTCCTGCACTCCACTCAGGACTAAATCAAGAGTTAGTTGCCTCTCCCCTTGTGGGTTCCCATACCAGCTGCTCCAGGAGGCAGTCATTTAAAGTATTGAGACATTTTGTCTCTGCATTTTGTCCTGAGGTGACATGTTCCCAGTCAATATGGGGATAATTGAAATCCCCCACTATTGCTGAGTTCTTAATGTTGATAGCCTCGCTAATCTCCCTTAGCATTTCTTCATCACTATCACTGTCCTGGTCAGGTGGTCGACAATAGATCCCTAATGTTATATTCTTATTAGAGCATGAAATTACTGTGCATAGAGATTCTATGGAACCTGTGGATTCACTACTTAAGATTTTTACTTCATTTGATTCTACATTTTCTTTCACATCTATTGCCACCCCCTCCCCTGCACGACCTATTCTGTCCTTCCGATATATTTTGTACCCTGGAATGATTGTGTCCCATTGATCGTCCTCAGTCCACTAGGTTTCTGTGATGCCTATTATATCAATATCCTCCTTTATCACGAGGCACTCTAGTCCACCCATCTTATTATTTAGACTTATTGTCACTGTTTATTTGTCTTCTCTTTTCTGATGTGTCTGATTCTTTATGTGAATGTTTCTTGTCTGATCTGGCCCCTAGATTATCCTCTTCTCTTCTCTCCTCCTGACTAAAACCTAGAGAATCTCTCTTAATAGACTCTCCTCTAAGAGAAGTCTCTGTCTGATCCACACGCTCGTCTGCAGCAGTCGGCTTTCCCCCATCTGTTAGTTTAAAAACTGCTCTGCAACCTTTTTAATGTTAAGTGCCAGCAGCCTGGTTCCACTTTGGTTTAGGTGGAACCCATCTCTCCTGCATAGGCTCCCCCATCCCAAAAGTTTTCCCAATTCCTAATGAATCTAAACCCCTCCTTTCTACACCATTGTCTCATCCACTCATTGAGACTCTGAAGCGCTCCCTGCCTACCTGGCCCTGCGCATGGAACTGGGAGCATTTCTGAGAATGCCACCATAGAGGTCCTTTATTTCAGTCTCTTCCCTGGCAGCCTAAATTTGGTCTCCAGGACGTCTCTCCTACCCTTCCCTATGTCATTAGTACCTATGTGAACCATGACCACCAGCACTACACATAAGTCTATCTAGATATCTCGAGAGATCCGCAACCTTCGCACCAGGCAGGCAAGTCACCATACGGTTCTCCCGGTCATCACAAACCGAGCTATCTAGGTTTCTCATGATTGAATCTCCCATTACTAACACCTGCCTTTTCCTAGTGACTGGAGTTCCCTCCCCCGGAGAGGTAACCTCAGTGCGAGAGGATACCCCAACACCATCTGAAAGGAGGGTCCCAACTATGGGAAGGTTTCCCTCAGCTCCCGTTGACTGCTCTGCTTCCCTGGGCCTTTCATCCTCCTCAACAGTGCAGGGGCTGTCTGACTGGAGGTGGGACAATTCTACAGCATCCCGGAAAGCCTCATCAACATACCTCTCTGCGTCTTTTAGCTCCTCCAGTTCCGTTATCCTGGCCTCCAAAGTCCGTATGTGCTCTCTGAGGGCCAGGAGCTCCTTGCACCGAATGCACACATACACCACCCGCCCACAGGGCAGGTAATCATACATGCTGCACTCGGCGCAATAAACTGGGTAGCCCCCACTCTGCTGCTGGGCTTGTGCCTGCATTGTCTCCTGCACTACCTAGTTAACGAAAGGGTATTGTTTAAATCAAGAAGTTTTGAATGTAGTTTAGTTTACGGGTTTTAAAGAATGGCAAATGAACCTTGTCCCCTTCCAAACTCCCTTGCGAAACTCCCTGTTAGCAGCCCTGGTCGCTTGCTCACTGCTTTATAAAGCCCTGGCCTTCTTGATAGCTCCGCCCACTGACTAAGGCTCAGCCAGTTAAGGGAGGCTTCTATCTTTCAGCTGCAAGCCACAGCACAAGGTCCTTCAAACAACAAACAGACAGACAAACACAAGCTTAGCGCACAGCAAGCAACCCCCAAACACATACTACAGCCAGTCACCCCAAGGGTCCTATATTTGCTCCTCCTTCACCTGGAGAACTCCCTTGCTAGACTCCCTGTTAGCAGCCCAGCACGTGGGAGTGGGTCTTTTTCCCATGCCAGCGGCAATGGGCCTGTTCTGCTGGGATTCAAAGCCTCCTGTCTCTTGGCAGGAACATGTCCAGCACAGGCAGGAAGTCCACGTGGTGCTGGGGAATGAAGCCTGCGATCTGGACTCCATGGTGTCGGCGCTTGCCCTGGCTTATTACTTGGCAAAGGTGAGTGTTGCCCTGAGGCTTGGCTCTGCTTCAGGGCTGCCCGGGTGGGGGCAAGTGGGGCAATTTGCCCCAGGCCCCACAGGGGCCCCACAGGAGTTTTTCGGGGCCCCTGGAGTGGAGTCCTTCACTCACTCCGGGGGTCCCAGAAAACTCTCGTGGGGCCCGGGCCACTAGCTTCTTCTGCTCCGGGTCTTCGGCGGCGGGGGGGAGGGGGGTTCCTTCCACTCCGGGACCCGCCACTGAAGTGCCCCGAAGACCCACGGCGGAGGGTCCTTCCGCCCCGGGACCCCACCGCCAAAGTCCCCAGGCCCCTGAATCCTCTGGGTGGGCCTGCTCTGCTTTGGAGCTCTGCTTTGGTTGAGGTGGATTTAACAGGGATGGGAAGGGAAGGGGATCTCTCTGTGCAAGGGGGAATGTGGGGAAATTGAGCTGCTGACCACATAGCACTGAGACCAATGCACGCTAGAGCTGCTGTGTGATGCCTGGACCCACCCTGGGCCATGCTCTCCGTAGCCAAGGCCTGCTGCTAACTGTTCCTGTGGTTCTCTGCGTTCTCCTGCAGACCTCTCTGGAGTCCAAGGCGGTATTTGTCCCTGTGCTGAACATTCCCCGCTCGGAGTTCCCCCTGCGCACAGAGAGCGCCTTCCTCCTGCAGGAGCAGCAGATCCCTGACACCTGCCTGATCTTCCGGGATGAGATCGACCTCCATGCGCTGCACCGGGCTGGCTCCCTCTCCTTGACACTGGTCGACCACCACATCCTGCCAAGGCAAGTGGAGAGACAGTGCAGGGGATTTAGGAGACAGAGGATGTGTGGGGCGGGTGTCAAATCCTAGCTCTGGCACCGACCTACTCGGTGACCTTGGGCAAGTCACTTCTCTCTGTGCCTCAGTGTCCCCATCTGTAAAATGAGGCTAAGGACACTGAGCCACCTCTTTAAAGTGCTTTGAGATCTAAGGATGGAACGCACGATACGGCAGCTCAGTGTTATCATTAAATCCCCGGTGAGGGCTCCAGACAGGATGGAGTGGGGAGTAAATGGTAGACGAATGAAGATGTTATTATTTGTATTGTGATAGAATCCTGGCCCAGGACCCTGTTGTGTTATCCACTGTACAGACACAGAACAGAAGGACGGCCTCTGCCCCAGTGAGCTTGCAATCAAAGTAGATGAAATTGCTTAGCATTATAAACAGAGGGACTGTCTTATCCACGGAGTGGATGGCATCTTTGCTGAATTATGCAAGACCGGTACACAAGGGCTAGTGGGAACCCCTAGAGGAGCGAGTGACTCGCTTTAAAATATTCCTAATCTTGCTGTTGGCTCACGTTTCATGGGCACTGGGAAAGAGACGGGTCTTTCCCAGGGACAGCTCTCTGCACACGGAGGTCAGCATGGGACAAGGCACAGAGAGCTTGGGCAGGGTGGGCTGTTACCCACCAGAGTGGATCTGACGTCCAGACAAGTTCAAGAGCCCTTCAGCTTCCTTGAGAGGAACCGAGAGAGTTCTCGTGGTTGGAAGGGGCCTGTAGACAGGAGCTGCGGCTTCCCCACAGCTGCTCTGCATCCCTGGGTGCTCTGGGAGGGTTTTGCTAATGGGGATGAGCAAACCTGATATGAGCAGGCAAGTTTGCACAGCATTCCCCTGCATCGCTGGGAACTCGAACGTGATGGCATTCCCCCTTCATCTTCTACATCTGTGTCTGCCATCCTCTCCTGTGCCCGCCTTGCCACCACCCTCACCCCTGCCTACGCTCTGTGTATTGTCTCCCCCTCTGCACGGCTACCCTAACCTCACCCCCCACCCCCACCCCCCGGTGCCATACCATCCTTTCTCTGTTTAGGGCCTGAAGCCCCTCTCCCCTCGCTGCAGCACCACCTTCAGCCCAGCTCCTTTGCATGTGTACATCAGTATATTTTCAGTGTAGAGGAAATAAGCCCCCTGCATAGGCCTTTTTTGGTTCAGGGAGCAGGAAAAGAACCTGAGAGAGGAGAAATTTTCGGTCCATCCCCAGGGTGATGCTATAAATACACAATAACGCCCACCAGGGTGCGCCATAATGCGCTTGGATGCTCTGGGGTGGACGGTGATGCCAAAAGGACAGGATCCATCCCTGGGGTGACTCTAATGACCCTAAGTCCCTCGTTTTGGGGCGGGGGTGGGGAGAGAAATTGCAGAGAGAAATGCCTGGGGACGAAATCAGGGCCTTTCCTGGCCTGCGTCCGTCTCTCCAGAGAGGGGCTCTCTCACGGGCGGCACCGCTCACTTTCCCGTCTCGCCCGCCCAGTGGAGATGCAGCCCTGGAGGAGGCCGTGATTGAGGTGATCGACCATCGGCCCCTGGAGAGGGAACCTCGGTGCAGAGTCACCGCGGAGCTGGTGGGCTCCTGCGCCACACTGGTGGCGGAGAGGATCGTGCAGGGCCCAGCGGAGCTGTTGGACAGACAGACGGCCGCCCTGCTGCATGGTGAGAGCAGTGCCAGCAGGCTTTGATGTTCACGGATGGGTGTAGCGTTCTGGGTGGAGACCCACAGCCGCAAATATCAGGCCCGTGCCCCAGGTTGTATCCTGCTGGCTGTAAAACCGGCCCCTAAGCAGCAGCATGCTCAGCAGGGCTGCATCTGCACCAACCCAGGAAGCAGCAAATCCTGGACTCTTGCAAGGCCAGTTTACTGCGTCATGGCTTTGCCTAGGGGAGATATTTCAAAGCACCTGTCTAGACCCAGAGGCTCTAACTCCCCAGCTCATGTCTAAGACCAGGACAACTGTGTATGGTCTCTGTTTTCTTGCGGCTTGGCTCACAGCACACTGTGTTTCTGTGTCAACTGCTGCTTCCTTTACTTTAAAGGTACAATAATTCTGGATTGTGTCAATATGACTCCAGAAGCTGGGAAAGTGACTCCCAAAGACACTCAGTACGTTGCCTTGTTGGAATCCAAGTTCCCAGACCTCCCAGAAAGGAGCGTCCTGTTTGAAGCTCTGCAGACAGCCAAGTTCGATGTGTCAGGTACCGGCTTTTCATGGATTGATGGGGGATCAAATGGGATGCATGGGGAGGGCAGGGGCTGGATGGAGTTTAGATAGTTGGAGGCACTAAATCAGATGAGTATCTGAATTAATCTGAAAACAGTTCAAGAATCCACCTAGCAGTGTGGTCAGAGGGTTGTGTTTGCGAGCGCTGTCTTGATGTTCCAAAAGACTCAAACACAAAGCTCCCTGGAAGTGATCCGAGCTCCCGGTGGGAACGAATGTCCCTCTTCACTCACGCTTGCCCCTCTCATTTTTCCAGGGCTCACTACAGACCAGATGCTGCGAAAGGACCTTAAGGTGCTGTCGAGCGATGGGCTCGTTCTTGCCATCAGTGCTGTGTACGTGACACTGGAGGTAAGGATCAATACAACGTGGGGATACCGAGGCACGGGGAAGTGAAGTGACTTGCCCCGGACCACAGAGGGAGTCGGTGGCAGAGCTGAGAATAGAGCCCAGGAGTGAAAGCAGTTTTTGCCCGCTGGGTGTCTGTGCACTTTGCCATTTATATGTTACCCTGTGCAAGTGGGAAGAAGCTGATCCCAGGATTGGGAGCTCCTGAGTTCTCTCCCTAGCTCTGCCCGTGAAGTGGGGATAATGCTGCCCATCTACCTTGCAGGGCAGTGGAGGGTTTTCTATCTCTCTGTGGTACTTGTCTGTGTAGTATCTGAGCACCTCCCCTCACAACCTGCCTCTGAAGCACAGCAATGCTGTTATCCCCATAATACAGGTGAGGAACTGAGTCACAGCGAGGGAACTTGCCCAAGGTCACCCAGCAGGCTAGTGGCGGAGCTGGGAATAGAACCCAGGTCTTGTGCATCCCAGTCTGTTGCCCTATCCACTAGACCCCACTGCTGCCAAATAAGCATCCCTTCTCCAAGGAGCCTGCGATCTGAACAATTCAGGCAGAGCAGGTGAATGAGGCAAGTGGGTGGTGCTGGGGGCGAGGAGGAGGACAGGGTAGTATGATGGGGAGGAGCTGGCGGCATTGCCTGCCGTCCTGTCCCGTCGCGTGCCTGTGCCTTCCGGACTCTGACGCCGATCGCTGTCCTTGCCTAGGCCTTCCTGCAGCGGCCTGGCTTGCAGCAGGACCTGTGTGCCTTCTGCCAGCAGCACGGCTACGGCGGGTTGGTAGCCATGACGATATCCTTCAACAAGCGGAACGAGCCATTCCGGCAGCTCGCGGTGTACAGCCAGCACCCGGCGGTGCGGACAGCGGTGAGCATAGTTGGGGCATGCCGCCTCCTGCCTGGGCTCTGCCCTCAGATTCTCAAGGGATATTCCAGAGCCGGGCACCCTCCCTCAGTGACCAGTCTCAGCAGCCCATGTCTATAACAAACTGAGGACACTGTGATTCCTGCCTGCAAGCGCTAAATCCCCTGTTTGCTCCCTGATCCTGAACTGCATTTAAACAGGTGCTTAACTTAGAATCACATAGTCACGTAGAATCGTAGGACTGGAAGGGACCTCGAGAGGTCATCTAGTCCAGTCCCCTGCACTCGTGGCAGGACTGAGTATTATCTAGACCATACCTGGCAGGGGTTTGTCCAACCTGCTCTTAAAAATCCCCAGTAATGGAGATTCCACAACCTCCCTAGGCAATTTATTCCAGCGCTTAACCACCCTGACAGTTAGGAAGTTTTTCCTAATGTCCAACCTAAACTGCCCTTGCTGCAATTTAAGCCCATTGCTTCTTGTCCCGTCCTCAGAGGTTAACGAGAACAATATTTCTCCCTCCTCCTTGTGGCAAACTTTTATGTACTTGGAAACTGCTATCTTGGCCCTGCTCAGTCTTCTCTTCTCCAGACTAGACAAACCCAATTTTTTCAGTCTTTGTCATAGATCATGTTTTCTAGACATGTATGACTTAGGTTCTGACCCAGCAGAGCACTTACCTGACTTGTTCTCATAGTGGCCCATTGCTCTAGTCTGGCCGTCACTTGACCCCGATAATCCCTGCCCCCAAAGCTGCCCCTCCTTGCCGCCCCCACCTTGGGAGTCTCCTAGAAATGGAGCTCGGGGAGGAACGGGACTTTGGCTAGTTGCTTCTGCGAAGAGCCCAGAGCAGAAACCAATTTGCTCCTGCTGCAAATGGGGCAGAGCGTGAGGGGGTTAGGAAGCCAAAGCTTGGGATCTGAGGGTTTTGTTTGTCCAATGTAAAACACAAGGGAGCTGCCTGTAGGAAGAGCCCGCGCTGGGTATCAGACTCTCTGGGTGCTCCTGGACTTGTGAATTCCCAGCTCAGCCCTAGTCTCCCATATCAGTATGCTGGGCTGTAGCCTTCCTTAAAGGACCAGCACACTCTTTACCCCGCCAAAAAAGCATTGGTGTTCTGTTCAGTGCCTGCC
This sequence comes from Gopherus flavomarginatus, assembly GCF_025201925.1. Classification (NCBI taxonomy): domain Eukaryota; kingdom Metazoa; phylum Chordata; order Testudines; family Testudinidae; genus Gopherus; species Gopherus flavomarginatus. The sequence continues at coordinate 18,589,617 of NC_066636.1, read as the reverse complement.
CAGTTGAGATGCTTCTGAGTGGCGTCCAGATGCAAGACAGCTTTAGCTCTGACAGCGACAGGTGCTACAGAAATCTCACACGCTGCTTTCCCAGAGGTTCTTCCCTTGATTACGCCAGCCCCCACCCTCCTGCGGCCTCGGCCCCCGGCTCAGCAGAGCGCTGGAGTCCTGTGGGAGTCAGTGCCTTATGAAACACCCGCCCAAGCGCTTTGCTGAATCAGGGCCCAGGTGCACGAGCTGTTCCTGCGCCTTCCACAGCTGTCAGGTTCCAAGCACCGTCCGCCTTGAAACCTGCTCGCCCGCCTGATGTGCCAAGCTCCCAGCCAAGTCACTCTCCACCCAAGTGGAAGCAGAACCGCTTGAGAGGCCTGTTCCCCTCCCCCCGCCACCTCGGTGGGTGTTTCTAGGTCCCTGCGAATCCCCCTCCCCCAGGGCTCAGCACTGCAGCCCCCCCATCCCCTGCCCATCAGAGCTTGTTCATGCCACGGTTGCTCCCGTAGCCGGCGGGGTAGCTGCTGAGCTGTGCCAGTGTCGGCATTCACCCTTCGGCTCCAAGGCCGCCCCCAACGCAGCAGCCCACGTGCCTGCAGAGTTTGCTTCAGTGCTTCCCAGAGCCCAGCGAGAACCTACCACACGAGTGAGGGGGGAGGCCGTGTTTACTCCCCCCATCCCCAGCTGTGCAGCAACGGCTCCCCTCCCCTCCCTCCGATCCCCGCCATCATTCGTCACTCATTAACTGTGGTCAAAGGTTTAAAGCTGTGGGAGGGATCACGGGCTAATCGCCCGGGTGGGTCAGAGATCACGGCAGCTGAGGGGACCAAGCGGGAGACGGCAGCCTTAGAGATGGGAGGTAAGAGACTCCTTTTTCCTTCCCTGCAACCTGCTCTGCTCCAAAGGGATATGCCCTCCGTGTGATCCTGCCCCGATGTGCACCCTTGGAGTCTCCTGCACCCGGTGCTTTGCCTCCGGAGGCTGAATACAGAGGCTGGACTAGGCAGATACAAGCTGAATGTCGATCATTCGAACCCAGCCTGTTGTCCCCCTCGACACACACACATCTACCCTCCCAGTTAGTGTCCACTGACTGCACTTGTTCCTTAACGCTAAGCTTATGGTGCCTCTCACTTAACTCCACAGCGACCGTGTTGTTTGGGCAAGCGTGAAACCCTTCCCTGGGCTGTGGAGGGCGCGTGCGTTTTCTCTCGTTTGTCCAGCTGCCAAGGCACAGGAGACTTGGACTCTGACGCTCAGCTACGCTAAGAAGTGTAGTTGCTTTGGAGTCTGTGGGCCAGATCCCCAGCTGGTGTAAATCCGCCACAGCGCTGTTGGAGTCTGTGGGCCAGATCCCCGGCTGGTGTAAATCAGCGTCGCTCTCTTGGGATGTGCCGACTGACACCAGCTGAGGATCTGGCCTGCTGTCCAGCAGACTGAGCACCCTGGGAGCTGTATCCGAGCTTGTGGGGAGAGCAGCCCTGAGATCAGAAGGGCCCGTCTGGGAGCACTGAGTGCAGTGACCCCAGCTCTGAGCTCTGCTCACACCCCGGGGTCACACCTGGCTTTGCAGACGTGGTGCAGCAGAATGGGGCTCCCGCCCAGGATCCAATCAGTGTGAGGCAAGCTCTATAATTCCATCTCTCCTCAAATGGTGTAAATCTATGGAGCTGTGCCACATTACACCAGTGGGGGATCTGGCCCTGAGTGTATCTGAATTACATGGCTAGTGTCCCAAACGGCAGAAATGTAGGAGGGGAACTGTGGGGGCTCAGCCCAGAACAGACTGAGGGTGAGCCTCAGCTCTGGCTTTTTGCTGTCACTATGCGTGTCATGATCCTGTCCCGGCTGTGTTGTGACAGCAGGTTCAGCCTTTGGGAAGGTCTTTGGTTCCCAGCCGGCTCCTCACCCCTCGTGTTTCTGTCCCCACTAGGTGTGTGGCATTCTGGAGCGCGCTAACAACCCGCGCCTGGACCTCTCCCCTCTGGGGAGCCTGTACCCCAACATCTGTGCCTACCACCAAGGCAACACAGTCGCATCGCGTAAGAAAGTCCTCCCGATCCTTAAAGACTTCCTGAGGGAGCGGGGCATAACGGCTGGCCCCGTGCATCCCGCGGACACGGATTCCTGTGGCACGACGAGACCGGAGCCGAAAGACTCTTCTGCCGGTTGTGGCGAAAGAGACGAGAACCCGGAGGACTCAGATGTGGCTGGCGAAGCGGGTGCCCCGGAGTACGAGCCAAGGGGCAGGAGAGATCCTGCCAGGTGCCAGAGGCATGGGGATGCCCTGCTGGAGGACGATGCCCCATTGCCTCCCACTCCCATGAACAGCCTGGTGGATGAGTGCCCTCTGGACAGGGGGCTGCCCAAGCTGTCGGTGGAGGCGATCTTCGAGAAGTTCAGCCACATCACGGTGGTGCGCCCCTCCGCCAGCAGCAGCCCCGAGAAGAAATGACACTGGGGCTGGTGCCCGCTCGGGTTTCAGGGACGCGATTGCAATCCTGGCGCTCTGGGATTAGGTGCGCAGCCTCTTTCTGTGTGTGGACGAAACACGTCCAGCTGTCTGACATGGACCCCAGCCTTGGCAATAAAAGCCAGACGCAGGCGCTTTTGTCAGCAATGCTCTGGAACCAACCTCCTTGGAGCAACTTCTCCAGAGGAGGATTTCATAGGAAAGCCAAACAAAATGCAAGCAGAGTGGCACCCCCCAGTGCAAAGTGCCGCTGCACTTTAAAGGCACCCAGGGGTTTGATCCTGACCGGACTGTGCCCACAAGGACCACCTCCTTCTCTGTTACAGTGATTTCTTTAAACTCTGCCCTGGTGCAGCCGCCTCTTGCGTCGCCGTGCCCTAGGTCATGAGCAGTTGTGCCGTCTTATGTGGAAGAACGCCCAGGTCCAGCAGCCACTGAGTCCCATTCCACGTTGTGTCCCATTTCTGTGTGCACAGGCTTACCCTGTGCCTCCCTGTCGCTGGACTGCCATCGTGGGAGGGGAGATCTCGGCCCCACTCTCCTTGAACCCTCTGTGGATTTGGCAGCTTTGTTTCCATCCAGAATCCCCCTCGGGGAACAGCAATAAAGGAGAGGAACTTCTCTCCCGTCTCCTCTTCCCCCGGCCCATGTGACCCAGTCAGCCGTCTTGCCTCCTGTGAACCATTGGGTCTGTCATGTAGCTGCCTGACTGCAGCACTGTGCGTAAAGGAAAACTCTTCCTTCACAACTTCCCCGTTATCTGTGGTCGTAATTGTCCAATCCCTTTGAAACCCTGGCTGAGTAGCTTTGGAAACTGACCCCCTGGGGCAGTGAATTCCAGCCAGCCGTCCAGGGGTTGTGTTTCTTCTGAATTGGTTCCTAAAGCTCTGCCCTGGAAAGCGACTGTGAAAGGGAGCTGGTCCCTGAGCCAGGACAAACAGTGTTGGGCAGGGGCGGCTCTAGGTATTTTGCCGCCCCAAGCATGGCAGGCAGGCTGCCTTCGGCGGCTTGCCTGCAGGAGGACCCTGGTCCCGCGGATTCGGTGGCAGCCTGCGGGAGGTCAGCCGAAGCCGCGGGACCGGCAGACCCTCCACAGGCATGTCACCGAAGCCAACCTGCCTGCCATGGCAACCGGCAGAGCGCCCCCTGTGGCTTGCCGCCCCAGGCACATGCTTGGCGTGCTGATGCCTGGAGCTGCCCCTGGGGTTGGGGTCCTGTTAGCGAACTGGGGCCAGCCCGCCTCTGCAGGGAGGGGGCTGGGGTCTATTCCTCCTTGGGCATCATCTATGGAATTGTTACTGATTTCCAGTTACAGGTCTGTCTGTGATTCTGTGGGCTGGCAGCTCAGATTGCTTGAGGCCTTGTCCACATGGGAAATTTGCACCAGTTCAAGTTAAATTTTTTTTTTTAACCAATATTGTTAAAGCAGTGCAAACCCTGCGAAAACCAGAAAATCTGGCCTCGAAATCTCTTCCAGGCTGTTCCTTGGAAATGGCCCTTGTCCGCCGCCCTGCTGGTGCTCTCATCTTTAAGGATGGACTGTCATCCTGGGGCGGTGATTCTGGTGCTCCTGGCACCCAGGAACTGGTGTTCTCCAGAATTGTCATTCTGGGCTCTCACGTGATAACTGTAATGGCCTGTGACTCCTAAAAAGGCCTCAGGTACTGACACTGCAGGTTAGCAAGTAACCGCGTGTGCCCCCAAACCAGGTCCACTCTCCGGGGCACTTGCATGAAGGGAAAAACTCCCTGATCCCATAGTCCGACCCCCGTGTAACCCCATTGTCTGTGGTGGCTGTCAATAAGCCTCGGGTGCTAAAACCCCAGACATGTTCCTCAGTGTGTCATGAATTCCCCTCCTCCCTTTCGTCTTGCGAATAATCTAACCACGGTACGTCTCTATGGTACATGCACCCTAGAGAGACCCTTTTGTGGCGAAGCCCTGAGCCTCCTGCACTACAGTCTGTGTCTGTCTGTATGTCCCACAAGCAAAGGCTCGAACAGGTGGGTCTGGGAGCTGCACTGATGGATGATACCCTGTGCCTGAATCCCTCTCGGTTTTGTAGCTGTAATGCTGTCTCTGTGAAAGCAACGTGCATCCTTATTTATGGAGGACACCTCTAGAGGTTGAGGCTCAGAGGCTGTCAGTCTTGCACCGTGCACCAGAAATAAGACAGAACCAGGTGTGCAGGGTGTGATCTCCCTCTTTATGTGTATTGTAGTGGCATGCAGGAGCCCCAGTCACCGACCAAGACCCCATGGTACTAGGTGCCGTAAAAACACAGAAAGGCCCTGGAGGGTTTAATGAAAGCTTTAGTATCTGCCAGGTACAAATGGATGCTAGAGTTGGGGGTGACATTACATAGCTCTTTTCGAACTAGTCTTTGCAGCACCCCTCTGGGTGAGTGTGGTCATTATACCTGCTGTGCAGCTGGGGGAAAGTGAGGCACAGCGGGGGATGTGTCCTGCCATCGAGTTGGTGTCCACTGGGGTATGATTCAGGAGCTCCCAGCTCAGGCTGCCCCCCATGGTAATCAAAGGAACCAGGATGCGTTTGCAATCCGTAGGGTAAAGAAAATGTGCTTTGGGTGAGGGGTCAGGGAAGGGAGATATTGAACTTGTGGGGAGTAAGGTAGGGAAACTCTCAGTTCTGTCCGCGCTGGGCTTTAATTCACCCTTGCGCAGGGTTAGGGGAGCAGCGCAAACATTAATGCATCACATAAGCCAGCAAAATTGGCCTCCACACCCTGATTTAGGAAAGCAGCTCTGTTCGGGAAGGGTGCTGAAAGTTAAACACGTGCTTAAATGCTTTCCTGAATCGGGGTTGGATATGTTTTTGGAGGGGGGTGTCAGTTTCACCTGTTAATCTGGACGTCAGTTGAAGTAATATACAGTATGTAATAAAGGCAAAATAAGATGAGAAGCAGCTTTATTTAAATGGAGGGGACTGGGGCACAGTGAAGAGAATGTGGTTTGATTTTTTCATCCAATGTAGGATTGTATAAATCACATTTTAGCAAGAGAACCAAGGAGAACCTCAGAGGCGTCACAGTGGGTCCATAAGCCTTTCTGTTCCATTCTCGGCAAGCCCATCTGCGGCAGGATGGGCCGCTGCTCTCAGCTGGCAGTGCTTTCTGATGGTACAGTTTTGTTAGTCCTTTTTTAATTATTTGATATGGTAATTTCCCTTCCAACACTTTTGGGGTGTTGTGTTTTTACTTAGGTCACAGGTCTACTAAAATATGCTATGTTTCAAAATTAATTTCAAAATTGTATGAAAAGAGAGAAATATTACGTAACCAAAGTTTTCTGTTTTTGTAATTCTGATGATCTTGCATTTTAAGGATTAAATGTGTGTGCTTTCCTGAGCTGTGTGTGTGTGTGTACTTTAACACACACACACACTTCCCCCTGCTCATGGTGGTGTATATTTTAGAACCCACCCATCCACCCCCTATTCACAGTTAAGGATTACATGACTTGTGCAGCAGCCAGTGCAGCTGATTTTGGGGTTGCCCAAGCAGATCAGGCAGCCCCTGAGCCAGTCGCACCAGCCACTGCTGGGGCAGTTTGGGTGTCGGAGGGGGCTCAGGGCTGGGGGTTCGGATGTGGGGCGGCGCTTCCCTCTGGGGGGTAGAGGGTTTCCCTGAAAGTGGCCAGCATGTCCCTCTAGCTCCTAGGTAAAGGGGCTGGCGGGGGTCTGCACACTGCCCCTGCCTAGAGGCACTGCCCCCCGCCCAACCAGTGGTGTCCCCGGACCGCCCCCTCAGAGCACTCCCTGCCAAGTTTTAGTCAGGGCTATAGGACAAGTCATGGACAGGTTACGGGCCATGAATTTTTGTTTACTGCCTGTGACCTGCCCATGACTTTTACTAAAAATACCTGTGACAAAAACGTAGCCTTATTTGTAGTATTCGTTGTGTAGATCATAATCAAACCCAAAAGACCAAACAACCCTTTTTGTGACAAATTCTGCTCTTGCTTAGATGCAAGTGGCTTGACGACCTCCACGGATGGATCGTTGGCAGAGACTGAACCCAGGATTTCTGGATCTAAAAGCACCAGCCTCTCCAGCTTGAGCTAAAAGACCACGTGACTCATTAGCTTTTAGGCAGTAGCAGATTTATCAGGCTGTGTTCTGTAGCCACTGGAGAGGGCTAAAGAGCCACCCTGATCTCCTCACACCCATTTCACAAATTTGAGGGGTGTGTCTGAAGGCCAGGGCTGCCTCCATGATAAACCTGCAGAGCAGGACGGAGGGTGACATTCATCCATGTGCACAGGGGACATGAGTGGTGCACAGAGTAGCCCCCTTCCTCAAAGCGGAGAAAGTTTCTCCATGAGGCTTGATTCGCCACCTCCTTGCAGAGTGGGATGTGAAACACCGCTGCATCACAATGGTAGCATTGTTGCACTCACTTTGCACTGGTGTAAAAGACAGCCATGTTACAGTCACGGCTTGAACACGAAGACGTTAGCTATAAACATACAGTCTCTTGCTGGAAGGTCATAACAACACAACTGTATTTCTTAGCATTCAGAGCGATAATACATAAGAACCACAAAACAGAGAGAGGCAAAACAGGCTGCTCCATAAAACTAGGCTGACCAGATAGCAAGTGTGAAAAATCGGGATGGGGGGCGGGTAATAGGAGCCTATATAAGAAAAAGCCCCAAATATCGGGACTGTCCCTATAAGATCTGGACATATGGTCACCCAACCTAAAACAGAGGTACAGCTCACTCCTCCTAGCTCTAGGCTGGCTCTCTGTAGAGAGTGACCATTGCTGCTAGAGCCAGTTTTGTGCTTCCCTACAGAGCTCTTATAAGCAGAACCAGGAAAAACCACTGAAATTTAAAGTGACAGTTTACATTTTTAAACTGTTTCAAGACACTCCAAGCACAAAGGTGCAGGGCAAAGGCGAATGGGGCCTGTGGTGACCACCATAAAAGCACAAAGGCTGAGGTTTTCCCAGGGGCCTATGCCAGTTAAGCACCCACATCCCTTCGACATTTCAAAGGCTTCTTTGGAAATCTCAGTCTAAACACTCCTTTCTTCCTGCCAGAGCTGGGTTAAAGGTCCTTTGTAAATGGAAAAGTAAACTGGGCTCACACCCATATTTTTTCTGCCTTGTTTTGTTTAAAGGCCTGAAAGGCTTTTTAAAATGGTCCCTGCTTGGTTTTATGCTTTTAGAGATATCAGACATGTCAAGTCTCTCTTCTGCTGGAGGGATTCAGAGAACTAAGTTGAGAGCAGCCTTCCGGGAGCTGGAAGGATCTTTAACAAAGAGAGCATTCTTCCCAATTGTTTGCCAAGCATTTGAGTTAAATGGATTTTTTTTAAAAGGATGCTTAAAGTTAAGCATGTGCTCAAGTGCTTAACTAAGACTAAAAAAAGATCGATTTTTTTTCTTTTTTGTTGCTGTCAGATCACTGTTTAAACACATTTATGAGCCAGGCTTTGCCTCGACTTGCTTTTTTTCAGTTAAATGTGTAACCAAAGCTCCTGTGTTTACCTAATAGTTCCTGGCAGCGTCCCATTGTAATGAGGAAAATAAATGTTTGGTTTTGCAGCTCGAACGGCAAAACACAATAGCTGAGGTGCTAAGCAGGGTTCTCTCTCCCATACTTCTACCAGCCATGCACTTTGATTGCTTAGCCAGGAGGGTGGGAGGAGCAGAAAAATCTTTACAGGCCTGTTCCTGGACTAGTGGAGAATTGGCAAGATTGTGCCATGAGAAATAATGAAACTGGAGTGGGATGGGGAGCGGCTTTTATCCAGGCTCAGTCAAAGTTTTAGTTGTTGTTAACGCCAATTTAACTCAAAGGCCTGACCGGGGATAGGGGCAGAAAAACTTTCTTTGTTAAAGATACAACAGTCTGACCCTCTCCTTAAAGGCTGAAAAACACTCTCAGTCAATATCACTGGGCCCTGCAAAAGCAGGGATGGCCGGCTTCGAAAGCCTTACGCTTCTTCTTTAAAAAAAGAAAAGAAAAAAAATCCCTGCTTTGATTAATCAATTCAACTACGTGAGCAAGAGGGTTGGAGGCTCATCTAAGCGGAAGGACCCATCTTCCCAGAATTCCTCAGTGAGCATCAGCTTGATCCACCGTGGAAACATGAGATCATCAGAGCCTGCGCTCGTTGGCAGAGCAGTACCTCTGAGGGCGGATGCAGACACAGCTGCCGGATGCCTGGGGCCAATGATCAGATCATGCCTGGGTTGGAAAAATCTCCCTTGTATGTAAACTGAAGAAGGCGTGTGCCTGTTTGTGCACAAGACAGCGCACAGGTGTGTGTTAGATTGTAAGGCCAGAGGGGCCTATTAGCTCATCTAGTCTGACCTGTACAACAGAGGCGGGAGAATTTCACCCTGTTACCCTGTGTGTGTGTGTTGTTTATTTTAAAGGGCTGCTGGAAGATACGAACTGTAGACTATTTGTGATGAATCTGGGGAAAATCCACCCCTGAAACGCTGCATAATGGAAACAGCATTTGTTAGACTTATCTATATTACCAGAGCAATTTAAGGCCCAAACCGAGATCAGGGCCTCATTGTGCTGGGTGTTGCACAGACACAACCTGAGAGACTCTCTGCCCCAAATAACTCCCAGTCTAAATAGGCAAAGACCAGCTTATAGTTAGTTGTCATTTTGCAGATGGGAAAACTGAGGTCCAGGGTGATGGTGCGATGGGTCAAAGGTCCCACAGGGAGTTAGTGGCAAAGCTGGGAACTGCATGCAGAGGTCCTAGTCCCCTGACTCAGCCCCAAGGCAGTTCTACCGCTGAATTAGAGCTTTTTCCAGCTGAGTTGCTCAAAGCCCTCCCGTCCGACAGCCTGGTGAGCGGCACAGACGGACAAGGGGGTTCCGTGACGAGCCCAGGGGTGAGTTCGTTCTGCGCTCCATTGCTTTTCCTTTTCAGTACAGCGTGTGTCCCCTTATGTACAGGACAGGGATGCTGGAAAATCCCAAAAGCCAAGGCAAAGGCCTGACTGGTTCTGAGTGAAGTGCGTGGCAGAGAAAACAGGAAGCCAGTGGGGCAGTGGCTGGTCCTTGGAGCAGGGGAAGTCGGGGAGCCGTGTCGCTGTGGCAACCCACATGCCAAGCGTGCTTCCTGGCAGCTGCCGGTGGCGTTTCGCAGCAACCCAGGCTCCTCTGAGTCAATGGAAAAGCTGAGCCAGGCCTGGAGGCCGGGGGGAGTTTGTCGGTGTCATTAAAGGCCCTAGTCGTTTCCCCTAGATGCTGCCCCACCCGCACGCACTGCAAGCCCGCACATGAGAGAGCAGGTTGGGAGTTTAATTCGATCTTCTCGGGGCTCAGATTCCTGCGGGGGCCTCATATTCCCCCATCCTGGGGTTTCTGACCCCGAGAAAGGCTGGGAGCCAGAGTCTGCAAGCTCTTTCAGGGCGGGGACCATCTTTTTGCTCTCTCTTTGTACAGTGCCTAGCACATCTAGGCACAACTGGAATACAGAGGGTGCCTTTGACTTTGGATCCCTCAGTGCTGCCTCCTCAATTGGCAGGAGGGGTGTGTGTGAATTGTGACTAATGCCTGGTACCCCTTTTTCTGCTTCCTGTCCCAGACAGAGGGCTGAAGGAGCTGCAGCGTGCTCAGAATTAGCCGATCAGGGGAATGAGGCCCCTGGGAATCTTGCCGGCAACAGAGGGGGGCATTGTTCTGTACTGGAGGGGGGAAACTGAGGCACAGAGACGTGCCTAAGGTCATTGAGTGAGTCAGCAGCAGAGCCAGGAATAGGACGCTGGAGTTCCTCTGTCTCAGATAACTACCCCCTGAGGCCGGTGGGGGGCCCTTTTTCTCAGGTCCCTAGGACATGGCTGCTTGTCTGCTCCCACTGTGCTTATGGTCTAATGCCAGGACAGGGTAATTTTGCTGCAGAGTTATCTAGAGCTGCAGCCCCCAGTTTTGCCCTGAGGTTGGGGGGCCAGTTGGGATCCAGGGATTTTGCCTGAAGTTGATGCTGTGCTTGGAGGATGTTTCATTATGATGGAGCCCTGTGCCTGGGCCCACCTTCTTCGGCCCACACAGCAGCAGGCAAACTAGGGGTGCAAGGGAGCAATCTCCCCCCCCCCACACACACACACTGGCCCTTCTGCCACTCCAGAGTTTTGTCTGCATGGGGTGGAACAATGGGCACTAGGACCCAGTGAATTCTCATCAGGTGGATCAGGAGGTGCTAATGCAGACAAACCAGTTTGGGATGAGCAGCACACAGGGCCATAACTGGTGTCCTGAGAGCCGCAGGAGAGAAAATCCATTGGGGATTTGGCTCCCAAAGAAGCAGGGAGTGAGAACCCAGCTAACTTCAGTGTTTTCTGAGGGCTGGAACGATGGGTTCCTACGCAGACTGTGATGAGAAACTCCAGCCTCAAAGGTGAGTAGCCCAGATGGGTGTCTTTGACCCCAGTCAGCCCACTGGTTCACACGTATCCCTGCTGGGGGTACACACAGGACTTCCAGGGGATACATCAACTCATCTCAATATTTGCCTAGTCTTGCAACAAGCTGCATAAAAAGCACTAGAGAGATCAGTACAAACTCAAACTTCATAGAGACAATGGCTTGTTATCTGCTCTGTATACTATACACAGAAATGTAAATGAAATATTTATATTCCAACTGATTTATTTCATAAGTACATGTTAAAAACGAGAGAGTCAGTCAGCAATTTTGTAGTAATAATGAGCTGTGAAACTTAAATTTCTATGTCCGCTATTGCAAGGAAGTAGTTTTTAAGTGAGGTGAAACTTTGGAGTACGGAAGACAAATCAGACTCCGGAAAGGGGTACAGTAGTCTGGGAAGGTTGAGAGCCACTTATTCAGAGCGACTCCACTCCAGTGTAAATGAGATGCAAAGTGTCCCACGCTGTTTGAATCTAGCTTAGTAGATTCAGGTTCCCAAAAAGATAGGCAGCTTCAGGATTCTCTCCTGAGTGTACCTGGTAGTGCCTATCAGTGTGGGGTCTAGAGACACTGTTTGGGGTTGTTGGGGGAGGCATCTGGAGAATCAGGCATGAGTTGTCCTTGTGATTTTATTGGCTTGTGATTTGACTGACTGTATCATACCGTGCCTGGCCTTTCAGACAGGCTGATAAATCCAGCTCAGAAAGTGGATGGTTTCTGAAAGTGGAGCCTGATCTTGTAGAGATGCAGAGGTCCAGGCCCAGGTTTTTCAGTGTGTAGCACCCACAGTTGGGACCAGACTTTCTGAAGATCTCAGCACTAACTTATGTATGTGCCTGCATGGGAGTTGAGCTGAAATTCCAGGCCATAGTGCAATGGAATGTGTACTGCCGTAAGCTACTACTCCCTAGTGTTTTCAGAATTAGACTTTTAGGAGTGACCTCCCCCCCCACCTCTCCAAATAGCATGAGAATCCTAATTTTACTGGTGACCCAAAATCACTAGTTCCTGTTGAAAATTGAGGCCCGTATATCCCTGGTTTCATTCTACCCTTGCTTAGATTGGGATCTCAGAGCGATGACTATTTGTTTTTGTTCGTACAGCACCTAGCACCGTGCCATTCTGGTCCATGACATTGCCATGCTATAGAAATAACAACAATAATACCCTGACTTTTATTAACTGGCTAATTATTTTAGGCTTCGCAGAAGAAGTGGGCCTTGAGAAGGGGTTTGACGGGGAAAGGGTAGGCAGGTGGGTAAGACGGGACTGGAGCTCTGTGATGTGGAAAAGCAGCATGGAAGATGATTCAGGATTGCTAAGGAGAGAAATGGTGTTTTGAAACACTGTCCGTTTCCAGCAGCTTGGGGTCAGATCTTGAGCTGATGTCACAGGGTGTGGCACCAATGGAATGACAAGGATTTATACAGCTGTCAATTCTATTATGATTTGTGTTTGTGGTCACACTGATCTTGACCGGGAGCCTGGTGTGCTAGGCATTGTACAAACAGAATAGCAAGACAGTCCTTGTCCCAATATGCTTTATAACACGTGGATTTGGTGAATGCTGCTTATGCCTCCCACTCAAAGGTCACAAGCTCTAAATGATCATTGCCGCTTAAAGATTTTTAATCCCCTTAAATATTTCCTTTTGCCCTCCCTCTGGCTGGCTTGTCAGTTTAGACTGGACACTCTTCAGGGTGGGGATGGTCTCTCTTATTATTTGGGAGAAGGTCTCTGGTCTGTGCTAGGCAGGATGATTAGGGCGTCCCTTCTGGGTGTAGAATCCATGGATTTGGATTAGCAGGGCGTTCTGGAGTTGGAAAAGGCTCCGTTACTGCTCCTGGTGTGGTGAAAACAGTTGAGAGCCTGTATTAAGGTTCGGAAGGCAGGTGGGGCATAATCACTGGAGAATTGTACAGGGACTTGCTCCAGCTTGCGAGGCTGCTTCATGGCTTGTTTGTTTTCTCTGAAGGAGGGTGGAGCAGAAAAACACCCAAACCCTTGCTGCTGAACAGAGAGGGTGGATTTTTCATTGTCTCTCTGCCTCTTTCCTCTGAAGGCAGGGCGAGGAGGAAGTAGTGGGACTTTACGCTCTGTCCACAATCCTGTGCCCCACCCAAAATCCCCTTTTTCCCCTTTAAAATGAGCAGCAATGAAATAGCAAATGTTAACGACCACCATTAGGCTTCAGAGTCAACGTGTCACTCAGCAGTAAAGCGCTTTACGAGGATTTCAGAGCTCACCCGGTTGGAACCACAGGAGCAGCTTTGCCATGTGGGAGGTGATTTTGTGGGAGCTGGATTTTAAGCCAGAATGGTGGAAATCACACCTGCCGGGGGATTTTGTATCCCATGTGAAAGATAGCGCCTCCATCAGGACCTAGCGCCATCTGCTCACAAGCGGAGAGTGCACCCTGCTGCATTGCAGACACTGCTACCTGTAGCAGCCTGGCTTTTCTTTAGAGGTCTCCCATCCAAGAACTGAGCAGGGAGGCAGTGTGGCCTAATGGAAAGAGCAGCGGCCTGGCACTCAAGAGACCAGCATTCTATTCTCAGCTCTGCCATTGGCCTGCTGGATGACCTTGGGCAAGTCACTTTGCCTCACCATGCCTCAGTTCTCCCTCCCGTAAGATGGGGATAATGATATTGACTTGCTTTGAGACCTACTGAGAAAAAAGGGCAGGCAGGCACTACTATTAGGCTGCTTCTTAGAGGTCTCCCCTCCAAATATTGACCAGGTCTGTCCCTGCTTAGCTGCCCAGCCATAGCTTACAGGATGGGGGACTCTATCCTGGGAAGCAGCAAGTCTGCAGGAGATTTGAGAGTTGTGGTGGGTAATCAGCTGAACATGAGCTCCCAGTGCCATGCTGCGGCCAAGAGGGCTTATGCGATCCTGGGATGCAGAAAGAGGGGAATCTCGAGGAGGAGCCAGAGAGGTGATTTTACCTCTGTATTTGGCACTGGGGGTTCTGGTGCCCACAATTCAAGGATGTTGATAAATTGGAGAGGGGTCAGTGAAGAGCCATGAGACTGATTAAGGGTTAGAAAACCTGCCTTACCGTGAGAGATGCCAGGAGCTCTATCTATGTAGCTCAACAAAGAGAAGGTTAAGAGATGACTTACAGGTATAAGTACCTACATGGGGAACACGTATTTACTAGTGGTCTCTTCAATCTAGCAGAGAAAGGGGTAACAGGATCCAACGGCTGGAAGTTAACACTGGACAATTCAGCCTGGAACTAAGGGGTGAATTTTTAACAGTGAGAGCAATTAACCATTGGAACAACTTATTAAGGATCATGGTGGATTCTCCACTGGCAAGTTTTTAAATCAAGTTTGGATGTTGGTCTACAAGATCTGCTCCAGGAATGATTTGGGGGAGGTCTCTGGCCTGTGCGATCCAGGAGGTCAGACCAGATGGTCACCATGGTTCCTTGGGGCTTTGGAACCTATGATGAGTGCACAACTTTTGATGACAACACAATAGCAAAGAAGCCAGGCCTTGGAGATACCGTGGACAGCACCCCCTCCCCACAGCCCCAGCTGTGTTAGAGCCCGTCCCGCTGCCTTGCCCCATCTGTATGCACCGCACAGTTCTGGCCCCATGGGGTCCTGCTAACCGAGTCGTGCACCAGCCTGTCTGGGAGCTCCCGGCCCAGGGCAGGTTGGAGCAGCAGGACGTGTGCCCAGAAGCCACAGATCACCGGAAAGGAATGTGATGGCAGCAGGGAAGGTGTCATCATGCTCATTAAGATGCCAATCATGTCCTGATGAGAGAGGCTGGCTGGGCAGCGGAAGACATCCCAATCCCTGCATGAGGTTACCCCTGGCTCTTAGCCTCACTCCACTGCCTCCTCCCCTCGCTTCTGCTGACACACATGTTTTCGTCCCATGCCCCTACACTGCTTACGTCCTCACAGGCCTGGTCTGCTGGCTCCCTCCAGCCCAGCTGTTCTGTGCTTCAGGGCAGAGCCCCCAGGGTCCAGAGGGAACTGAATCCCTATCCCACTGCAACACAGCAGAAGTTATTGGAGACAGACTAGAGGGAGCAGGGTTTAGCCCGTGTAGCCAGAGCTAAGGCCCTGTTTACACTGCGGGCACTGTAGCTTCACAGGTAGGGTGCTGTAGTGTGGCTGCTTCCTACAGGGACAGAAGTGGGCATTTCATTGCTATTGGATCTCCCCAAGCATCCGCATCTACAGCAGGAGTGAGACTGGTACATCCCTCGTCGCTGTAGCTATGTTGAGCTAAATGTTAAGGGTCGTCCAGGGAGCAGCTGTGATGGATGATCTCATCTGGGCAGTAGGAGGACCGGGATAGAACCCAAGAAGCAGGGCCCAAGAAGTTGGCCTGGCCCAATGAAATTAATAGGCAGCAGGTTTCAAACAAACATGAGGACATTCTTCACACAACGCACGGCAAGCAGATTGTGGATTAAAAATCTGGTAAACTTTCCATTTCCATTCTGCAGGAAATTCCTTTCAAAATTTTCTTTCATCGCAAATTGGCAGGAAGAGTTGAAATTCTAAATGCTTCATTTTGACTTTTGTGTTAATGAGGGAATGAATTTGCATCACAGCCAATCACAGTACAATCTTGAGTTTTGGAAGAAGGCTATAAAAGTCGCCGGCCTGGAATAGCGACGTGGCAAGACAGAAGATATAATATCATCAGTATGATAGAAAACAACACAGACATCAGAACGATAGAGTGAAAACAAAGTGCTTGGACCTTATTGAAAGGAAACGTTGGATCATTTTCCATTCTCCACTGATACATTCTCGGGAACCATTTTGATTTTGTTCAGTCAGGATTTTCTGATAGGAAACTGTTTTGTCGGTAATTTTTCAACCAGCGTTTGAGCTAGATATTAGCTCTACCAACCTCAACAAAGCTGCTCCCACTGATTCTCAAAGAAAATCCCCCTCCCTTTCCTGGTTCTGCCTGCACCTGTGAGGGTGATTGGAGCATCACCAGCCCCAGCTGTTCAGGCCCTAAAAAACTCATAAGTTTCTATTAAAGAATGAATCAGGGTCTTTTTCTTTGCTGTTTGGCTTCTGAGCCTTTAGGGTCGCGCTCGGGTCCTGTTCTCAAGTTTTTTTTTCCTGCAACCACTAGGCTAGAAATGTACTTTTAGCTTTAAGAAGAGAACCAAATATCGCAAGGGTTGTCAACACTTGCTTGGTTTTTTTATGACTGCAACGCCTAGGCCAGGCCAGGCCACAGCCCCTGCCCCAAAGAGCTTATAGCCTGAATACACAAGAGGAATGTGATTGGCCCAAAGTCACACAACAGGTCAGAGCCAGGAGTAGAACCCAAATCTCCTACCTCACAACATACTGCATTGGCCAGAAAATCAATCCCATGCCCTATCTGTTAG
Source organism: Gopherus flavomarginatus (assembly GCF_025201925.1). Classification (NCBI taxonomy): domain Eukaryota; kingdom Metazoa; phylum Chordata; order Testudines; family Testudinidae; genus Gopherus; species Gopherus flavomarginatus. The sequence goes on along the minus strand of NC_066636.1, from coordinate 18,573,348 downwards.
ACCACACTGCCAGCTGGCAAGGCCCCTTCGCCGTATTACCCTTAGCTTGAAGCCACTTAGCTGGTACAAGGAGGCGAGCTCGTTGGAAGTTCACCCCAACATGAAGGCCATCGGCAGCGTCTCTTAGAGGAGAGAGTTTGTGTTGTTGCATCACCCAAAGTGAGGAGCTGGGCTGGCGAATGCAGGAACTGTTCTGTGCCTAGCAATGAAGCATCCAGGAGGCAGGGCCGGCTGCAGCACCAGGTCTTTGCAGTGGCCAGTAAAGATCCTGCCTGTTTATCTTGCAGAGCAAATCGAGCAGCGTCAAACTCCATCTGCCACTACTGGCTAGGCTGGCTGGTGGCTAGCATCCCCCTGGACATGGTCCGTGGAAGAGCAGCTAGGCCAGGAGCTGTTTCTCCAGGTCCATGCCTTTAGCTCTGAAGGGCCTGGATTCGAAACTCACTGAGGACCCGGCTGCAGGGTGTCACTACAAAACCAGTGCTGTAAAGCCCTTCCGCCCCACAGAGCACATTCACTCTCAGGCTTTGCAGAGGCGCCACAGGGAGTCAGGCACCAAAACGGTATCAAAAGCCAATGGGAACTGGATGCCGAACGCCTTCCAACCCCCCGGCCTCGGTGAGTTAATTCAGAAGCCCCTTTGCAAGGAAGTGAAGTAGATTCATTCCCCCCGTCAGCCAGTGCCAATCCACCTTCGTTACCGTTTTCTAATGGGGTCCCCTACTGCTGACAAAAGATTCCTAGTCCCCGCTCCCAAAGCGGGCCCAAAGCGACACCTGCTTTCTAAACCCCCCTGCTTGCTGGATTTAAGTTTCCTTAGAGACGCAGAGTGCCTGGGTGCTGGCTGGCTCTCTGGGCTTGTGTAAACAGGACCAGCCCTGTGCTAGGCTACAGGCCTTGCTAGGGTGGCGCTGGGTTGATTTTCTTGGGTGTGCCAGTGAGTGCCGCCAGGTACAGGGCTGATGTCAGCTGGCTCGAGAAAGGGAAAGCTGCTGGCTCTGAGCAGCCACTCCAATGCTCCTCGTTTGCCTTCCCTGCGACGGGCCCAAGCAGCAGTGGGGCTAGCTGGACGCATTTGTAACTGAGCAGTGTTGAGAGATAATTGCCGACTGCCACAAGAGGCTGGAGGGGCACTTACGGGACCCCTACATGCCAGCCAAGGTGATTCTAGCCCGGTGTTAGCTCGAGATGGACGATCAAAGAGGTGGAGCTGTGATCACCGCGTATGTTTCAACACAGGGCTTCTGCCTAGGGACAAGGGGACATGGGCCGGGCATGGCAGGGACTCTGCCAGCCAGGCTGTCATGGAAAGGGTGGGTAGGTGCCTCTTATGGGTGTCTTGGTTCCTCCCCAGCTGCAGCGGGAGTGTAAGTCAGGCTTTGGGGGACTGCGTGGGTGGGGGATGGGGGCAGTGGCTGTGCTGCAGGCTCAGCGCTCTTGCATCCAGGAGAACTGAGCACCCTCTGGGGTTCGGGGAGGTGGGATCCGAATGCGAACCTGGGTCCCAGTCTCAGAGCTTGAGTCCATCTCCTAGGCGCCGTAGGCAGGGGAAGAGCCAAGCTGAGCTCTGCAGGGGGCACTTGCCAGCAGGTCAGATGGTGCCAACTCTGCCACCCTGTTTCCATCTTGCTGATGCCCACCCACGGTAGCAACAGGGTTGGGGGGGGTGTTTGATGACGGGAAACAGGAAGGGCTGGGTCATGGGCCATGGACTTGAGTGACAGAAGAAGGGGGTCAGGCAACGGGGTTGTGTGGGAGGTGGAGAGAAAGAGATGGGGAGAATCGTAGAATATTAGGATTGGAAGGGACCTCAGGAGGTCATCAAGTCCAACCCCCTGCTCAGAGCAGGACCAATCCCCAGATGGGTTTTTACCCCAGTTCTCTAAATGGCCTCCTCAAAGATTGGACTCAGAACCCTGGGTTTAGCAGGCCAATGCTCAAACCACTGAGCTATCCCTCCCCCCACAAGGAGGCATAGGTGATGGCCGGGGGTTGGGGGATGAGAAGGGAGGAGATGGGGTGTGAGTCTGGTAGTGAGGCAGGGCCAAGATGGCAGGAGGTGGGGGTCAGGTGACAGGGTTGGGGCTGGGAGGTGGGGCCTGGGTGCCCAGGTGGGTAGATGGGGATGGGGTCTGTGTGCCCGGGTGGGGGGAGGTGGCCGTGAGACAATCTCTCTCTTGCAGTGAGTTCCCTGCTCCAGAAAAGCTGGAAGAACGGGAGACCCTCCCTTGGTGTGGCACTGAGAGTGCCCTCCGGGGGCCGTATCGGTCCATGCCAGACCAAGGCCAGAGGGGAGCCGTGCCGTGGCAGAGGGCGCCCTCGCTGAGGGATGGGCATGTTCTGCCCACTCGCAGCAGGGACAAAGGCGGGAGCAGAGGCTAGCTGCACTGGGGCTCTGGCAGTGCTGGCTTTGGCGCTGGTCCCTGTGGGCAGGAGGCCCCCCGGGGCTCTGGGGAAAGACCCACAGCCTGGGGAAGGCCTCCCAGTGGCAGGGCCAGACAGCTCAGCCCTGCCCTGCGGGGACCCACCTCGATGGGTGAGACGGCAGCCCCTTTCCTCCTGCGGCTCTGTGCCCAAACTGCCAATGAGGGGCTCCCGATGTTAGCGCCAGCTCGGACGGGGACCAGGCTGAGCCCCACCAAACTCGTTCCACGCGGGAGGTGGTAACAGCTCCTGGTTCCTTGGAGCCTGGCTGGGTCTGACCCGTGGATGGGCTCCATTCACAGACCGAGGGGCCTGGTCCCAGGAAGGCCACAATCCCAATTCAGGCCAAACCTCCCCCTGAGAATGGCACCGCCCTTGGGGTCACCCCTGTTTAGATGCGTTCTCCTGTCCAGTCGTGGACTGGCCCGAGTCCGGTTCCTCCAGCCCACGCTTTCCTCCATTGGCATTGCAGGGACCAAAAGGATCTGGAGAAGCAGGACTTGGCCGAGCAGGAGGAGGGAGCCGTATCCATCCAGGACATGGAGCTGAAAGAGGAGTGGCAAGACGAGGAGTTCCCGGGGTAAGAGATGCAGCGGGAGGGGGGACTGCACGGCAGAGTGGGGAGTGCTGGCTGGGATCCTCCCCACGTCTCTTGTCGCCCCGTCCCAGGAGCAATGGGAGGTAACACAGATGGCCCCTGCCCCCCTCACATCACTGCCCCTGGGGGACCCAAAGGGCTGGTGCCACCATGGTGAATTTGGAGGAGAGGGTGGAGAGGGAGGGAGTGGAGCTAATGGGGGAATGGAAGGATGAGAAAATACTGAACAGGTGTTGGTCTAATGAGGCAGCTAGCGCCAGAGAGCTCAGGGCAGAGCCAAGGGGTTCAGAGTATGGGAGGGGGCAACTGCCCCGGATAGCCCCCTGGCCTGGCGGTCTCAGAACTCCTGGGTTCTGTGGCTGACTCAGGGCAAGGAATGCACTAATCGAGTGGATAGAATGGGAGATGGGCAACCAGGACCCCAGGGTTCTGTGCCCAGCTCTGCCAGTGACTTGGGGAGAGTTGCTTCCTGGCTCTGTGCCTCAGTTCCCGCCCTGTAGAATGGGGATCGATGGACAAAATAACTAGTTGGCCATAAAGAGGAAGCAAAGTCTCTATTTAACCCCCACTGTGGAAAGCACCCGGCACAGACACTCTGAGCACACGCAAGCGCAATTGGTGTCTGTGACTGGATCCATCAGGCCAAACACCTGCCACAGCGTCGCTGCAGGAACTGTATTCCCACCTCCTTCCGATAGGCAGCTGCTTTCAGCGGTCACGTGCCAAATGGTGCACAGCTGTGCCGGCTGAGCTCTGCTCTTTACCCAGCAGGTAGTGGAGGGGGGAGGAGGGAGGGAAGGAGAGAGGACAGAAAAGGATCCGCATTGTAAATGACATGAGGTGGGGTTTGAGAGCCAGGGCAAAGCCTTCTCGGGAACCTGGGTTCAAATCCTCATGTGAAGTGAGCTGGGTGGTCTCAGCCCATGGGTTTGGTTTGGTCCACTACATTGTGTGGCTGTTGGGTCCGGCTCGTCCTGGACGTGAGAGGGCAGAGGGCCATCGGCAGAGCTGTGGATGTGAGGAGACAAGGTCTGGAATAGCAAGGGGGCGGGGTGCTGTGGGTTGGGACTGAGGGGCATTGGCAGAGCTGTGCATGGGCAGCTCAGGGCTGGAATAGCAGGGACAGCAGGGAAAGGTTTCAGCAGCAGAGCCTCCTGTGTGTGAAACTTGCTCCGCAACTGACTCCACTGTAGGTAGCTCTGGAGCTAAGTCCGTGTCATTATTCCCATTTAACAGATGTGGAAATTGAGGCCCAGTGTGATGACATAACATTCACTCAAACACACAGCCCCCACCTTGGCTCTAGCCACTTGCCTCCCCTCCCAGAACCAGGAATGGAACCCATGAGCCCTGACTCTCCCCCTGCCCTGCCCTGCTCTAACCATTAGATCATGCTCCCTTCCCAGAGATGAGGATAGAACCTGACTCCTAGTTCAGAGCTAGGAGGGATGCTCCAGCCCAGTGTTTCTCAACCTTTTTGATACCAGGGACCGGCTTGCATCAGGGAGATCTCAGGGACCGGTGGCAGTCCACGGACCGGCCACTGAGAAACACTAGCCGTCCCTGACCCGTCCCCCTGAGTGTCTCATCCTCCCATCTTCCAGGCCTCTCCCGGAGGAGGTCTCTGAGGAGGACCTTGAAGACTCTGGCGGGGAGCCCAACCCAGGTAAGGCTGTGCCCAGGGGGCGGGTGAAGGTAGGAAGGTAAGACCCTAAGAACACCATCAGGGAAGGCTCTGGGTGTGGGAGTGCTGGGGGTGCTGCACGGCAAGGGCGACGTCCCCATGCATCCCCAATCCCCCAAACACACCCAGGGCACAGCTGGCCTGGGTGGGAAGGTTTGGTCCACTCGGCCCCAAGCCAGCGATCGTTGTATAAGCAGCAGCGTTTTCTGGATGATACGTTTTTCCTTGCCTCCCCTGTCTCTTTTCTGTTTCACGTCCCTTTTCTCTTGCTTTTGTTTGTCTTGATCCTTCTCCCCCCACACACACACCAGTTGCCCCCAACACCCTGGAGCTGTGCGGCAAACGGCATATGAAGAAGCGGCTGCCAGCGCCAGATCTCAGCCTGTCTTTAGACCGGGCCGAGGGCTCAGTGCAGTCAGGCGATTACCCAGAGTGCACGCCGGACGGCAGCCTGGACATCAACGTGGACGAGCTGGAGACACCGTCCGAGAGCGAGCTGCTGGACGGGCCAGAGAGTGGCCATGACTTTGAGTGGGAAGGTGGGGCCAGAGAGAGGATGCGCCTGTGGCTGGGCATCAGAGCAGGGGAGGGTTCAGTGGGGGCAGGTCTGGCTGAGGTGCAGGGGTGGGTGGGAAGCAGGCCTGGGTGGGGCTCATAATGGCAGGGGGCTTAGACAAAGCTGAGGTGGTGGGTCGGGATTGGCAGGGGAGTTGGAGTGGTGGGTCAGGAAGGGTGAGTGGAAATGGGGGGCAGGCTTGGCAGAGAGGGCTGGGACTGGCTGGAGATTTGGAGGGACAGTTCCAGGGAAGTTGTGACAGGTTCAGTCTCAGGGACCCCCTTGGGACTGTCACGTGATGTGCTGAAATTACCTGTGAGTCCGTTTTCCCTGCCAGCATGGGACTCCAGAACCCTGCCTTGTTGAGCCAGACACGCTAGCCTGCTGCAACACAGACTCAGAGTCTGGACCATGCCCCCAAAACTGCAGGCTCCAAGTGAAAACAGCTTAGCAAGTTACCTGCCTCTAGCACCCAGACACCCAGCTCCCAATGGGATCCAAACCCCAAATAAATCCGTTTTACTCTGTACAAATCTTATACAGGGTAAATTCATAGATTACCCGCCCTCTATAACACTGATAGAGAGAGAGGCACAGCCGTTTGCTTCCCCAGTTATTAATCACTTTTGGTTTATTAATAAACAAAAATGATTTTATGAAGTATAAGGATTTAAGTGGTTTCAAGAAATAACAGACAGAACAAAGTAAGTTACCAAGCAAAATAAAGCAAAAACATGCAAGTCTAAACCTAATACATTAAGAAACTGAATACAGGTAAATCTCACCGTCGGAGATGTTTCAATAAGCTTCTTTCACAGACTAGACTCCTTCCTAGTCCGGGCCCAATCCTTTCCCCTGGTACAGTCCTTGTTAATTCCAGCAGACATCTTAGTAGAGACTAGGGGTTTTCTCATGACTGGCCTCCCCCTTTTATAGCTTTGGCACAAGACCGGAATCTTTTGTGTCTCTGGGTCCCCACCCCTCCTCCTAAATGGAAAAATACCAGATTTAAGATGGATTCTGGTCACATGTCCAGTGAGACCTCATTCTTCATTACCCACAGGCTGGCCCACATGTACACAGGAAGGTTTGCAGTAAACAGAGCCATTTACAACCAATTGTCCTAGTTAATGGGAGCCATCGAGATTCTAAACCACCATTAATGGCTCACACTTTGCATAATTACAGTAGGACCTCAGAGTTATACTTCATATTTCTACCTTCAGATACAAGAATGATTCATGCATACAAATAGAAGAAATACATTCAGCAAGTTATAACCTTTATGATACCTTACAAGAGACCCTTTGCATAAAGCATATTCCAGTTACATCGTATTCACAGTCATAAGTATATTTCCATAAAGCATATGGAGTGCAACATCACTTTGAGGCTGGGTAGAGGTTGGAGTGGGTGGAGGGAGGGAGTGGGGCCTGAGGGGTGGGGTTAAAGGGAGGGGTGGGGTTTGGTTGGAGCTTTGAGGAGGAGGTTCAAGTATTGAGTAGGGAATTGGGGTGGAGTGGTGAGGGGTTGGGGGGGGTTGAGAGATTGGTTGGTTGATGGAGTTGGGGGGTGAGGGGTTGGGGAATGGGTGGGAGGGTGAAGGGCTGGTTGTGAGGGGGGAAGGGGTCGAGGGGTTGGTTGGAGTGAGAGGTGGAGGGAGTTGGGGGGTGGTTGGGAGACTGAGGGGTTAGGGTGGTTGGTTGTGGTGAGGACTTGGGGGGTCGAGGGTTGGTTGGGTTGGAGGGTTGGTTGTGGTGGGTGGTTGAGGGGTTGGAGGGTTGGTTGGGTTGGGGGTCGAGGGGTGGGTTGGTTGGGGTGAGGGGTTGGGGGTCGAGGGGTGGGTTGGTTGGGGTGAGGGATTGGGGGTCGAGGGGTGGGTTGGTTGGGGTGAGGGGTTGGGGGTCGAGGGGTGGGTTGGTTGGGGTGAGGGGTTGGGGGTCTAGGGTTGGTTGTGGCGAGGGATTGGAGAGTCGGTTGGTTGGGGTGAGGGTTGGTTGGTTGATGGAGTTGGGGGATGGTTGGAGGGGTGAGGGGTTGGAGGGTTGAGGGATTGGTTGGGGTGAGGGGTTTGGGGAGTCGAGGGGCGGGATGGTTGGGGTGAGGGGTTGGGGGGTCGAGGGGCAGGCTGGTTGGAGTGAGGGGTCGAGGAGTTAGTTGTGAGGGGTTGAGGGGTCGAGGGGTGGGTTGGTTGGGGTGAGGGGTCGAGGAGTTAGTTGGGGTGAGGGGTTGGAGAGTCGAGGGCTGGTTGGGGTGAAGGGTTGTTTGATGGAGTTGGGGGATGGTTGATGGGGTGAGGGGTTGGTTGTGATGGGTGGTTGAGGGGTTGGAAGGTCGAGGGTTGGTTGGGGTGAGGGATTGGGAGATGGTTGGGGGGTGATGGGTCGGGGGTGGTTGGTTGCAGTTTGGGGTGGATGTTTGGTTGGAAGGTTTCAGGGGAGCTGGACTTGGGGGGAAGGTTTGGGAAGGGACTAGGTCATTTGGGGGCTTATTCTCCTTTCCCTGGCCTCATTCCACCACACCCAATGACCCCCGTCTCATGGGCAGCCCAGGTTCTTTTTGGTTATTGGTAAAAGTGCAGAAAAGAGCCCGGGAGCCTTTCCTAATACTAGCCCCCCACCCCATCCCTTCCCCTCTGCAGACGAACTGCCCAGGGCCCGGCACCTCGACAGCAGCCTGCTCGAGGAGAAACTCGGTGAGGGGCGCATTGTGGACGTCGAGGACAAGGATGGACGGAAGTGGAGGATCTTCCTGACAGACGAGCGGGAACAGAAAGTGGATCTGAGCGTCGTCGAGCCCTACAAGAGGGTCATCTCCCATGGGGGTAATGGGGGAGCGCGTAGCCCTGGGGTTCTGGTGCTTAGAATGGAAGGCAGCAGGACTCCTGGGTTCTAGTCCTGACTTTTGCAGGGGAGTGGTGTCTAGTGGTTAGATGGGGACAGGTGGTGCTGGGAGTCAGGGCTCCTGGGTTCTATTCCCGGCTCTGAGAGGGGAATTTGGTGCAAGGGGACTGGGAGTCAGGACTCCTGGTTCTCCTGGGAGTAGGGTCCCAGAGTTATGATTTACATGGTGCCCATCAGTACCTCAGGCACTTTATGGGGCATAGCAAACACAGCCAATTGGAGGAAGCTCCTACCCCAAGAAATCCATGACCCCAGCCCTACAGGACCCCGGCGTCCGAGCCTGCTGTTCTAAACCCAGTTCCGCTCAGCCTGTGGCCCCCAGGGCACCATGGGACGCCGTTCACAATGGCAGCACCGTCCATGTGGGTCGGGTGCCAAGCAAGGCAGCAAAACCGACCTGGTCTGGGCCAATCACGGAGCTTCCCCGTGGGGGAGCACAGGTGTGCCAAGGTGTAAGGGGGCGGGCCTGTGCCAGCTGGACCCACTGGCTCTGCTCTGCCACTCCAGGGTACTACGGGGAAGGCCTCAACGCCATCATCCTCTTTGCCTCCTGTTACCTGCCCCACAGCAGCATCCCTGACTATCAGTACGTGATGGAGCACCTGTTCAGGTGAGCATGCTGCCCCCTGCTGGCCAATGAACAAACCACGTGGGTAACAGCCTGGGAGGGGAGGGGCGGGCGGTGGGCTGGGGGTGGCTCTGGGCCCCCCACTGGAAAGTGACACCGACATAAAGCTGCAGTCACTGGAGGGGGCAGAAGGGATGTTGCCTCCTTAAGCCTCTGCATCAGGTACGTTCCCAGGCTGGGCTGGGCTTCCCCCTACCCCGGTCTCAATTCCTCTGAGGCTCAGCGCAGCACAGGGGGGCAGGGGAGCTGGCATCAGATACTCAGTATGTTCAGGCTGTCCTGGCAGCATAAAGGAGCCTTAAAGTGGGTGCAAACACCCCCTGATGTCAGGGCCCTGTACCCTGCCCTGGCATCGCAGGCAGCTGGGCGTGTGGCCGGAGCGCAGTGCACGCTGGCTGTTCCCTGCTCCAGGTTGAGTTCCCAAGGCTCCTCTGACTTACTCCACGGCACCAGAATACGCGGGAGCCCAAAGGCAGCTTAAAACCATCTTCACCCTGAGTTCAGGGACAGAGTAACTGGAGATCGGCTGTAGTGCCGGGAGCAGCAGGAATAGATAAACCCCTGAATAGGTCTGAAGTCCATTGTGGGTAAGTGGGTGGGGGCGCCTTTGCCCTGAGTTCTTGGAATCTCCCCATAAACATCAAGAGGGACTGGGATGCCATCGCAGCTGTTTCTCTGACCCTTTGCTGTCCTGGTAAATCGACCCTTAAAGTGCCCAAACCATCTTTTAAAACAAGCCTCTCTTTCATAAGTCTCCTCCGCAGCCCTGCCTGGCTGCCTGCCGTGCTGCCAACGGGAACATGGGCTGTTCCCCTTCTGAACTCATTCACAGTCTCTTCCGTAAATGAGGAGTGTCAGTGCACTAGTCAGGACGGGGAAGCTGCTGGCACAGGAGGATTAAATGCTACAGCAATGGGAGCTCTGTGAATGCCTAATATAGAATATGGGCTAGTAGTTAGTGCTGGTGACTGGGCATCAGGACTCCTGGGTTCTCTACGCAGCTCTGCAGCAGGGAGGGAAGTGCGGTCTAGTGGTTAGGGGAGGGAGGGTTGGGGACAGGACTCCTGGGTTCTCTGCCAAGCTCTGGGTGGGGAATGTGGGCTATTGGTTAGCACAAGCGACAGGGGGTCAGGACTCCTGCATTCTACTCCCTACTCATTGTGTGACCATAGGCTAGTCACAGCCCTTCTCTGTGCCTCAGTTTCCCATCTGTGAACTAGGGGTGGGGGGTAAGACAATTTATCTCACTGCGGAGGGCCAGGGGGGAAGGGGCGCACGTGATGTGAAGCTAAATCCACGACGGTAGCGTGGAGGCGCTTTGTGCCTAGAGGAGGGCTAGTTCCAGGCCTCCTCTCTGCTCTCCCGGTAGGTACATCATCGGGACCCTGGAGGTGATGGTGGCAGAAAGCTACATCCTGGTGTGTCTGAACAGCGCCACGCTCCGCAGCCAGATTCCATCCTTCGGCTGGATAAAGCAATGCTACCAGACCATCGACCGGCGGTACGACACAGCAGGGGACCGCTGCTTCCTCAGCCCACAAAGGGGGGGCTCGATCTTCGCTGTTAGCCCTATCCCCCTTCCATTCCCCCACTTACTCTAACCATTGGTGAGCCAGGACTCTATGAGGAGCCTGCGGAGGAGCTGGGAACCGAACACACGAGTCCGAATTCCCAACCACCCTGCTCTAATCAGTAGAGCCCTCTCTCCTCCCGGGGTGGGGAATAGAACTCCGGAGTCCAGCCCCACAAGTCACCACAGGTGTGGACAGACCCAGGAGTCCTAAATACCTTCCCTCCCAGAGGTGGGACTAGAACACAGGGGTTTTCATACTGAGCCATCTGCACTAACCCACAGACTCCGCTCCCCATCCAGGGCTGCATTGTCGCCCATATGGAGGACTCGGGACTGGGTGGGTTTCCTGTTCAGTTCAGCGGCGGCTCTGGCTGGCTGCAATTTCAACCCCTTTCCCCCACACATACCACCAATCCCAGCCAGAATTTGCACCCCGTAGTCATTGGCAACAGGGAAACATCTGCTTCCTACCTGGCTCGCACAGCGCGAAGGCCAGTGAAGCTGACACTGTGATACAGGCTGGGCCATGAATAAAAATCCCAGCCTGGGTGACGATGGAAACTGCAGCCTCCCTTGGAGGGGCTGGAAGAAGGGACTGCGCTGGGCTGTGCTGAGTATAAAGGGGTGGGGAGTTGTCGAACGAGGTTGTTGGACAGAGGCAGACCCTACGGCTCTCTCTGGCACCCCATCTCCCAGCCTCTGGGCTTTGCAAGCACAAGATGTAATCCAGAATCAAGGGATTTTTTAATTCCAGATTGGAGTGTCCATATGGGGAGCTACCCTGGTCAATTTCCCCATGTAGACAAGCCCTTAGCTACCTTTAAAAGAAAAAACTCCAGGACTTCAGAGGCCCTTCCTTGGACCTGGAGCCCATCCAGAAACCTCCTACTGGCTCTCAATAGTTAGATGTTGACTAATGCCATGAAGCAGGATGGTTTATAGCCCTTGAAAGCCCTGTTTTTTTTAAAGCTAGGATTTTCAAAGGCTCTGGTTGAACCCTAGCAGGATTCCTTGACTCCCCTTAGCTTCCTTCTGCGCCGGCCTCAGCACTGACGACTGTAACAAGGGAGTCTCGTTAGCCAGATCAACGTCTGACTCTATTTTCAATCCTGCTAAACTCTTGGCTTCAGGGATATCTTGTGGCAATGAGTTCCATTGGCTAATCGGTACCTCATGTCCTGTGTTCTTTGCATCGTTTCAGGCTCCGGAAGAACCTGAAGGCCATGATTATTGTCCATCCCACCTGGTACGTCAAGGCGCTGATGGCCGTTTTCCGACCCTTCCTCAGGTAGTGTGAGCTGGACGCTTTACTTGGCCTGGGGGGAGGCTACTAACAGAGGGATGCGTGTGCATGTATGTGTGTGCGAGGGGGTTGGCGGCCACCCAGCCTGCAGTATCAGAGCACCCCTGGAGATCGTGCCCAGACCACTCATAAGCCCGGTGGGATGCATGTTGTTAGCATCAGACCATCAGACCATCCTTCAGCCTCACCACACTCCAATATTCTGCGCCAGTGTCTGCAAGAGCAACTGCTACCCTTAGAGGGTGCTAGGAACAGCCACAGTGTCTGGTGCGTCCCCTTGCTCTCAGGACTTGAGCGTGTTAACACCTCGCTGGCTGGAGAGGCTGGAGCCCTGCCTCCCCCACAGGCTGTTCAATGCGGAGATCTTTTTCCGCCTTCAGCAATATTTCCTCCCTGAGCCTGGGCCTCCACGCGGCTGCTTGCAGTGCAGGCCAGGGCTCTGCAGCGCTGTTAGCTACACGGGTCCATGGAGCAGGCATCCGCTGTGCATCCAGACACCATGGGGACAGGCACAGCGTAAGAGGCTAGCCCAGGATTTTTTGGATGCACTCTGCCAGCATTCCCTAGGTGCCCAGATACCGTGACAATGGGCATCGTGTAAAGACCTGGATTTCGCCTGCCAGCGGCAGCCTTGTCATAGTGGTTCCCTATCCCCCTACCCAAGAAACTCAGGCCTTTACCTCGGAAGCAGCTCTGCAGTCTGGGGAAGTGCCCACCAAGAGCAAAGTGGGGTGCCAGTAAGCATAAGCCAGCCTGACACATGCTGTTCAGCAGAGGGCAGCGCCGTACATTACAGGTACCAGTTCATATTCCAGGCCCTGCAGAGAACAGCAGCAGGAGGGAGCATAGCTGAGATTGCAAGGCTAACAGCTGGGAGTCAGATACAGGCCCCTTGCCATGCAGCCACTAGGGGTGGATACATGCTAGCTGCAGAATTCAGGTCAACGATTTTGTGATTCAGGGGCCCAATTTGAGGCATCCAAAAGGAGCCTGTTTTAAGAACGCATCGAGCACTAGCAGAGCTGCCAACTCTCTTCGTGTTTGATGTTTGTCTTAAAGCCCCAGCTCCCAGAGTTAGGTGATGACAGGAAAAATCTTGGCTTTCATTTGAGAAAAGAAAGGCGTTTTCTGCCCTCGTGGCTGGAGAGGAAAGCTTGGCATGTGACCCAGTGCAGAGACAAGGCTCACAGACCAGACAACAAAGAAAAAGGAACTTGTTTGTTTGGCTTAAAAATCATGAGATTTAAAAACAATCTCATGATTTATTTGAGGCCTAACGTGACTGTGGAATGCCTGGAGTTGGCAACGCTGCCCCAACCCTCTGAAAATCAGGCCTCTTTCAGGGGTGTCAAGTGGGGCCCCCAGAAACAGACACCTCAAATTACTAGTCAGTTTCAAAAGTCCTGACCTTAACCTATTTGTGTGTGTGTATGCGAGTGAGTCCTGACCTTAACCTATTTGTGTGTGAGCTTGCACTATTTACACCAAGCGTGAACAAAACAGAAAAACCCATGTGCCTTCCTGCACAGAGCATTTTCGATCAATGTAGAACTAATTTGATTTGGTCCAGCACGGACTGCAGCTGGCTCTGGGGGGTGCGCGGCTTTCGAAGGCGTGACTAATTCCTGGAGCCAAATGCCCTTCTCAAAGGTCTTTATAGGCTTTTGTTCCTCACTCTCGCCCCCTGAAAGCTTTACTGTGGTGGTAGCAGTGCTGCGAGGGGGTATTTAACTTGTAACGTTTCCTTAGAATGCCTAGCCATAACGCATCATAAGGAGACCCTTCCCTTGCAGTGTGTGAAACGAATGTGCCACACAAAAGTGCTGGCCTGGTTCACGAGGGGTTGGGGATGAGATAAAAGGGCCAGATTCTTGCCTGGTGTAAACTGGCATAGCTCCGTGAGTTTACACCCACTAGCACCACACCAGAGTGCCTTTTGCCGACATGTTGCTGGTTCCAATCCAGCTTGGGATCGACGGCTGTTTGTTGACCTGTGTGCAATCAGCTGTTAGGACTCAACACTTGGACTGTCTAACTGGCACTAATGTATCAGCCGTGGCAGCGGGGAGGCCAGGTAGTTTCCATAGACGAGCTACAGCGTATCAACCCCTAAACCCACTGAGCTTTCCCTGGCGTGCATGGGGATGTGCAAATGGGGAAGCTCATGTTTCAGGGCTTCAGCTGTTGGCCTGCAGGGGTCAGGAAGGAATTTTGGCCGGATGTGTTTTGGGGATGTAGTTCTTTTCTTTCTGCCACAGCAGAGGTTGGCCACATCTGGAGATGGGACACTGGACAGGCAGTGGGCATGGCTGGGTGGCTAGTGAGATGTAAGTCACGTTGCTTAACACATTTCTGGAAGGTGCCCCGGTGCTGGGGGCGGGTTAGGAACCTGGGTAGAACAGACCAGACTAGAGGGCTGTCATCCTGGCGCCCTGCGAGACACCCTGATGGGAAAACGACCACTCGAGCGACCTGAATAACCTACCCCCTCTTCTACCTGCTCTCCCAGCTCCAAGTTTGGCAGGAAAGTGCAGTTCGTGGACAGCCTGTGGGAGCTGTCGCAACAGATTCCTCTTGAGCAAGTGCACATCCCTGACTGCATCCGACAGTGAGTTGAGCGTCCTTCCTGTCTCGCATCGAGGGCTGGCGCCCCTCGGGCTGGTTGTGAGGTGCGGCGGGTTCGACTAGACTGGGAAGGGGCTCTGGATCCACCCACCTCCAGGGGAGTGAGGACTAATAAGTGGAAGCCTTTAAAATCCTCCTCCCTGCCCCCAGTCACCTTCTTCCTCTTTTTATTCCTCCACACCAGAATATTTGCCATGTCCCCCCCGCCCCCCCGGAGGGGCTATTAACCCTTCACATGTAGGTAGGTCAGTGTTATTACCCCCTTATACAGGGAAGGGAAGTGAGTTAGGAATAGAACCCAGGCATCCTGGCTCCCAGTGCTACACTGGGAGAGGGCTTGCACGAGTGTAACTGTACCAGCGACGTAGCTGCTCCAGTTCAGACCGGTCATGCAGATGCCTGAGCCGGTGACTTGCACTGGTGCACGTCACCCCCATGCAAAACTGCGTTGATGCAGACAAGGCCAGAGTTTACAAAGGAAAATCGTCCCTGTTCCCCTTTTGAGCTGACCTCTTATCTCAGGGCTGGGTCCCACGTTGTGTTGCAGGCCCAAGAGGCATGGCACCACCACTGCTCCTGCTGCATTCTGCACTGCTCCAGGCGCCTGAGAGGGCAACCAGACAGCAAGTGTGAAATATCGGGACACGGGGTGGGGGGTAATAGGAGCCTAGATAAGAAAAAGACCCAAAAATCAGGACTGTCCCTATAAAATTGGGACATCTGGTCACCCTAGAGCCAGAACACCCCCTTGGTGTCACACAGAGCACCCTGGCCCATCCCAGCTGCCTATGGGTTGGATCGCCACTGCTGGCATGCCCCGTA
Organism: Gopherus flavomarginatus; assembly: GCF_025201925.1. Lineage (NCBI taxonomy): Eukaryota > Metazoa > Chordata > Testudines > Testudinidae > Gopherus > Gopherus flavomarginatus. Next base: position 18,558,232 of record NC_066636.1, on the reverse strand, counting down.
TGCGGGGTCACTAGGGTACACTGGGCCTACTTTGGGGGGAATTCTCCCCTGGCCCAGGGGCTGGAGCAGAGGACAAAATCTGGGCCAATGGCCACATCAGTGCCTTCATGTCTCCTCTTTTCTCCCCTAGGCTGGATCATAGCTGGAACGGCTCCAGGGACACAAAGCGCTGATGCTGCACAGCAGCAGCCCCCAGCGCCAGTAGGGGGCAGTCACGCTGCTTAGTTCTGTAACTTCGTTACTTCTTCCCACCAATCTTCCTTTAAAGGAGAAACCGAAGCGACCAGGTTTGGGAAAGGAGCTTGCCGCCGGGGCTTTGTAAATAGGTCCAGCTTAAATGGATACATTGGTTTAAACACGGGGGGGGGGGCTTCTAAGGCTAGGCCAACTTAAATGGAGGACTTGGCTTACATGGGTTTTTATGTGAGTGCCGTTACAGTTAGAAACGGGACCGTAGGAGCATATATATGCCTTATTGGGCTCAGTACAGGGTCCTCTGGCCTGTGAGACAGGAGGTCAGACCAGATGATCTAACTGTCCCTTTTGGTCTTGCAACCCCTCAGAGCCCGAATGTCTACACTACAATTTTATAGTTCCGCAGCCCAAGTCAGCTGACCCAGACCAGCTGCAGGGTTTTTATCGCAGTGTAGATGTATCCCTGTGGATCTAAAACCAGAGTAGCGGTTGGTCTCACTCGGACTGATCCCGGTTGGCTTTATGGATGGAAACAAGAGGTTTTTTTTGCCTGCACAGCTGCTACAGCTTCGGGAGAGGGAGTAATTTTGCCTTAGCGCAGCACTGGCCAAAGGAGCATTAGTTCCTTTGAGCCCCAAAGAGCTGATCCAGCTCTGGCAGAAGGCGCTGGATTCTGTTCTACCTCTTGCATTCTTGTGGGATCGGCACTTCGGCTCCAGCTGCAGAATTCTGTTCCCAAGAGGCAGATAACGCCCAGGTCCTGGCAGCTGGAAAAGTGATGCTCCAGTTTGTATGCTGACCAGCTCCAGGTTAGTCTGGAAGGGAGAGGGAAGAAGGGGGACCTGCTGGGGAAAGCAGTGTGGCACCGTTAGCTTTGTTAATTCCTGGCACCTTTCAAGGGAAGTGTCTCCATTTGCAAATGGCACCAGAGCAGCCAAGACCTAGGTGGCTGGAAATACTATGCCCAGGGTCAAAAGACTTCACTCTGCATCCTGCCACAGCTCCCCCTAGGCAGTGACGGGATGCTGCAAGCTGGGTAGCAGGACAAGGGCAAATGTATTTCACAGAGAGCATTTTTCTCCCAAGTGTTTACTGTCAGGAGTCTGACGCAGGAAACTAACCAGCTCTCCCAACACCCAGGCCCATTATTAACCTTGCCGTTAGCTTTCGCAGGCTACATTTCCTTGCTGTTTGTCTCTGTCCGCTGCCCAGGCATGCATCCTTAGTCCTCGACTTGTGTAAGATCCCTTGGGTGTGTCTCCTCAGCCCTGCATATCATTGCCCCCCACCCTGCACGCTAGGGTGACCAGATGTCTCAATTTTATTGGGACTGTCCCGATATTTATTTGTTCGATCGGGATGCGGGACAAACATCAGTCGGGCCACGAATTGTCCCTATATTTTGCCCTCCAGAGCACACACAGAGGGGGCTCACACGCACCCCGCCCCAACTCCACCCTGGCCCTGCCCCTCCCTCCCCAAATCGCCTCCCTGGCCCTGCCCCCTCCCTGCCCTATTGGATCCCTCCCCAAATCCCCACCCTGGCCCCGCCTCTTCCCCAAGCACACCGCATTCCTCCTCCTCACCCCTCCCTCCGAGGCTTGCGCTAATCAGCAGTATGGCAGTGCAAGCGCTGGAGGGAGAGGGGAGAAGCAGGACCCGGCAGCCAGCTCAGGGGAGGTGGAGGCAGAGTGAAGGCGAGCTGGGGGGAGGGGGTATGGAGCTGCCGGTGGGTGCTCAGCCCCCACCAATTCTTCCTATGCTCCGGCGGCTCTTGGGGTTTTTTCCCCCTCCGCCGGCACTCCCCCCTCCCCCCATCCCGATATTTCACATGTCTCATCTGGTCGCCCTACTGCACGCATGGGGGCGAGGAAGCTGCCAGAGTTAACCCCATGTTACTCAGACATTTTTAAGCAACAAATGGCCTGCCACATTACCAACAAACTCCCAGGCTGTTAAAGCTGCAGGAAGATTTCAGAGCTGAGAGGGAGATTTTCCAAGGCACAGCTGGCAATTCACTCCCCAGGTGCCACTGGCTTTCACTGGGTGCCCAACAGCCCTGGGTGGCTTTAGCACGTCACTTTTCACCTCTTCGCTGTTCTCTTTTGTTTTACCTTTCACTTTGGTTGAGGCAGAGAGTCCGTACCAAGCAGGTTCACTTTCTGGTTGATGCTGCTGTGTTTGGGTTCCTAGTACTGCAAAGGGGTCGAATTTTCACAAGCACCAAAGGGACTTAGACACATTTTCAAATGCCTTAAGAGCAGACCCTTAAAGGTGCTTAGGTGCATAACTCTCTCCACATGTCACTGGAAGCTGGGCACTAAATATCTCTGAGATGCTGGGCCTTAGGAGCCTCGATCTCACTGAAAAGCAATGGGACTTTGGCTCCTGTTGCTTAGATGCTTTTGAAAATTTACCCCAAGTCCTATTTTGAAAAGTGACTTAGGCAAGATTTTCAAAAGGGGCTGGTGATTTTGGGGATCCGATTTGAGGGGTCCTGACTTTCTGAGGGTGGGTGCTTGGCGCTTTATGAAAAGCAGGGGCCTTTAAGTATCTCAAGCTGTTGTCGTCCCCACTCCCACCCCCACCAAACGAGGCACCCAAAATTGCCACTCAAATTTCAAAATCCCAGCCTAAGTCTCAGATAAAATCCATGAGACTTAGGCTCCTAAGTGCCTTAGTCTCTTTTGAAAATGGGATTTGAGGGGCAGATTTTTAAAGGTACTTGGGAGCCAAAAGGTGCACAGAAGTGCTGGGGAAGGTTCAAAAGTGCCTAATTCCCATTGGTCTACAGTTGAGACACCTAGGTGCTTCTGAAACTCCCCCGAGGTTCCCTATCTGCGCGTTTAGGCACCTAAGTACCTTTAAAAATGTCCCAAGGCTCCTAAGTCACTTAGGGGGCTTTTTGAAAATGTTACCCTTGATCTAAACCCCAGCTGTGTTCTTTGATGTAAATATAGCAGCTGCTTGAACTATGCCTTAGACTGGAAGCTCTTTGGGGCAGGGACTATTTGTTCTGTTTCTGCAGCACCAGTGCCATGGGGTCCCAGGCTGCCAGGCCCAAACACTGTACACATCAAGGATGACATGAGGGGAGAAAAGGGGCTCAGGGGGACTCCCAAAATGTCTGTAACTGAGGTGAAATGGGAGGGGATGGGGCCCCAAATTTCTCTTGATAGGCCTGACTGGACCTGCATGGGGGTCTTGGAGCCCAGGCTCCAGTCCACGCTCACACATCTACCCTGCAATTTTTAACCCCTCGAACCTGAATCAGCCAATCTGGGCCAGCCATGGCCATCCTGCAGGTCTTTTATTGCAGCGTAGACGTACCTATTGTCTGGGGTAAGCTGGAGGGGGTTTCCTGAGCACAGCAGATGGCACTCCCTTCCCCTGAGAGTCTGGGTACCATCCCTCCCATCCTATCCCTCCCAGAGCATGGCAGACACATGCTGCACAGCTGGACAGCCCCCATGGCACTGCAGTAACTATTTTGAAAAGGCTCTTGCGCGGCCTGGTGCTTGCACTTTTTGCACATTCAACGTGGACGCATTTTCGCGCCGACGCTATGGGCACTGTATTTATTGTACCAAGTTTGGATGTTTGTTTCATTTTTGTAAAGTGACTGCACGCATGTCTGGCTCCTCGGCCCAGTTTCTCTGTCAACGCCGGTGGCCAGGCGGCATTTTCAAAGCTCTGGGCCACAGGCAGAAGTGATCAACAGGTGTATCCCAACTCCTTGGGGTCAGTGGCTGGGAAGAATGCAGCAAAAGTGGAGCGTATTGTAGAGAGTGGCCAGCCGTCGTACCTGTTCTGAACTCTGTGTTTCTCATGCAACAGTGGGGGACTTTGCTGACTCCTAAAAATCAAAACTGTGCAGACCCACATGTCCTGGCTCCTCTTCCTCAGAGCACACAGCGAGGTGGACTTAAAACCCAGGCATCCTCCCTGCCATCACAACAGCAACTGCTGACAACTGCAGTTGTTGCTGGAAGCTGGGAATGGGTGATGGGATGGATCACTTGATGATTACCTGTTCTGTTCATTCCCTGTGGGGCACCTGGCATTGGCCATTGTCAGAAGACAGGATACTGGGCTAGATGGACCTTTGGTCTGATCCAGCAGGGCTGTTCTTACGTTAGATTAACTGTGTTCATTAGTGTTTGCAGGGCTGAGGCCTTAGACACCAGTCCTGCAATGAGCTCTGTGCAGAGCCCCCAGTCAATGGGGCACTGTGTGGGTCTGGCCATGCAGAGGTCATTCTGGGACTGGTACCTTTGCATAGAAACAGAAGTTGTAGCACTTTAACTATCCCGGAAGGGGGCTTGTCTACTCTACAAATGCTTTGTGGAGCACTTCAGGGTAGACACTACAGCAACAGGAGAGGTTCTCTCGGCTGCGCAGTTAATCCCCATCCCTGAGAGAGGCGGTAGCTAAGTCTATGGAAGAATTTTTCTCTTGCCCTAAAGCCATCTACATCTGGGGCTACATCAGCTTAACTATGTCACTCAGCGAGGTGGATTTTTCACGCCCCTGAGCGATGGAGCTGTGGGTGACTTAACTTTGACTGTAGACCTGGCCTCATTCCTGTGCAGGAAGGGGAATACACTATCCCCGTATACAGCAGCTCTATACCAGTATGCCTGTGGCCACACTATGGCTTGTACTAGTATGATGATATCAGTAAAAAAATTACACTCCTGACATAATGATATTATCAGCACAAAATCTCTGTGCACCCTAGGTCTTAGATTGCAAGCTACTAGGGACAGAGACCTGCACCTTACTGCACTGGTACATAATAAATTACATTAACCTATCGGAGACAAGACAGCTCTCCCCTCCACGTTGGGGTTTCACTGCAGGTCTACTTCTATTGGCTTCCTGCCTTCTGCCCCCCCAATCTGCCTCCTGTTCCCCCAGTGCCCTGCTCCGCACTCATTCTCCCCAGGGTCTCTGCTGCTCTTCGCTGTGTTTTTTGAAAAACCCACTAAGGCCTGGTTTCCACTTTAAATTTTTGCCAGCGAAGCTAATGTCAGGAGTGCAGGGAAAAAACTACACCCCAACCGACACAGCTCTGCCAGCAAAAGCCCCTAGTCTAAATGCAGATAGACCAAGTCCTTGTGCTTGTATAGCTTATTCCCTTCAGGAAACTGCTATAAACTATACCAGCAGAAGTATAAGCTGCATCATCGCTAGGAGAGTTTGTGAGACAGCATACTAAGAAACTCTGTCTAGTGTAGGCAAAAACCTCAATGAGATGGTGGTACTCCCTTATCACAGGCAGACAGCACTGATGCTTGAATAGGGCTGGTTTCTGTTTGAATGTAGTGTAACATGCACATATGTTTTTGTCCATCTATGTGCTCTGTGCGGAGCAGCTCAAATGCTGAGCATACTTTGCTGTGATGTTGGGTGAAATCAGCCTGGATTTGAAACACACCTGAGCCCAGTCCTTTGCTCTGCAAAAATAGATGGCTGCAAAATTAGCTGTTACCACTCCAGAAAGAGATCTTGGAGTCATTGTGGTTAGGTCTCTGAAAACATCCGCTCAATGTGCAGCGGCAGTCATAAAAGCGAACAGAATGTTGGGAACCATCAAGAAAGGGATAGATGAGAAGACAGAAAATACCACATTGCCTCTGTATAAATCCATGGTACGCCCACACCTTGAATACTGTGTGCAGAGGTGGCTGCCCCATCTCAAAAAAAGATATATTGGAACTAGAAAAGGTTCAGAAAAGGGCAACAAAAATGGTTAGGGGTATGGAACGGCTTCCATATAAGGAGAGAATACCAACACTGCGACTTTTTGCTCGGAAAAGAAGCGACTAAGGGGGATATGATAGAGGGCTATAAGATCATGAGTGAAATAGGGAAAGTAAATAAGGAAGTGTTGTGTTATTTACTCCTCATAAGAACAAGGGGCCACCAAATGAAACTAATAGTGAGCAGTTTAAAGCAAACACAAGAACGTATTTTTTGTCACAAAGGCACTGTCAACCTCGAGCTCCTTGCTCTGTTAGAACAAGGTGAACAAAACAAGCACCCCCATTCTCCCCCAGGGCCTCCAGTACAGCAGCAGCTACACTGCCGTGCTCCCCCCGGCCCCCTTGAAAATCTGCCTTCCCTTCCCCCGCCCCCAGCCGGAGACCCCAGAAAAAAATCCACCACGCCCCTCTCAGGCCTTCCTGTAAAGCCACAAATTCGCAGCCGCCCCGCTTCCAGACCAAATGCCATCCTCCCCCCTGCCCCAACCAGTTCTGGTCCAGGCACCAAGCCCACCCTGCATCTGGGGTGATGCATTGTGCATGCACCAAGCCAACCCTGCATCTGGGGTGATGCATTATGCATGCACCTGCCGGAGCAGCGGGCTAAACGTGTGTCACCGCCCCTGGCCACCTGGGTGCTGCCCTGCAAAATGCAACTAACTCCTCCGTGCCCTGCAAAGCAGCAAACGCCTCCGGCTCCTCCTCGGCGCTGCCGGGCTGAGCCGGCACCATGCAACCCGCCCACATACAAAACACGTGCACCCGCCTCCTTCTCCCCGGCGGCCGGCGCGGCCGGCGGGCTCTCCGCGGCACCGGGCTTTGCAACCTCGGGGCGACGCAGGCGCGAGCCGCCTCCCGGGCCAGGCGCGCGCCCCGCCCAGCCAACGACCCGCGCCCCCCACGTTCGAACGACGCTCGGGAGCCTGGGGAAGGCAGCGCCCCTCCCCCACCCCCCGCAACAGCCTGTGGGAGTCCGGCCCCCTCCCGAGACCGACTCCCCCCCCCACAGGGGCCTGAGGGCTCCCCTGTGCCCCCCCAGATACCTGAGGCGCCCCCCCGAGACTCCCCCCCACAGGGGCCTGGGGTCTCTCTTGTGCCCCCCCGATACCTGAGGCGCCCCCTCGAGACTCTGTCCCCCCCACAGGGACCTGGGGGCTCCCCTGCGCCCCCCCGATACCTGAGGCGCCCCCCCGAGACTCCCCCCCACAGGGGCCTGGGGTCTCTCTTGTGCCCCCCCCAGCTACCTGCACCCCCCTGAGACTCTGTCCCCTCCCCAGGGGCCTTGGGGCTCCCCTGTGCCTCCCCCAGGTATCCGAGGCCCCCCCCCGAGACCGACTCCCCCCACAGGGGCCTGAGGGCTCCCCTGTGCCCCCCCCAGATACCTGAGGCGCCCCCCCGAGACTCTGTCCCCCCCACAGGGACCTGGGGGCTCCCCTGCGCCCCCCCAGATACCTGAGGCGCCCCCCCCGAGACTCTGTCCCCCCCCACAGGGGCCTGGGGTCTCTCTTGTGCCCCCCCCTCAGCTACCTGCACTCCCCTGAGACTCTGTCCCCTCCCCAGGGGCCTGGGGTCTCCCCTGCGCCCCCCCAGCTACCTGAGCCCACTGAGACTGTCCCCCCCCACAGGGGTCTGGGGTCTCCCCTGTGTCCACCCCACTACCTGAGCCCACCCGAGACTCTGTCCCCCCACAGATACCTGAGGGCCCCCCCAAGACTCTGTCCCCCCCACAGGGGCCTTGGGGCTCCCCTGTGCCTCCCCCAGGTATCCGAGGCCCCCCCCCCCCGAGACTCTGTCCCCCCACAGGGGCCTGGGGTCTCCCCTGCACCCCCACCTCCAGTTACCTGAGCCCTCCCCAAGTGCGACTACCTCCTACAGGGGCCTGGCCTCCCCTCCGTCCCCCCAGCTACCTGAGCCCCCCGAGAGAGCCCACCCCACCCAAACCCCGGAATCTGGGGGATCCCTTGCACACACCCCCTACCTGCCTGAGCCCTTCTGAGTGATATTCTGCCCCCCCCAACCCCTCCCAGAGGCTTGGGGAGCCCCACACCAGAGAATCTCTGCCCCCCCCCCGCCTATAACTCTCTTAGGAGCCTGGGGTCTCCCCATCCCCTGTGAGGTACTCCAGTCCCCTCCCAGAGGAGCCTGTGGAAAGGGGGGGGGTTTCCTCCCCCCCCCCCCGCATGAGGATGGGGCCTCTCCCTCATGCCCTGGCGCTGCTCCTGGCCCTGCAGGTGGCCATGGCCCTGGCTGAAGTCCTAGGAGGGCGCGACCAGCCCCAAAAAGCCACCACCCACTCCTCCTCCACCATGATCAATGGCATGACAGCCCCGACCGCCATGGCGACTCTCTCTGATGCCTTGGCTAGGGCCACCACGCCTGAGGTTGGTGGGCACACCCTGGCGGTCTCAAGCAAGAAAGTGGTCACCCCCGGCAACGGTGTAGGTTATGAGTTCACCACAGCCAACGGTGTAGAGTATGAGGTCATCACCGGCAGCAATGGAGGGTATGAGGTCACCACGGGCAACGATATGCTGAGCAACACCACGGGCTCTGGAGGAGTGATCGGCGTGGGAGACACCCGCTACAAGTGGCTAGCGTGGAGCAAGTGGTATTGCAACTGTGAGATGGGTAGCATGGCCCGGGTGCGGGACATTGTCTACACGGTGCCTGGCCTGCAGCTGGCTCTGGACAACTACAATGCCCTGCGCTTCCAGCGCATGGCTTGCAGCTATGGCCACTGCAAGTGCAGCCACAAGCACCGTGAGTGCGACCATGCCAAGGTGACCTGCGATGCCCCCAATCCCTACCTGTGCGCCGTCAGGGACATCCGGCGGGCCCGCTACCGCCAGGCTCGGCGCTTCTGGATACGAGTCCGCATGGAGCTCAAGGGGCTATGGAAGAGCATCCGAAAGGCCTCCCAGCTCGAGGTGAGGATGGGCTGGGGCTGCCACATGCCCATAGGACAGGTGTGGAATGGAGAGTCATGGACAAGGTATACAGGCTGCATGGTCCGGGAGTGCAGGGAAGCACAGGCAGGATATCCAAGAGGCATGTGCTGGGAGTTTGGGAGCAGACAGCCACAGAGTCCAGGGATGCATGCACTGGGATTCTGGGTGTCAGGATGCACATCTTACAAGGCATTTTATGGGCACTAAAGCATCTTTTAATCAACCTGCTAAAATATTTCCACCTCTGGGTTTCCCAATGCATCCTATCATCCCTGAATCTTTCTGATTCTAAGTGTAAATGACCCTACCTCCACGCATGAGTCATTAGCAGGCTTCAGCACTTCTGCATATATCTCCCTGAGCTAACCCGTTAGCTAGTAGCAGTTGTGGGCTGCTATCCTCTAGGGCAGTGTTTCCCAAACTGGGACGCCCTTTGTATAGGGAAAGGCCCTGGTGGGCCAGGATGGTTTGTTTACCTGCCATGTCCGCAGGTTCGGCTGATTGCGGCTCCCACTGGCTGCGGTTCACTGCTCCAGGCCAAGGGGAGCTGCTGGAAGCAGCGTGGGCCGAGGGATGTACTGGCCGCCGCTTTCAGCAGCTCCCAGTAGCCTGGAGCAGTGAACCGCAGCCAGTGGGAGCCGCGATCGGCTGAACCTGCGGATGCAGCAGGTAAACAAACCATCCTGGCCCGCCAGGGGCTTTCCCTATACAAGTGATGTCCCAAGTTTGGGAAATACTGTTCTAGGTGATCATCCACTAGAGGGAGTAAGACATGCTACTCTTGCCAGTGTGTTACATAAGTCCTTGGAGGTAAGGGGTGCCTGTGTACTGTGAAGCCATGAGTACATCAGCGTGCTGAACAAATGACACATAATTACCATGACACATTTAAAATAGAGGGAAAAAGACAGTTTGAAACAAGAATTTCTACCAGGTCCAATGGTGGATTCAACTACTTTAATGGTTAATTAGTGAGATCACAAGGCATTAGCCTCCTTTGCTATAATGACTGTCAGTACATTCTGTACAGTACAGGCAATAGGTGGAATCAATATTCTTTGAGCTGTTAATAGTAATAGGCCTGATTGTAGGTGGTTAATCATTTCTCATCCTGGTGGGTATCTGCAGGAACGGGGGCAGAGTAAAGTTGAAGCTACTTATAGTGGGCATAAGTTTCTGCAAAACATATTTCTGAGATTCTGCAGGCCTCACCCTAGAAACACTGTGCATTTGTTTGACAACCAGCATGAATGTATGCAGGATCAGGGCCTATTTATTTTTAAATTTCTGAACATGGCCATTACGTAATCTCTGGATAATCTTTTTTTATTAGAACTCGCCAAATTTTGCTGACTTTAGTGATCAGGTATTTCTGTGTTCCACCTCCTAGACAGTTGTAGGCATGCAGACTTTAAGCTGTTTAAGAAGTTTACAATCTAATATTGTTATTGTGTAAAGTGAAAGGGGCACCAAATGGTGTGGCTAGGAACACACAGTTAGGGTCTGATTTACAACTCCTTTAAAGCCCATTTGCACTGCTAGAGGGATACAAATGGACCTTAGTTAAATGAGACTCAAGCCTTTCTGAATTTTTTTATATGAACATGCATCTGTGATGGGCAGAGATAGTATTTATGTGTGAATTAAATATTGGTGCCAGATGATGTTGTAAAGGCCAAAAGTACAACTGGGTTCAAAAAAGAATTGGCCACTGATAAACCTCTCCTCCATAAACTTAGCTGTTTGGTCAAGATGGTCAGGGGGATGCAACCCCATGCTCCAGGTGTTCCAAAATCTCCAACTGCCAGAAGCTGGCACCCAACGACAGGGATGGATCACTCGAACTTTCCCCGATCTGTTCATTTCCTCTGAAGCATCTGCTAGCAGCCACTGTTGGAAGACAGGATAGTGGGCTAGATGGACCATTGGTCTGATCCAGCATGGCTGTTCGTATGTTCTTATTATTCTATGGCAGTAAAACATACATAGTTTTGTCCATTAGCAAGCTAAGTTAATGCTGTTTAATGGATTTTCTTTCTTCTCTAGGAGCACAGCTGAAGATGAACTGCGTATTCAAGGTTAAGCAGCTGCAGTCTCTGTTATCAGCAGTTGGCAATAGCAATTAATCGCGCCAGTGCCGCCAATGAAATTTATAGTAAATGCTCTTTACAAATCAGTATCTACTCCTGTGCTTTAGTGGGAAAGTCCATTGTTACTAACGGTGAGTCATTTCAGCCCCTGTTCTGAGGCATGAGGATGACCTGGACAAAGGGAGGTTGGTAGTGCCACTGTACCCCAATTGCTTTCCTCACCCCCCAAGAGAGAACACAGATGGGGCAATGCGTAGGGTGCTAGACTAGGCCTTGGCAAAGGAGGGACTTGAAGATAGGTCTACAGACATGGCCCTTAGCCTCTCTGTACCTCAGTTCCCCATTTGTACAATGGGACTGCCCTACCTCACAGGGTGGTGTGAGGATAAACACATTAAACAGTGTGAGGTGCTCAGATACCGTACCTGAGCTAGAACACAGGCAAAGGTAGTCTTCCCCTTCGCTTTGAAATAGGCAGTTGCTAAAGGTCAAAAGTTTTCAGCAGGTAGATCTGAAAAAGCCCTTTTAGACCATCTAGTCTGATCTGCTGCCTGAACAAAATCGATTTTGCTTATAGCGAACATAACAGCTAGTAATAGATTTCTGTTTAAAGCTATAAAAGCTGAGATCAAAGGATTGTTACTTGAACACAGGGAAGTTACTGCCAGTTGCATCAACACAACACAGAACCATCAGTCGAAGTGTTATTATAGGACTGCTCCTGAGTTCTTGATATCAAATTTAAGTACAATGCAAAAGGTCAAATTTTGGAGCTCCTTAACTTAGCCATTGTCACTTTAAGTTTCAAGCCTGCCAGTATCATTGCTGTTGGTAAAGCATTAATAGTCTGGACCTATTAACCATAAAAGTAAAGGGAAAGCACAGCTGAAAATGGCACCGGTTATCACAAACATTTTAATCCTGTCTTAATAGATCAAGGGCCTAATTCTGACCTCAGCTTGATTTTCGCTGGCAGTATAAAGAGTTTAGGGCAGGGGTCAGCAACTTTCAGAGGTGCTGTGCTGAGTCTTGATTTATTCACTCTGATGTAAGGTTTTGCATGCCAGTCATACATTTTAATGTTTTTAGAAGGTCTCTTTCTATAAGTCTATAATATATAAGTAAACTATTGTTATATGTAAAGTAAATAAGGCTTTTTAAATGTTTAAAGAAGCTTCACTTAAAATTAAATTAAAATGCAGAGCCCCCCAGACTGGTGGCTAGGACCTGGGCAGTGTGAGTGCCACTGAAAATCAGCTCGCGTGCCACCTTTGGCACCCATGCCATAGGTTGCCTACTCCTGGTTTAGGGAGTCCATTAACTGCATGCAGTTAATCAGCTCCAGTAATTCACAGCCAAGGGTACTAGACTTTTCAAGGCATATTTGTTTAAAAAACATTGCATGCAAATGTGTGCTGCTTGATAGATCACATCTTTCAAAAATCCAACAGGGGAAGTGGATGCTAATATGATAAAGCAGGAAATGGTTGCTGCCGGGAAGAGAACAAAATGGTTTGAAGGTCTAGATGTTATTTTATGGCACTTCTGTTTATTAATTTGATTCCCCACCCACCTCCATATCTGATACAACTGCTTTAGGTAGGAATTAGCAACATGCTGCTCCACTTATCATCTACCGAAATCCCATTGTGTATCAGACTAGAAATAAGTTGCAAATTTTTAACACTGTGGGTATTTTACCATTGGAACAACTCACTTCAGAACTATTGGGTTGCCGCTCAGCAATGGGGCATTGAGCCTTTTTGTTGATAAAAATTGTGGTTTTATATTGTTAACATGGTTAATGGTTCCACTACTAAACTAATAACAGGAAATGAACAAGGGGTGGTCTTCAAGATCCTTATACAGTAGAATCTCAGAGAGTTACAAACTGATCAGTCAACCACACACCTCATTTGGAACTGGAAGTACGCAATCAGGCAGCAGCAGCGACCAAAAAAGAAAAATTCAGTACAGTACTGTGTTAAATCATAATGTAAACTACTAAAGAAAAATGCCCTTTTTTTTTTTTAAACTTCCATTCCCAAGATGTTCGTAACTCTGAGGTTTACTGTATTTGCTCTGGTCTAGAAGGCTACCCTGCATAGCAGCCTCCCTTTTACAGCCTATGCCAGTCAAAAAGCACAGTCCTTGATTTAATTTAGATTTACCAGACCAATTAATTTGTGGGTCAATCTGCAGTGGGTAGCAGGTAGGGGAAGCTGAGATGATGAATCTTTCATGAATGAGAATGCCACCTTCTTCATATGCCTGGGCATCTTATGTTCTGTATAAATATTTCATAGTAGGAACTGAAAGTTATGGAACAGAGTTAGATTTTATTTTTTGGGGTGGGGGTGGAAGAGACACACACAAAGGGACATTCCAACCTTCCACATCACAAAACATGAGAGTCTCTATTTTCATTCAAGTAGTCACACAAAATCTTTGACTTTTATTTTATTTTCAACACACACACTGTGTAGGAAAAGCTAAGGTGTGTAAAAGAGAAAGAAGGATATTTCTCTACAGCTGTTCCACAGACACTCCCCCACCCCCATAAAACCCTTTTGCACAGCAGAATATAATTGTAAATTCTCTACAACAGTGTCTCAGTACAGCAGAGATTATTATGATAAATACATTTCAGTGTATTTGGATTTATTGTAAGAGGGATCCACCAGATAGCTAGCGCTATGGCTTCCCACTGCTAAGTTTCTTTAGCACAGTGATACCTTTTTATACGCAATGCATTTCTTGCTTAAAAAAAAATGTTTAGGTAACAACATCAGAATAGCCCAGCTATTCTTATCAGAGCGGTTGTTTTCAACAGGCCAGCTGTGAAATCCATAGTTTGTGCAGGAGCTAGAATTTTACTTATTTAAAAATCAAGTTACTGGAAAACTGAGCCAGATTCTTGCTATAAGTCCTGTGCTTTTTTTTAAACCTCTTTGCGAACAGGTGATCTTTTCCAAATGTATGATGACTGAGTGAGTTCATTCAGCAAAGCATTTGAACAGATTCCCTCCTCCTTACCCATTCTGCCATATTTTTTTTTTGCTTGTGCCTTAAATAAAAAAAATCCACAGATTCTTCATTTCTTGCACACCCCAAATTTCCATGGGAATTTGGGGCACTCAAGTGATGGAGGGCCAGGACCCAGTTCTCTAAAACAGCCAGGAAGTAAAAGAAATGGCCTTTGCCAGAACTCTCAGCAGCAAGAGGATTTGGTAGAGCAGAGAAAGCCATCAGGCTTCTGCAGCATTGACTGAGATGGTTGTTTTTCAGGGTTATTTTATCCTGCCTAAGACTGTTCCAGATCTCTCTTTTGCATTTGATTTGCCCCAATTGCTTCTGCTCATTAGGAAACTCTTGAGGATAAATAAATGCACAAGTACAGGTTCCTTGCTGCCTCCTAGTCCTGTGTGAAGAAATGTCCTGATCATTCTCCATCATCCTGCACGATGTGCAGTTATTTAAAGCATGTAAAGTCACTGCCAGTCTGTTTGGCAATATTTGCATTCATGTAAATGAGCACATAACATGCAGGACAACAGAGAATCAGGCCCCTCCTGTGGCTTCAGGCCTTTAGTGCCAAAGCTTGTTCCCTGTGGCAAGACTCCCATTGACTTTGATGGGGCAGGATCAGGGCCTTAAAGTAAGTGTATCACACTTGGTCCTTGACTCCAGTAAGAGCAGGGTGCTTGTTAACATCAGTGGAAGCTTGGTTTGATTAAGGGCTGCAGAATATTGGTCTTTATTTTGGTTTTCAGTGCAAACAGACATGCAGAGCATGGGAAGAAAGGGTTTTGCACTGATACCACGGACCAGAGAGGTCAGTAGGGAAGGGATGATTTTCATTTAATAGCAACCTGTCAGGTCAAACTGGGATCCAAAACTCACGTTTTGTTTAAAAACAAGCTTTTATAAACCAATATCCACTTATAGGTAGAAAATAAAATTTTAAAAATTGAAACAATTTAGAAACAAAAACCAGCACACAAGCATTACATCCCCCTGCAGTATTTGGGTTGCAAAAACACTGCAGTGGTGTTGAACATAAAACAAACTGACTAGAAACGAAAAAGGGGAAAATGACTTATTTTCACTGTCAAAGCTGAGAGAAACATACAAAGTAATCAAAACTACATAAATAGTGAAACGTGAACTTGACTTTTAATTTTTTTTCCCAGTTACAATCATCTATCAATACAGAAATTTATTTTGTGAAGTTTTAAAATATGATTTAACCTGACAGTGATTTTTTTAAAAAAAGTCACAGGGTCACATTTGATTTCTATCAGCGGGGATACCTGGAGCACCTCTTCTGGAGTCAGATGCCAGATTTGTGCCTGTGTGCTCAAGATCAGGTTGCAACTGGCAATTAAAAATCTTTTTCTGAAAGCTTGCAAAAAAATAGATGTGCATTTTGCAACAAACAAAATGGTGTTTCCTACTCTGTTGTGTGAAATGTCACCAATTCAAGGCCAGGTTCTGCCCTCATTTAAACTAGTATAAATTCAGTGTTGCCATCGGTGTTATTCTGGATTTCCACTGAGTTAGATGGAGGCACTGTGCATTTGCACTAATCTAAAAGAGGAGTGCTTGTTCCTCTGCCTAGAACCTGGCATGCTGACCAATAATGCCCTTGCACTTTGTAGGAACAGTAGCAAGCAAACAAGATGCTTTTGAAACAGGCCTTCAGAGCCTGAGCTAAACAGTAGTTTTATATAAGTTTCTAGCTTTCAATGTACAAACAGGACTAAAAAAAATAAAATGCAGAGACTATCAGGATCTTAACTGTACATCAAACAGACTCCAGTTCAGGGCAAACCATTTAAACACCCCTCCCCGCCCCTCCACCCACACACCCCTACCTCAGTATGTGCTCATAGAAAGAATGGCAGCATCCTCCTTTTGACAAACTGTTCCACGTCAACAAATGCACTTGGCAGTTCTAAAGACACACACCCTCAGGATAGCACAAAAAGGTTTTAGTATCAGGTTTTGGAAAAACTGAATCAGCATCTGCAGTTATTAGGTAAAATAGCAAGGAAAGAAACATGCTACAGGAGGAAAACAAATGGAAGAGCATGGACTGGCTTTCTACAGAAGAACTGATTTAGCTCCATAGGTCAGCTTTCACAGCTTCATCCAGAATATCTTCTGCTTTCAATGCAAATGAGGCCTAAAACTTTTCATAAAACTAGCAAGAAAAGCCTAGCACGTGAAGCAGAAACAGAGACTGCAATACACAGTTTCCGTCTCACTTTTGACCACAGTGTGCATGTATATAGCTAAGCAATGATACACAAAAGAGGTGTGGTTGCAATTTACTAATCCACAAGCATGTTGGGACATACAATATGAAACATTAAGTCAACTGTGAGCGCCTACAGTTCCCGACATTATTTTTCCTAATTTTGGGGTGAATTTAATGCTGATAAAAGGCACCAGACTGAGACCTTTGGAGACCAACATCTTCCCTCCCACTAGGGCAGTAGCAAGGCAAGCTTTCCACAACACATAGCCCAGCTAGTGTCTTTCACTCTGCTCCAGAGGGGAATCCAGTTGCCATAGCACATCCAAACCTGGGCCTTGCCGTAGAGACTACCAGCGATCGCAACAGCAGCTTGTGTGTCACTGAGGCGGAGACTCACCAAACAGCTGTCAGATGGCTAACGATAGCTTTCCGTGGCTACTGATATGGGCTGAATTTGCAGGAGCAACCTAGACTTTAAAAAGCGCCGTATCTCCTTACCAGGTCCTCCAAGCCATCCGGCCCTTCACAAAACAAGGCTGTTTAAAGGTGGGGCTAGCAAGCTCTGCAGGCCTTGGATACTCCTCAATCCAAGCCACTTGGTAAACCACATGATGTTTATACTCTGTACCAACCATAGCAGCTCTTGTCCACCGTAGCAATAACTGACTGCCACTGTCTTTGACGGGAATCTTGAAACGGAGCTGTAGTGACTGTTAGCTGCACATCCAATCAGGCCCCAATAATTCATTTGCTGTTCCAAGATTTAGTCCTTCACCTTATGGGAGACATCCTGCTTTGTAAAGCTGTGGACCAAATTCTCTGCCGGCTTACACCCTGGGCAGCTCCTGCTCTCACATGTATGGTCATAAATCAAGAGTTATTGCACTGAGCTCAATGGGAGTTACTCCAGTAAAGAGATGAATTGAGCCCATTGCCTGTAAGCCATGGGTAGTGGGGAGCAGCGCCCCCCATAGATAAAAGACAAATCAGCTGCTTGCTCTTCTGGGAAATGTACCAGGCGACTAGTTTAAAAGGTGGATGTAGGGGAGAGATCCAGAGACAAACACTTTAAGGAGACTAAGTGAAATATGCTCTGGGAATGCAGAGTGAGTCACCCTCAAAGCACCCTTATTCCCCCTGGCTGTGGATGTGTCGGAATCGTCACAGCAGGTGGTGTCTGCCTTATCCCTCGGGCCCCCACTTCTTATTATTGAAAACTTTATGGTCACATATTACAGGCCTGCTCCATAGCTCCTTGAAGCCAATGCTATTCTTTCCATCGACAGGCTTTGGACTGGGCCTTAAGAGAACAATGACTGTATCCACAGTGACTTTGGATGGGACCAGTTCCTGCTGGCATGGGTACATTGGAGAGGAAATGTATTGCAGGTACAGGTTCACGAAGATCGATGCTCTCTCCTGGAGGACAACTCAGTCCGAAACAGGTAGTAACCGTCATTCTTCAGATGTGTTTCCGGGGTGATCGTTGCTAGGTGATTCACCTTTAGGAATGTGTCTCCGGGGCCATTGTCTATTTACGCATTATTGGGACAGGATAGCAGAGATATAGCTGACGACTCTTCTAAACTAGTTTTCCATCTTAAAACCAAAACTAAAAAACCACGCATGTGTGTGTTTGTACCACACTGGCATCTCCAACAGAAATATGGAGGAAGATCCCCTTTCAACTATGACAGTAGTTTATAGTACCACCTCTTACAGGACTGGTCTAGTCACGGAAAAGTGTTCCACACACTGCATGAGACAAGTCTTAAAGCTGCAGGCCAAAGTTGTTCAAAAGTGACTTGGGACTTTAGGGGGGCTGTTTTTCCGGGGTGCGCCTCACTTTCTGAAAATCAAGCCACATTAAGATGTCTCCAAACGGAGGCCCTGAAGTTCTTGGCCATTAACATGTCCTAAGTACGCTATTGATTGCTGTGTTGTGCATTTCATCATGCACCTGAAGAAGCATCAAGACTACTGGGTAAATCCATTTCTTCTAATAGTCCTGTTATATAGCACAAACAGCTCTTTGCAGAATGCTAATCCTCACAACATTCCTGTGAGGTAGGCATGTTGTTACGAGCTGGGGAAACTGAGGCAGGGAAGCCACCCTTTTGAAAATAGTCTGCTAATTTTGGGTGCTCAACTTGCAACACCAAGAGCCTGATTTTCAGGTGGGCCATGCCCCCAAACTCCAGAAGCTTGGCACCTGTGAAAATCAGTCCCTGAGGGGCCTTCAAGTTGGGCACCCAAAATGAGTGGAGACCTTTTAAAATGTAGGCCTAAGGCTTTGACTCAGGAAAGCACTTAAGACCACGCTGCAGGAGGAATCTGCTGCATCAAAGGCAGGACTAGCACTCAGGAGTTCCGCTCCCTAACAACTAGACCCTCCATTGTCCATGAATATTCCCATCTTAAAGCTCGGCTAATTAAGTTGCCTAGAGCCACTGACATGAATATCTTCTGGAGCTACTAAAGACCAGTTAAACCGAACATGTTGGTGTTAAGGGAGTGTGTTGCTCTGACAGCAATCCTGATCATCAGCCCCTGAATTGGATCAAATTCCAGAGAGGAATTCGTATAGCTTGAAGACCAACGCATGTTTTAGCGGTGTCCTTTCCTCTCCCACCGAAGGTGGGACCAAGCGATGCTCTGACAGTTTCATGGGCTGGTCTTTCCATTCTTCACTGTTGAATAGCCTGGTGCTTGGCTGTTATTTTTGTGCTTAAAATCAGGAGTAGAGTGAGAGGGCTCTGAAAAAAAGCCCAACAACAAACAGCAAAAACACAAGCTGCTGGGATTCACATGGGGGGGAGCTATTAGGAGGGGGACTTTCAGTATTAAAAAAAAGAAAAAACCCACATTGCACTTTCAATGAAAACTTATTAGATGCTGAGAAAACATGTAAAAAAAATTGAAGTTTGGGATCAGTTTGCATAAGTTATCGAGTGAATAAAGCGCTAGATATTTGTATTTCCACCTGTCTGGCAAACAGGCAATTCAAGTGTGGGCTGTTGACGTAGCCTGGAACCTGCAAAGTGAAACAGATTAAAGCAAGTGTTAAAACTTGCCCTTTGCGGCAGAGAAGAGTGAATTGCTAGAAGTGGGTGAATTTCATCTCTGTGCAGAAGGTCAGTACAAGTGCTTAGGCATCACTTAAGCCAGGGATCTCAAACTCCCTGCCTATGGGCCATCTGCGGCCCGAGAAGCTCCCCAGTGTGGCCTGGGGGATTCCACCAGTTTTGGAACCGGGTCTCTCCCTTGGCCCCACGTGCTGCCCCCAGGCCATTTATAATGGCCCAGGGCCCCACCCACCACCAGCGCAGGGGAGCTGAGCAGCTGTTCGCTCCACATGTCCACCAGCCCCTCCCTGGTGCCCTTGCCCGGAGCGCCCCTGCGGCCAATAGGAAGCTGCAGGGGTGGTGCCTGGGGGCAGCAGCACGCGGAGGCCCCCCGTCCTGCCTCACCTTGGAGCCCCAAGTAAGCGCCACACTCCCCAACTTCCTTCCAGAGCCTGCAGCCCCTCCTCACACACCCCCTCCTGCCCCTAAACTCCCTCCTGCACCCCCAGCCCCTGCCCCAGCCCAAAGCTTGCACCCAGCACCCAAACTCCAGCCCAGAGCCTGCACCTCATACCCCCTCCCCTACCCAAACTCCCTCCCAGAGTGTGCAGCCCAATACCCTACCCTAGACCTTCTCCCCTACCCAAACTTCCTCCCAGAGCCTTAGGCAGGCAGGGGGCAGAGTTTTGGGGGTGGGTTCTGGGCGGCATGAGTGACACTATTGGCCCGCTGGTAGGATTTGAGGATTGGCATTGGCCCTAAGGTATTGAGTTTGAGACCCCTGATTTAAACCAATCTTGCCCGGAGTCCGAGCTGCCCCCAGAGTGGGTGAAGACACAAAGGACTAGCCAGGGGGCATGGACAGACTTATCAGTTATAGTGTCAGCTTTCATTTTTAAAGACGTACATCTCTAGTGCTTATGCTTCAGAAGCAAACCTTCTAAATGTGACCAGAGCATCTGTCTGCCTAAGTTTTCAGAGAGCTGGAAATGATCTCTCAGATGTATGAGCTGCCTCATTTGTCTGTGCTGGTGCTAATTCACATGCCAAGGAAGATAATGATATTGCCATCTGGAGTAACTATTTCACTGTTCAAAGCATGTAAGAAAGTAGAGGGAGCGTGGGACATGCCAGAGACTAGACTTGGGGAAACAGATGTCTATATTAAATTATATCTGCCTTTAATGCCACCTGAAGGTGGGGTGCAGATAGGGAAGGGGGTTCGATTAATTCGGTTTCTGAAGGGGTGGGATTTCAGCTTCCAAAAGTTTGGGAATCGCTGACTGGAGCTGTGCCTGGGCCTTGTGCCAATTTTCAGCACAGGGATGAATTTCACCCCGTATGAGAAAGGAACTTAGGAGGTGGCAAATGGTTTGGTCTTTTATTTTCCTCAGTTTTATATTATGATGTAAGCAGTTTGTAGGAGTGCGCTCTCTCTGTTCATCTGGAGATCAGACTGCTGAAGTAATCATATGAAATGATTAGGAAGGGGCCGGGGGAGAATTATATTTTAAGACCAAGCTTTTCAGAAGTACCCAGCCCAACTTGAGACACTACAAGGTGCCTATTTTATGGACGGTGAGGGGCCCGCAGGTTCTGAACAGCCACACCCCCTTTAGGGTATGTCTACTCTGCACACTCAGCCCAGGGTTCTGACTCAGGTTTGAGCCTAACCTGCCCTCCGTCACAATCCACTCCCAAATTAGTCTAACTTGGGTCAGCCAGTTCTCAGGACACAGGTACTAGGACTCTGCCAAGGAGGGTGGGTTAGAACCAGAGTCCAGCTGTGATTCAGGTCAGCTCAAGCTGCAGCCCCGAGTTAGAAGGTCTGCGTAGTGCAGTATGGACACATTAACACGGCTGTGAGACCTGAGTCCAGCAATTGTAAGCCCAGGTTTACAATGCAATGTGGATGCTCAGTTACGAGCTGGAAGCACTGCGTCCACAAGCCCAGGTCCTGCAGACTTGGGCTAACTGTGCGGTGTAGACATACCCTTAGAGTGCCTCAAGTTGGAGAGCCAAAAATTAAGGCACCCAAGAGCAGTGGGCACTTTGGAAAGTCTCGACCTACAGTTTTCAAGGCTGGGATTTCAGTGAGATTCAGGCCTCAAACCCCAGCCCTAATGTGAAACCTACCGTACCTCAGTGTGCAGTGCCTACCAGCAGTAAACTGACAAGTGACCAGTCCAGCAGCTGACTGGTTTTACATCTGGACCTAATCGGATTAATTGATTGAGATAGTATGTTCTGTGCAGTCATCATGCAGAAGGGAAAATTTCCTCTTCCAAAATTCACAAAGATAGCAAGGTACTTACACTCTGTTGCTACACTCCATTGTTAGAGTTACAAAACTCTGGAGCTACTCCATTGCCTCTCCCGTCCGCCTTTGGATCTCATCTCTTGAACAGCGCCTGTCTGCAGAGAGAGAGAGAGAGCACGCACGCTTAAAAAAATAGTCATTTAAAACTGTGCCTCTAGGATATTTTTGTGCAAAGGGGTAGAACATTTGTGTTAGTGATGGCCTAGCTAAGAGCTGCTACCAAGCTTTACTGCGCATTGATTAGAAAAAGCGGCACAGAAATCAACCAGCATCTACTGAGAATGTGCTTTCGGTCACCTGACAAAGCTGCTGTGGAGTGGTTTGAGCAGAGTTCTGCAAGTTAGAACTCCTGAATTCCTTCCTCCAGGCTACAGCAGGGCACGTGAGCTAGTTGAGAGGAGGGAGCTTAGAGTTACAACTTCTGGGTTTCATACCCAACTCTGAGGGAAGCACGGTCCAGTGGTTAGAGCGAGGGGCATTGGGAGTCCAGACTCTGGGCTTCTAGCCTCAGCTCTGCCACCGATTTGCTGTGTGACCTTGGCTAAGTGATTTTCCCCTAGCACAAAGATGGGGGATAGACAGTGCTGCCTTACCTGACAAGGTGGCAGATAGGCAGCACTAGAGAGCTTGCTTCCAAGCCCTTCATGGTGGACAGGAGCAAACAGGGAAAAATCTGCATCCCTTCTCCCACTTGGAGGTCCCCTCATCTGGGCGAGAACGCAAAGGACACACAGAGGAGCCCTAATCATGGAGATCGGAGGTGGTGGGGTGTCTTTGGCAGAGCCATGTAAGGCCATAGCGGGCTTTCTGCAGAGGGGTTCTATGAGATCTCAGATATTCCCTCTCTGGTTCCTATCCTGCCCTACATTCTAGATGGCTTCTCTGCTTAGTTGCATTTGTCATTTCCCATCCCGCCACTGCATCAAGAGAACCCTGGATCCGGCAGCTACTCTAATACATGGCTCACCACAAGCGCCAAGGCTGTCTGCTCCGTCAGAGGGAGAATATTTGCTTCTGAGCTGCGGTGGGAGAAGACACACTGGCTGTTCTGTGCTCAGTGCCTAGTCCAGTTACTATCTGGCTTTTCCCACCCACCGGGGCAGGGCTGGCTGGGGCATGAGACATGCCTCTTTTTTAGCCACCTGGGTGTTGCTGGGACCGGAAAGCATTTCTGCAGAGAGCATTCACTTAAATCAGGTTTAAGGGTGGAAGGGGAGATGGTAAATCAGGGGGATGCGATTTAAAAACCCAATATCCCAACCCACCTGCACCCCTCTCTTGGGAGTCTGATGGGAGAGAGAGAGAGAGAGAGAGAGAGAGAGAGCAGCAAAGAGTCCTGTGGCACCTTATAGACTAACAGACGTTTTGGAGCATGAGCTTTCATGGGTGAATACCCACTTCGTCGAGAGAGAGAGAGCGCACTCTAGTGAGGCAGCTTCTCCTTACCCTCCACCTAGTTTAACGTGGCTGTGTGGGATTCATCTTTTCTCCCCCACCAACCTTGTTTTGTGTCTCCTGCCACTTCTCTTCCCTCAAAACTCAGGCAGCTGCTCGTTAAGCTCTGCTTGATCACATCAGCTCAGCCAGCTGAGATGCTGTTATTCTCCAAGATCCACCGGCATAAAATATAAGTGCTGAAGAAGGAGAGGCCATCAAACTTATTGCAGAGCCTGTGATTCTTTAATATCATCAAGATCTACCGGTCTGCCTTTGTTTCTTCAGCAGCAAGGGAGCCATATAAGCACCATTAACCCTGGGTCATGGTCATAGACCCCAAAGAGATTGTTAGCAGGCTAACCAACTTTGTTCAGGATTAACAACATTTCTGCATATTTCAGGAGAACCAATGGCCACAGCAGACAGCAGCAGCCGTTGGGACTCCTGGGTTCCATTCCCAGGTCTGGGAGGGGGCAACATCTAGTGATCAGAACAGTTGGGCTTGGGAATGGAACTCAGGCGTCCTGACTCCCAACTCTACAAATGTGTGAACGTAGCAAGTCACTTCCTCTCTGGCCCATCTATAAGGGGAGGGAGGAGGGGACGGGTCACCGCAGATCCTCCTTGCAGCTAAGAGGGGTTTGGAGGCTGCCGTTCATTCCTGTTTGTAAAGCGCATTGAGATCCTCAGCTTGGGCAGCACCACGTGAAGATAAATGATTAGCGTCCATGCAAAGCCATTGACTGAAGTTAGTTCCATGACAGAAAAAAAGTCCAAACCCTGGTTCCTCCAGAAGGAAACACCAGCATGAAGGTCACTTGCAAAAAGACCCTGGGATCTTTAGTGCTGGCTGCACCCCACGGCGTTCTGAGTGAGTTCACTGCCATCATTCACCACCCTTTTTCAGCGCACGGTGTGTCTGCATGCCTGGCAAGGGCAGGCTGGATCTCAAGGATAATTACTCAGGGACTTGTGCTTTCTCTCTCTATGCTTTCAGACCCCACTCTCAGAGTTAAGCAGGTTTAATGAACTGGGCAGGAGCAACCTGGCAAAAGACAGCTCGTCCTCAGGCTGACCTGACACTCGCAAATGGAAAAAGGAGTTATGTAACCGCTGCCCCCACCCTGCTAGCTGCCGAGCGGCGTCCCTTCTCACGGGAGATGAGGGCACTCGGAGCCACAGGGGAGGTGCTAAGCACCTGGCAGGATCAGATCCCAGCAGAGCTCCAGCTAAGAGAATGTAAGGCAGCCAGGCAGCTCCCTATAAGCCTGGGCAGAGCATATGCCAATCCGCTGAGTTAACTTTGACCACATTTGTGTTTGCAGCACGTCTCTGCCTTGCTGCAAAACAAGATTATACTGGCTCCAGCTGAATCGTGGGTTAGCTGCCTCCGCCCGGTCCCAGCATGGCCTTAATTGTGGCCTTTCTTGCAGGCAGACCTATTCTATCACTTTCCCCAACTGAAACCCTTTGATCACAAAACAAACATGCCCAAATAATCCCCAAATCTTAGGGCTCATTAGTTACACTCAGACCTTCCAAGCCCAGTTCCCACAACTCCAACCCCCCCTGCATACCTGAGAATAAATCAGGCCCTGTTATCTTCTGACCAGTGCAGCTTCCTTTGCACAGCCCGTACCCAACCTTTGGCATCTGCCTTCCCAGTGGTTGCTTCTGCAAGATGGTAAGTGATATGGATGTGTACCATGACAGCCTGGGGTCAGAAGCCACACATTCACTACCCGGAGAAGAGCAGATGGACCAGGCTAGGCTATCATCTAGAGCAGAAGTTCTCAAACTGGTCCGCAGACCACCAGTGGTCCGTGAACTCCATTCAGGTGGTCTCTGCATTAGTTCCCTCCAAGATGCGTGCCTGGGTGGCTGCACACAAGAGAATGAAGGGCCACCCACCTAATTAGTGGAGCCGCGCATGCATGGCTCCACTAATTATGTGCCTGGACCCTGGAGAAGATGCACATGTAAGGTGAGGTGGTGGCCTTAGGGTGGGGGGAATTTGGGACGTAAAGTGCTGCAGCGGCCAGAGAGAGAAAAAGAGACGACTTTCCCCAGCTCCAGGGCTGCGGCTGCTGGGGAGAGACCCTGCTCCTTCCCAGCCTCAGTTTGAGGGTGCTGCGGCAGGGGAGAGAGGGCACATCCATTGCATTAGAAAGGTAATACTACTGATATTAAAATATGAGTTGTGTGCTTTTAATTGTAGAACAAAACACCTTTTTTTTAATATAGCGCTTTTATCCAAAGTGCTTTATAATAGTTAGCTAACGGTACAAACAACATTTGGAAAGATCATTAAATGGTCCGCCGAGACCCTCTGCAATTTTCAAGTGTTCCACGAAAAGAAAGGGTTTGAGAATCACTGATCTAGAGCATGCCAACTGGGGTGGGGGCTGTATGAAATCAGAGGATACTTTCTTTAACATTGTCTTTCAGTGGCCTGGTCCAAGAGGGAAAGTCCTCCACTGTCAGGAATGGAGACAGTGGAATAAGGGAGAGCTCCTGAAGAGATTGCAAAAAGCAGATAGCTGTTTGGCCATAAAAATCCGTGAAGTGGCAAGGGAGAAATGGAATTAATTCAGGGCAGTCCCCTGGCCTGCACCATGCAGGAGGTCAGGCTATATGATCACTGTGGTCCCTTCTGGCTTTAGGATCCAAGAACCTGTGAACAGTGCTGATGTCAGTCACTGGTGGAAAGACCCACCTGGGACCCCCTGTAGTTGGATTCCTTCTTGCTCAGGTAGGACTGGCTTGTTTGTTTTACACCTGGTCCTGTAAATCAATAGAGGCTGGGCGCTGGGCTGGAGTTGGTGCTGGGCAGCACCTTGTTAAAGTTCTCAGCAGATTGGAGGACAGTTTTTCTTGCTCTGAATGATCAAGGTCCCATTGAACCATCTCTGCCAGGTCTGATTTCCTTAAGGCCCAAAATTCTTCTGAAGAGTAAGTGTTATGCCCTTGGAATACACCAGCTTGCAGCCAAAGGGCAGAGCTTTATATAAAGGAGGAGGATCCTCTAGATTTCCTACAGAGTCTTCACTGAGCCCAGCTTTTACCCCATTCCCATCTCAAACCATGCTGCTCTCTGCTTTCCGTGCACTCAGCACGCTGATCAAGGGGGAAACCTAGGGGGAGTCCAGAGAAAAGCACTTCATCCTGGTTTGTTGGCCCAGCCCTGTGGCTCTCTTCCTTGGCTCTGGTTCCCAGGAAGTGTTTAAGTGAGAAAACAAATGAGAAGAGTCAGTGCAGTGGTGCAAAGAGAACCCAGGAGTCCAGAATTCCAGTCCACACCCTGAATGGACTCAAGAATGTGGACAGCTAGACCCAGAGCAGCAAAAGGGGTAATCAGCCATGCAGAAAGAGTTGCTCAGGCCCGGCTCTGTGCTCCAAGTGCATTTAGAGAAGAAAAAAAACAAACCCTACAGCCGACCCATCAGATTATCTTTCTTGTGAAACTCCCTTGCCCCTGAGCCTGCCAAATTAAACAGCCTGCTGCTAGGATTTGCAAGTCACAGTCAAGAACTATTTCACCAAGGCTGCGAGCAACTTCCCGTCAGCTGCAGGAAGGACAGCCAACATGTCACAACAAATATCTCCTGTGTCGCTCTTAAGAACGTGACACTCTCCTCCTCCAAGAAGCTTGGTGGCAAAATGTTTACTGCTGGGGGGGGAGGGGAGGAGATGCCCCCTTCTTCTCCTTTACAGGTCGTGGCTTGAAACTACACATCCAGCACAGGAACAGCCATGACAACTGTCAGCAGGAATCTGTGCAGCATTGGCAGCTGTCCCATGGAACCGCTCCTCCAGCAGACAGTGCCCGATCTGAGAGAACACCACGCTGGTAGCCTGGCTGAAGCCTTGATGGCTTCCCCCTCCATCCTCTCAGTCCTGACCTGCAACGCTCAGAATTTGGGGTCCATCCAGTCCTTGGCCTGTGTTGCCATCAGCACCGGTGACGCTAGGTTTTGTGATAGGGATGCTTGCGCTCCAAGACCTGACTAGAGCCACCAGCTCCATCCACAGTGGAGCTACCAGTCAGCTGTCTGCAGCCAGCCGCCGCCACCCAGGACTGGATTTGAACTGCCGATTCAGCGGGGATAAGCCTCATCACCCTACGTTTCCTTGAACCACCCAGTTCAGAAGGGAGACACCTATGAAGTCACCTGGGTGCAGCTCTAGTGGCTGGTTCTACCCACGGAAAGTCAGTGTGACATGCACAGGGTGCGGAGCACTGGGGGCTGTTCTCGGTGCCGTTACCATCCCATGCACTTGTGAGGACAGACCAGGAAAAGGACTAAGACGTGGCATGGGGGTACGGGCCGCCTTGGGAAAGCCCCTGTAGATTTTTCTGCTGTGAGTGGATAGGTTGCTACCTGAGCATTATCTCCATTTTGCAGATAGGGAAAAGGAGGCTCAGAAAAGTGAAGTGCTCAAAGCCAGCGGCAGGGCAGGTGTTCCCAGGATTCCTGACGTCCACTCCTGTGCCTATTCCATTCAAGGAGGCCGTATCTATGGAGTGCAGGGCCTTCTTGCCAAAGCAGCAAATCAACCTCTAAGGCGGCTTGTGGCTTCATGCTGCAGAGAAGCCTGTGAAAGCCGAGATGCCCCAAAGTCCAGAAGGATGTGAGAGAATCTGTCTTCTTGACGCAAATTATACTCCAAATGCCAGAGCTACATCTTAGTTAAGTGCCGCTGCTTAGGTACATGCAAGCTTCTGCCCTGGCTAAGGTACATGCCATGCTGCAGGGAGGCAACGTTCCCTGATGCTGTGTTGTGATGCTTGTTAAATCCAGGCTTTGGGAGGCAGCTGGATTGGAGGAAACGCTTTATAAGAGAGCAGAGGGCACTTGGACGTTACAGCTGGGGAATGAGGAGGCTCTTAGGTAAAGATTTCCACTGCAGACCAGAACGTGGCACGAGGCGCAGACGCACGGGCAGAGAGAATGCCAGGCCAGGAGGAACACACTCAGGAGAGCAACAAGGGTAAACACTCCAGGGCATTTACTCTCATCCGTTTGGGAGTCTGGCTGCCATTAGAAGCTGCCTTTTTTCCCAGTGTGATACCGCAGCAGCTCCAATCAGCTGGGGCGCCCAAGCTAGCAGCCTCCCCAGTACAGATGGCCCAATGGAAGATCCCACAGGTGGATGGAGAGGCCACACAGGGTGCCCTAGTTCCCCTGCAGAAGGCTGGATAAATGAGGTGGCTCGAGAGGGAGAATAGAACTTGTGGCAGGTCAGGAGCCCACCTAGCTGGAACTTTGTATCACAGAACTACACAGGCACCAGACACACAGAAATAAACAAACTCATTAGACCAGTCTAAGCACAAAATCCAGATCCTAATGGCAGAACTCCCACTGCCCTCTGTGGGACCAGGGTTTCGCTTGAAACCAGCAACTCAGAAGCCTGGGGTAGACGCTTACCAGTCTGAAAAACAGCCAGAGAGTCAGCGTTTTTCATTTGCAAGTCTCCCTGCATCCCACCTCTTCCTCCTGCTGCTCGGCTCAGGCCATTTAGCCTCATGGCCCAAATGGCCCCAGTAACCCTCAAGTCTCTCACCTTCCTCTAGGAACATTTACTCAGGATCAGATCTGCCTGCAGTCCCTGAGGCCACCTCCAGTGGAAGCCTCAGCCCCACAGGCTTTAAGAAATTGAGGGGGGATAGATCCGAGTCCGTCCCTATGAAAGGGCACAGTCTGTTGGGTTAGCTTTCACCCCGGCCTCCAAACGCAGCTGCTGAGTCAAACAGATTCTGGTGTGTGTGATTGATCTCGTGGAAGGCAGACAGCAGCAAGCCTGGGTGTGCCGGGTCACAAGGAGGCTTTTCCATGCACTTAACAGTGTCTTTAATGTTACATATGTAAATGGGCTGGTAAAAATCCATTCGGTGCGGTGTCAGTTACTGTTTAATAAGTGGGTGTGCAGGCAGCCCTTAGAAGCATGCAGTTCACAGACAGCCCACTAGAGGGGCCCCAAGAGCAGCAACAGCTACACCTGCCTTTGAGGCCTCCTAGCAGCAGAATGCCAAGGAGCTTTAGGGCTGGTCTACATGGGGACATCCAGGAATATTAATTCGAATTAACTGAAGGTGTGAATTCGAAAGGGATGATTTAAACAGCATTAAATCCCCATGAGGCCACTGTTATTCAGAACTAAGTGGCCTTAATTTGGTTTAGTGTAATTCACTTTGAAAGTGAATGTAGCTAGACCAAATTAAGGCCACTTCGGTTCTCAGTGAGGTGTTCACAAAGGGGTTTAAATGCAGTTTAACTAATCCACTTCAAATTCACACCTTTAGTTAATTTGGATTAATATTCCTGGATGTCCCCATGTAGACAAGCCTTCAGACTAATCCGCCAGCCCAAGTGACTTACTCAGGGTCACAAAGGGAACCCGTGGCGGAGGTAGGAATTGCCTCTAGGTGTCCAGACATCCAGTCCTGTTCCTTAGGCACACGGGTCTCCTCCATTCCTCCAGCTGCCCAGATGGTTATTAATTATCCCTATTGCATAGACCCCAGTCAGTCAGGGCCCAGTTGTACTAGGTGCTCTACAAACAGAGCCATCCCCCACTCCTTTAAACATGAACATGGTTTCCACTCTGGGATCTCCTGCCAGGACTCCCCTCTCCCTCGTTCTGCAGCATTAGAAGAAGGGCAGCCGTGACTCCCAAGTTAAGAACTCGTACACTACACCACGTTCTCTACCATTTGTTCCACACATAGACACGCGCCCCATAGCGTTTTGCTCATCTGTCAAAGGCTCAGTCCTTATCCAAGGGTGAAGTTCCCCTCCACAGTGTTTGCAGTCACACAAACAGGACGTTAAATTTTAGACAGAAGCAGCACAACAACAGCTTCTCAGCTCTGCCTGAGAGTTTGTTTACCGTTTCCCATGCTGGGCAATAAAATAATACCAAGCAGCAGCATTTAAGTCAGTCTTGCAAAAAAGAGTCATGAAAATTTGCCAGCCCGGCAAGCAGGAGAGAGGAGTTTTGCCAGGCTGATGTACGTGTAGCCAGAAGGGGCTGCTCTAGGCAGAATTAGAGAGGTCTGTTTTGATTCAGTGGCAACCTCTCTGCAGCACCAGGGCTTATCTACATGGGGACATGCAGGAAAGTTCATTTGAATTAACTGACAGTGTGGATTTGAAGTGGATTAGGTAAAATACATTAAACCCCTGTGTGAATACCCTCATTTAGAATTAAAATGGCTTTAATTTGGTTTCTGAATGAAGGTGTTCACACAGCGGTTTATTCAGAAACCAAATTAAACCGCTGTGTAAACACCTTCATTCAGAAACCAAATTAAGGCCATTTTAATTCTAAATGAGGGTGTTCACACAAGGATTTAATATAGTTTAACTAATCCACTTCAAATTTACACAGTTAGTTAATTTGGATCAACTTTCCTTCGTGTCCCTGTGTAGACACGC
Source organism: Gopherus flavomarginatus (assembly GCF_025201925.1). Classification (NCBI taxonomy): domain Eukaryota; kingdom Metazoa; phylum Chordata; order Testudines; family Testudinidae; genus Gopherus; species Gopherus flavomarginatus. The sequence goes on along the minus strand of NC_066636.1, from coordinate 18,527,704 downwards.
TCTCGGTTTCCTCCCTGCAGTTGCAGTGGGGTATTATTCTACAGATTCTCCTCTGCCCCAGATTAAGAAGTAAATGATACGGTACCTTGGGACGGCCCTCGTTAGCTGCCATATCACCTGATCCGATGTGCGTCAGGTGTACAAAGTTCATCGGCTCCCCTATCATAGTGCGGTCAATTCGCCTCCTTTTCTTTTTCTGCAGGGAGAACAAAAATGAAGACTTAACAGACACAGAAATTAACATTTGTTTCCTGCTGGCAAAGAGAGATGCATCATTGACAGGCATTTGGGCACGGAGTGTGCCCACTGGGCTTCGCGGCAAGGGCACTTAGTGGGTTACATAATACGGTTCTGCCCCTTTGTGTGGGTTTTAAGGCTCTCAAGGTGCTTTATGTAGGAGGGAGTATTTCATCATGCCCGAGTTACACATGGAGAAACTGAAGCACAGACAGGGGCAGGGACTTGGCCAAAGTTGCAGAGGAGTTGGCAGCAGCACCAAGATTAGAACTTGGATCCTAGCTGGCTGATTCCTAGAACAATGCAGGCACCGATTCTGTGCTGTGTCTCTCGAGAGGGAAAGAGGACAACACAGAACCACGTACCCCGCCCTGTGCTGCTTCTGCTCTGGGGAAATTCTCCCCTAGCCACCTTTTCACAGGCCCTTTGCACTGCTGAAGTGGCATTCAGGGGCCAGACCGGAGCCCAGAATCAGTCCCCTGTGGGCCAGATTCTGCTGTCAGGTCCATTGCTAGAGTCAGAGTAACACCCTGAAGTCCATGGAGTGAGAGCGGAATCTAGCCCAGAGCCCATGAAATGGAAGAAAGTTGTTGGAGTGTGTGTATGTAACAGATTCGTGTCAAGCACCCCCTGCCTCCAGAGCTTGAGTCATTAAGAGACCCAGAAGGCAGAAGCTCAGCCAACCCACATGAGTTTATCCCCAGAGTGGCTGGGGAAGGAGGGCATCTCAGATGGGAAGGACCCCCAGAGACAGGGGATTCCCCAGTAATCACATGAAATTGATCGCCTGCTGGATCCTCATGGCTGATTCTTGCTCCTAGAGGGTACGCTTATCCTGGTCAAGGGCCCAGCTGATGTTCCCTGACCAGAACATTCCTTCTTGGTCCCCCGACCTGGTGCTGGGGTGAATTAGTGTAGTGAGGTAGCAGATTCCCAAGACCCCATCCCTATGCCAGCCCCCAAGTTACAGGCTCATGCCCACCACCAGGTGCATTCCAAGGGGTTTTGCTCGTGGCTACTGCCATGGATCTGATCTGGCTTGGGTCCTTCCTGCGGATTGCGGGCAAACACAAGGAGAGGGAGACACATCCCAGCTGGAGAGTCAGAGTAAGAACCCCAATCAAGAAGATGTCAAAGGATTTTAAGATACCCCAGGGCAGGAGCGAAGACAGCAGCAGTGAACAAACCTTCCTGCCCTACCGCCAGCCCAAGAGCGGTCGCTGCAGCTAGACTTCCCAACCCACAAAATGGGGGCGGGTTTGAGATTATGTCTATTGTGGAATGAAGGACAGGTGTGTGTGTGCGGGAAATACCCCCACCATTCAAATAGGGTAAGTAAACCTAACTGCTCTGGAGAGGGAGGGGGACTTCCAAGCACTAGACACTCCAGCAATAGGTGAGAGACAGATCTAACCACGGCTTGTGAACACGATGTGGCTACATCTACGCTTGCAGCTAACTGAGCTCACCTGCCAGTGGGGCCTGTGATCCCTGCATCAGATCTCCTGCTGGCCTGCAGCCTTCACTTCTCTGCCTCTGTCAGGCAGCAAACAGTGACTTCACCTCCCCCCGCCACACTCTGCGTAAGTTTTGACAGGATGTCTGGCCACAACGCCCGCTAGCTGTAGAGACCGGTGCTTTGAAGCCGAGAACCCAGGCTGTAACTGAGGAAATATTTCAAAATACACTGTCCTTTCAATAGGAAGCGGGAGGATGGATGCAGAGCGCAGAAAGGCTGCTGCTGCAGCAGCATTGGGATGCCCAGGTTGGAAGCAGTCCGTTTCCTATCTAACCCTTTGGCCAGGCTCCCCTGGCAGCTCAGGGGATCCAAATGGCAGAATACAAGACCAGGTTCTTTTCACAATATCGGCATTGCTTGCATTACGGACGTTTTATGGCATGCTGTGAAACATTTGGCATCAGCTATGGTCAGAGACGGGACTGGACTGGCTGGACCATTGTCCACTCTGGGCATGGGCTGGCTCCTCAGCAGGCATAAACTGCAGAGCTTGTCAAAAATGTTTCCAACCAAATGGTTTGCACCAAAAATGCTGATTCAGCAAAATCCAAACATTTCGTGGGAATGTATCCATTTCGTTGAAAATTGACAAGAAGTCATTGAAACTTCTAAGTTATAGGGGACAATTACAAATGAAATGAAAATGCAGAGTAAAAAAAAGTCAGAACAGAACACGTCAATAAGGTTGTTTTGCTGTTTCTGAAACGACATCTTCAAAATTTCATTGTGCAGCAAAGTTTGAAATTTGGACTCTTTGTTCTCATTCGGGACAAAAGGTGGTTTCAAAATGCCAGATCTTCCCATTTCCTGACCAACTCTAACAAACAGACTTTCCTCCCCTGACTTTAGCGGAGCTACGCTACCATGGCATGTGCAGCCTGCACTAGCCACGAACGAGAGCCGACGAGGCCAATTAAGTCATCTGGCCTCACCTGAGGGAAAAACGGGCCAGGGTCAACTGAGCTAGAAACCCAGCAGGGGAAGGTTTGGACCAGTCTTATAAAGCCAAGAAGCCGAGGTCAGAAAGGGACTGACTGCACAACGTAGGTGCAGTGGGGATAAAGGGAAAAATGCGTGAATGGATCAGAGAATTTTTGAGTAAATGGACCACGCAGGTCAGAGTTGGAAAAGTTATGTCGAATGTCATTTTCACAATGGTACACCACAGGGAAGTGCCATCAGCCTGGCATCGTTTAATAGTGGGATACATCTTCAAAACAAATAAGCGCTGGTGTCCCTCTATTTTCAGAGGATTGTGCTGTACGAGTTAGGGGCAGGAATGCTGAGGTGGCCAGAAAGAGAGACTCAACAAAGCACTATGTGAGACTTCAGCCTGGAGAAATGCATGTGGATTTCAAGTTTGCCATTGTAAAACAAAAAGGATTGTTCTTCACGAAGAGGAAAGCTATGAAGGAATGTAAACTGGGTTTGTATAGAGAACCACTAGACTCAGTTCAAAGGTTTTGATTTCCAGGGGTATAGTTGATGGATTACTTTGGAAAGATCATACAGATTGCTAAAGATAAATGCGAAGGAAGGCTCAACCTGCTTAAAAAAAGTCTTGCTGGGACTAATTTGGGGTTGAATAAGAAAACAGAGCTGATGGTATATGGAGCCTTAAATCGGACCAGTTATCTATCAGCTATTGCTGCCAAGCTCTTGGGTAAACATCAAAAGCAGAACTTGAGAAATTAGATTGAATACAAGCACAGGCACTACGAGTTGTGTGTGGTTCATTTATTGCCACACCCATAGGAGCGCTACAGGCAGCTGCTAGTGAAATGCCAGTTCCACCATGAATGAAACTACTGGATCTAACTTTCTGGGCCAAAGTTAATGGGGATTGCAGTGATGAAACATACCAAACAAGCGTATGAGGATTGTTGGGATTTCAGTAGGCGAACTAAAGCACTTACAACGTTAGAACTCCACGTGTCGTCCAATTAAAACATGGATGCAGGAGTTGAAAGACAAGGAAAAGCTAAACAAAGTGAAAACTTTTAGTCATGAGAAAAATTAGTTATGGATGGAAAGCCACACGTCCAAATGTGGATTTAGATTTATTTGATAAACGTACGGATAAATAGGAGACAGTAAGTATTAAAAAAATTAAGTGTACCAGTATCTAGATGAGAAGTGGAGTCGTTTTTGTCAAATATGTACAGGTGGGTCCAAAAACAGGAAGAGCAGGAAACAGCATATTATGTACCAAAAGTCAGGAATTCGTGCATCTAAAAGAATAACCGATTTTGTAGCCGTCATGCCAGCCAATCTAGTAGCGACAATGCTGGCATTAAACTGGATCAGTGATGTACAGCCAGCAGTGGCAGCCAGTCATCTTTTTTGACTCAATATCAAGCCTTATTGCAACAACAAAAAGGGGCGTCTCCATATGTAGAAGTGATTTAAAATCAATGAAATGATATTTCGCATAACAGAACTAGAACAGATGCAGATGCATGTAGGATTAGCTTGGATCCCAGCCCATATCAGGCTAATAGGGAATGAAATGGCAGACAAAGCAGCTAAAAGTACTGTAAGAAGTGGAAGGCTTGATACAGAAAAACCTTTTCAGTGTTTGAGAGCAACGTCAGTCCAGGTTATTAGAGAGACAAGGTGGGTGAAGGAATCTCTTTTATTGGAGAGAGAGACAGACGAGCTTTTGAGTCCACAGAGCTCTTCAACAGAAGTTGCTCCAATAAAAGATATTACCTCACCCTCACCTTGTCGCGTGAGTAGACAGGAATTCAAAAGCCTAGTACAGCAAAATTTAAGAGAAGAATGCAAAAAAATTGAATTAAAAAAAAACACAAAAGGAAAAAGATTTTTTGGATTGTGCCCTAGAGTTGAGGATAACAACATACCTTAGGGCCCGGATAGGAAAAACAAAATGATTTTGTGTTGAGTATTAATTGGCCTCTGTGGTTTGAATGCAAACCTTTTTTCGAATCAATAAACACAAAGATGGACTATATGTACCCAGAAGAAACAATGGATCACCTTTCCTGGCTATGCACGGGCTTTGATAAAGAAAGGGACAAGCTCTGGGGAATTGAAATGGCTTAAGGTTACAAATGTTACATTAGGTTATTTAGGGAGGGAGACCACTGGGGAAAGGGGGCACTATTAGAACGGTGTGGTTACATTACTTGATAGACACAGGGCAGAACAAGAGAATATAAACTGCTAGGTAGTTGGTGACGACTACAGACTAACCAGTCAAGCCTGGTTTGCCATGAAAGAAAAGCAAGACAGGAAGGAGAAGATAGGGAGGCTGGTAGGAAGAAGCCCAGGGAAACAGCAGAAGGGGCCTGAGGACCTGGATTGCTGGTTGGTAGGGTCCCCGGGTTGGAATCTGCTATAGGGGTGGGCTGGGCTCCCCGCCAAGCACTGGTATTGTGGCTAGAGCTTCAAGATGGGGACGGGACTGGGACAGTGGTCCTGTTGGAAGGTGTAACCCCGGAAGGGGTGGCCTAAATGATGAGCTGGCCAGAGGACCAAGCGCCATATGGGGGTTTACACCAGACCCTCTCTTGCTGCCTGGGAGGAAGGTGGATGGGACAGAGGAAAGGGGATAGTGCGACGTGGGGGAGCAGGATGAACCTGATCGAATCAAACCCAAATTCCTCCTTGGAAGGGTTAATGCTGATATTCCAAGCAGCCCAGGGCCCCAGAGGGAACCAGCTCACAAGTTTCTGTTCGCATTTCAGGGCAGAAGATTATTTTTAGATTTCTATGAGAACTGCCTCTGTGTGTCAGGGGGTGGGGGCGGGGGGGGGAACACAGATGGCTGGCAGCAGAGCAGAAAGGGGAGGGTGGCACAGCACCAGGGAGCCACACACAATAACTCTAAGCAGTCAGACCTTGGTGCAACCTCTAACTGCAACCTAGGAGGAGTCCAACTGGCACATCTCCCACATACCTGCAGAGGAGGGAATGCACCCAGCAGCCACCATGCCCCGGGCCGGGCATGCCAAGGGTTAAGCACATTCCAGCCCAGGGAAAGAAAGGCCCAAACAAGCTAGTGAATTAATGAAGGCTTTTGGAGTTGGCAGCAAGCGCTGGTGGATTCCTGTCTCCACAGTCTGCTCCATGGGAGGGGAACATGGCTCTTATCGCCAAGGGGCCTTCAGTGCCAGGACCAATGCAGCTTCGCAGGCTGGTATTCGGCTGGCACTGCTCGCCCCCTCCAGTTCCCAGCTGACGGGGCTGCCCGCTTATGCGTTCATCTGTGCTGGAGGCTGGAGGAGGAGAGAAACAGCTAGAGATTGAGCAAAGCAAGCCAGACAAAAGGAGGACCCTGAGCAGAGGGAAGGGGAGATGGCAAAGAGCATTGTCTAATGAGTAAAGCACCGGATTGGGCATCCGAACTCCAGGGTTTATTTAGCAGCTCTGCCACATGACTCTGGGCAAGTCACTTCCCTTCCCACGCCCTAGAACTCGACACTCTGCTCCCCTCCTCCACTGGCATCTCTGTCCCTCAGCACCACTTTGCTCCTCTTGGTGCAAGAGCCTTCTCCTCTGCAGCCCTGGAACAGCCTCTCCGTATCTCTCTACCCCCTCTGAAATCCTGGGACATGTGCCGGGGGCAAAACCTCTCCTGGGATCCCCCTCTGCATTAAACACCCACGGGCTTCCTCCCCTGCTCCAGATACCTGTTCCTCTGGGCTGGCCAGGATCAGAGCAGAGGGGAGCTGATTCCCAACAAGCTGCTCCTCTAGACGATGATTCAGTGCAGAAAACGGGAGCCAGGAAAGAAGCATTAGCCCCTTGAGCAAATGCTACCAGAGCTGGAGCGAGACAGCCCTGGACACGGATGAGGTGGTGATGTTTCAGTGGGCAGAGTTAAAACATTCTGGCTGGATTTCACAGCATGGTTCTAGTCTGAAAAGGGACTCAAAAAAAGGCTCCTTCCTAAGCAAATTGTCCTGCTCCCTGAAGGTGTATTCAGAGTCCTGGCCGCTTAGCCCTGCAGACCCAGCGCCCAGCTCTGGGAGGCTGCGCTAGGTTCTGTTCCAGCTCACCACTAGGCTAGTCCATTCCTGCTGCACGAGCTGGTGCCCAATCCAGCTCACTCTCCCGGAACCGTGGCTTAAAACAGAGCTTTACTTCTACACTGAGCAGATCTGAACTAGAGTCATTGAGAGCAAACAAACAAGGGGAGCTGCACAATGCCTCATTTGGGAAGCTGCTTCTCTGAACTGAGTCCAAATGGGGCTGGGCAATGGGGTGGCCAGTAATGATTTTTGTAGCTTTGCTGCCTAACGTAAGAGCAACCAAGTCTCATGCTTCAGGGCTGACTGTAGCAGGGGCCAGGAAGGAATCTGTCTCCTGCAGGCGTGCACAATTGGCCAAGCATGAACCGGGGGGTGGGGGGTGTTCTCCCTTGCTTCGTTCTGCCGAGGCAGCAGATTTCAGCATTAGATGACTCAGTGGTCTGATCCAGAATGCAGGAGACAGGTGATATGGATTTCGAGCTGCTCTGGAATGGATGATTACAGTGCATTGCCCTGATTGTTGGGATGTTACTGTATGAATATATTGGTTTAATTTGGGGGGAAGGGAAGAAGCGGGGACGACAAGCAGGAAGGCAAAGACTGGCTCTAGATAGCCACCACTCAGCAAAACTTAAGAGTTGTTAAGAGACAATGGCAGATCTGTTAGCTTGATGATTTCAGCTCCAGCGTCAGCCAGCCTACAAACCGCACCACTGTCGCAGTTCAAACACTGCCTACTTCAACAAGAGGAGTCTCCCATCGCTGCACTTAATCCACCTCCCCGGAAGGTCGCAGCTCGGAAGCTCTGTCTACGCCGGCAGTTAGGTCCAGTTAACTGTATCACTTGAGGGGTGGATTTTTCAAACCCAAGCGACTTAACTTTTCACTGTAGACCAACGCTGAGACACAGGCACCTGTGACTGTGAGGGATAACTGAAGAAGCTACGCCTGCCTCGTTTACCATCGGGGACGCCTGCAGCCTCTTCCACAATCCTTTCCTCTCTTATGCTTTGTTCCTACTGCTAAAAATAACCAATGCTTTGGTCCCTGACTTCCAAAGGGGAGAACCGCAGCTGTCCAAGCTCCATCAGTCCCACTGGCTAAGCACAGGATGTTGTAGCCTAGAGCCCAGTCTAAGACCTCGTTTCCATGGGGACACTCCAGAAAGTTAATCTGAATTTAAAAATTCACACCCCCGAGCGCCGTAACTAAACCAACCTAATCCCCAGTATATACCCAGCTAGGTCGATGGAAGAATTATTCCACCTCTCCAAGAGGTGGATTTGCTACAGTGATGTCACTACAGTTCCGGTCACTGTAGTAAGTCTCTACACTCTGTGTAGCGTTTCTAGCGTCGACAAAGCCTGAGCATCCCCATGTAGACAAGGGCTAATGGTGGAGAACTGCAGAATTCCAGCCCAAGAGAGCCCAGACACCAGGGAGGTGGAGTTTGCATGCCAAGATGCAGCTAGCTTTGTAACCACGACAATAGGGTGGGTTGACAGATGTTCTCCCCCAGGGCTGGCAGATTAAGAGGAACAATGAAACGATTGGGTAGGACAGGAGTCGGAATGAGGGCAGGGTACTAGACTACAGGGAGCAAGAGGCTGATCTGGTAGAGTGAACTCCATGTGGCCATGCTGCACTGTACCTCTCTCCCACCCTATCCCATGCTGACGGCATCAGAAGGTGAGAAGTTTATATGGGAGCGACTTACCGGTTGTGGTTTCTCTACTACACAGCAGCCAAGCTTGTGCCAAAAGTCACTCATATTTGCAGAGGCTTCCAGTTTTTCCTTTCCCCCCCCCCCCCCTTTCTGGTCACTTCACTTCCAGATGTGGTCAAGGCTCTCCAGCCCCCGGCTTCACTCCCACTCGAGCTGGGAGGGTTTACACCCAAGAGAAATGGCAGCCCAGGCCCAGTTCTGAGTCACTCCATGGAGCAAGTGTAGTTGGTCTCTGGAAGGAAATTCCAAGGGAAAAACAGGGGGAAGGTCACTTTCCCTTCAGCTCTCAGGGTCGTGTGTCACCGTTCAGGTCCCCTGCGCTGGCCACACCTGCCACGGAAGGAGAGATTTGGTTAGGAGCCTTATCAGGATGCATCAGAGCACAAGCAATCTGTGGGGCACAACTCCATTCCAGCTACACCCCACTCTGCGTGCATCCCACAGAGCCATGGCTGGGGTACCATCATCTCCAGAGGGCTGGGTTACAGCGTCTCCTCCATCCAGGGCACTGTGGCAGAGAAGAGAATGACTCATTAGTCAGCCCAAGCAGACATAAGCTGGAAATACCCTCGTGCACTGAGGACTCCAGCCATCTCAGAGGAACACAAAGGGCCCTAAAGTTACTAGGCTGCACGTCATGTAGCTTCCCCCATGCTAGTCAAGGTAGCCTTCCAGCAGCACACTTTCCCAAGTCCAGAGGTTGTGCTGTTGGTCAGTTAAACAATACATCTGATTAACAGATCTCATGCTTCAGGGCACAAGTGGCAGGGGTCAGGAAGGAAGCCTCTTACCCAATGGGAGAGCATTGCACAATTTTTTTAGCTTTTGGAATTCCAGTAGGGATTGGTTACAGCAGGAGACAGGATATCAGACTAGACAGACTCACGATGGTATCTGGCTATGGCAAATGCTGTGTGCTGATCAGGGGAGTGGAGGCTGGACTCCTGGATACTGTTCCCACATCACTGGGAGAAGTGTGGTCTAGTGGTTGATGGGGGTGGAGGCAGAAATGCTTGAAAGGCTGGATTCCATTCCCAGTTCTGCCACTGATTCGCTGCATGACTTTGGGGTGAGTTACTTTCCCTGATCTGGGCCTCAGTTTCCACATCTGTTAAACGACTGCAACATGCACTTTGAGTTCTGTGCACAAAAAAAAAAGTCGCCCTAGAAATGCAGCATTACTAGTTACTGAACTCTGCTCATTTCTTTTGCAGTCTGGGGATTGTTTCAATGTATTTCCTAAAATACATGCTCTAAGAATTAAGTCCTATGGTCTACCCCAGGGGTGGCCCTGCTGCAGCTCACGGGCCACTCTTTTACAGTTAAAGTGTGGCTCATGGAGCCCCTCCATTCTGCACCTACCAGACTGGGGTGGGGGGAGCTCAGGGCTTCTGCCTTGTGGTGGATGGTGGGGCTAGGGGCTTCTGCCTTGAGGCGGGGGTGGGGGGTCTAGTGCAGTGGTTCTCAAACTTTTGTATTGGTGACCTCTTTCACATAGCAAGCGTCTGAGTGTGACCCCCCCTTATACATTAAAAACACTTTTTAATATATTTAACATTAATAATGCTGGAAGCAAAGCAGGGTTTGGGGTGGAGGCTGACAGCTCGTGACCCCCCCGCCATGTAATAACTTCACAAACCCCTTAGGGGTCCTAACCTCCAGTTTGAGAACCCCTGGTCTAGGGACTTCTGAACCCCAGCAGGTGCCTCCTGTAGGGCTGGGCTTCAGTACCGGCAGGTGCTCCCTGTGGGGCTGAAACCCCAAGCCCCCCCAGCCCTGCCACAGGGCAGAAGTGCCGAGCGGGTGTGCCTGGCTCTTGAACTTCTGAAGATGATCGGTAAGTTTGGCCACCCCTGGACTTGGGATCACGGTGATCCCTTCTGGGCTTAAAACATATTAAGGTTTTCTACTCTCTGACACACACACACAGAGCAAATACCCTAGAAACAACTGCTGTGCCCGGGGGTGGGATTCACAACCCCCACAGGCTCCCAAACAGCCAGAGCCTCAACGACCGACATCACCCAATGCCGCTCAGCTCGGCTCCCTTCAGCTCGAGCGCCTTTTGGTTTGTCTGAGAGGAGGTGCGAGGTCTCCTTCTCAGAGCCTCTGGGTGGGGTTGCAGCAATCTCCAGACACAGTCGCAACCACTTCCTGGGCAGCAGCTGCAACCCAAAGCTCTAAACACCGTGTCAGTGAGTTCCCTTGAACTGTCCCTTTGCTCCCAGTTTGTGCCATTTTAAAGCCTCCTACAACGTGCTCAAAGGATCGGCGGATACGTCGGTGGGAAGCTGCGGCAGGATGGGCCGGGCTGGTCTGGAATAGGCTGCCCTGCTCTTTCCCGGGGGTCAGGGCCGAGTGGAGACAGGGAAGGGACCCCAGTTAAAGCTGGAAACGGGGAGGCTTTTGACTGTCTAGGGCACAGTCTGGGATCTCCTGCCATGTCAGGGCTCTGTCTAGCAGGGAAGGACCATTCTTCCCATGTCAGAGGAGGAAACTGGAGGCACAGAGGGGGAAGGGACTTGCTCAAGGTCCCAGTGGGATAGCTGGGAATAGAACCCAGGAGTCCTGCTGCCAATGTCGTGGAAGGATTGCTTCCCAGCCCCTCCTCCTCAGAGCAGCACTGGGGGGTGGGCGGGGACGGAGATTGCCCAGAGGGGCACATGACTGGAGAGAGGAAGAAAGGGCTCACAAATGCATTTATTTTATTGACAACGTCTTTCAATATGATCTTTAGCTTCACTGGTCCTGGAGGCACATGCTGTTCTCTGACAGGTCTGCAAAGCTGCCCTCTTCCCGGTGAGCTTGACACGCTCTGCTCAGCCCCCAGCACGGCGGGTAACGCGGCCCTGGCCACCGAGCGAGTGGGATGCCCCTGCGCTAGCCCGCACCAGGCGGTTGGGAACACGCCCTTTGTTGGTGGCAGTGGTTGAAGCCAATGGCCCAGCTCCTCCATTCGGATACGCGCCCCCCTTGTTCCTGAGCCACGCTGGCTCAGAAAGGGTCGCGGCTTCCCATTCCTAGGGCTCAGGAGAGACTCAGTCCCTGGATCTGAACAGGGATTCCCCCCGCCGCCCCAGCCTCGCCCAGCAGGATGGGTCAACAACGTTCCAGTGCAACGCAGGCGAGGAGAAAAGAGTCGACAGCCGTTCCAAGCTCCCCGGCATGGAGTTATTCAGGGCAGGGCCTTTGGGAGCAGCGAGCATCATTGCTCCAACTGCTGAGCCTTCGCTTCCCAAGCGGGCAGCGCAGCGAGGAAGCGGTCCAGGTTAGAACCGCTGGCCAGGATCCTCATGCCTTCAGTGATGGTGGTCCACAAAACGAAATGGCCACGCTGCACCTGGCCAGCTGAGCGGGCCCACAGGATGCTACGCAGGTGGCTCGGTGCTTAAGAGCTCTGCGTCCACCAATTCACAGCAGCCCTCTCTCTCTCATAGGTAGATAATGTTTCTTACAGTTTATTGCTCATTGGCAAAATCTCACATGCCCAAATCCCATCTCACTGGATGTGAACGTTAAAGATCCCGGGGTGTTAAGAGTAAGGATCTGCCCTCTTTTCCTTGGCCAGAATTCCTATTCTCCCTACACTTGCACCTGTCAATTGCCATCCTCCGCCCCAGAGGCGGCTGCATGTCCGTGGGGCTTCGGGTACACAAGAGACGATATTATCATTACAGGGGTAGACGAAGATCCCGTCTGACCCCTGCAGCAATCCGCTGACCCCAGGAAATGCAAGAGTGGTGAATAGCTACCTGTGTTGTGGGACATCCAGCCTTTCACCACATATCTGGAGAGCTGATGCATATGTGGAAAAAATGATGCACAGTTCCAAGCACACCTCGCTCTCATTCACCACTTTCCATCCAGAGAGCTCAAAGCACTTCGCAAGGGCAGGCAAATATCACCGTGCCCATTTTATAGATGGGGAAATGGAGGCACACAGACTGGAAGGGACTTGCTCAAGGTCACACAGCAGAGCCCAGGACAGAACCCAGGTCTCCTGAATCCCGTGCTCTAACCACTGGGAAACACTGCCTTTCTGCCGGGTGCCAGAAACTCTCCTGAAAATCCACTGACTTTTTGCTTTGACTCAAATGTTTGACTCAGTAAGGGAAAAAAAAATAAATGAAAAGGAAACCATGATCAGCACTAGCTACTCCATGCAGCTGACTCTAATCTTCAGCGGCAAGCACAGGAACATGTCAGAACAAGAGTAGCCATCACGGAAAAGCACATAGTGAAACTGAACTAACCAGGGACTGAATCCGATGCCCTAGATCCAGCAGCTGTTGAATCGAGACATTCAAACAGAGGCCTGGCCACTCCTGGGCATTAAAGATCCAACCCCCACTGCTCATCACAAGAGTTCGACTGACTAGATTGCAGTTTGGTTAACTATGGTTTGTTTCCCATCCCTTTGATTTCAGCCAGTCCCAAACTTGTGCCAAGAGGCTGCTAAAGAGATACCACGCTGCTTTCAGCCCCAGAGGTGGCTGCATTTCAGGGACCAGTGAAGCTATGTCTGGATGGCTCATTTATAAAACACTTATTGTGCCTTTCACCCTAATTGTTTAATAAATCCCCTGAGACCTCATTTACCTTTGTGGCCTGGGCTTGCCTGGTGGTGGCAGCAGCATATCCTATTCAGAACATGCCTGGTAACATGCATCTTAAGACGGTTGAGTTTCAAGAGAATCTGGATTAGATGTACTCAAAGAAAGCGGGTATTTTTTTCCCCCACTCATGGAAACCTTAGATCCTCCCACCATACACACAAATCAATTTTTCATCAAAATTTTCCACAGAAGCATTTGAATTTTTTGCTGAAAAGCAAAATCTTTCAGTTCTGATATGCTGCCACAGTGTCTCATGGGAGTCGTAGTGCAGTTAGCTCGTGCTCCCATTCTTCTCTAAAGGCCTGGCGCCCTAGTAGGACTACATCTGCCATCACCAGGGTGCATCATGGGAGATGTAGTCTGGCTGGGAACTGCCACCCGTACATGCGAATGGGGACACAAGGAAACCCAGCTGCAACCGTTTTAACGCTAGAGAACCTGCAGGAGTGGATGGCTTCCTCAGCCCTTAATTGGAGGGGGCATGGAGAGATATTTTCATAGAATCATAGGGTTAGAAGGGACCACAAGGGTCATCCAGTCTAACCCTCTGCCACGATGCAGGATTTGTTGGGAATAAGCCATCCAGCCTCTTGAAAACCTCTGTTCCATTGTGCTACTGGGCTCACTGTTAGGAAGTTTTCCCTAAGATTTAATCTAAATCTGCTCTGCTGTAGTTTGAACCCACTGCCTCTTATCCTGCCCTCTGTGGCAGGAGAGAACAATTTTTCTCCATCTCTTTCATGGCAGCCTTTCAAGTATTTGAAGACCGCCATCATGTCCCTCCCTTAATCGCCTCTTTTCCAAACTAAACATACCCAGATCCTTCAGTCTTCGCTTAGCTGGTGCTTGCATTCCATCCCTTGGACCACCTTTGTCACTCACCTCAGGATCCTTCCCAGTTTCTCTACATCGATGATCAAAGTTGGACACACTACTCCAGCTGAGGCCTAACCAGCGCTGAACAGAGCGGTGCTATCACCTCCCGGGACTTGCCTGTTAATGCAACTCAAAATGGCATTTGCTTTTTTTGCTACAGCATCGCATTGATGACTCACGTTGAGGATGTGATCCACCACAACTCCCAGATCCTTCTCAGCAGTGCCGCTGTGCTTCCCTAACGTAAGAGAAGAGAAACCAAATGCACAAATATACACTGGGGGAATAACTGGCTTGGCAGCGCCACTGCTGAGAAGCATGACCCTTACATTGGTCATGATTGAATTTCATTTTGTTGTTTAAAGCCCAGTTCTCCAATTTATCAAGATCCCTCTGAATTTTAGCTCTATCCTCCAAAGTGTTTGCAACTCCCCTGTCCCGCAGCTTTGTGTCATCTGCAAATTTGATGCCCTCTAGTCTTACATCCAGGTCATTAATAAAGATGTTAAACATCAGACCCAGAACAGATCCCCATGGAACCCCACCTGAGACCTTCTTCCAATCTGACATCATTCCATTAATAGCGACTCTTGGTTTGCAATGGTTAAACAATCACGTATCCACTTAACGGGCCGCATTTCTCCAGTTTACTTATGAGAACGTCATGTGGGACTGTGTTCACAGCCTTGCTGAAGACCAGGTACATTACGTCTACCACGTTCCCCCTACCCATCGAACACATTACCTTGTCTGATACTTGTCAGATAAGGAAATCAACCTGGTTTGGCATGATTTGTTCTTGGTAAATCCATGCTGGCTAGGGTGACCCGATGTCCTTATTTTATAGGGACAGTCCTGATATTTGGGGCTTTTTCTTATATAGGTGCCAATTACCCCCCCACACCCCAATCCCGATTTTTCACACTATCTGGTCACCCTAATGCCGGCTGCTGGTGCTCACCCTTCATTTGCTAATTGAATGTTTCATACATTGCTCAAGGGGCTTCCCTGACTAGTGACAGCGTACTTGAGTGAAGCATTTTTAAAAATTAGAGAGAGATTTTAAAATGGATAAACCCCTCCCCCCCATCAGATTTCATCTCTCTGATGTCATAACCCTTCCAGTTCACTAGTCACCTTTAAAGTATTCCTAGGGCGGGCAGGTGACCAGCATAGACAAGGCCCAGAAGGGTCCAAATCCCTTGGCAAGTCACCTTTAAATTCATTAAACAAAAATACACAAACTGCCAGACAAAGCAGCTCCCCATCTTAGTAAGATTATTCTTGTGCAATGACACATTCTCCAAAGGCCTTCCCCCCCACATGCTCCTTCCTACACCAGTGATGCAAGATCGAGGAGAGAGAGACAAGGCCTCCCGCTTTGAAAATGGCTGCTCTGTTCAGATAACAGGAAGCTGCTTTCAGTGGAGCGGAACGGGGCTGCATTTTATTTTCTCTCTCTATCATCAACAAAAGCGTTTCCCGTGAGGTCTGCGCTCTGCAGGGGGAGGTTATTCAGGCCATCGCCTCCTGTTATTGTCCCTGTGGCTCATTAACTTGACGTGTCAGTCGACCGACTCTTGGTGTGTCCCAAAACCACCCCCTGGCACTCCAGTCCCTAAGGCATCACGCTTCCTGCTACAGAACCCAAACTGGGGCTGGCAATTCCCCCGCCGTGTGTGGCTGAATCATTCCGAACCCAACCGTGCTGCAGCGTTATTTGCCTCGCAGGAGCTCCAACAGACTCCAGGTGAGATCGAAACCCCGTGTTGCAAGGTGCTGTACAAATATGTGTGGCAAAGACGGCTCTTGTCCAAGCAGCTCACAAGCTGCAGAACAGTGGTGGACAAACTGTGGCCCATCAGGGTAATCTGCTGGCGGGCCGCGAGACGGTTTGTTTACGCTGACCGCAGGCAGGCATGGCTGCCTGCAGCTCCCAGTGGCCGCGGTTCGCCGTTCCCAGGCAATGGGATAGAAGGACCAGCACCAACAGGCGGAGGCAGCAAACTCTGCTCCTCCCTGTCTGGGAGCAGTGATGCAGTTCTGCTGAGCAGCGGCTGGGCAGGTCAGCGAGCCAGTGGGGCATTTGTTTGCAGACCTCCCAGTAGAGAAGGGATTTGCAGAACTAGGGTGTAGCTTTGCCCAGGCAGAGGGGGTGGCAGGAGACACAGCGGGAAGGTGCCGGTGGGAAAGTTTGGCACGTGGGCAGGAGAGGCTGGTATTGCTGGCAGAGTGGACGCAGGGGAGGAGAGGCCAGGCGAGGATAGGCCATGAAGGGCCTTAAAAAAAAAAAAAAAAAAAAGCAGAGACCAGGTTCTGAGCCTCGAACTCGTTCAACTTGGGGTCGCGTACATGGCATACCTGGCGGGAGCTCGGCACAGCTCAGGATCGGGCCCTGAATCGGCCTTTCTTGCAGGGTCGCTCGCTCTGTCCAGACACAGCGGGGATGACACTGGACACAGACCTCGTGGTTCTCCAGCTCCCAGCCAGGCTCGCTCAGCCTGCGCTAGCTACTATCCACACACAGGGTCGGACCCAGCTCCTGCACTGGGGGAACAGACGGCAGGAGGGCGGGTGCTGTCTGCACAGGGCTTTAGGGGTGCCCGGGACTTGATGGAGTTACAGGCCCAGTGTCCCAACAGGTTACAACCCCAGCAAAGCATATCACAGAGATCCCACAGGCCCTGGCCTGGCCCTACTGGTGGTGTGGAGATCATGACACTAGCAGCCAGAGATGAGCTTGCGGTTACAAAAGTGACTCAGCAGAGACAACAGCTTGGGTGTCTATATTTACACTTCTTTGGCAACTCAGAACCTTCTCCCCACCCACCCACCCACCACCCCTCTCTAGCGCCTCCTGACTTAAGGATCTCAACACGCCCAGAGACAGGGTTTTTCCCCATCACCCCCTTTACAGATTGAATAGAGGGAGGGGAAGCGACTGGTCCAAGATCAGAGGGGAAAATCGGCAGCAGAACAATGGGTGCTTCACTTGACAGTTTAAAGGGTTTTTTGGGGGGCGGGTTATGGGGGATGTGACGTTTGCCACACTATGATCTCCACCAGGAGCTGGAAATTGCAGCCGTGTTCCTTCCACCTCCGACGTCCCGTCCCGCCCCCCCATAACAAT
Source organism: Gopherus flavomarginatus (assembly GCF_025201925.1). Taxonomy (NCBI): domain Eukaryota; kingdom Metazoa; phylum Chordata; order Testudines; family Testudinidae; genus Gopherus; species Gopherus flavomarginatus. The sequence goes on along the minus strand of NC_066636.1, from coordinate 18,510,603 downwards.
GCTGCTGTCAGACGTCCTAAAGTTTAGACGACGCACGCGTCGGACTAGATTCCGGCTCGCTCCCTCACCGCTCTATCAGGGATGAATAGGAATGAAAATGGGGTTTGCCTCATTAAGGGAAGCAGGTGCCGCTCAGAGACGGGGGCGGGAGCAGCCAAGAGCGAGGGGTAAGCAGCAGCTGGGTACGAACAGCCCTCTTCCCGATCTTGCTCCCTCTGGAGCCAGTGGGAGTTTTGCCCTGCAGAATGCTTCATCCTTCCTCCTGCTTAGGGGTCCCTCCACCCAGGGCCAGTGCTTCCATTTAGGCGGCCTAGGCAATCGCCTAGGGCGCCAGGATTATTGATGGGCGGCATCTGGCCGGAGGGGGTGGCAGGCGGCTCCGGTGGAGCTGCCGCAGTGGTGCCTGTGGACGGTCAGCTGCTCACGCGGCTCCGGTGGGCCATCCGCAGGCACGACTGCGGCAGCTCCACCAAAGCCGCAGGACCAGCGCGCGGGGTGGCGAAATTGCCGTGCGCCTAGGGCGCTAAAACCCCTAGCGCCCGTCCTGCCTCCACCCCTGCACTTCACCTCTGGTTTCAAAGAGATCCCATCTCCCTGTAGCCACAAGCAACAGCCTCTAGTCACGGTGAAGGGCGTGGCTCTGCTTAGAGGGCCGGTCCTTTTGCACAGCATGTGTGTGTGCACGCACCACCACAAGGGCTCTGCCAGGCACCTCAGCACAGTCCCGCCTGATTTACACCAGCGTGAGTGAGAGGAGACTCTGGCCTACAGAGAGAACAGGACATGGCCCTGGGGATCTGTCAAGGGAACAAGATCCACCCATGCAAAGACCAAAACAAACCCTGACAAACAGAGCTATAAATAGCCTGTTCCTTCCCGGCAGGTCTTTGAGGTTAAAAAGCTTAAATTCTAAACGGAGAAGGGGGAAATAAATCTATATTTTCAGCTGGGCTCTTGGCACTAACTCAAAGCAGCAGAGGGGAGTTCAGCAGGCCAGACAGCCAGGAGGAGAAAAGGGGAGTTTCCATGTGGTTACTGGCTAGAACCCAACACTTCAATCCATAATTCTGCAGGGGTGGCGGGGGTGGTCAGGGTTTTTCCATAACCTCGGAGATCTGGGAAAGACTTTCCGGATCCCCCAGCTCAGCGCAGGGCCGTTCCCACAGGCATGGGCTCCACTTCTCTTCTACAAGCGTGACGGACGAATGACCCCTGGTTTCCAGTACTCGGAGAAGAGGATCGGGCCCTGTTCCTGCAGCACTAACTCATTCTGGTTCACGCTGTCTCTCACCCCCGTGCCCTGGAGGTCGTCTCTGCCAAGGCACCAACACAGATTTTGGAGCCACCAAAGGAGGACTGCCCCGCTTCAGCAAATCCAAGAAAGCCTGGGATAAGACCCCAAGTCTCACTCAGACCTGGATAAGCTGCTGCTGGGGTCTGTAGCCTGGTGGCAGACAACTGGAGACGAGCCTAGCCTGGAAATCGGGGTTCTCTTCCTGGCCTTGTAGGTCCGTGCCTCTGTTCCCCCCCCACATCTGTAAAATGCAGAGAACGATGCTTGGGACCTGAAGATACTATTATGTGGGTGAACGTGAAGGAATTCTGGGTCAGACTTTGCCACGCACATACAGCGTGTAGTGCCTTAACTATACACAACGCCCCCACCCGGCGTGGACACAGTTAGTACTTCTGTCCATATAGCTTATTCCCATTTGGCCTAGTCCCATCATCCTGGGGACTTAGCAGACCTGGGGTCTATTCTGGCTGTGCCGCTGGGTGACTTAGGGCAAGTCACAGCCCCGTGCCTCAGTTTCCCCAGATATAAAATGGGGATAACGATACCGACCTGCTTTGGAAAGTGCTTTGCAATCTAGGGGCTGGTCTACCCTGGGAACTCACCTCGGCATAGCCACATCGCACAGGGGTATGAAAAAGCTGAGCCGGCGACATGCAGCGACGCGGACCTAACCCCCCGGTGTAGAATTCTTCCATCGACCTAGCTACTGCCTCAGGGAGGTGAGGGACTTACGCCGATGGGAGAACACATCCCGTAGGTCGTGTCCCGCTGAGGTGCTGCAGCCGGAGTGCTTTAAGTGCAGGCACAGTCTAGGATGGAAGAGTAACTACAGCAGAGCTAGGTGGCGGTGGTATTTTCACCAGCATCACCGAGTCCGCCCTAGGGATTGCAGCAGGATATTTTTATCGGTAAAACAATCACAGCCCAGCATAGTTCTACTGGGAAACACTGTCTGGAACCCAGGCCTTAATCAGCCAAAAGGAAAAACGTTTCCCAGAGGCAGGGGAATGAGCGAGAGCCCTTTGCTGCGTCATGCCAGCCCTTGCCGCACGCAGGTCTGTGGGGGGGGGGGGAGGTTGTTTTGATTACACTTTGGGAAACAGGAAAGGTCACTTCCTCTGCCCCGGCAGCTCGAGTGCAGCAGACTTGAAAGGGAGCCTTTGGCGTGTTTGCCGGCGAGGCTGGGCCGTGTGCTTCCTGATTTGGTGAAGAGGAGAGAGAGTCACCTCTCCTTTACATTTGCCGCAGGCCCCTCCTGGGGGCCTGCTCCAGCCAAAGCATCAGAGAGAGAAAAAGGCCATCGATTTCAGTGCCACATTCTAGGATTCACACCAAAGCCCCTCTATGCCACCAGAGTGGCAGAAACCACTCCCTGAGAAACCCTGGGCACTGCTAGCATGGGGCAGGCATGAGGGCTCTGTGCCAGCCCTGCTCCAAGCCCCCGGCCCAGAGGGCAGATGAGGGGCGTTTGGCTGGAATTCACTGCACAGGGGCTGAGAACTTGCTCTGGCACTAATTCAGGGCAGCTGCTGAGGGCTGGGAAGGGGCAGTGCCAAGGTGGCTTGAAACCATCTTAATTTCAGGCTCCCCAAGCACAAGGACAGTTTCTGGTCCCCCTAAACCAGCCCTGCTACTGTGCACACGTTTGCAAGCTGGCTGCAGTTGGGTCCGTTTCCTCATAGAGAGCTGGGCTCCTTCACGGTGCCGAAGTCTTATTGGTGTTTCTCCAGTGCCATTCATCCAGCGAGCTAAACACCCTTTACTACCATCCATTAACCACCCCCTTCTCCCCACCCCCAGGTAGATCACGCCCATCGGCCCCCTGAGACAGATCTGGAAACAGAGGCATGGGGAAGTGAAGGGACTTGCCGAGGGTGCAAAGTTATTTAGTGGCAGAAGGATGAATAAGCCCTGGCGTCCTGATCCACCCCCCAGCAGTTCACAGACATGCCAGCACCCCTCTTCCCTGGAGACCTGGTCACATTTCTTGTTATCGGGTAACCACCAACATGTACAACGCAAATCAAGTGCGCACCCTGCCTTGCTCGCAGAGACCAGTGCACAAGGCCTCAGGATTCAGATAGGGTCCCTTTAATTCTTCCTCCCCTCGCCAGCAGGAAAGAGAAAGGTGGGGTAGAGGAATTTTTGCATTAGACCCAAGAGACAAAGTGACAACATCACAATGCAGGCACGAGCGTTGCGTCATCATGCCATGCTAGGGACCATATCAAGTCACAGACCCTAAATCCACACGCATGCAAATATAAATACGATTACAGACAGCACCTGCTAGTTGCTGGAGGTCCAAAGGCTTAAAACCAGTCTTCTAGTGCTACTGAATGGAGCTTCCCTCTTTAGATCAGTTTTGCAGCAGGTGGATCCTTGGTGTGGAGTCCAAAGTCCGTCGTGGCCATGGTTCTGGTGTGTACACACGGGCGTGCAAACATCCACACGGCACTTGCACAGTCCAGGCACAGCAGAGCACTTCCACGGGCAGGGAGAGGAGACGCCCTTGGCTGTTCTTTATGTGAGAAACTAACTTCTCTCTCAGATTTTACATACGCGGGGGGAGGGGAATTTGAAGCAGGGCAGGAAACTGGGCTTTCCATAAGAGCTAGTGCCGTGTGGGCTGGAGAAACATGTGTCACGAGATCTCAGCCACAGACAATAGCTCTGGAAAGTTTGTGGAGGTGGCTTTTACACCCCTCTCCTCCCGCCACACTCCCACCCCCCGATCAGATGTGTATTCAGGGGCAGGTTTTCAAGGACTCAGCACCCACCATTGGGGCTGCGTTTTCAAAGGCTGCTACTCCCAGCGTAGCCCTGGACCAGATGGGCCCAGCTCTTGTGCAAATCCAGCCCTTGGAGCCCACTTAAATTCCAGGCCACGCACATGCTCCAGGCCAGGTGGGGAGCAGCCAGGATCAGCCCCCAACGCCGGGCTGGATGATCTTCCCTGCAGCCCCTTTCTCCCCAGGCTCTGCCTGCAACAGACCGGCGGATCCAGCCGTTCGGAGGAAGTGCTTTGAAAACTAGCTGCGGGGTGGAGGCAGCAGGAGGGCGAGGTGTCTCCAAATGCCTTCCTGCCAGCGAGCGAGCGGTGGCAGGACCAAAAGAGACCCCATTTGTGGTCGCATAGGGAACACGAGCAGCGATGCCAGTGGACGGGAGGCTGGAGGCTGTGACAGACATTGCAATCCCAGGCAGTATCTTTGGGGACCACTGTGTTACAAATGGTTAATGTACGCCTCTGTTGTACTCTCCCCCCAAACTCCTGCAGGAACTAACTACTGTGTGCGTGTGTGGGGTGGGGAGATTACCTGTGATTATAGAGAACTCCAGAGAATTTCCATCCCATGGGGGATTTGCATAGCCTGGTTCAAACAGAGCTTCCCAGAAATTCAAACAATGCAACAGACTTTGGTTTAAAAAATGGCGCTTGAATTAACCCTGGGTTTCTTCCAGATGCAGCAAACGGACAGGAACTTCTGTCCTGGGGACCCCAATCCTTGCAGAAAAGTGGGAGGGACTTTGGCCGACAAGTCTCCCTATGATTGATGGGCAGCCGTTCACATACATATAGGAACATCTCTTGTTTTTCCCACATTTCTCCAGAATGCTTTTACCTTAAGAATAAAGGTGCTTGCTTAGAAGACGCTGGATGGTAACTTATCACACCACTCTGTGCATAGCCCTCAGAGAGAAGGCAATGCACATCCGCTTGCAGACTGGCTTGTGGGGATCTCTGTGACACTCGGAAAAAGTGAGAGGTGGGATAGGACAAAAGGGATGGAACCAGCCAAGCCCAGTGAGAATGGCCACGTACCTTGGACCTAAAGGGTGAGAGATGGAGGCAGCTGGGATGTACGTTCATTGCATAAATTAACCGCAGTTAGTGCCTTCAGTGCCGGGTCTGCGCAGATGTGTCCTTAGACGCACCGAGGCCCCCCTGGAACGATGTCACCCGGACATGGTTCTGCCCTAGAGCGGCTGCTCCTCCACCCCTCTACCGGTTGTATGAAGCAGCAGTCCAGAGGGTAGAAGTGTGAATAGAGACCTTTGCTGTTACCAGCACCGAGAACATGCCTGTTGGAAATGTCCCCAAGGAACATTCCCTGGGGATCCTGGCCTGAACCCTCAATCCCTTCTACCCCCTTGGTATTCAACATCCCAAGAGCAGTGTGGGGCAGTACCTGGGCCAGCCTCAGATAAAGCTTTATCTAGCAGCTAGAACAGTGAACCGAGAGCCAGGACATATGGGTTCTAGTCCGACTTCAGAGGTTGTGGTGTCTAGTGGCTAGAGAAGTGGGGACTGCGAGCCAGGGACTTCTGCCATTGACTCGCTGTGTGATCACTGGCAAGTCACCCCTCCTCTCCGAGCCCCCGTTTCCCCACTTGGACAACAGGGATAACGATACCGGCCCACCTCCCAGAGAGGTTGTGAGGGCTTGATTCACTGCTTGCCGAGATCTCAGGGACCCTCCCCAGAGAGAGGGCGATCGCAGAGCCTGGCTCAGAAGAGAAGAGAATCTAAGAGAAACCTAACGCTGTAACAGAGCTGCGTTTTCTCCAAACAGAGCAGGCATTTTTAAGACAGCGTGAAGGGGGGAAACAGGGAAGATTAAACCCATGACTTTAGCCCGTGTGACTAGCCAAGGGCTAAGCTGGCCTCTTCTTCCCAGACCTCCCGGCCACACGGCAGAGTAATTATTAGGACCCCCCAGGTTTGTCTGACGCAAAATGCACAAATTGGTGTTTATCGGCTGGCGTGTGCAGGGTAGGAAAGGTGACTCAGCAGAAAAGCAGCACTGGAAGGGGGCCGGGGAAGGACTTGGGGTTTATTTCCCAGAATCACTGAGTTTGCAGGTTACATGAAGCTTTTCCCATTCGCTTGCCACAGTCCCCACCCAGCCGCCAAACATCCAGCCAGCTCTGCCCACACATGGCCCCGTTGTGCCAGCGCTGACAATCATAGAATATCAGGGTTGGAAGGGACCTCAGGAGGTATCTAGTCCACCCCTCTGCTCAAAGCAGGACCAATCCCCAACTAAATCATCCCGGTCAGGCCTTAAAAACCGGTAAGGAAGGAGATTCCACCACCTCCCTAGGTCACCCATTCCAGTGCTTCATCACCCTCCTAGGGAAATAGTGTTTCCTAATATCCAACCTAAACCTCCCCTGCTGCTACTTGAGACCATTACTCCTTGTTCTGTCATCTGCTACCACTGAGAACAGCCTAGATCCATCCTTTCTGGAACCCCCTTTCAGGTAGTTGAATGCAACTATCAAATCCCCCCTCATTCTTCTCTTCTGCAGACTAAACAATCCCAGTTCCCTCAGCCTCTCCTCATGAATCACGTGCTCCAGCCCCCTCATCATTTCTGTTGCCCTCCGCTGGACTCCTTCCAATTTTTCCACATCCTTCTTGTAGTTGGGGCCCAAAACTGGACACAGTACTTGAGATGAGGCCTCACCAATGTCAAATAGGACAATAGTCTAAGTGCTAGTGTAGACAGGGCTACGCCAGGCTGAGAGCAGTGGCCTCGACTGGGCCAACGAAGCTCGGGGTTGGAGGAGGCTCCGGTTTCTTCATCCCTAGGTTAGTGGTGCTGCTGCAGCCCGAGGGAAGAGCAGGAACAGCCCAGCACGGCCAAGGCCGGTCAATGCCACCAGGCCTTCGACGCACTCAGAGGAGAGAAGAGTCCACACCTGGGGCATTCTGGGCTGTCAGAGAAGGGACCTGGTATAGGCCACATGGGAGCAGGGCCCTGTCAGATCAGGCCAATAGCCAGAGCTGCTTGTTTGGGTCAGACGTGGACATCTGTCGACACGCACATCTGTCATATATACTTATACATGCCCCATTACTGTATTTATCCTCACAAACCTGTGAGGCAAGGCAAGGCTATTTTCCTCTTTGTACAGACGGGAAACTGAGGCACAGAGCAGCAACGTGACACAAGGAGTCCGTGGCAGAGCAGGTACCAAGGTCTCCCAAGCACTGCGCCATCCTACTGCTCCAAAGAGCCATGACATGCATGGACATGTTCAGACATGCCTGCACATGCATGAAGCACACCTGGTTTGCACAAGCACCCAGAACATCCGTGTCAAGGCATGCCAACATGGGCACGCTTGCACAGACAGATGTGCCTGCAGACACGGGTGTGCAAAGACAAACATCCACGTGTACCGACACTCCTCGGCTGCAATGCACATACGCACAAGCACAAACTACACAAAGATGGGAACCTCACACTCACCTCGGACTTGGGAACAAACACACCCGATACGTTCACACGGCACCACGAGCCACCAACTCGCGGCCTGCAGAGCATCAAGGATCCAGAGGCCAGGGGAGAACACGTCCAAAGAGCTCTTGTAAAAGTTTATCAGTCCCTGGCACAGACCCTTTGACCAGCCGGGGCCCTATCTGAGGGAGGCGTGTGGCTGTTTACGCACACAAGTACCAGGCGCTCAAGGAATCCCGTGGCCAGAGGCTTTATCTGGGAGTTGGGCCCCATGCCAAGGCCTGAAACAACAGTTGTCCCATGGAGTGGCCTGGCTCTGAAAGGGGCTGGGGGGATGAGACACCAGAGAAGTACCAGATGGACCTGCCGCCACCTCTGTCGCTGCAGACCCAGCTCAGGAGCATCCTGCTGCCAACGCCAGAGATGATGCTGATGGGGCCAGGCTCCAGAGTGCTCCGCTGGGGAGGTTGGTTTGCACCCAGCAGCTCCCCGACAGGCCACGCAGATCGCCCACTCCGCCTCCCTGACGGAGGAACAGTCGCACGCATGGACAGGCACCCCCCCCCCCCGGGGCCTACTTCCTTGCAGGAGCCCACAGGGCTAAGCTTCCCGCTGTGCACGCTAAAGGGGGAGTGGGGGAGGCAGGAAAGGGACTTGCACATAAATGGGGTGCTCTCCCCCATGGTACTTCTACTGCAGCCATCACCGTGGTGTCAGGGCACGAGGAGCAGCGCCTTGGAGGCAGGCAAGAGAGCCACGTGAGCGCAGGGCTTTGTCTACACTAAATTCGTACCCAAACTTAATCTGAATTAAAGTGGAATAGCTACTCTGGAATAACTCCAGGAGCGGACACTTTTATTCCAGAGTACGAGCCCCCTGATTCTGAATTAGGTCTGGTCTACATAGTAACACTCAGGAACATTAATCTGAATTAACTAAAAGATGTGAATTTAAAGAGGGGATTCGTTAAACTGCATTAAACTCCTGCGTGGATCCTCCCGTTCAGAATTACAGTGGCCTTAATTTGAATGAGTTGACGAGGTCATGGAAGCGGGGGCGGGGCACAGATGGGACGAGGGCAGTACAGGGTTGTGGATGGGTGCGGTGCAGATGGGAGGTTGATGGACGCGAAGGCGGGGGGTGCAGGGTGCAGACAGGAGTCGGGGCACTGCGGGGGTGCAGACAGGAGCACAGATGCATTGCTGGAAAAGGGGTGGCGGGGGCAGATGGGCAGGAGTGAGCATGTCTGTTAATCTCTTTTTCAGGCAGACTCGGCTTCACTTGATTGTTTAGAGAACCCCCCCTCCACATGCGCTTCTCTCCTCCCCCCCATCAGTCGGTGGGGGCAGGCGGCCCCAACCTGCCTGAGCACAGGCTGGGCCCCACGGCCACAGCTGCCGCACCGGAACGCACCTCGGGCTGGGCCTGATTGGAATACCCGTCCTGCCCCGACCTGCTCGGCTCCGATGAATCTTCCACCTGGAGCAGGGAGGAATCCGCCACTTGGCAGAGCAGGGATCATCCCTGCCAGGACCTATCTCTCTGGTGCTATGGAGGCGAGACGAGGATGAAGGGGAGAAGAGGAAAGTCGTTCCAATCTGCTGCCCAGCCCACCTCACTCACGTCGGAGGCTCCCAGCTCTCGGAGCACACGTGAATCTCTGAACTAGGCCTCGGGGAAGAGCTGCTGAATCCACCCAAAACCAGACCCAACCCACCCATCTGCAGTAGCATTACGGTAGCACTGAGAAGCCCCAACTGAAATCAAGGCCCCGTCGGGCCGGGTGCTGCCCAGACACAGCAAGAGACAGTCCCTGCCCCAAAGACCTCACAGTCTGAAGAGACACAGGGTAGGAAGGGAAACTGAGGCACAGAGCAGGGAAGGGATTACCTAAGACTGTTCTAGCCCTGCCTTTCTTGCTGTCTCTGGAACCCCCTCACCATAGTATTGAGCACCTCACAATCTAATGTATTTATTCTCATGTAAGGCAGGGCAAGCCATTATCCCCATTGGGGAAACTGAGGCACAGAGAGACTGAGTGACTTGCCCAAGGTCACAAAGGGAGTCTGTGGCAGAGTACCTGGGCCATCCTGCCTCTCAGACCCCTCTCCTATGTCCCAATGCAGTGGTCTAGCCACTAGCCAACACTGTCACTGTGTGTTGGGCTGGCTTCTCTCTTCCCATGTGCCTCTCCTTGTGGTATCTGGCCAACAGCTTTGGGATCCCACCTCCCACAACAATCCTAGAGCTGGCTCCTGGTATGAGGCTGGGCTTAGAGCACATGGCTTGGCACCTGGTCTGGGGCAGATAGGGGAAAACAGATCTGTGCTTTCGCCACGACTCTGAGCGCTGGGGAGTGAAGGAGGAGGATGGGTGGCTCCCACCAGGGGCCCAGAGGGACTGGGACAGAGCGATCCATGTGCCAAGGCCTCCTTCCGTACCCTGAGCACCTCCAGCCAGGGGCAGGCACGGCTGAAAAGTGGCAGGCTCCCTCCGAGAGCCAGGCAGGGCACGGCCGCAAGGACTTGCCTTAAATGGAAGATTTGCATTGGCTGCCCTCCCTGCTCCAACCCTGCCCGCTCCCAGCCCTCGGGGAGGCCAGACTGGCCCGAGTTGCCCTGCGCCTGCCAGGGGAGCTCTGGATTTGGCCCCAGACACTCATTGTAAACCCCACGCCGAGAACAGGAGCGTACCCTCCTCTCTGGCCAACTGAGCCCCCCCATCTACCCCAGACGCCCACCCCTGCTCCATGCTCAGAGCGCCCCGGCCCCACCCACATCAGCCCCCAGACAGAGGCAATCCTGGCACAACGGCGGAGCAGAGAGGCGCCCTGGCAGAGCTCCATTTCCTTGAAGGAACATTGTGGGTGGCGGGGAGAAGGAGCAGCAAGCCAATGACTCAGGTCCCTTGAGCCTAGACTCATGGGGCTCATTTCTCCTTTCACTTGCCCAGGTGTAAACCCGTCTGCTATTTCAGCTGGCTGAAGGGATTGGCACATGGGGGGCAGGCAGCAGAGGGGAAGAGAGACTGGGCAGCGAGATCCAAGCTTGTGGACCAGAGCAGGCTGGCTGGGGCAGGATAATGTGCCCAGGGCAAGGCCAGGGAACACCAGGGGTGAGTTCACCTCACTGTCGGGCCTATTCGTCTCCCACCTGTGCAGCTTTGGTGCCAGTATAAATCCAGCTGTTTCAGTGGAGTGGCTCCTGATTTACACCGCGGAGTGGAGGATCAGGCCTGGGGCTGCTTGACTCTGTTGAATGCCAGATACTGATGGTTCAGAAAGGGGCCACGTTCTCTCCCCGGATGTCAGCGCATGGAGGCTGGCAGAGAGGCTGGCTCGGTGACATTATGTGCAAAACGTCACTAATTCCGGTGCAATTCGATGTCCTGGCAGGACGCGCTGGGCCCAGCGAGTTCGTTTTGCAGGAAGGGGGTCAAGACAAACATGTTGGCACTGGCCTCTGGTTGCATCCCGGCGTACTAAATGCACTAGTGCTCAGAGCAGGAGGCTTGGGGGCCAGGACTCCTGGGTTTTATCCCTGGCTCTGGGAGGGGAGTGGGTTCTAGTGGTTAGCGCACACAAAGAGGAGCCCTGACTCCTGGCCCTGGGAGGGGAGTGTCACTTCAGGTCTGTCTACACTACATGCTAAGCCTGGTCTCTGACTCAGGTCTGAGCCTAAGCACCTGCATCTGTCCATCCACAAACCAGTCTGACTCGGCTCAGCCCTCAGGACTTGGCTCCTAGGACCCTGCTGAGGGGGTGGGTCAGCACTAGAGTCCCGCTGTGACTTGGGGCCAGTCCTTCTGCAGCATGGGTGCAGCTCAAGCCACAGACCCCAGCGGAAGGTCTGCGTAGCGCTACATGGACACCACGAGCCTGGTCTGGGCCTCTGACTCCCAATTCACTCCAGAGAAAGGCAGAGGAGAACCAGGCCCAGGGCTGATGATTAAATATCTCCTTCCTACCCCACCTATCTGCCCTGGGCCAAAGTCACAAGTGGACGCAGCTCATGGTGGTTTCAGCGAGACCAGCAGGGCTAGATCCGTCTCATCCGCTCCTGGGACGTCCCGGGGGCAATAAGGCTGATCTAGCTGTGGGCAGGGAGTGAGAGTCCATTCCGCCTCTTTGGCCCGGCCACTCAAGGTCTGTCTATGCTGCAACGCAAGCCCAAGGGGAGTAGAACCCGAGTTGGCAGCCCCCGGGTTTGGTAACCTAGGGCTTGAATGTCCACACTGATCTGTAACCCCAGGTTAGGGATTGTTGAACCCAGGATCCCAACCTGCGTCTCCACTGCATTACATGGGCCCGGGTCCAAACACCTGGACCCCAGCCAGCTTCCCTTCAAGAAAAGCAAAGGGGTCCATGTCACGCACTCATTCCAGAGCCTTTCCCTACAGCCCAGCGCTGCCGAACGCTGAGCCTGATGCCAGTCGTGGGCCAGCTCAATCCACTGACCCAGTAGGGTGACCAGACAGGAAGTGTGAAAAATCAGGACGGGGGTTGGGGGGGGTAATAGGCGCCTATATAAGACAAAGTGCCAAAAATCAGGACATCTGGTCACCTTATGACCCAGTAACCCTGGTGCCATCCCATCAGACAGCCAGGCAAGCAGAGAACGGGAGCGAGGAGTGGCAGTGACTTGCACAATACACTGTTTTATTTAACCGCTGCAGTCGTCTAGCAACTACGGGGCTGGTCCGACACGAACAGCAGGAGACGGGTGAGGGCAGTGCCAATGGGTGTGACTGCACTGGGGCCTACTGTGCCAAGACAGCTACTATAGCCAAGTGCCAGGGATACTTCTATTGGCCTCCTGGACTAGCATCTGCGGGGGGGGGGGGGGATTGGTGATCAGTGGTGATAGCCTCTGGTCGTGAGATTCAAATGTACACCAGGCATGTTAGTTTCGTACTAATTTAGGGCTTGTCTACACCTGGAGTTATTCCTGATTAACTATTCCCGATTCACTCCCTGCGTGGACACACTTATACTGGAACAAGGGCCTGTCTACACAGGGACATGCAGGAAAGTTAATCCTAATTAACTGAAGGTGGGAATTTGAAGCGGATTGGTTAAAAGTCACATTCGATCCCCGTGCAGATGCTGTGATTCAGATTTAAAGTGGTCTTCCTGCAGTTTAGTTTAATTAATTTTGGAAATGAATTAAGATCAACTAAATTAAGGCCACTTGAAATTTTTGAACAAGGGTGTTGACACAGGGGTTTAATGTGGTGTAGTTAATCCTCTTTAGATTTACACCCCCACCTTAATCCAAATTAATTTCCCCATGTAGACAAACCCTTAGTCCTAATTTTGCCTCCAGGTGGGTCTAAGGCTGAGAATTTGGATCGATTCACTCATGGGTGCTGTCGAAATCCAGGCCGGTTGTGCAGACTGGACCGGATCCACACTACAAGCCGGATCACTGCTTGGCATGTGTGGAAAGCACATCCCCACGGCTGCTACATCCCCACCATGGCTTTGTGTGTGTGTGGCACAGACTGGGCCTCAGCATGGAGCTAGACAGGTCTGGCACCACCACTTTGATTTATAGCAGTAGCCCCTAGAAACACGAGCCCTGATCCAAGCCAGGCACTGCATATCCATGCAGGGACAGTCCCTGCCCCAAGGAGCTTACAGTCGAAATAGACCAGTCAGCTAAAGGATGGGAGGGGAAACTGAGGCACAGAGAGACAAGTGGCTAGGTCACAGCAGATCCGAGCCAGGAACAGAACCCAGGACTCCTGAGGACCCCCCCTCCCCAGCTTAGCCACTAGGCCACACTGCCTCTGCCACACCCTCCTGAAGGTCAACAAACTCAGGCTGTCGGCAGGTGAAGCAAAGCTGAGCAGACTCTTCTCCGAGACGCACTGGTCCAGGAACGCTGAGCTCTGCCCCCTCCCGCCCCCCCCCCCCCCCCCCCCCCCCCGCACACACACCCCAGATCTAGGCTGCACAAAGAGCTATCCAGATGTGGCCTCCTGCTTTAGCTCCAGGCTAGTCCTCCTCATACCCCCTTCATCTCATCGGAGATTGAGCAATTCCTATTCGTATTGTTCTGTGTAGACAATTATAGCCTCCATTCACCTCCCCCCCACCCCTGCAACCCCAGCCCAGCCTTCTCTTTCCTGGGGGGCCATTATAAATTTAGTTCCCGGCTTTCACTACCACAGCCTAGTGAAAAATCGCAAGCGTCTCCTCTTTACCGAGATCAGCCGGCGGGTAAGAGGGGAAAGCACATGTTCCGGGTTCTCTTGCTGGTTTCACTGAGACATGGGGTCCCTGTTCCGGGTTATCTACAGATTAGATAAGGAGGGGGTGGAAGAGGAAACATGTGACAAGACAGACAATAATACCGTGAACCTTTGTAGTGCTTTCGACCTGCACTTTCAAAGCCACAGAGGAGGAAGGATTTGCACCTCCACTTTACAGAGAGGGAAACTGAGGCACCACAGGGCACGTCACTAATCAGCAGCAGACCCCAGGAGTCCTGTCCTGTGGTCACTAGACCGTGTCTATTTCCACCCCCTGTCATAGCAGCGAGTGATCCCATGGGCCATACACAGCTGTAAGAGCAAGTCCGGTTCGCAATGCCAGGGCCCTCAGGAGATGAACAGTTCTCCAACCGCCCCCCCCGCACGGAATCACTCACGCCTGTGCGAAGAGGCTACCCTCCCGACTGGATATAGGGTGACCAGATGCCAACACTAAATATTGGGCTGCTGTCAGCCCCGCTCACAGTCCATCTCCACTCTGCCAAGGCTCCACTCCTACTCTGCCCCAGGCCCCACCCTCTCCCCCTGCCCTTCCTTATCCCCCTGTCTGCTGCTGGATTGCTGCCTCCCTCCTCAGTCCCCCACCTGCCACTCGCCTCCTCGCCCACCCAGCCCACCGCTCGCCCCTACAGCGCTGACTTCCCCTCTGCCGGGTGGGTGCTCACCCATCTCCCGCCTCTTCCCTCCCTCGCTCTGCCCCCATTCCACCCCTTCCCCCAAATCCCTGCCCTGCCTCTTCTCCACCTCCTCCCCTGAGTGCACCACGTTCCCACTCCTCCCTAGAAAGTCCTAAGTGCCGCCAAACAGCTGTTAGGCGACAGGAAGCACTGGGGGAGGGGGAAGGAGCAGGGACACGGCATGCTGGGGGAAGGGGGGAGAGAAGATAGTGAGGAGGAGGGGACTTGGCTGCAATTTTTCCCTGTGGGTGCCCCAGCCCCGGAGCACCCATGGAGTCAGCGCCTCCCTCTGACTCGCCTCTTTACCCAAATATCAGGACAAATGACGTCCCGATCGTACATTGATTGGGACATGGGACAAAGGGTTAAATATCAGGACATCCGGTCACCCTAACTGGGTAGCAGCTACACCCAGTTAACCCTGGTGTGCAGCAGCTGAACTGATCAAGATGCCGCCTGGCTGCAGCCCCTGGCCAAACCTCATAGCCCAAAATTCCTACATGCCAGTAAGTCACCATGGGCAGACCCCTCTGCTCGGCTCCCAGCGTGTGCGGGAATAGAGGCACCTGCAGAAGCAGCTTTTGTGTTAGCTGGTCATGGAAACAGAACAAAAATGAATAGAAAGAAAACACCCTTCTCCCCCCGAAACACACTCAAACCGGTTTAGAAGTAGCTGCACTCCAGCCGTCTGCCCTGGGGTGACCTGTCTGTGCACAGAGCTGCCGCGTGGACCCAGGCAGCCCCCTCACAAACGGCCGCTTTGTCCCCCCCTACGCTCAGACCCCGGGGACTCTTCAACGGGGCAGCCGCTAACAAGGAGACTCACAAATTACATCTGCCTTGGAAACGCCAGCTCCAAGCCACCAACACAATTCACGATTCGGCTCTGCCGGGCCAGACCCCCAGCTGGTGCAAATCAGGACTGCTCTGCTGACGTCAATGGAGGAACTATTCACATCAGCTGGGGAATCTGAGGCGGGGAGAGACAGGGGCTGCTCCAAACAGCAGGTGCTGCAAAGCAGAAGGTCCTTGCTCCCACAGGGGAGAGATGGAGGAAAGGGATAAAGAAGAGGGCAAACAGGGAAGCGAGCAAGAGATGGAAGAGATGCAGGATACAGGGCAGCAGGAGCAGAGGAGGAAGCTCTGCTGACCTGGGCAGAAGGAGCAGAAAAAGGGGCAACTGGGGTTTGGCTGCAGTGAGTCCATGGAGGGTTTGAGACACATAGGAAACAATTCTGAACCACTGATGTGAGTAGCAGGGGTTCTGGGGGGGCCATGGTGAAAATCTGGGCATCTGAGCTCAGGCAGCAGGGCCTGGCTTACTCTGCATTCAGGGTGAGGGGATCAGAGGCTACAATGGAGGAGAACGAGGTTGTTCTGGAAATCAGGTTGTTCTCAGCTGGTGGAAATCAGCACAGCTCTGCTCTTTGCTGTATCTCGTGATAGAGCGACACTGATTTCCACCAGCCAAGGACCCAGCCCCACGTTTGTCACTCGTTAGTGTGTGTTCCAGCTCTGCGTGTATTTTCTTTGCACCTCATCTTCCTCTTTGGGATCCTGATTCAGATCTCACATCACTGGAGTCACTCCGGATTGACGCAGGGGTGAGAAGAGAACTGGGCCTCTGAGGTCTGTGCTGTGTCAGGCAGTGTGGAGACAGAAGTCACATCCAGGAAAGTACGCCCTGACAATCCACGTTGAGTTTGCAGGGACTGTCTCTTTCCTTTGTCTCCGTACAGCGCCTAGCGCATTGGGGGCTGTGCCGCTGACTGAGGCTTCCTACTGCAATGTCATCAGTCATCCCCGGATCCCCCACACCGTGTTCTCACCCTCAGCCTGGGAGAAGGGGATGCAAAGGCCTCGCTGAAACCCACCCGTGTGCTCCTCACCCCCACTGGTAAATGCCTGAGGCTGTTCCTCCCGCAACTGCTGAAGGAGAAGAAAGTAACAGTCCACAAAGCAGATCCCCCCCTCCACCCCCCATCCTGCTCTTGCAAGCAGAAAATCTGCTCAGCCCCAAAGACAGAGCATTCCTCAGCCTGCCAAAGGCTCATTGTGCCCTGGCCCAGCCGCTGGCATTTGCAGAGCTCGGCTAAATTCCATTAACCCTCTGCAGGGCGCACCGGACTAGCCGGGCAGTACTGATTCCAGTCAGGCTCCCTCTGACCCGTCACCCTCCCACGCATCGGCCCCATGCTAAGTGCCCTCAGCGTCACAGTGAGCCCTCCTGGGCTTGGTGCCTCGTGCGTTAGTCCAGTTTTGAGTGGCTACTTTGGGGCAGCACTGTCCCAGCGGCACGGCCTGGCGGCGAGTCACAGCTGGGACATCCCCGTGCCGCTGGCAGGAAGGACGGTGAGATGCAATCAGGGGAAGGGATGGAGCGTCCCCTCGGCATCTAACCGCCCTTCACGAGAAGGCCAGCGAGCTGCACACAGGCCTTGTGGTCATATTCAGGTCACCCCTACTCCAGACCAATCATTCCCCTTTGCCTTTATAGTCCTGGCCTAATGGCATTAGGACTCAAGAGATCTGGGTTCTGTGATCGGGCTGCTCCACTGCCCTAACGCTGTCCAGCACAAAGCTCTCTGGGTACGTCTCCACCGCAATGAAAAACCCGCAGCGCCAGGCCTTGGAGCCTGAGTCGGCTCAGGCTGTGGGGCCAAAAACGGCAGCGGAGACATTTGGGCTTGGGCTGGAGCCTGGTTTCTGCCACCCTCCCCCTCCCAGCATCTCAGAGCCCAACCTGAGCATCTACACGGCAATTATTAGCCCCCTGAGCCAGCTGACCCAAGCCAGCCGCTGCTGGGCTGCGAATCTTTGATTGCAGTGTAGACGTACCTCTGCAACTATTTCCCCTCCCATTCTTTGTCTATTGAGGCCAGGCGCTCGTGAGGATAATGGGTGTCTGTGTGTCACCCAGCACAAGGGGAGCCCTGCGACTATCTTTTCGGTCTGTGTTTATACCGCCCCTGGCACCAGGGGGTCCTGATCTGCGTTTGTACCGCCCCCGATCACCAGGGGGTCCTAGGTTCTATGGGAACACAAGTAAAATATTATTTAGTACCATAATGGAAGCAAACCTGCCCCAAATCAGGGATGATTGGATCATCCATTTTGGCTCAGCTCACTGTAGTGATCACAGCCAGATAGGAAATTCATATCCAGGTGCCTCTAAATATCAAGTGGTGTCTGGATCCCATGGTTAGGTCTTGGCTCACCTCTAAGGCAAACACACACAGCCTCTCTCTTCAGAAGCCAATGGGCCAAATCCTCAGTTGGGGCAAGTTAGTTTTGCCCTCACTAAAGTCAACGGAGCAATGAGGATTTATTCCAGCCAGGGATCTAGCCCTGGTTTTCAAAGAGATGGGCCAACCACACGATATTCAGCTAAGAACTGAAGGACCGAGTTCTGCTCTGATGCCTGCCTATCCTTTTTAGTCCAGCTGGGGTAGAATCCTAGAATATCAGGGTTGGAAGGGACCTCAGGAGGTATCTAGTCCAACGCCCTGCTCAAAGCAGGACCAATCCCCAACTAAATCACCCCAGCCAGGGGCTTTGTCAAACGAGGCCTTAAAAACCTCTAAGGAAGGAGATTCCACCACCTCCCTAGGGAACCCATTCCAGTGCTTCACCACCTTTCTAGTGAAAAAGTTTTTCCTAATATCCAACCTAAACCTCCCCCACTGCAACTTGAGACCATTGCTCCTTGTCCTGTCATCTGCTACCACTGAGAACAGTCTAGATCCAGGGTAAAATCAACCTTGCTCTACCGACGCTAGTTTACCCCAGCTGTGAATCGAGCCCTTTGACGTCTGAGCTTTGCACAACCGCAGTGAGAATTGAGGCTGCACCCATGTGGGTCTGAAAAACCAGGCTAGAGATGGCAAGATTTCAAACACGCATCCACCCCCAGCCAAGAATACTGTGAGAACGAGCCTTCTGCCTAGCGTTTCAGCGCTTCTCCTGCTGGCCCCCGGGGAACAGCAGAGGCAGCACTAAATGTCTGGTATTTAATCAAGATCCTTTCTTGCTACTGTGTGGAACAATGGGTGCCCAACACGTCGCATCGGGTAGCAAAATTAAACCCTGCTACTGAAAAATGCAACACAGTTTAATTTCCCCGTTAAGTCCTTGGGAGGCCGTGAGAGCCGCAAACATGCCCAAAGGCAGTGAGTCACTGTGTTTATTCTGCAGGGCTGTAGCAGAGCTGACAAGAGGAGTTTCTTCATAGATCCACAATTCTCAAATCAGACGGGACCCATGGTGATCACCTAATCCCACCTTCTGCACAACACCAGCCAGAGAACCTCTGTGAAATCATTCTTTTTTCAGCTGGAGCATCTCTTTCAGAAGAGATGGCTTGAAGAGGTCTAGGTTGGATATTAGGAAAAATTTTTCATTAGGAGGGCGATGAAGCACTGGAAAGGGTTACCTAGGGAGGTGATGGAATCTCCTTCCTTAGAGGTTTTTAAAGGCTGGCTTGACAAAGCCCTGGCTGGGATGATTTAGTTGGGAATCGGTCCTGCTTTGAGCAGGGAGGTGGACTAGATACTTCCTGAGGTCTCTTCCAACTCTAATCTTCTAGGATTTCAAAATCGCCAGTGACAATGGAGAAACCACCACGACCCTTGGGGAATTGTTCCCACGGTCTAAAGTGTCTCATTCAAACACATACCAAAATTCAATCTTTCATCACATGAGAAACTGCTTAAGAAAAGCAAAGGCCTTACAATTAATCCACCCTAAGGGAGTTTCCCCTGCAAAGGACAGAGGCTGGACAGGTCAGACTCTCCAAGCCACAGGCTAGATTCTGTCCACGGCCTGGTCCACACTACAGCGTTAAATCGATTTAAACAGCGTTAAATCGATTTAAAGCTGTACCCATCCACACTACACGGCACTTAAAATCGATTTTAAGGGGTCTTAACATCGATTTCTGTACTCCTGCTCAACGAGAGGAGTAACCCTAAAATCGATATTACTATATCGATTTAGGGTTAGTGTGGATGGAAATCGAAGTTATTGGTCCCATTCTTTTACTGAGCTACCCAGAGGGCACCGCTCCGGAAATCGATGGTAGCCTGGGACCATGGACGCACACCACCGAAGTAATGTGCCCTAGTGTGGACGCGTAAAATCAATTTTATAAAACAGGTTTTATAAAATTGATTTTATTAATTTCGATTTTACTCTGTAGTGTGGACGTGGCCCTCATTACTAGTGGTGCATCTCCACCAAAGGAGGCCAAAATCTGGCTCAGCGTCTGCTAAGTCAGGGCTGGGGTGATAGGTAGGTTTCCCTCACGGCGGATTTGAGGATGTGCAGACCATGTCAGCAGACCATGCTTTGCTGACAGGGAAAGGCTCTGAGGACCCAAACTTGCATCCACAGACAGCAGGACTGGGTCTGCTTGTTCCTAAGGCCCTTTGGAGGGCAAGGGAACCATCCTGTTCTCAGCTTAGCAGGCCAGACAGCCTCAGCCACACACACACACACACACACACACACACACAAAATGACTTCTCTTGCAGCCCTTGTCTGGCCACTTTGCTGCTGCAGGATTTCTCAACAGCAGGTCACAGGTGTGGGATCCTGCCGGGGCCGGACTGCCCCACTCTCCTGGACTGGGGCTGGGTGGGGGGGGTCTGCGTGAAGCAATTGTGTAGATATAATCAGAGCTCTGACGCTGTCTCAGCGGGTCTCCGGTTTCTTACTCACCACTGAATCAGCAGGGATCGTGGGGGTGGGAAGATTTCCCAGAAGGCTTGTCAGCAGCCTAAACTTTAGGGGGCCAATGCTGTTTTTATTCCTCTGCATTATTTGTTTTGAACTGACCTTTGAAGACCCTTATTGACATTTCGGCCACCACCACAGAGGTCCTGGCCTTGAGCCTGACCTCACGTCAAGGTCACAGCATTGGGGTGGGTCACAGCATTAGGGGGGAGGAACAAACCGCTCCGGCTACACATTCCCATAACAGGGGCAATTGCTGCATAACCAGCAAAGACCCGCACATACATAAAGGAGAGAGGAAACGGTGCAGTCCCCGTCCCCTACCCATTTGGATCGAAGTCACCAGGGCCAGGGGGTGACCCTGCAAACCCCTCGCTCTCTCCAGGACAGCAGGAGAGAAGGCTAGCTCCATGAGAAAGGGTTTCCACTTTCATCAGCAAAGGAGACAGCCCCAGCCCTCTCCCCTGCCAGCCATTCCTTCACAGGTTTGCAAGTTACAGCCTGCAATTCCTTGCTCCTAGTCACCCTGCCCATTAGTCACCGTGAGAGGAGACAGCTATTTGAACTGCCTGCCTCTCCGGCTTAAATTCAAACACATGTCTGAAAAGTGAGGAGACTTCCGGCTCCCCCCCCCCTTTTTCTGTTGGGAGTTTTGAATATTTCAAGCCTGGCAAAGCATTTCACCTACCTGCTTAAAAACAACCCCCCCCCCCAGCTGTTACAGGAAAGGAGGAGGGGGGGAAACTTTCCCACAAGTCCCAGTTCAAATCTGAATCAATGGGACGCATTCAAGCCAGGCTCTGAAATTTTTTAAGAGCTCCTGAAGGTGCAATCGGGTTTCACTTCAGAGAAAGTAACGGGGGGGGGGGTGCATTGCCTGTGAACTGAGCGAAGACTAGCAGAGCCATGTTGCTTTCAAACACACGCTCCTTCCTCACCCATGGGGAGAGCAATCAAGCCAGGCTGTTGCCTTAGCTAAGGCGTAGAAGCCCCTTGTCTGAGCCACTAACCCACGCACCCCATCGCCCCCCTCGTGCCTGGGTGCTCTCCCACGCGCAGAGCGCCAGCTGCCCGGACACAAGGTGAAATTAACCAGGGTGCAAATTAACCAGAGTGAAGATTCTATTTTGTATAAACTCAAATCATCTCCTTACCTTCCCCTTCTCGCAGCCCGATCCCAGCGGGGCTTTCTCCCGGCTCTCTGTGCCCGAAAAGGAGGAGGAAACTTTCCCTGGGAACTTCAACCCCTGCCCGAGGTGTGGTTCTGCAAGAGAGGAGCGAGGAAATGGTCGGGTTTCAACACCCTGTTTATTATTAAAATCGACGCTCTCTGGAGGCACAGCACCGACCCTGGCCACCGGCAGGCATTGCACAAGCCAGGAAAGGATGTCAGAGCAGCCCCAGCGCTTTCCCCTAAGTGCTGGCCACATTAACTCTCAGCTGTCCTGGCCAGATGAGCGGACACACTTGCTCTAGCCAGTTTATTAGGGCCAGAGAATTGTTGACTTAAGGGTTTTTTTTGGTAAGGCTGATTTTAGGCCTGGCTCAACATAAAAGACTTTCCCCCACACCTCAGTTAGCCTCATTTCCTTGAGGTGAACTTGGCTAATTAACACCAGCTGAGTAGTGTAGATTGCCCTGAATAAAAGGCCATGATTTGAAAATGACACTGAGATGTATTTCCCAGAAGTGGTTTGGAAGCAGCTGCAGGGGTGTCATGGGAACATTCCCAGGCAGATGTGGGGAAAGGGGACTTGGGTTTAGGGTACAGGGTTCTATCCCGCTATCAGGAGGTAGCCATGTTAGTCTGTATCCACAAAAACAATGAGGGGTCGGGTGGCACCTTAAAGGCTAACAGATTTATTTGGGCATAAGTTTTTGTGAGTAAAACACCCACTTCTTCAGATCTCTAAGGTACCACCAGACTCCTCCTCGTTGGTGTGGTTCTATCCCTGGTTTCTTGAGTGTTCTAAGACAAGTCACTGCCTCAGTTTCCCCCAGTGGGATAGTGAGACAAACTCTGTGAATGCTCACGCAGGTGCTTAATTAATGGTCTACTCGCTTGAGGGAAGTTAAGTATGCATGTCTTTGTGGGTAAGAGCAGGCCTAAATTTGTTACACAGTTCGGTTCTGAGGATAAATTCTTTAAAGATCCTACAGTGCCTGGCGATCGTCAGTGATGCCTGGCCTGGAGGATTCAAGAGGGAACAGCTGGGACATGGGTCAATAGACACACGCTCACTCTGCTCACGTTAGCATGCTATAAATCGCGGTGTAGGTGTGGTGGCACAGGTTAGCCACCTGGGCATGGACACAGAGCCAGTCGGGCATGTGCTCTGGTGGTGAGCTGTGCTCAATGGCCAGTTGGCCGTTTTTAGCACACTAGCTTGAGCAGAACCAGCATGTCCATCTACTCAGCCTGGGAGGCATGCTTCCCCGCTGCAGTGTAGACATACCCCATGTCATGCCACTTGCATTCGGCATGTGGCTGAACCATTCTGGGCCTCAGTTTCCCCATCTGAAAAATGGGTGTAAAAACAAATATGGTTTAATATGGACAGAAGTATTGTGATTTTTCTGGGCCTGATTTTGTCTTGCACCTTGTAGAGTCATTTGTACCAGTGCAAAATGGGCATAAAGCACTATTCTTTTTATTGCACTGGAGTAAATCAGCATCAGCATCATCCCTAGCAGATCTCAAAGCACTTTGTACAGGTCATCAGTATCATTATCCTCATTTTACAGATGGGGAAACTGAGGCACTGAGAGGGGCTGTAGTTAAGAGACAGGATAGCGCCTCTGGAGATCTGAGTTCAGTTCCTGGCTGAGATTAAACTCGTCTCTGATTGGGCGGTCACTGTCCATCCTGTACCTGTGCTGTTGTGATCTCTGGGGCTGTCTATAGGTGCTTGAAGTGATTTTCAGCCTATCCAGGGTTTACTGTTCAACGGCTCTTGGCACCCCCACAATACAAATTGTTCCAGCACCCTGGGCTGTCAGTCCCATCCTTTTCCTTCCTGAAATGGTGCTAGATTGCCCACAAGAGATGAATCGGGATGGCGGGAGAGGAAACACGGGAATTGCAGAGTTTGACCCCCAGCATTCCAGACCTTTTTGCTTTGTGTCCCACAATGCACAGCACGAGATGTCCCTGAATGCACAGAGTCCAGTGATGAAGCGAAGCACCGTGAATGTTGCATGCTTACCCTACACGAAGTCTCTGCTGTGTAGGTGCACCGGCCTGCTCGATCCTCAGTGATATTGAGATGCCTCCCTTTGAGGATCTGGGCCACTGATCTGTAATGAATCAGGAAAGACTTGGCTGTGTGTACGCAATTATCGCAGAGTGTCTCTCTAATGCACATCACTTAGCACTGTTATTATCCAGCCAGGTCTCCTAAGAACTAGCTAGGGATCGAGGCAGATGGCACTTGATTTACAAGGAGGCTAGAACAGTTTGGGATTTTCCATGATGATGCCAGTGCTCCAAAACTCAGTGTGAATTAATGACACCCCCTCGCTCCCCCAGGTAGACAAGGCTGCACAAACCAACCAACCCGCTGCCCATCCTTGCTCATTGAATGGGCAAAGGTGTTTTGCAAAAGGAGACAAAGGAAAACTATGCACGAGCACCACAAGATTGGAGAGTCAGAGTGACAGAGGCAGACCCATGTGACAAGCCAGCATAAGGCATCAAACAGCCCAGACTGGACATGAAAGTGGGGATGTGATGTGAGTGTCAGTCTTCTGGGGAGGACACAGCCGATGTCTTGTAGGACAAGAACGCCCGTAAGGGGGTGTCGAGGGAGAACAGACCCACTTGTTTCAAAGGGACCCTGTCCAAGCACTCTGTGGAATTTAAAAAAATACTGGGCCAGATCCTCAGCTGATGTTAAAGCAGCATCGCTCCATTGGAGTCAATGAGCCATATCCCCACCTGGTGTAACGTAACATCTCTCCACTCCATTGCAAAGGAACTACAATGATTTTCCCCAGCTGAAGATCTGGCCCATTGTTTTTCATTCACTGTGGTTTTAACAACAACCCAGTTGGGTATCAGAAGGGTAGCCGTGTTAGTCTGGATTCTTTGCTGCTGCAACCCAGTTGAGGTTTCCTCCGGGTGCATGCACCGAGATTTATTATTGTAGGGTTGCATCTGATACATTGTTAAAATCAAAAATAAACTCCTGGACACAGCAGGTCTGAATTCCTTTTGCTGCTGCCAGCCGCCACAATCCGCAGCTCATTAGCTTTGCCCGGCAGAGAGAAGGGGGCGTCTGGACCAGACTGTGAGACGCTGAGGCCAGAATTTTCAGACGTTACCACCGCTTTCTGCAATGCAATTCGTGGTGCTCCTAATTCCTGCTGGTCAGGCTCAACTCGCGCAGCAGCAAGGAATTGTTTTGCGTCGCGTGAGTAAAACATCATTTGTTTCATCACTATCCCTGTGGCAATGATGGGGCAGGGGAATCTGAGTCTGGCTTTTTGCAAGGCACAGCAGGTCTCACACATCCCTCATGTCGAGAGATGGCTCTCGGGTTAGCTCCAAACCCAGATCAGCAAGTCAACGGGATTGAGGTGCCTAAACACCTTTGAGGATGTGGGCCAAAGTCCCCTATGGGCCCCCGCAAACAACCTCACTTTTGCAGCTGAAAATGATTCGCGCACCATGCCTGGTCCTGAAGCTGCTGTTAAAGAGACTGATGGGCCCAGCTCTGCAAAGCTACCTCGTTTCCTACCTGCCATTGATTTCAGTTGACGTTCGGAGCTGTAAGTCTGAGGATCAGGGCAGAGGGCTTGTGCCACAGGGTCGCTGGCCTTTTCAGGCGAGTTGGCCCAGCCTCATCTGTGATTGACCAGGCAGCTGGGATGGATGGAGTGAGTACACAAGCCAGCAAGCGGCTCTGTTGAGGAGGAGAGCGACAGGAAGCAAGGTGGGTGAGGGGAGGGGAAAGGTCTGTGGGCGTCCTCAGCCTGCTTTGTGTTACTTTGTGAGTTTCACGTTTGAAGATGCCAGAGAGGCCCTGATGGAAGGTGACAGTTCTTGTGCTGGGAGAACAGGCTGGCAGCTCTGCCGCGTTGTGATTCTATAATTATCCTGCTCTAGTTCAGTTCCCCCTGGAGACGAGCCCGGCTTTACCCCAGGGGAAGGAATGCCAGGGCATTTCAGGTTTCCTGCATGGATAATCTCGAGGCTCTGTCTCCCACACGGCATCCCCCCCGTTGGGCCTTGGCAGCTTGGTCGGTATGTTGCCAAGCAGAATGTATCATCGCCTCTTTGGACAGCTGCAGACCTTGGGCACCCGCTGTCCCTGGGCATGAGAAACCCAGCGAAGGGAACTTTGTGGCAATGCAACCGTTACACCAGGAACTGTCCTGAGCCTTTCAGAGCCGCGCTCACCGCCCGCCCCCCGGGTTGTGCTCAGAGGGTGTTAACAACCCGGGGCCTGGCACGACCCCTCTGGCTGCATGGGAACTGTGGGCTGTCGCTCTGCACTTGTGTAAGGATGGTGGTAAGTGAGCCTATAGGACATAGCTGGTTAGGCCTCAGAGCAATCTCCCTTGCTGATTTTTTTTTCCATGCCGGAAGCTCAGCTTCCACTCCTTAATTTCATTAATTTTTCAATGGCAAAATGCTTTTTGGGAATGAATTATAGAGCAGTCCTGGGCTCAGCTTACGTAATGCGCTGCAAACTTTCTTTCTTGGCCTCTTCCCACTCTCCTGCCCACCTGCCTCCGCTGGATTTATTTTCTCGAGGTGCGTTAAAGGCACAGTATCGACAGGCTGCAGTCTTCCTATGGGAGCAGCAGTTTGGGAGATTCAGGAGGGGTGTGGGAGTGGTGGGTGTGTGGAGAGGACTGCGCGGTAGCGCCCCATATATCTGTGGGGGCCGCATCCCTTTGCTGTGCCAGGCTGTCGCTCCAGAGAGAATGAACTGTGGAGTCGCCCTCATCTTCATCCTCTGCAGTGACACCACCCCCTGCACAGAAATCAGAGCTGGGATAGCCTAGAATGGGTATTGTCTCGCCCACCCTCCTGGGCAGTGCAGGATCGCTCCCTACGGCTGCCCAGCCTCATTGTCAGTGTCTCCAGGGGTGACTCTTCAAAGGATCATAGAAGCTCAGGGTTGGAAGAGGCCTCAGGAGGTATCTAGTCCAATCCCCTGCTCAAAGCAGGACCAATCCCCAACTAAATCGTCCCAGCCAGGGCTTTGTCAAGCTGGGCCTTAAAAACCTGTAAGGAAGGAGATTCCACCCCCCCCCCCAGGTAACCCATTCCAGTGCTTCACCGCCCTCCTAGTGAAACAGTGTTTCCAGGGCCGGTGCAAGGATGTTTGGCGCCCTAGGCGAAACTTCCAGCTTGTGCGCCCCCCCTGCATCCCCGCCCTGAGGGCACCCCCTACAGCAGCTACCCCCCTCCACCCTGAGGGTCCCCCCCACGGCAGCTACCCCTCTCCACCCTGAGGTGCCCCCCTTGCGGCAGCTCCCCACCCTCCGCCCTGAGACACTGCCCCCACCCCAGCTCACCCCTGCTCCGCACACTAGCACCCCATCGCTGCTTCACTTCTCCCACCTCTCAGGCTGGCGGCACCTAAGCTGACTGGCGCTGCCAGCCTGGGAGGCAGGAGAAGTGAAGCAGCGATGGCGTGTGCGGGGAGGAGGTGGGGCAAGGATGAGCTGGGGTGGGGAGTTCCCCTGCATGCCACCCCCCCCTTACCTGCTGCAGGCGGCGCTCCCCACGCTCCCCTGCCCCAGCTCCCTCTGCCTAAATGCCAGCGGCGACCGGGGCGGCCGAAGATCCAGCTGCTGCGGTTGCTGCTGAAGAAAATGGTGCCCCCCAAATCCCAGCGCCCTAGGCGACCACCTAGGTCGCCTAAATGGTTGCACCGGCCCTGAGTGTTTCCTAATATCCAACCTAGACCTCTCCCACTACAACTTGAGACCATTGCTCCTTATTCTGTCATCTGCCACCACTGAGAACAGCTGAGCTCCGTCCTCTCTGGAACCCCCTTTCAGGTAGTTGAAAGCAGCTATCAAATCCCCCCCCCCTTCTCTTCTGCAGACTAAACAAGCTCAGTTCCCTCAGCCTCTCCTCATAAGTCATGTGCCCCAGACTCCTAATCATTTTCATTGCCCTCCGCTGGACGCTCTCCAATTTGTCCACATCCCTTCTGCAGTGGGGGGCCCAAAACTGGACACAATACTCCAGGTGTGGTCTCACCAGTGCCGAATAGAGGGGAATAATCACTTCCCTCGATCTGCTGGCAATGTGCTTACTAATGCAGCCCAATATACCTTGAGAAACTCTTCCACAGTCCAATGGGCGGGGGGCCAAACAGAGGGAAGTGCCCCTAGCAGCACTGGATCCAACTATCCAGCTCTCTGCTCACCACGCCCTCCATCAGGGCTGGCTGCAAAACAGCTTTAGGGTTTGTTCCTGGGGAAAAAGAAATTCAACAGAAAAGTTTTCATTTTTTGCGGGGGGGGGGGGAAATCGAAAGATTTTGGGAGTTTGTTGAAAAACTGAAACCCCCCAAACTCAAAAACTGTCAGACAAAAGGAGGTGGGTTTTTATTGAGAACCTGAAACATTTTATCCAAAACAGACATGTCCGGTGGAAATTTCTCTTTCGACGGGAAAGTGATTTTTCGTCAGAAAAAAAAACTTTTCAACTGATAAATTTCTATCAATTTTCCCTCCCCCACTCTCCTTCTCTCTCCGCCGCCCTGCCCAGGAGCGTTTGTGCTGTAACTAGTAACAAATTATCCCCCGACCACACCTTGGCCTTTTAAAATATACATTTCCATCTATTCACTACTGGCCTTAGGAAAATGAAAATCTTTCAAGTGTCTCAGGTTTCCCGCAGTGCTCAGGAGAATAGAAAGTTCTCACTGTCCCCAGAAGAAAGTCCAACTCCAAAGATCTGTATGGAAAAGAGCATCCTGATTTCCGCACTAGGTAATTCTGGTTTTACACTGATGTAATTCCACACATTTCAATTAGGGCGGCCAATTTTCTAATTGCTGAAAGCCGCCCCCTGCCCTGCCTCTTCCCCCGAGGCCCCACACCCTGCTTGCTCTCCACCTTCTGCAGCTCACTCCACCCTCTCCCAGGACTCCCCTCCTGCCTGGAGAACAGGGTGGGAGGAGCTGACACAGAGCCTGCCCAACTGAGGCACAACAGGGTGGAGGAGGGCCAGGGCATAGCAGTAAATGGCGGGGATCGGTCCCTGGAGCAAGGGGGCACGGAGGGGTCAGTCCTCGGAGCAAGGGGCCAGGGCCAGGGCAATCAGAGCACAGTGGGGCAGAAGCAGGGGGGTTGGAGAGGATTCCCTCCCCCTGGGTGGCAGCATCTACCTCTTGCAAGCCAGCCAATGCTCTGTCAAGCTTCAGCCGCTGAGCAGACAGCAGCTCCGCCATATGGCTCCAGAAGCAACTGCTGCTTTTCCCGCCCTCCAGTGGCAAAGGCCGGCTACTGTGGCCAACTGGACTTTCAGCATCCGGTCAGCTGTGCTGACCGGACACCGCCAGGTTCCCTTTTTGACCGAACGTTCTGATCGAAAACTGGACACCTGGCAACCCTAATTTCAATGGAGTCCTGCTGGGGTCAAAATGGAGAAACTGTGGCTATGATTCTGCAATCGAAGCTGCGACTGCTGCTCAGGCAGGCATCCTACAGCTAGCTTCACCCGCACTGGCATGGCTAAATATAGCCGTGTAGACGCAGTGCTGGTGAGATGGTGCGTAGCATTCCTGGCCCGCTTGCATTGACCATGCTGAGACCCACCCCGCCACATTTGCTCTGCCATTTTTAGCCAGGCTAGTGTGGATACGTGTACCCGAGCTGCTATCACCCCTCAGGCTGCGGCGTAGACACACCTGGAATGGGGAATCACCTTGGGCACTCCCCATCCCAATCCACGCCGCTGCCAGGTCAGCTGGAACTGGAACAAAAATAACAGCCCAGGAATAGAAAAGTTATGATGGGAGCACTGAGCAGTTCCACTCAAGACTGACTGAGAGACAGTCCCTGCCCCAAAGAGCTTCCAGTCTAAATAGTGAAAGAGTGGGGAAGGGAAACTGAGGCACAGAGCAGGGAAATGACTGACTCAGGGTCACCCAGCAGGTCTATGGTAGAGTTGGGAAGAGACCCAAGGTCTCCTGAGTCTATGTTCAGTGTCCTAGCTACCACACCATGTTGCCTCTCTCTAAGTTGAATTCAGATTCCTCATCGGGGAGTCCACGTGGCCCAGGAAGGAGGGGAAGGGTTACAGCTCCCTGACGGAGCTCCTGGAGTCTATCACTGTAAGGCAGGTTTTCTAATGAATCATTCCCGTGGCTCTTCTCTGACCCCTCTCCACTTTATCAACATCCTCCTTGACCTGTTGGCACCAGAACTGGATGCAGGATCCCAGCAGCAGTGGCACCAGTAACAGGGAAGACTTACCAGTATTGGAGCCGGCCACAGCTCCCGGAAGAGGCAGGGCCCTAGGCGGAAGGGATCAGCATCCCCCAGCCAGCCCATCCAGGGGCTGCCTGGCTCCCGTGGCCATTTAAAGGGCCTGTTGGTGGCGGGGGGCTAGGGGGAGGAGAGGGGAAAAAGGCGCAGCTGGGTATGGGCCGGTACCAGTGGTCAATTTTTACCGATATGCCATACCGCTTTACTTTCACCACTGCCAGTGCCAGATACGGAGGTAAAATAACGTCTCTGCTCCTACGTGAGATCCCCCTGGTTATGCCTCCCATCGCATTAACCCTTTTGGCCATAGTGTCACACTGGACGCTCATGGTCAGCTGATCACGCCCCCCCATGATCCCCAAATCTTTTTCCATCACTGCTTCCCAGGGAAAGAGTCCCCCGTCCTGTAAGTACGGCTGGCATCCTTTGTTCATAGATGTATACACGTAGCCCTATTAAAGCAGATATCATCTGCTTGCGCCCAGCTTACTGAGTGATCCAGATTGCTTTGTATCAAGGAACGCCTGTTCGGTTTCACCAAAGAGCCTCCGGATCCTACCTTTTTAAAAGGAACGTTGCTTGCAGTTGTGAGCAGGTAGAAAGGAAAAGTATCAAGCTGCTCAGCCCACATCTATTAGCATGCAGCAGATGAGATGGGAGGGACCACGCCCATGTATCACAAGATTGTTCTATTTTAAAATCCTGGTTTTCCCGAACATTATAGAACCTGCAACTAAGATCAAGTGTGTGGATGAAGTCAGATCGCTTCTGCTTTCAAGACCGCCCCCGACCCCAACTATAATAAAGCCTGGGTGAGCCACTTAAATAGCAGAGCGTTCATACAGCTGAATCATCGGCCCACCAGCCCTGGGAGGAGGGGTAATTAATCTGCCTATTTAGGAGGGGCTGCATTGCGGAGACAGACAGACACAGGCGCACACTCACACCCAGACAAAAGCAAAGCAGAAAATTCTGCAAGCCTGCCTGACGCCCAGCTGCAGCAGAAGACGCTTTCGGCACAAAGAAGACCCTGTCAGCTGGGTTAGCAGCCACTAGATCCAACCCTTCCTTAAAACAGGTAAGAAAGCATCACTCTTCTTTAAAAAGAAAGCTGAGTCGCTTCAGGGGGGAAGGTGGGGGGTTCTGAGGCTTGGATTGCTGGTGTGTCAGCCCTCAGAGGCTTTCCATGCATCTGAAGAAGTGGGGGGTTTTACCCACGAAAGCTCATGCCCAAATAAATCTGTTAGACTTTAAGGTGCCACCAGACTCCTCGTTGTTTTTGTGGATACAGACTAACACGGCTACCCCCTGATATAGGGAAGGAGAAGAAATGGAACATATATGAGCAGTTTAGCACTAGGCTTTCACTGCAGTTGCATAAGGCTCCATTCCCCCATCTAACCTGGCTGGCAGCATGTTAACATGATTCCATTCTCTTTAGACCAGAGGATGACAGGCAACGCAGAGGAGTCTCTGAAGTGTAAATTGCCCCTTTTAATAGCTGCCTCTTTTTTAATATACATAATTACCTTCCTCATCACAGCTTAGAGGCTGGCGTTGTTGAGTGTGTTTCTAAATCAAGCAGATTGCCCGGTGCTAAACGCATCATGGATCTAATTTTAATAATCTGCTGTCCTCTTGCAAAAAGAAAGGCGGAAATATACCCGTGAGCAGAATGCTATTTTAAAAAAAACAACAGTTGTTCGTTTTATAGAAGGGGATGACACACAGCCTTCCTGGTACATTTTCATTTTTTTAAATTTAGAAGCAAACTGGTCCCTGTGTAATTTGATGGGAATGTGAGCGCCCAGCTGCAGGGGATGTCGAAAACCCATTGGAATCAAGCCTCGTAAGAAACAAACCATCAGTGGAAAGCAAGGGAGATCTAGATCTATAGACTGATTGAGTGTAAAATCAAAGACAGCGAGGACCAAAGGACAGAATTCTGCCAGGGAAATGCATATTAAGGGTTGGATTCACTTGGACTAGGGTAGGCCAGGTCTTTGGGGAGTGGGGAGAATTGTGAAGAAAAAGAGCGGGGGAGGGGCTCTGCAGCAAATCCGTCTGGGTGGGGCCCTTGCAGGAACTGTCTGGCTCGGCACACAATGGATGTCGCGGTTTGGGATGTACCGCACAGCTGGAGGTAGGAGCGGCGTCTCAGGTGTGTGACAGGGGGCCTAGAAACCCCAAAGCAGAGCTTTGTGACAGCCGATTGGACATGACTAGGTCCTGGTTCTGCTCTCATATCAGGCGGGGAGGGGGCTGGACTGATGTCAGTGGAGTGACTCCTGATATGAGCAGAGCCGTGGTGGAAAGAGGATGAAGTCCTTTGTCTTTGTGGGCGGGTGTGGGATTTGGGTGTGCACACAACCCCCCTCCCCAGAGATACACACGCATGCTCACACAGATGTACACACACCTACCACCATAATGCTTCTTAGGGCTTGTCTACATCACAAAGTTGCAGCGCTGGTGAGGGCGTTACACGCTGCAACTTAGGAGGTGTACACATCTGCAGGGCATCACCAGCGCTGCAACTCCCTGTTTGCAGCGCTGGCCGTACTCCCGTTTTGTCTCGGGTGTAGAGGATCCAGCGCTGGTGATCCAGCGCTGGTAATCAAGTGTAGACACTTACCAGCGCTTTTCTTGACCTCCGTGGAATAAGCAGGTATCGCAGCATACCTGAGGAAGCCTCTCCTTCAAGCAGGTCTCTTTCCCTGCGGTTTGCAGGGGGGTCCGGGGAACGCGAGAGCAAACCGCGGGGAAGCTGGTCTCCTTCCCCGGTTTGCTCTCGCGTTCCCCGAACCCCCGTGCAAGCAGGTCTCCTTCCCTGCGGTTTGCAGGGGGGTTCGGGGAACGCGAGAGCAAACCGCGGCGAAGCTGGTCTCCTTCCCCGGTTTGCTCTCGCGTTCCCCGAACCCCCCTTGAAGCCGCCCAACAGCGCTGCAGTGTGGCCACATCTAACACCACTTGCAGCGCTGGTTGCTGTAAGTGTGGCCACTCTGCAGCGCTGGCCCTATACAGCTGTACTAATACAGCTGTAACAACCAGCGCTGCAAAATTGTAGATATAGACATACCCTTAGACTCTTCTCATCAGATGAGCTCAATGTGCTTTACAAGGGAGGTCAACATACCTTTGAGGAAATGGGTCATTATCCCATTGTATAGATGGGGAATCTGAGGCACAGAGCTGTGATGTGAGCTACTCAGCAGGCCAGTGGACAAGAAAGGAACAGAGCCCAGATCTTCTGAGTCCCAGGTCAGCGTGCTACCCACTAGGCAACACTGTCTCCCCCACAGGCATAGATTTGCACACATACATTCTCTCTATGTATATTCTATCGAGTTATAGTCAAAGGCTAGCAAGACTTCGTTGTGCATCCTTATCATGAACTCTGCGAACCCTAATTCTATTCCTATTCCTGTTTTATTCCCATTGTCCACACACAGTTCCATTCGCGTTCCCGGTCACCCGCAAATTCTCAACACTAGAAACAAGCCACAGGGAATATTACTTCCGCGCCCCTCATGATTAGTTTCCTACCATGCAAACATTAGGGTGGGTTCTTCCGAGAATGTCTGTATCTACATATCCAAGGGAAATGCTATAGAGAAGCCAATCAGAAGCCCAGATCCTGAAAGGGAGTAGCTGGCACTTATCAGCAGCTCTTAGGGCACTTTACAAAGGAGGTCAGTCGTGTCCCCTCCATTTTATAGATGGGGAAACCGAGGCTTGGAGTGGTTAGGTGACATGCCTGAGGTTGCCAGGAGGCCTGTGGCAGAGCTAAAACTAGACTCCACTGCTGCCTAGTCCCAAGACAGTGCACTGGGCAGCACTGTTTCAACAAGCTGCTTTTGATCCTTTATCAAGACAGGACAAAACGGCTGCTGGAATAGAAGGCGGCTGTAAAACCAGCCCTTTGCAGCCTGGGGAGGGGAAGATCGGGGAGGGCTCGGGGGCTGGGATCTGTCCCAAGATTTGTGGAATATTCCCATCTCATAATGTTCTCCTTAGGAGGTGTAGACATAGGACTCACCCCTGCGGCACCTCCTGCTGGTCTGTTCCAGGAATTAGCTCTCCAGCCTTGGGAGTGACCCCTGCAGGCCAGTGATCCACCTGTCTCTTGGCCCCTGCATCCCTTCCAGGACCCGGTACCCCTTTATCTGGGGTGCTGCCCCCTGGCAGTAACCCCTTTCTCTTAGGGTCTCCCCTCCCTGGGAAACCCCCACCCACTATTCCCACCTCACCTCAGTATCAGGCTACTGCCAGTTATCATCTAGCCCCACGCCCTGGGGCAGGCTGCAGTATCAGCCCACTCATCACTGGCAAGGAGGGTTTGGACCTGCTGCCTTGGCCTACCCCTGGGCTGCCCTCTGCAACCCCCAGTACCTGTTGCCTTATACTAGGCCATAGCCTGGGGCTTTCCAGGCTGGAGCTCCCCAGCTCCTCTACCTTTCCCCAGCCCTGCTCCACTCAGGTACCCTGCCTCTCGCTCCCTGCAGCCAGGCCCTTCTTCCTCTACAGGCAGAAGGAGACTCTTCTCTGCCTCTGCTTCTCTGCCTTTATAGGGCCAGCTGAGTCTGTTTGGGGCATGGCCCCAGCTGCAGCCACTTCCCCCAATCAGCCCAGCCTAAAAGCTGCTTTCCCCAGCCACAGCCCCCTCCCAGGGCTGTTTTTAACCCATCTGGACCTGAGCGGGGTAACCACCAGGGGCCACCATGATGCGACACAGACACAAAGTAAGAGACAATCCCTGCCCCAGAGACCTT
Source organism: Gopherus flavomarginatus (assembly GCF_025201925.1). Classification (NCBI taxonomy): domain Eukaryota; kingdom Metazoa; phylum Chordata; order Testudines; family Testudinidae; genus Gopherus; species Gopherus flavomarginatus. Next base: position 18,476,138 of record NC_066636.1, on the reverse strand, counting down.
ACAATCTCCCTAGACCAGACAGAGGAAGGCGCCTTGGTACTAATTTACAGATGGGGAGCTGAGGCCCGGATCTTCAAAGGTGCCCGACAGCCTGGGCCGAAGTGACCTGCCCTAGAGTGCAGGGAAGGATGCTGGGACAGAGCCAGGACTAGAACCCAGCTCTCCTGGATAAGCCCTCCTGCCTTCTCCACCTGCCCACACAGCACTATTCTTTGCCGGCAGCACTGCTGGGGGAAGGGACCGTTGTACCCCAAAACGTCTGTAACAGTGGTGAAATGGGCTGAGGGGAGGCCCCAGCGGATGATGTATTGGGGCCCCAAATTTCTCTCCACGGGCCTGTTCACAGGTTCGGGCCCTGGGTAATCATCAGGCGGTGACGTTTTAGATCATTCCTTAGCTCGAGCGGCTAGGACTGCGCGGTAACCTGCGACTTCAAAAGACTTCTCTGTCCTCTTCTTTGTAGGCGGAGATGCTGGACACGGCGAACAGCCAGTATAACTCCTTCCTCTACTGGAGGATGCCCATCCCGGAGCTCGACCTGGCGGAGCTGGAGGGGCTGGGGTTGACCGACGCGGCGCTCTACAAAGCCAAGGGAAGTGTGGGCAAGCGGTCCGGGCACTGGAAGCAGCTGAGGCAGGACATCTCCGAGGAAGATGACACTCTCCTGCAGTTCAACAGCTTCAATTTCTGGCGCGCGCCGATAGCCAGCGTTAGCGCATTAGATTTTGATCTGGTCTGATGCCAGTGGCCCAGGCACACAACCCGGGTCTTTTTGGTTAGGTCTCTGTGTTGTCCTTTACTTTTAAAGTGGTTGTTGACGATGCTGATTAACGAGTCGCCCAGCGATGACACCTCCAAGGCTCATAGTCCGTGTTTCCCCATCCATCCACCTTCTCTCTTCTCAAGGGTATGTCTACACAGTCAGAGCAGGTGTTGGCACACCTGAGCTAGCGTGGGTAACCATTGCAGGGTAGATGTGGCAGGTGGGCCATTTGTCTGATTTTAAGCTGTGCTGTGCTGTTTTTCTGTGGTTGGGCTTCTGTCCAGCACTGGGATAAAGTCAGACATGGGTTTGTCTGGAATCAGGAGCAGAGGACATCCTGTTGAAGAGTGCGCCTCTCTGCCCCTGCCCGTGTGACTGGGGTCAAGGGCAGTGAAGCGTCCCCCAAAGTAGGGGGGTAGGGACGCGAACCCCCTCCGTGGCAGCACCCCTGCTCCTCCTCTTATCACCAAGACCCCACCCCTGGCCAAGCCAGAAGTGGGGCTGGGGAGCCTGGGCCCCTCCACTTGCTCAGGGTACAGGGGGCTTGAGAGTAGCCCCTGACCCTTGTTCCCCACCCCAAGCCCTGCACCCAGGGCAGGTGGAGGATCGGTGGCTCCCCAAAGCTGCTCAGGCTCCCCTGGCTTTTGTTTCTGGTCTGGCCAGGGAGCGGGGCCTCAGGGGAAGAGGTGCAGGGACAGGGCTTGTGGCAAAACGTGGCCCCTGACCCGCCCTGTTCTAGCTCCCCTGACTGAGGTGCTCTTCAACATGGCATCCGTAGGGTCACGCCAAAGGGGCAGTGTCACACCGCTGGTGTCGGCCCCATGCCATTCCCAGAAGTACTGGAACGTCTGGTATTTCTGGGGATGCATCAGTGGCGCCCTTAACATCTGGTGGCCCAGGCTAGCCACCCCAGTACTAGCCTGCCAGAGTCCCAGGGTGCCTATTTGGGTTGCCAGGCCATGAAGAAGTCCATCTCACCCTTTTCTGCACTGCTATGGTTACTCACACTGGCTAGACCAAAACGACTCGGGGCATGCCGAGCCATACTGCAGTCACACCTTCACGTGCCCGTGCTGAGCTCAGAAGTGTTGGAAGCCACAGTCAGTTTGTCTTGGTGTGAGCAGGCATTGTGCCATAGCTCTCACCATACCTGTGGGAGACCGTGCTAGAGAACCACCAAGCAGCGGTCGGATTTGAGCTCACTCCTGTTGTGTTTGATTAAGAAACATGCGTGCGAACAGAAGACCAGCTCACCTGTCCAAATTCCCCTCTTAGCTGAAGGCCGATCGCATTGCCCTGGGGCGGTGGACACCCCTGCTTTTCTAAACCCATCCCCCATTTTTCCAACCTGCGCTCAGTTCCCCCACCCTTTCCGTTTAGATACTCAAGGTTTCTCTGCTGGACATCGCCAGCGGGCCCTTTGTTCTTCTCAATTGTGATCAGGCATAAGGCTCATTCCTGAAAAGAGTCCCAGCTTCGCCGCCTCGTGGGTCCAAAACTGCAGAGCAAAGAGAAAACCATCAGTGTGAGAATTTTGCTAGGAACGTAAATACATTTTCATTAGGATGCCGAGAAATTTCTGGGCTGGAGCCTCAGGAGGTGTTGATGGAGCCGGTTTCCACCAGCCGTAGATCTGGCCCATGCTGCCTGACGCACTAAAACCAAATATAGCCACCACATCAGTTTTGCCTTAAAGACTTGGGGTTAACTATTGCTCGGGCTTCCATCCCCCGAGATTCCTGCCACATTGAACATGGGTTGCATGTGGGCTGTGAGGACCCAATTCTGATGGCCTCGCAGTGCCTCACGCCATGAGCCAGGCTTGCATTGGCTTTCAAAATCCAGAGAGCTAAGTGTTAGCGTGAGGACGGCTGTCAGAACCGGACCCTTACGGCAGGCTCTTGCTGCCCGTATCACAGGAGAGCCACAGGGTGAATCCTCTCGCTGGTGATCATCCCATTCCCCCCCACTGAAATATTTTGGGGCTGTGTCTGAGTAGCCACTCACCAGTGGGACGAAGGCCTCGGCAGCCTGCTTACTGAGTAGTAGCTGGCACTGCATGTTACCCTGGTTGGGGTGGCTTTGAGCAGTAAGGCCCAGAGCCACAAGAATCATAGGACTGGAAGGGACCTTGAGAGGTCATCTAGTCCAGTCCCCTGCTCTCATGGAGTATTCGGATACTCACGGAGCAGCAAGAGGATTAGGCATTGCGCTTTACCCACCCTGGCTTCACAGGCAGCTGTGGGGTCCGTCGGTCCCACCCTGCTACTCCTGCCTGGCATCAGGCTTGGAGCGAGGGGAGAGCCCGGCTCAGATGAAGGCCGATTGGGGAGGAGAGCAGATTTCCAGCTGTGAGAGGGCGGCTGAGCCTTCCAGAGCTCAGCCTAGGGAAAGGCAGGAGAGTTGTGGGACCATGTCGGGGGTCTGTGTCAGCCGTGAATGACCTGACCCTGCTGCTGAGTTAGCCTGCTGCAAGTGGTGCCCTTCCTGAAGAGGGCGACTGCTTGGGAATTGACCTTTTGTTTCCTTACACCTGACTGCGGACCTAGCGCTGACTTGTCCGGAGCCTAGAAGCAACCTGACCGAAGCTGCCTAGCTCCTATTGATTTCAATGGGGGTTAGGCACCTAAATACCTATGAGGATCTGGGCCTTAGAGGCTACTTGGAGATAGTAGCCCTCAGGTGAAGGGGTTAAAAAAAACCCCCCAAAACAACAACCGCAAACTGTTTTTCTTCCCCCAAGTGCAAAAGAAGTGTCTGCAAACAAGTGGTGGAAAATCTGGGAGTTTTTTTTTTATGTCTACGTAAATAAAGAAAGGCCCATTGGCTGGATTGTTCACACCTGTGCTGGTGCCAGGTATGAGAAATATTAGCCCGAAAGGCAACAGGATAAGAGAGATGGAAAAGACTGAAGAGAAGGGTTTGTGCTGTAGGGTAGCATTGCTCCAATGTACCTGCTGTTTATGGTACACAGTGTTGCAAGGGAGGCTAGGAACATCTATTCTATATGGAGATTAATTGTAACAAATCTATGGCAACGTAGGACTTCATCCAGGTCACCATGCTGCATCAGGTGGTTGTTTGGAATTTCAGGGTGATAGAGCCACTGCTCCAGGCTTCTACAGCGTGAGCTCAGAGTGAATTTCCTTTAGCAGCTACCAGTACAGGGTCTATGACCCACAGTGGAGCAGTTCTGATTTCACCCACCAGAGGGCAGGGGTGCAGATGCATGCTGGCTGGTTCTTGATGTTATGATGCTAGTCAGGAAAGTCTCAGTGTGCAGCAACTCAAAGCTTTCCCGGGAGCTTGCAGAGTTTGTGACACGTAGAAGAGAACGAGGCAGCCCAAACTAATAAACGGCTGTGAAAAATTCCACATACAGAGCATGGCTATTTCACCTTCCAAAAATAGCGAGGCTGCTGACTTTAAGATGCCAATTTTAAACTGGAGGTAAAGAATGTAAACTTTCCTTCACAGGCCTGTATGGTTTTGTGTCCCAAGCCAAGAACCCATGGAAACCAGGGGCGAGGTACTTATAATGAAACTTTAAATAAAATTAGTTTTAAAAAAGTACACATTCCTGTGGACACTTAAAATCCATACAGACTGGAACAAAACGCTCTTCATAGCTGCTATTCCTCAGCTGCCTTTAAACTGTTTAAAGTTCTTTTAACTATATATGGTAAACGGACATGCCAAACCGTGGGTGCGCCTTGTCTGAAATGCCTGTCTTCTTGCCTGGGGGAGTGAAAAAATCAAGAGGCTTCTCAAATAAAGGCTTGCTTCTCCTTTACCCTGCACCAGTGCTAACTCAGTGAAAGAGACAGCTGTGCAGGAAGCGCTTTCTGTTTCACGAGATATCCTGCAATTTTGAAAAAATTTTTCCCATTCCAGAACAAAAACAAAACAATTCAAAAATTTCCCATGAAACAAAATTTGGAGGGTGGCGGGCCGGGGGCTATTTTGGGTGGATTGCAGTGTTTCACTTGGATTTCAGCTTTTTCAAAAGTGTTATTTTCTGTGGATTAAAGCCAAACAATCGGACGATCATTTTGAAATGAAACATCGGCTCGTTCGGTTCCAGAAGGGGTGAAATGGAACATTCTGATCTTAGCGGAATGCGCCATTATGATTTTGGTTCTGAAGTGAAATGGTCAAAATTGACACGTTCCCGACAAACATTTTGATGAAACGGCATTTGCCGAAGGAAAAACATTCCCCTTGAAAACTTCCCAGCAGCTGTAGTGGCAGACACTGTCATTCTGAGCAGGGAGCACTTGATATCCACTTGGCGTTGGGGAAAATGCTATACAAAGGTGCAGGGTACCAGAGAATTGGGCCCAAAATCTGACATGTTTAATGCTCAGTGTGCCTTGCAAAGAGTGAGAAACTGAGCTGAATGGGCGAAAGCTACTAAATTGAACTGAAACAAAAACCACTGTATTCTCCATCCATCCTTCACTGCTGATTTGGAGACAGTGCTGATATAAGAGGCCTAGGGATTGATTACAGAAACCTGCCTTCATCTTGGTTTCTGTGTGAAATCTGAGGTGATGTCTTCACCCTTCATGAGACCTTTCTATGTCCTGAATTTAGAACCGGTATGCTTCCAGGGACGATATATTTCTCAGATCTCACAGAGAAATGAAGGTGTCCTGATCAACCAAGATTGTCAAGGGGAGGGCGTGTGTGTTCGGTCAATAGGTACCGGGGACCTATGGTTCACGCACACAATCTAATAGACCGCAGCAACTGCTGAGAACTAGAAATCTCAATATTTGGGTGGGCTAAGTATCATACGCTGTACGCAGAATGCAATGGTACTGTACTATTTCCTGGAGCATGCGCTGCAGTGTAAGTGTCCAATAGTCCTTTTACATACAGAAATGTGCACAGTATACACACCGGTCCTGCGTATGGCTTTCTCGTACATTGCAAGTTGCCAACGGCTCCTGAGTAAGCTGTGTTAGTGAGGAGTCCTTGTTTTATCTCCCCTTTCATAAGGACAGATGCCTTGTTGGCCTTCACAAATTGTTCAGTCTTCCACTTGCCCAGCTGTCTAGCAATTCCACTGCCTCTTTGTGTTCTCCAGGACGGACTGAGCGAAGCCGATGCCAAAGGTGTTTTCCAAAATCTTCAAGTGTAACAGTCCTAAACTCTAACCGATAGCGTCACCTGGCAGCCTGTCACTGTGCTGCCTCTGAACAAACGTTAATAAAGTATTTCGCCCCAGAACCACGCTAAATCTTCTCTGTGTGACTATTACGTCATGATTTGTATTCTTTGAACCAAAATGTTTATTGCGGCAATAGATGCACCAAACTGTCACTCCACTGCTTTTACTGTCTATTGCTTTTGCTGGGCATTTAGGAGTCTGGCATTTCTGCTAAGATTTCAGCTGCCTCACCACTTTGTGCTCCATAATATCATCTTTGATCTTTCTTACCATGTCATAATAATAAAAGAGTATGAAATTAAGAGGCTTTATCTGTAATTTCTGGGGACCACTCTCCCCTGGCTGGGCCTAACTATGGAATTCAAGTGTGTGGCTACATCAAAACAAAGATCTACCGGTTTTCCTTATGGCTGTCTTCTAGTTGTCTGCTTTCCCATCTGAGTGGGCCCAATCACTCAAACCGTTATAGTGATATCAGACATGGTAGAAATAAACCTACAACTAGATTTGGGTGCAAAAAAGGAATTTTCATCCTGCTGAAAATGCCAAGGTTTAGAGAAAATTTTCATCCTAAATTGGAATAAAAAAAAATCCTCAATATTTTTCATGGGACAGAAAATCTAAAATAACCAAAATGGAAATTTGTTTTGACTTGCTGGCTCTCTTCCTTGTCAATATCATGGTCCCCCTGAAGGGAAAAGTGAAATTGACAGGATCCTTCTCCATGAGCTTTCAGGGTTCCAGCATTTGGATTTTTTTCCAACGGAAAAATTGAATTTTTTCAGCCAAATTGAAATTTTCCCACAGACAATTTTGATTTTTTGCACAAAGGGCCTATTCGGTTGGAAAACTACAGCTCAGAACTAACCATAACATTACATGCTCACAGATCCTTTGACTTTGTGACATTCCCACAGGACGGGCATCGTGTCAAATACCAGCAGCCCGTCTTTAAGAACGTAAGAATGGCCACACTGGGTCAGACCAATAGCTCATCTAGCCCAGTATCTTGTCTTCCAACAGTGGCCAGTGCCAGATGCTTCAGAGAGAATGAAGAGAACAGGGTGATTAAATCAAGTGATCCACCCACCTGTTGTCCAGTCCCAGCTTCCGGAAGTCAGAGATTTAGGGACCCCCAGAGCATGGGGTTGCATCCCTGACCATCTTGGCTAATAGCCATCGATGGATCTATCCTGCAGAACTTATTTTTTGAACCCAGTTATACTTTTGGCTTTCACAACATCCCCAGGCAAGGAGTTCCCCAGGTTGTGTGCAGAAGTCCTACCATTCATTTGTTTTAAATCAGCTGCCTATTAATATCATTGGGTGAAACTTGGCCACTGTCGGTAGACAGATACTGGGCTAGATGGACCTTTGGTCTGACCCAGTACGGCCATTCTTATGTTCTGTGAAGGAATAAATAACATTTCCTTATTCACTCTCTCCACTCCGTTCAGAATTTTATAGACCTCTATCATATCCCCCACCATCACCATCCCCTTTAGTCATCTCTTTTCTAAACTGAACAGTCCCAGTGTTTTAAAATCTCTCCTCCTAAGGAAGCAGTTCCCTGCTCCTAATTATTTTTGTTGCCCTTTCCTGTGCTTTTCCCAATTCTAATCTATCTTTTTTTGAGCTGGGGCAGCCAGAACTGCCCTGCAGTACTCAAGGTGTGGGCGTACCATGGTTTTAGATAGCGACATGGGGATATTTTCTGTCTTTGCATTTGAAGGATAATGAATGAAGGTTGGCAAAGCATTTGGAAGATGTCGACGCTCTGCACCATGCGCTTGATTCTGCATCTCCCTGCACCTTCTGCGGTAATGGACACAAGCACAGAGTGGAGGTAAAATGCTGCCAGCTCAGGATGGTAGCGTCTTGCGCTGTGCTCTGGAGTAAATGGCCGTATAAGGTGCAAGATAATGGAGAGCCAGGGCCACAAAGCATTAAGGATTATTATTAATAGTGTATCCTCTTGGTCTAGCTGGAGTGCGTCGAGGTAAGGGGTCTGTCTTTTCTTTTTCATTGTGTCTGTTGTATGCTTGCAGTGGCCTATTGCCCTGTGTTCGCAGCTGGTTGAGCCCAGCACAGCCCCACTGATCTCAACACACCTGCCAGCCCAGAATCCATCCCGTCATGCCATCTTCTCTCTCGATCATGGTGACTGGATCTGTTACGCGCTCCAGTCACTGCAAGAGGGCCTCTTTCCCAGCCTGGCCTTGTGTAGCGGCTTTCTTTCTGTATGGCTCCCTCTGCCGACGGTCACTCCATCAGCGTGGTGCTCTCTCTCAGCCCTCTGGCTAGGTCACTGTATGATCCCCCCTTCCAGGGGATCAGGGTCTCACCAGGCACCACGAACAATGCAGCACGGCTTCCCAGTGGCTGGTAGGGGAATCCAGGCCCTCCATCTACACTGGGACCCCATAACCAGCAGCCAGGACCTGCACTGTCCCCCTCCTTGCTGCTGTTACCTGGGTTTCTTCCTACCCTGCCTTCTCAGGCTCTTTCCCCACAGCTCCTGTGGGGTTGACGCTCCTCCCAGGGCTTATTCTCCCCCTTGGCTTTCCTCCTCCCCACTTCCCTGCTGCTGGAGAGCAACTTCCAGCCTCTCTCCCGGCTCCTACAAAACTCTTCCCTTTCTATTCCCTACCCAGGTTCTCCCCCTGCTGGCCTCCCTCAGAAATCCCGGGGCCACCCTTCAGGTGCCTCTTGGAAAGCGAATTGGCCTCTTCGGGGCCACCTTAACCCTTTCAGGGCTGGTGTGGGGTGATCGCCTTTGGCACTAGTGCAGCGGTGGATTAACCACTGAGCCAGTCCCCAGAGGGTGGGGCCTGGAGAAATGGGCATCCCTGTGCCTTGACTCCACTCCCCGGCAGGAGCACCAGGACCTCGGCTGCAGCCCCGGGACTGGAGCAGCTCTACCTCCCTGCCGTGGCCTCTGGGCTGGGGGAGCTCCCACTCCCCACTGCGGCCCCTGGGGAAACAGAACTTCTCTGGTCTTGGAGCCACAGTGGGGAGGGGGGCAGAAAGGAACAAACAGGTTGTGGGGCCACAGTGTGTGTGTGGGGGGGAAATGGGGCAGACCATGGAGGGAAGAGTGCAGGGGAAGGGGCAATGGGGTGGGGCCGTGAGCGGGGCCACAAGCGGAAGGGGCAGACCAGAGATTGGGAGGGGGCCCCCCCACTTGCTCTGGCCCAGGGCCCCATGAAACCTTAAACCGCCTCTGCTAGTCAGTGTCACAAACAAAGTTTTTTAAACAAGACGCCAGCCTCCAGCAGAACACTCAGACCTGCTAGAGCTATTTTCCCAGTCCCTTGTCTTGTGAGACAGCTTCCCCCAATACAACCTTCCAAGCTGCCACGTTATGAAAAACGGAGAGAATTTTCCTTGAAACCTGTGGCCACAGACGCACCTTTGTGCGTCACTTCACAGAGCTTTGGCAGGGTGACACGCTCCTCAGCCAATGGGTAAACAGCCTGGGGAAGAGACTGAATTTCATTTACCTTCATTAAAAAGAAAAATCTAGAGGCTATTATGCACATGTGCTTTTGACACTCGATCCTACTGGCAGCCCAAATGTAACTTTATTCAGATTGCTGAACCTCTCAATCTAACCATGCCACATATTCATGCTTCTTCCCAAGACGTTTCCTTTGCAAAGCCCATATACTTTGTCTCAGTTCTCAGTCCGTCTATGCCTGCATATTCCCTCTGCATTCTGCAGAGATTCCTGTTGGAAGTTTGGCCCAGTGTCCAAAATGTCTGGTTTTAAAAGGCTCTAAAATCCACAGGCAGACTTTGATTTTTCTGTCTGAGTACAGCAAGGAAATCAGCACTGATTCCATAGAGGGAAGATGAAAGACTCCAGTAAGCAGCCAGGGGTATGTAATCCTGACTCACTCCTCAACCATTTCCTGGACAATGGGACTGAGCGTAATCAAAGGAAAGCCAGTGACTGGGTCATTTCGACAAGCAGTTCTGGACACATAGCTCCCCTAAAATGAGCAGACGGCACGTAGAATGTTACCTTGACCCACTCTGTTACTATGGGGACTCTGCTGAAAGGACAGCCTTGCTACTCAACTCCAGCTCCAGCCCAGTCTCTCGGCAGCTCCGGCACCTGCACTCCTGATACCAGAATTCCTCAGAGAACACATGCTGCAGTCCTGCCCACCAGGTTGATGCTCAGCATCAGAGGGCTTGGGCACAGCATCCAGGGGAGGTGAGCATCACTGCTGAAGGGGCTGGCAAAGGGTGAGTGCGGGAGAGTTACTATGGACACGTGAATGGCGAGTGAGCTTATGAAGTTGTCAAAATGCCAGTTAGATTTTAAGCTGGCATCTAACAAACTAGCTTTGGCAGCTGGATAAGTGTTGTAGCCAATACTGTGATGGAATTTAACTAGGATCACACATTTTTATTGAGTTCTGGGGAGGGTTAGGTTACTGAGGCGGGCTTAGTACCTCATCAGCCCCTTAAGTCAGGAGGGCAGGAGGTAACCCCACCTCTCTACACCTACATCTGTTTTCTAACACACACACACACACTCCGAGTAGTAAGCACAATGTGGTCCAATGGTCAGAGTCCACCTAATTCCCCTAGTGGGATAGCACAGTCTAGCAGCCAGAGTCAATACAGCCACCTTTGGAGGAAGAGTAGGGTGGTCTAGCAGCTAGTGCTTGGGGGCCATCACAAAGGGGTGGCAGCCCTGGGTAGGGGGTCCCAGACCCACCCAACTTCACTGGGCCCCAACCCAGGGCCCTAACAGTGGCAGAGCAATCTGCCACAGGGGCAGCAGGGAATCCCACCAAAACACGTTGCCCTCATAAGGGTGAGAGGTACCACTACCTCACTGGGTCACTTCCTACGGCTCTTCTGCAGCAGTAGTCGGTATCGGGGTCTCCAGGCTCCTCAGAACCAGACACTCCCTGGGGTTCCAGTAGCATCAGGCCTCTGGTCCAGGTTTCGGGCTCTTCAGCTGTCATAGGTGAAGGCTATAACAGCTCCTGGGCTGGGGCCCCTGCCCAGTGTCCTTCCTCCTCCACGGTCAGTCCTGACTGAGCAGGGTTTTATACCTGACGTCCAGGTGCAGCATGCCCAGCAGAGCCCCAGGGGCGGGGCTGCCTCTGCTAGGAGGGAAGGATTAACCCCCTCCTTACCAGAGTGGGTCTGATCCACCCCCTCACAGTTACTAATTGTAATGATGGGTTCTTTTCAGGTCAGCTTTTACCTCCAATCAACAGCTTATTAATTTACCCACAGACACGTACATATGGATTCAACTGTTTATGGACCAAGTGCAGGGACACCCAGCTTGTACTGAACACACCAAGCAATTGTCGTAGATTAGGGTTGAGGCTCAGCCGTTGGACCATACAACAATGCAAATCACTGTGATATTTTCATTACATTTACGCAGGATCCTCAGTTCGTTAGGACCTCTACAACTTCTCACGCTTCCAGTCCTTCTCCCAGGAAGTAAGGAAGGATTTGTGGTAAAGACACTGTTAAGAGCATGTTTCCTGCCATTTGAGTGGCTTGGTCTGAAACTGACAGGTTTAAAATATCAAAAGCAATTAAACATAAGAACGGCCGTACTGGGTCAGACCAAAGGTCCATCTAGCCCAGTATCTGTCTACCGACAGTGACCAATGCCAGGTGCCCCAGAGGGAGTGAACCTAACAGGCAATGATCAAGTGATCTCTCTCCTGCCATCCATCTCCATCCTCTGATGAACAGAGGCTAGGGACACAATTCTTTAAAGTTATTGCTTAAAATCACTCTTAGGCCAATTTCCTTGGGCTTACAAAGGAGAGCATGTGAACAGCACCAGTTAGCTAAGATCTAACATGAGGTGTCATTGAGAAGCATAGAGTCAGCCAAAGAGCCTTCAGTTATTTAGTGGTTTGAGCACTGGCCTGCTAAACCCAGGGTTGTTAGTTCAATCCTTGAGGGGGCCATTTAGGGATCTGGGGCAAAAATCTGTCTGGGGATTGGCCCTGCTTTGAGCAGGGGGGTTGAACTAGATACCTCCTGAGGTCCCTTCCAACCCTGATATTCTGTTTCTAAGTGTGTAACAGGGGAAGGCTGGTCATCACCATCCTGGCCTGAGTGTGCAGAGCTCACCAGTTTGTTCATGGGTTCGGTAAACTCCAAGGTCCACACAGTGGCGGCCCTAGGTTTATAGACCCTGTTTCTGGATGTGTTAGAAGAGGCCAAACCCCTGATTTCTATTGGGCACAGGCCAGCGCCCATATATTCAGATTTCAGCTCCCTGAGTTTCTCTGCTGCTTCCATCGGTATCCAGTAGATGGCATCGGTGTAAGACAAACTTCTTTTTCCTCATAAGGTTTAATACAGGGGTCGGCAACCTTTCAGAAGTGCTGTGCCAAGTCTTTATTTATTCATTCTCATTTAAGGTTTAATACATTTTAACGTTTTTAGAAGGTCTCTTTCTGTAAGCCTATAATCTCTAACTAAACTATTGTTGTATGTAAAGTAAATAAGGTTTTTAAAATGTTTACGAAGATGCATTTAAAATTAAATTAAAATGCAGAGCCCCCTGGACCGGTGGCCAGGACCCGGGCAGCGTGAGTGCCACTGAAAATCAGCTCCCGTGCCGCCTTCGGCACGCGTACCCTGGTTTAATATTTGATTCATTTCACGGACAGTATGTCAGTATTAGCCCTGGCTGTTAATGGGAATCTCCCCGTTCTAAGCAATTTCTCTCAATATTCCAAAGTTATACTCCGACTAGGTGTTTAATCCTTGATGGCCCAGGAAAATCTTGGTGGATTTTGTTTAGCCTTTTAAAATGTTCGTATTTTTGTTCAGAAGATTCGGGTAAATGATCCCTTCTTGGAGATATTTGTCGGCCTTTACAACACACAGGCCCCTTGCCCCTGCTGGATTTGACCGCGCCGCCGATCTAAACCGTCACAGACTTATCATGCCCTGGCCAGTGACCCCATAGGAGAATTTCTTCCTTCTTCAAGTGTCTTTGATCAGGGCAGGGTGGGGTCACTCACAGGGTTGCCTGGTCCACTGAGAGTGCACAGGGGGCTGAGAGGCTAAATACATCACTGACTGGGCAGTGCTCGATTACTGTGGGAATGAGAGCCAGATAAAGACCACAGCCAGTCAGGCCAGGGCCCAGCCCAGGCATAAAGAGGAACTGGCTTCTCTTTTATCTTCGCTTTTCCCCTCTGATGCCAGCCCAGAAAGCAATGGGCCCACAGAGCCCAAGGCTCCTCGCCGCCCCTGGTTATTGGTGATATCACAGAACAGTGCATCCTGGGACAGCTGCAGTGTGAACCAGAGAGGCCCCAGGGGACTTCGGAGGGGAACAAAGGAATGATATTTAAAAAATGAGTTAAGGTTTAAAACGGTCCCCACGCGAACCTTGCACACAAACCTGCACTCTCCTCTTTCTTTGGTGTTTATCTGGACCCCATTAGAGTATTATCTGAGCACCTCACAGCTCTTCTGTGGGGGAGGACAATGCTGTTATGCCCATTGTATGGATGCAGAACACAAGCACAGAGAGGCTAAGTGGCTTGCCCAGAGGAAGTCAGCAGCAGAGCAGAGATTTGACTGAGAGCCTGAAGAGGCCTAGGCCAACACCGGCTTCTCCTTCCTTCTTGACTAATTTCACTCCTATTTTACAGATGGGGAAGCTGGGGCACAAAGCTCTGCCAGAGGCCACTGAGCACTAGCAGAGTCAAGGCTAAAAGCCAGGTTTGCTGAGCGCAGGCTGGCCCATGCAGCCTCCGTACTCAATGCTCACCTCTGCTTTGCACGTTGTATTTAACAAGCAGATTGTGCACCCTGCTTCCCTGGGTCTGCGGTGCCAAGTGTCTGCAGCAATTAACCACACGCGCCGAAAAAGCCGGCTCAGCAGCAAGACGGTCAGTCATTAATTCTGGTTCCCAGAAGCTCTTTAATGAGAAAACCTTGAGCAGCAAATCCAGACAAGACCGTCTGAAAGAGCTAGTTCAGCATTGTGCCGAACAAGCAGGCAGCAGGCCCCCCACTGCAAACACTCCCTGAGGCTGGATTTAAAAGCCCAGTCCCACAGCGTGTGCAGGCAGTGAAAGCTGACTAAAGAATTCATTAATGCTTACAAAGGCTGGGTCCAAGCAGCATAAAAATCTGACTTGCCCTCCAGTTTCACTTTGCTTTGCAGGTCACTGTGGGCCAGATTCACACAGGCCTTTAAAAGTCCGGTCACTCCCTACTTGCCCGGCTCTGCGTGGCTCCCAGGAAGCTGCCAGCATTTCCCTCTGGCTCCTAGGCGTAGCGGCAGCCATGCTGCTTGTGCGCAGACCACCAGTTCTGCAGCTCCCATTGGCCAGGAACCGTGGCAATGGGAGTTGCGGGAGTGGCACCCGCTGACAGGGGCAGCACGTGGAGCCACCTCGAGGTGCCTCTGCCTAGGAGCCGGCGAGAGATGCTGGCAGCTTCCTGGGAGCTGCCTGAGGCGAACACTGCCTGGAGCCTGCACCCTGAACCCCCCTCCCAAACGCCAATCCCCTTTCTTAGCTCAGAACACACACCCCAAACACCCTCCCAGAGCCCCCACCCCCTCCCACACCCCTGCCCCAGCTCTGAGCCCCTTCCCACAGCCACACTCCTTTCCTGAGCTCACACCCTGCCCTCCTTCCCATGCCCCAACCCCCTACCCCAACCCAGAGCCCCTTCCCACACTCTCAATCCCTCGGATTCAGCTGGAGCCTCCTCCTGCACCCAAACTTCTCATCCCCAGCCCCGCCCCAGAGCTCGAATCCCCAGCCGGAGTGCTCACCTCCTCCGGCACCCCAACCCCATACCCCAGCCAGGGCCCCCCTCCTCACATTGAGTCCCTCATTTCTGGCTCCATTATGTAGCCTGCACTCCCCAGCCCAGCGCCTCCCACACACCCCAACCCCGTGCCCCAGCCTGGAGCCCCCTCCCACACCCTTCGGCCCCAACCTCCAGCCCAGAAGCCCCTCCTCCACCACAAATCCCTCATCTCCAGCCCCGTCCCAGAGCCCACACACCCAACCAGAGCCCTCACCCCCTCTCACACCCCAACTCCCTGTCCCAGCCTGGTGAAAATGAGTGGGTGAGCGAGGGTGGGGGAGAGCGAGCGACAGAGGGAAGGGGGATGGAGTGAGTGTGGGCGGGGCCTCAGGAAAGGGGCAGGGCAAGGGTGTTTGATTTTATGCAAATAGAAATTTGGCAGCCCTACGCACGGGCAGAGCTAGGTGCCCAAGGAAGGGCTTTTCAGAGCAGACCAGGAGTGAAATGCAGAGGAAAGGGGTGGGTTTCAGGGCCCAGATTCACAGCTCCTATTGCTCTGGGCCTTCCACCCCGCAGGGACGGCTGGCACTAGGTGCCTCTCTCCAACTGGGACCCTCAGCCATGACCCCTCGCCTGGAGATGGGGACCTGAGCCAGCTCAGCCACTTCTCAGATAAAACCACAGTGAGAGCACGAGTCCCTGGTCCCCATTGCCTAGAGGTCAGGGCACTCAGCTGGGATGTGGAAGATGTGGGGTCAAATCCCTGTGCTGCCTGATTCAGAGGAGGACTTGAACCCAGATCTCCCCTGTCCCCGCGGAAGGCCCTGAGCACCAGGCTGTTTGGGGGGGTGTCTCTCAGTCACTCCCATCAGAGCTGTTCCACTTTCTATACATAACTCCATGGTCACTGGGCCAGAGAGAGACTCTGATCCTGGACACGCCCCACTGCCCTGTGCCCCAGAACAGCCGGGCGGAGGATCAGGGATTGCTACACATTTGGCCCAGTCTAGTGCAGTAGAGTCGCTGCTGCTTCTGTTTCCTGAGGGGGAGGGAAATTGAGGCTTTTGCAGATGGCGATGGAGCAGTCTTGTTGGTTAGCCAGCCCGCGTGGGAAACTCCAGGGTGTATTAACAGCCCCAGTGGAAGCTCCTCTCCTCTCAGGGCCGTGTCTGCTCCCTTGCGGCAAGGACGTGCACCGTGAGGATCCCGGCCAGCAGGGTTCCCAGCACCCCCAGCACAAGGATCCCCTTGGCGCGGCAGTAGGACAGCGCTGGGGCCTGGGGCGGGGTGGGACCTGAAGGAATAAATCAATGTTTAGGGGGTTCACACCATCTGGAAACCAAAATCCGCACCAGGTGCCAGGAGCTCCAACTCTGAAGACCCCAATGAGCTGGGATGCAAACACCCAGCTGTTCCCATTGGGCCAGAACCTCGGTGCCCCCCAGCCCCCCCAGTGCCAGACCTTCCTGCCCAGTGCCAGAGTGGGGTGTAGAAATTGCTTAAAAAGCCTGCGAGCCCACTGATGGTGCTCACTGTGCCCTAGAACTTAGCCCGAACAGCAGGAAGCGTACAAGCCAGGCCCGCACGGGCTGTTCCCTGCCATGTGTGCTCGAGGGGGAGGGATGGAGCGACCGTCACCTTCACAGGCCACCTTGGGGGAAGCGCTGGCTGAGCTGTTGCTGACGGGGTTTGTGGCCGTGCAGGTGATGGGTGAGTCCTCGTCCCCCAGTCTGTGCTGGACCAGCAGGGATTCCTCGGTGGAGAGAACGGCGCCTCCTGCTGGGCGTGTCCAGGTGTACGTGAGGTGCCTGGCCCTCTCCCCGGCGCTGCAGGTAAAGGTCACGTTGCAGGTGCCGTTCCCAGCCATCACAGGGTGGACCCTGATCTCCGGCTCCGACAGTCGCTCTGGGGCCCGGATGGGGGCGGGAAATAGAAAATAACATTGTACAGAGGCTGCCATGGTGAGAACCCACTGCACTCCATAGGCACCTACTTCCCCTCTGCCCACTAGGTGCTCAACCCTGCCCCCCGCTCAGCCCTGCCCCTGCCCTGCCCTCTAGGGCCAGCTCCAGCTTTTCTGCAGCCCCAAGGGGCAAAAAAAAAGAAAGAAAAAAAAAAGACGACTAGCGGTGCTTCTTCGGCGGCAATTCAGCAGCAGCTCAAATAGGAAGAGAGGGACCAAGGGACCTGCCACCGAATTGCTGCCGAAGACCCAGACATGCCACCCCGATACCGGACGTGCCACCCCTTTGAACTGGCCACCCCAAGCACCTGCTTCCTACGCTGGTGCCTGGAGCCGGCCCTGTCGCTCTCACTCCACCCCCATTCCACTCCTTCCCCAAAGTCCCCATCCCACCCTGCCTTTTCCCACCTCAGCCCTGCCCCCTTCTCCCTCATTCCACCCCCTTCCCCCAAGTCCCCACCCCTGCCCTACCTCTTCTCCACCTCCTCCTCTGAGCACGCTATGTCCCTCCTGGAGAGTCCTAAGCACCGCCAAACAGCTGTTAGGCGGCGGGGGGCAGGAAGTGCTGGGAGGGAGGGGGGAAGAGGAGGAAGTGGGAGCTTCGCTGCTGAGGGGGGGGGCGCAGAGCCAGTGCCTATGCTGCAGGCTCCCCCCGCTGATGGCCTGAGACGACGGGATTGCTACATGTTTGGCCGGGTCTAGTGCAATAGAGTCACTGCTGCTCTTGCTTCCTGAGGGAAAGGGAAACTGAGGCTTTTGCAGTTGGCGATGGAGCATTCTCGTTTGTTAGCCAGCCCATGTGGGAAACTCCAGCGGGGGGGAGTGGGATTAACAGCCACAGTGGAAGCTCCCTTGCCACGAGACTTGGGCTATCAACTGTCCATCCCAATACACATCTAACCTATCTATCCATCCATCCCCACACACACCCACCCACTCATCCATCCATCCCCCAACACACCCATCCATCCATCCTTCTCTTTTGTTTGGTTAGAGAATTCCAAGTACCGTAATACCTTGGTGCCAGTGGGAAGCCCCGGCCCACACTGAGCCCCCCGCTCCTGACACCGAATGGTCTGGTTGCATCATTAAAAGCTTCCTGTGAAGCTGGCAACTCATTTGAAGTCTACATTATCGCCTCCCCCTTCCTGCACCTGCCCCCCCCCCACATGCACACACGCAGACACTCACTGTAGATGGACAGCGGATAACCACAGCTGTATTTACTGTGTCCGATTAGATTTTTCTCTGCTTCGTATTTTCCCTCATCTGTCATCGTCAGGTTGCTGATCTCCAGAGAATAGGTCCGGCCATAGAGTCTCACTCGCCCTCTGTATCGCTCATCCTCCACAACGAGACGGGGCAGGCCTCCGGGCCCTCCCGGCGTGACGACAGCAAGAGGCACCGTTGTGCCTGAGGCTGCGTCCTGGCGAGGGCTGGGTGCAGACCAGGTGATGCTCTTGAACATCATCCCGGAATCAAGCGGAAGGATGACTGATTCTCCCAGAATCCCATTCACTCGTTTGGGAGAACAAAATAAGGTAGCAGGACTTGTGTCTGACAACACAGAATAAAAGGGTCCAGGAAACAGACCGAGCCCAGCCACCCCTGCCCCTGCACTGCAACTCCCTCCAGTCACGGAGTGTGAATTACAAAAGCCCTTTGCTAGCACCAAACTGGCTTGAGCCCCTGGGCCTCTTATGCCCATCCGTGAATTCTCGGGCCTGTCTTAGACAGGAGGTCAGACTAGATGATCCCAAGGGTCTCTTCTGGCCTTGGAATCCCTGACTCAAGCCACATGGCATGCTGTAGGTAGGAGAGAAATACAGTCCGGTCCCTTTAAAATTTCTCCTCTCCTAGGGGTGGGTGGGGAAATTTCCTTTCACACTGGAACTCACTGTGACCCAATGGCATTCATCATGCAGGACTGGAGGAATTTTTAAAGGGTCGGTGATAAATTAGCTCCAAGTGGGGAAACTGAGGCACAGGGTGGTGCAGTAACCTGCACAGGGTCACTGGCAGAGTCGGGAACAGGAGGGGAGGGTTCTGGGGCCATGAAGGCAGACTGCAGATTTCATCCCCTGACCATCTGTTCCTTGCTGTCCCTGCTGCCTCTGCTGGGGTGGGGGTGGGGGGGTTGTAAAGGAAGAGAACCCAGCTCTCCTGTTGGCCAGTTCTGGGCTCTCACTGCTGGGCCCTTCTGCCACTCCCTAGGGGTTGTTATCTTGTTTAACAATGTGGCTGTGACCCCCCAAACCTCAGTTCTTTTCATGGAGGCAGCAGCCCCAGTGAGTACCCCAGGGTGGCTGAGGGTCACTGCCTGGCAAACCACCCTCCTGGGAACAAACATCCCACAGGGCGAAGGAGAGAACCTCCAGCGGGGACGGCACGGCGAGGAGTGGCGAAGAGGCCAGCCAGGAATGGAGGCCAAGAGTTGGCACCACGTCTCTCCGACATTCCCTCTGCCTGGGCAACACGTGGGTCAGGGATGCAGGATCAGGCCCTCACGTTGGCTGGGCTCAGACTGCACTGGATCCCTGGGGGCAGAGAGACCCCCCAGCCCGCCCCAGCTCCTGGGCCTGGCCCTTCTGCTGCTCTCATCCCCTCCGAAGATTCACTCTTTCATTTCCAGCCCCCCACTGGGGTGGATACAGCCCCTCGTAACTTACCCCTGGGCTGGGAAAGCAGCAGGAGGAAAAGGAGGAAGGCCTGGGGAGCTCCTGCCATCCTGGCGGGCTGCAGAACAAGGAGCAGTCAGTGCCCGTGGAGCGATTGGTCAGAGACTGGGACGGTCGGGGCTGCCGGGTCTGTGTGCCAGGGAGATTCTGGGGTCACCCCACTGAACAGCAAGGGCTCTGCGAGGCTAAACCCAGCGTCAGCAGCTTTGAAGTTTCCTTTTCACCAGCCGATCTACCCTGCGGCAGGCACAGGATGAGATAACCCCCCCATCCCCATCTCCCCTGCCCTTCCCCCACCCAGAGCCTTCTCCCTCCCGGTCGCTCGCACACAGGCTCAGCCCAACTCTGACACCCCCAAGCCATGGGGCACCCTTGGAGACAGTGACAGGGAAGCAGGATGCCTCTGGGGAGATGCAGTCTAAGTCATCCTTTCCTAACCCCTTCCCAGGTACACCTTGCTGGGATGATCCAGGGCCTCCTGCGGGGGGGCAAGTGGGGCAATTTGCCCTAAGCCTCAAGCCCTGCAGGGGCCCCCATGAGAGTTTTTCAGGGCCCCTGGAGCAGGGTCCTTCACTCGCTCCGGGGGCCCTGGAAAACTCTTGCGGGGCCTAGGCCCCTGGAGCGTCTTCCGCTCCGGGTCTTTGGTGGCAATTCGGTGGCAGGGGGGTCCTTTTGCCTCGGGACCTGCGGCCGAAGTGCCAGGTCCTGGAGCGGAAGGACTCCCCGCCACCGAATTATCGCCAAAGTGGGGGCCTCCCGCTGCCGAAGACCCCAGGCCCCCTGAATTCTCTGGGCAGCCCTGGGATGATCGATCATGTGCATTGCAGCAGTGCCCGGGAGCCCAAATCACTGAGCAGGGCCTCGCTGTGCTGGGGGCTGTCCAAATTCCTCTCCCTGGCTGGTGTTTACACTCCAGATCGGCAGGCAGTTCTTGTGCTTCCTCTTGAATGACAGCCTGATGCTGCTGGGGGTTGGGGAGTGAGACCTGGGGACCCCTCACACCAGGAGACCAACCTACATGTGTGAGAGCAACTCCCAACCTCACCCAGTGATGTGGATGGCACAGGGCAGGGGTCATGCTGCCAGCCAGGGACCTGATCCCACCCAGGGAAGGGGTTTAGCTGCCCCCCACTCTCTCCACAGGGCAGATCCAGATTCTGCAGGAGCTGCATTTCCACCTATCCTGTTTAAGGCTGTGAGGTGGGTTGAGTTCTTTCCCGCCTGGAACCGGCGCTTCCGTAATTGCATTGGCTACTCTGCAGGGTTTGCCTGGCTCTCTCTGCTACAGTTCTCCACCCTTCCCACTACTCTTCACAGAGCAAGCTCGTTAGTCAATATCACCTGGGTGGAAGGTGGAGTCCAGGATTAAGGGACAGTCCCAGGCTGGGGCCTGCTCTACACCCCTTTTCTGTCCTGGTTTAAAGATGTCAGCTAGAGGGGTGATTTTTTCAAACAGATCTCGTTACACCGGTACAACCCCTAGCGTGGACACAGTTAGACTGGGATGAAGGGGCTTTATTCCCACATGGCTCATTCCCCTTCCCATATGGGAATAGCTATAGCAGGATAACCACTGTCATACCCATATGCCTCCACTCTAGGGGATTTGCACAGCTTGGCCTTCCCCGGGAGAGTGACAGCGGCCAGGTCTGGCTCACAGCTGCGCTCATGTGGGGCAGCTAGGCTCTGGCACTGATAAGTCATCTCAGCCCAGGAACTGACACAGCAAGATACAGGAAAGGAGATAAGTTACTCTAGATAGACAGCACCTGATGCTGTATCCCCTCTGCAGCCTGGGGTGTAGCAGTGGCAAAAGGAATTGATCCCCTGCAGATTCTCCAGCAATTGACACACACCGGCCAGGGTCCTCACCGGCTGGGGCCTTTCCAATTGCTCCATCCACACTCAGTTTGGTGGGTGGCTCCGGCTTTTAATTCTGATCTTGGCGTTCTCCCCAGCGCTGCAGTTTCATGTGGTGTTTGGGTCACAGCGTGACTAGATAATCTCTGGCTCTGACAGCTGCTCAGAGTGTGGGGGATGCAACACACAGATACAGAGACATGGATGTAAAAGGAAATGTCCACAGATTCTCACATCCTGAGACTGTCTGGGTGTCTGAGATGGGATACTAATCTAGACACAAAACTTTGTTCAGGAGGACTCACAGCTCACCCGCTGTGAAACCCTGTAGTTAGTGAAAACCCCCAAGGAGCCATTATAGAGACAGAGACAATTTAGAGTTCTGGTGAAACTTACAAAAAACTCCAAAGCTTGAAAGTCTGGAAATTCCCAGTTAAGCCCCAAATGCCCTTAACTCTGCCCTTCTCACCCTTCCATCTTCCCTTCCTTGTAGGTAGAGTATCAGAAATGTGCTCCAGAGCCCATATAGTTGTTCACACAGCTATGAGTTGTTCTGCCCCCACACTGACCCCTGCTGTTTCCATAGAATCATGTGATGACTTGGTCTGGGCCTGGTAAGTTTGTACAAGGAGATTTTCATAGATTCAGATTGTAAGGCCAGAAGGGACCGTTAGATCATCTAATGTGACCTCCTGTATAACACAGGCCATGAAAGTGATGTGCCAACTCCGGATCTAATGGTCCTTGGAGAATTAGCTGGCACATGGGACTATGAGGCCTGCCAAATGCAGAGAATTGTGAAAGACATCAGCCCAATTAAGGAAAACTGAGCTAAACCCAAATTTTCTTAGGGCTGGTCTACACTGCAGAGGTTTTGCTGCTATAGCTGTACAGGTAAAGTCTCCTAGTGGACACGTACCATCTACCTGCTAAAGGAGTTCATTTGGCAGTACAGTTAAATGACATAAGCTGTATCAGCACGGGCATAAGCTGTGTCTACACTGGCAGAGCATTTCAGTGTGATTTTTTTCATTTTCCAAACCACCCTAGTTATGTCGGCAAAATTTTGTAGCCTAGACCTGGCCTTAACACTGCCATAGGAAATAGAGCCACACCACCCTATCAAAAGCCTTTTCAGCATCTGAGTCTGTTGATAGGCGACCTGAGAGCTCATTAGTCTAACAGGATGGCTTGCTGGAGTAAAAGTATGTATGTGTGTTAGGATGACCAGATAGCAAGTGTGAAAAATCAGGACAGGGGATGGGGGGGTAATAGGAGCCTATATAAGAAAAAGACCCCAAAATTGGGACTGTCCCTATAAAATCGGGACATCTGGTCATCCTAACGTGTGCCACTATCTTCAGGATCAGGGCCATAGAATGGTTTTAGACCAGTGTAACTCTATAGGCTTCCACAGAATCACTCCTGATTTACACCAGTGTGTGAGAGAGGAGACTTAAATAGACCCTGTCATAAATATACAGCTAAGGGTAGCATAAAATCCCTCCTTACCTGTAAAGGGTTAAAAAGCTCAAATAACCGGTTGGCACCTGACCAGAAGAACCAATGGGAAAAGAAGATACTTTCAAATTGAGGGGTGTGGGGGTTGTTTTGTGCTGTCTGTGTGTTCTCCCCAAAGACAGAGGAAAAGACCAAGCAAGTAATCCAGCTCCCACTAAAATAATACATCTAATATTACAAAAATAGTAAGTAATAGCAAGGAAATGCGTTAGAGTATCTTTTGTTTTAGCCTGTGAATTTTCCCTGTGCTAAGAGGGAGGTTTATCCCTGTTTTTGTAACTTTCAAGTTTTGGTGGAGGGGAACTCCTCTGTGTTTTGAATCTTTTTGTTACCCTGTAAAGTTATCTTCCATCCTGATTTTACAGAGGTGATTCTTTTATCTTTTTTTTTTAAAATACATTCTTCTTTTAAGAACCTGATTAATTTTTCATTGTTCTTAAGATCCAAGGGTTTGGGTCTGTGTTCACCTGTACCAATTGATGAGGATATTATTCTCAAGCCTTCGCCAGGAAAGAGGGTGTAGGGTTTGGAGGAATATGGTCCTTTCCCTAATTCTTTGTTTAAATTACTTGGTGGTGGCAGCGTACTGTTCAAGGACAAGGTAAAATTTGTGCTTTGGGAAAGTTTTCACCCTAAGCTGGTAAAAATAAGCTTAGGGGTTCTTTCATGTGGGTCCCCACATGTGTACCCCGGAGTTTAGAGTGGGAAAGGAATCCTGACAGACCCCTGTAAGGTGTGTGAGTCATTTACATTTTTCCCTCCAATGTGCCTTACTTTGCATGTGTTGATGCTGAATTTCCTTTGCCCTTATGTTGCCTGTTCAGACCTGCTGGACCGTGTGCTGCAGGCCCTGCACTGCTAGTGGGGATTCTACAACTGCAGTGTCAGGGTGGGGCTGTGCTTTGGAGCTGGAAGATCTGGGCTCTAGCCCTGCCATCTGTGAGTGGGGAAAGCCAGGAAGGCCTGGATGGTTCCAGCTTTGTTGCTGTGCTATTATCCCACAGCGGATTTACCAGGACAGAGCCCATGAATCCCACCACACAGAACCCGGGCAGTTTCCAGAGAACTCAGCACCTGGAGAGATGGGGATGTGCAGGAGAGAAGCTGTTTCCAGCATGCTGGCTAGAGAGGGTTTAAAGAGAACAGGAGGAAAGGGGAGGGCTGTTCCCTGGAGGAACAGCTCCGCTTCCTGAGACACAGCAGAGAGATGGGGTGTTTAAGACACAGGGCCTGATGCTGACTGCAATGAGGGTACAAAAACCCAGGACATCTGGGACGATGCTGAGCCCACAAAACTGACCAGCTGGCCATGTGCACTGAGCACCTGGACAGATACCTCAGAAAAGAGATGACCCTGGGAGAGCCCAGACAGGTGGCCTCCCTATCGCAGGCGCTGGTGTCAATCCAGAGCCACCCTTTGGGTTCAGTGGAGTGACTCCAGATTGAAACCAGTGTTTCTGTGAGCAGCAGCTCAGCTATTGTCCTTCACACATGATGTTCAATCCTCCTGACCATAGTACTCCCAACTCTGGACTGTCCCCAAACTCCGCTGACCTCTCTCAATCTGTTGGATTAAAGTAATAATTAATACATTTATGTTCTGGGAAAATGGGAGAATGAATGGCCCAGGACAAACCCCCAATTTTGGCCTGACCATCAGAAAGAAATACACCCCTCAGCCTGCTGAGTTTGTGCTAACTGAAATACACCTGTCAGTGGACAAGGTCTGTGTTAATTGTAGAACCACACCCCGAGACAAAGTCTGTTCTAAAGTGACAAGATTACTGTAACAGGGCAGGACTCACCCCTGCAGCGCCTCCTGCTTGGTCCTAGGAATTAGCTGTTTCCAGCTCTGGAGCACCCTCTGCAGGCCAATGTCCCACTTGCCCCTGTGTCCCTCCCGGACCTGGCGCCCTTTTCCCTGGGGTGCTGCCTCTCCAGGCAATACCCCACAGATCTAGGTCTCCCCTCCCCGGGGAACCCCCACCCTCTATCCCCACCTTGCCTCAGCCTATGGGCTACTGCCAGTCACCATCCAGCTCCCTTTCACTGGGGCCGACTGCCATCTGTATAAGCTAGTCATCATAGGCAAAGGAGGTTTGTACCTGCTGCCTTTCCCTGCAACCCAGTAGCTCCAGGGGCCTTGTACAAGGCCCTGCAGCCTGGGGAGTTGCTGGCCTGGAGCTCCCCAGCTCCTCTGGCCTTTCCCCAGCCCCACTTCACTCGAGTACCCTCTAGATCCATCTTGCTCCTCAGCTAGAGGGAGCCTGCCTGCTCCTGGCCCACTGCCCTCTTATAAGGCCCTTCCCAATCAGCCCAGCTTTCAGAGCTGCAGCCCTCCCCAGGGCTGCTTGTACCTTTCCAGGGCCGGAGCAGGGTGAACACCCTGCTACAATTACCATTAAAGTAAAGACAGCTGTTCTTACAACTGTTTTCCCTGAGCTCAGGGAAAAGATCGGTTAACCCCTGACTCTTGTTTGTTTTCTTTTCCTATGGAACGAGTGGTATGAACAGGTTGATTGGAGCCCGTCATGCCCCTGTGATTTGAGAAGGGTTATGTTAAAGAAGGAATAGATAAAAAAATAAACATGTGAGGGGGAAAATGCTAAGTGAAATAGAGTGTGATTGTGGCTGTATGTTTGGAAGGGTAATCAAAGGTTGAGGTGCCAGCCTTAGAATCGTAATAAATGACACCACATCTGGAGGAAGAAACACAACTACCCTCCGACGGGACCATTTGGCTGAAGAAAGCGCTGGGCGATAATCCAG
This sequence comes from Gopherus flavomarginatus, assembly GCF_025201925.1. NCBI lineage: Eukaryota > Metazoa > Chordata > Testudines > Testudinidae > Gopherus > Gopherus flavomarginatus. The sequence continues at coordinate 18,450,627 of NC_066636.1, read as the reverse complement.
AGGACATACCAGAATCCCCCAAGGACTTACTCTGCTCCCCCAAGGACAGGGGGAGCAGAGAACGAAAGAGCAAGATACCAAAAAACCGCCATTGCTGTGCCATCTGCGTGATTTGACTATCACTTCAAACTTGAGACCGGCATGACGAGGCCAACCCCAGAGACTTGTATGAGGATGGATCCCTAGAAAGACAGGCCCTGAAGACTGAGGACTTTGGGTCTGGTTCTGCAACCAACTTCCAGGAGCATCGGATGCGCATCTGACAAAGCCCGGCTCCACCCTCGTGTCCAGGCTGCCCGGCCAGTGACTTGGCACGAGCAGCTCCTAGGCTGGTAATTATAATAACAACCTTGCAGAACTTGAATGTGTGTGTGAATGGAATGTTATAGCTATAGCTGATTGCTTGCTCAGATTCTTCCTGTATTCACAATAAACACAGCGTATTGCCTTATCCCCTGAACAAGATCCTGCTGGTTTTTATTTTCTAAGTATAACAAATCCTGCCTGCAGCAGCTGCTGCTATCCCAGTCCAGGGCTTTCATTCAGATCTCCTATTGGAACCTGTTAGCACCCCACACCCACAACGCCCAAGTGTAAGGGACGACCCAAGGTGTGGGGGAAGGGAGCCTTCCAGCCCTGTACAGCTCTGGAGGTGGACGAGTTGACCGTCTTTCCAGAACTGCACAGCAGACGGTGCAAAGAGGCAAAAAGCAACTAGCCTGTGTCAGTACAACACCTCAGAAGAGGTGACTGCATGGCTGATGATCAGATTACCCAGCACTGTTCTTTTTCCTTTTTGTGGTTAAGTTTTGAGCAGAGTTTGCTTTTCAATACAAACATCATGATACCAAACGGAAACAAACCCCATGAACGTTAGAAACATGGTGACAAAGTTTCTCCTCTACCTTGGTGGGTCCTACGCTTATTGGCAGATTTGCTCACCTCAGTGATCTTCCCCTCTGGTGGAACCCACAGTCTGGGTCAACTCCTCCTGTATCTGATCAGGAGTTGGGAGGTTTGGGGGGAACCCGGGACCACCCTCTACTCCAGGTTCCAGCCCAGGGCCCTGTGGATTGCAGCTGTCTATAGTGCCTCCTGTAACAGCTGCATGACAGCTACAACTCTCTGGGCTACTTCCCCATGGCCTCCTCCAAACATCATCTTTATCCTCACCACAGGACCTTCCTCCTGGTGTCTGATATTGCTTGTACTCCTCAGTCCTCCAGCACCACAGCCTCTCACTCTCAGCTCCTTGCATCTCTTGCTCCCAGCTCCTCACATGCCCACCACAAACTGAAGTGAGCTCCTTTTTAAACCCAGGTGCCCTGATCAGCCTGCCTTGATTGGCTGCAGGTGTTCTAATCAGCCTGTCTGCCTTAATTGGTTCTAGCAGGTTCCTGATTACTCTAGTGCAGCCCCTGCTCTGGTCACTCAGGGAACAGAAAACTACTCATCCAATAACCAGTATATTTGCCCTCTACCAGACTCCTGTACCCCACTGGGCTGAGTCTGTCACAACGTGTAACGCTCACCTGTAACACTGCATAGCGTTAACATACACATGCAAAAACCATTCTAACCTCATTAATATCAAACGATACAATGAAATAGATCCACACTTTACAGCTAACCGGGGAGGGGACAACCCAGACAAGGCCACATCTAGCTTTTCTAAAGCTCTTTTCATGTGCAGATCTCAAAGCGCTTTCCTTACATAGGAGGCTGTTCCCCATTTTACAGATGGGGAAACTGAGCCCTAGGGCAGGGAGGTGACTTGTCCAATGTCACACTGCAGGCCAGTGGCAAACCCAGGTTTTCTGAGTCCACTTGCTCAATCCATTAGGCAACACTGCCTTTCTCTGGGTTTCCAGCTAGAGCAGGCCTGCTCCATGTTCACCCCTGGTTAAGCAGTGGGTGTGCTGTGGCAGCTGCTTGTCACACTTATTTTGCTGTTACCCCCATTTTGTCTCTTGTCTTAGCCCTAGATCAATGAGTCTCCAGTTTCTCCATTTGGGGATCCCACCTGGGAGCTCTCTCCCACTTGGCATTACAGGAAGGGCAAGTAGGTCATGACCCCCTGGCACCGGTTTGTGAGCCCCCTGGAGGGTTCAAACCCCTGACTTCGATTGTAAGTGCTTTGGGGCAGGGACTGTGTGTGTGTCCAGCACCCGGCACAAGGGGTCGTGGTCAGGATCTCGAGGTCTTACCACAATTCCAGACCTGCTGAGAGCCATGCAGCCCACGCAGCACTCCTGCATTGTGCTGCTCTGAGGTGTGTCATTGCAGATTGGGCAGGAGGGCAACTTTAACCAGGGGCTACTTAGGCACTTGAAAACTCCAGTTTTTTGACAGGAGCCCTGTATTTAATTCCTTTAGAAAAGAAAGAAAATGGAATCAATATTAGATCCACTCAGCTCTAATAACAAGTTCTGACGTCTTGTGACAAGTTACTTAAGGGACCCTGGTAAGGTTTAAAATTGTAATGTATATTCTGACTTTATTACTAACTCTGTGGAGAGAGGCCCTGTCAGGACGCCTGGGTTCTATCCTAGCTCTGGGAGGAGAGCGGGGTCTAGTGGGTGATAGCAAGGAGCAACTATATCTGGGTTCTATATAATAACATAAGAACGGACACACTGGGTCAGACCAAAGGTCCATCCAGCCCAGTATCCTGTCTTCCAACAGTGGCCAAGGCCAGGTGCCCCAGAGGGAACGAACAGAACAGGTAATCATCATGTGATCCATCCCCTGTTGCTCATTCCCAGCTTCTGGCAAACAGAGGCAAGGGACATGCAGAATTCTATAACATGTTGGCGGGTGATTTTCAAGCTCCACTCACTCCTTGTAACACTGAGACCGACACACAAAACTAAGGACCCCTCCAACCCCTAATGCGGTACATAATTTCTGGACGGCCCTTTACCCAGGCTAACAGCCTGGCTCTTTGTCGATGGATAGTGAGTTGACCACGTGCAACGGTTTCTGAGCCTGCCGCAACCTCTGGGCTAATGTGCCTGGCCATTTAGCCAGCACTTAATTTGTACTGAAAGAGGTGCCGAGGCTCAAGCAATGACATAACTGATGTGGCAAGCCCAGAGGTGCCAGGGCTATGAACTGCCAAGCCCAGAGGTGCCAGGGCTATGAACTGCCAAGCCCAGAGGTGCCTGGGCTTGGCCCAGGCACAGATTTAAGCCCTGCCTTTAGCTACAGACAGCCAGGCTGGGTCCCTGCAGATGGCCCGAGCAGCGGTGTCATTACACTTGGCTGCACTGGCTCTAACCACTGGTTGGTGCGCTGGTCTCAGTCCCTGGTCACCTCCCATTGCAGCCCTAGGCACAAACAGCTGTATCCCCCGGAGGAGAACAGCAGGTTTTCTTCTGGCTGCTCTGGGAACTGACATAAGAGCAGCTTGGGCTGCAGAGTCTGAGTGGGGCTGTAGCGTCTGGGCTGAAGGCTGATGAGCCATTCAGGGGAGGAGGGACTAATGCGAGACCCCTGGAATAATGATTGGAGGGGGGTTTATGCTGCCAAATGTTGGAGGGGACTTTGGATGCTGAGTTGACAGGAGTTTAGCGCTGTGTATGGGGGGTTTGTAGTTGATTAGTGGGAGCTGTCCCTTAACAGCAGCGGCTGGCGGGCTGAGAGTGGGTTTGAGACTGTGTGCAGTGCAGGACAGTGGGTGTTTCCCTGGGGGCAGAGTGGTGGGGCCTGGCTTGGGTGAGAACCTCCCACTGGCCTGGCCGTGCTCATGTGGACCGGCTGCCTGGGGCATTGCTCAGGCACGGCAGGGCTGGCACTGCAGGTCCCTGGTTTGAATCGAGCCCAGCACGGTGGGGACCGATCGCTGCCCCTGAGTGAGATGACTGTGGTGGCTCTCTGCTCCAGCCCCCATGTCACTAACTCCAGGGGCCGACAGCACGGAGGCTGAGAACAGCCTGGGCTACGGGGACTGAGCCTCCCCAGCACCCCTAGAACAAGGTCCCCCCAGATCAGGGCGGGGGGAGCTGACCTAATAGATACACTGAGAGCTCCATCCCCAACGCTGTCTTCCCCCGCCACAAAACCTGCCCACACAGCTTAAGCCAGAGTGATATGCAAATTAGCCTGTGGAATAATTTGCATTCAGACGTCACCCCTTGAGCAGCACAAAGCTCAGCGGGAGGCGATGCCCTTCAGCGAACATAGAGACCCACCTGCCCACTCGGGCGCCATGGGGTTAATAACTGTAATTAGCATTGTTAGCTAATTAGGTGCAGCTGATGTCCTGCCATGATCAGAAAGGAGGATGTGCCACCAAGCCAGGCCCATCCCCCACACCCAGGGAGATGATGGTGCAAAGGGAGCCAGCAGCTCTGAACAGGGTGACCAGACAGCAAGTGTGAAAAATCGGGATGGGGGTGGGGGGTAATAGGAGCCTATATAAGAAAAAGACCCAAAAATCAGGACTGTCCCTATAAAATCAGGACATCTGGTCACCCTAGCTCTGAACCAGGAACCAGCTCTGGGAACCAGGCTTTGCATATTAAATACTTTGGCCCAGACTCTCAAAGGTATTTAGGTGCCTACCTCATGGGAGTCAGGTGCCTAAATACCTTTGAGGATCTGGTCTGTGGCCCCAAACCAGGGGTAGGCTGGCAAGATGCAGCTGTTTACTCCAGGCTGCCGGCTGGCCCACAGTCTGCAGGTCACGCCGTGCCTGCTCTGGGAACTGATGTAAGAGCCAGGGAGCAGGGCTCAGCAGCGGAGTGGCTGGATCCCTCCCATGCATCCTCCATCCGGGACCCTGCCCCGGCGGGAGAGGATCCTTTTCAGCACCCCCCAGGGCACCAGTGCAGCCTCAGCACCACAGAGGCCAGCATGCGAGAGGCAAAGATGGAGTCCGGTGCTGTCCATGCGCTGGGAACAGTTCTGAACCTCCCTCCATGGCCCTCAGCTTCTAAGAGCTGCCGGGTGGGGTGACAGAACCCTCTGCCCATCAACCCTTGGGGAAGCCTGGGGGAAATGCCCCAATTTGCTTCTGCCCCTCAATGCCACTGGGATACACTTGGGCAAAGCAGCAGGTCAGGGATGCAAAGCACAGACCCAGTCTCGGGGGGGGGGAGGAACCGTCCTGTGAAAAGCAAAACAAGCCACCCCAACAAGGGGAAACAGGAAACACCTGCAGCAAGCGATCAGAGCAAAGTATTGACAGAAGGGGGAAACGACACAGTGTGGAAAAAGAAAGTCCTTCCCTGGGGGGGCACGTGAGCAGGGCTGGGAGCCGGGCTGAGCTTCCGGCATATTGCGCAGTTCAAAAATTATTGTTAGTTATGGTTACAGCCCCTAGAAGTGAGCAGGGCTCTGAAAAGGACAGACAGATAGAGTGACACTGGCAGACTGGGCAGCAGCTCGTGCCCAAGTCCCCACGGCCCAGCTGAACGCTGACAAATACACAGCTAGAATCAGTCTGGCTGAGCTGGGTTAGTATTGTTAAACTAGCGATCGGGATTATAAGAACTTCTTCAGCGGTTAGACATTATTGAATGCTTGTGAGTTGCTGCCTGCATTAATCTCATCTATAACATCCGTATCCCCTATTGTTAGGTAATATCTGAGTGGTTGTATTATGAGCCTCTGTGACTATGTAAATCCCTGGACAGGAGAGAGAATGTGAGGTGCTGATCGGCAACAGAAGGTGTTACCCCCTCCCCAACGAGAAAAGGTCAGTCCACAGCTGCTGGACTATTGCGGGACATCCGCACTGATTAGGCCTCAGCTGGAGCACCGTGTCCAGGTCTGGGCTCCACATTTCCTGAAAGATGTGGACAAATCGGAGAGAGTCCAGAGAAGAGCAACAAATGAAGGTCTAGAAAACATGACCCAGGAGGTTTGTTTAGTTTGGAGAAGAGAGGACTGAGAGGGGACATGAGAACAGTTTCCAAGTACATAAAAGTTTGTTACAAGGAAGAGGGAGAAAAATCATTCTCCTTAACCTCTGAGGACAGGACAAGAAGCAACGGGCTTAAATTGCAGTAAGGGCGGTTTAGGTTGGACATTAGGAAAAACTTCCTAACTGTCTGGGTGGTTAAGCATTGGAACAAATTGCCTAGGGAGGTTGTGGAATCTCTGTCATTGGAGATTTTAAAGAGCAGGTTAGACAAACACCTGTCAGGGATGGTCTAAATAATTAGTCCTGCTGTGAGTGCGGGGCACTGAACTAGATGACCTCGAGGTCCCTTCCAGTCCTACCATTCTTTGATTCAAGAGGACAAAAGACTTTGTTCTCTTCTCTCCCCCATCCCCACTCCCATGAAGATGAGTCATGCAAGTGGATTCCTCCCATCAGCTAAGTTTGCAGCTCAGAGCACATGGCAGGAGGAAGATAAAAACCCCAAAGAAAAGGAACGAGGGATCTCTGTGCTGCTTGGACTCTGAGAGGGGCAAAGTGTTTCTAGGCATAAGTGAGAGATTCCCCAATTGCTTGGTCTGGGTTAGCTCTTAAGGACATATAGAGTTTGCTTACTATAGAAGCTTCTGTTACCTTTTGAAGCTTAAGATTGTAACTCATTGTGTATGTTTACCTGCTTTAATCTTGTAATAAACACACTGGTTTCCTTTTCCTTTTTAATAAATCTTCATATAGTTTATTCTAGGATTGGCTACAAGTGTTGTCTTTGGTGTGAGATCTCAGGTGAGAGAGACAAGATGACCTGAAGAAGAGGTCTGTGTCAGTTCGAAAGCTTGTCCCTTCCAGCTCAAAAGTCTGTCTCTCTCTCCACCAGAAGCTGATCCAGGAAAAGCTATTACCTTCCCCACTTTGTCTCTTTAGTACGGCATTATGGTAGTCTTTAATTATATGATCACAGATTATTTCCCTGACTTTGTTCTCTGAAAGACTGAACCATTTTAGTTAAAACTTTCCAGCAGAATTCAGCCAGAGGCAGACCCTCATCACAGGAAGTTTCAGCACAAACAGTTAAAGTTTGGCAAAGTTACAAGCAACTGAAAACATGGTCTTCCAATGGGGCAACTTTGTGCAGTCCTGCCCGCCCCCCAGCGTAAATCAGAGCAGCTTCGGGTTGGCTCTAACTTATGCTCTGGTCCCGATGTGCCCTGGGGAGCAGAAAGCAGTCACCGTGCAGTGTGCTCTGGTCAAGCCCCCGATCTGCTCCCACGGGCCCTGGGGAGCAGAGAGCAGCCACGGTGCAGTGTGGTCTGGCCATGCCCCTGATCTGCCCCCACAGCCACAGTGCAGGGTGCTCTGGCCACATCCCTGATCCGCCCTCATGGACCCTGGGGGGCAGAGAGCAGCCACAGTGCAGTGTGCTCTGGCCACGCCCCTGATCTGCCCCCATGGACCTTGGGGGGCAGAGACCAGCCACAGTGCAGGGTGCTCTGGCCACGCCCCTGATCCTCCCCCACGGACCTTGGGGGGCAGAGACCAGCCACAGTGCAGGGTGCTCTGGCCACGCCCCTGATCCGCCCCCATGGACCCTGGGGGGCAGAGAGCCGCCACGGTGCCGTGTGGGTTCAGGGCCCTGTGCAGAGGGGACTCTCGGGGGCCATTTCCAGCCACTCTAAGGCCCCTTACACTGCCACAGTGGCATAAACGAGGCCTCGGTGCCAGTGAGCATCGCCTCAGGCCCGCAAGATTCTAATCCGGGGCTGATTCTGAGGGTCCCAAAGCTTGGGGGTTGGGCCTCAAGGTTTGGCCCAGACACACCTGGGCACTGAAGGTTCCCTGTGGAACAAGCCTGACCCATTTCTCCCAGGCCCGGGCAGCGGGTGCTGAAACCACCCATTGCGACTGGCAATCAGGGGAAGGCTTAGCATGAAGACACGAAATTCTGCCAAGCAAGGACTCTACCCACAGGGAAATCATTTCCCAGCCTCGGTGGGGCTGAGCCCTCCCAGCCCAGCCTGGCAGGGAAGTCCCAGCTCAGCTCCTGGGGGAGGATGGGCTCTCTGGCTGGTTCTTAGCCCAGGCAGAGCTCAGCTGTCCCGAGGGTCCTTTATGCCCAGCAGGGAAGCGGCTGGGCTGGCAGTAGCCTGGTGCAAAGAGATGCCCTTGTTTCTCTGCTGCGGCAGGTGAGCCTCATGACATCTCCTGAGCCATACGGGAAGCTACCACATTGGTGTCCTAGCCGAAAGGACCATAGGCCTTGCCCTCTGTGACAGCTATGTCAACCCACCGCCACACCCTGGGCCCTGTGTGAGCTCCCCAAGATCTCCTCAGGATGTGCAGGACAGCTCAGGCTCATCACTGCAGTGCCAGAGCCAGCTGAGAAGGGCAGAGGGGTTTCCCAGTGAGAACGGGCTACCCAGAGATGAGAGAGGATGGCCCACACTGGCCCTGAGCTGCAGAAAGTGGCAGCAATATGGGCCAAAACGGCCCCTGAGACCCTCCCCTGTGCTGAAGCCTCCCCAGCCAGGGTGGGGCTGGTGTAAGTGCTCCACTGGGGCCCTGTTCCCAGCCCCTAGCATGGGGGGTGTGTGAATTGGGGGAGTGCCCAGAGCACCCTGCACTCTACCTGTCCTCTGCTCCCATGGATCCAGAGAGGCTGGGTACAACAGTCAGCAGGTAGCCCCAGCTCAGACCCAGTGGGAAGCCCAAAGGTGACTATCTAGATTGCAAACTCTTTGGGGCAGGGAGCATCTCTTTGTTCTGTGTATGCACAGCACCTAGCACCATGGGGTCCTGGTCCACCACTGGGGCTCCCAGGCAGTACTGCAGACATGTGATCATAAGAATTAAAGCCACTTTAACCCCTCATGCGCCCTGGCCTTCCCCAAGCACAGGGGTGGGGCATGTGGGGACCAGGACCCCAACAATCATTTCATTGTCATTGCTATGTGCTCAGCGACTGCTGGAGACCATTGCTCAGAGGGCCTAGACTCCAGAGCAGCTCTGGCTACACCCATTGCCGGCTTCCTCCCTCCCCTGCGCTGCCATTAAAAGCAACTGCCGCATTTTTCCCACAGCTGCCCTGCGGAGTGAGGAGCTTCACGAACTAGACGACAACCTGGGACTTCAAGGTGAGATGCCGCCAATTAAAACTCTGGTGAGGTAGCAGGGGCTGCACGTCTTTAGGTCCCCAGTGCAAATCCAGCCTTGCCTGGCAGGGACTCAGAGCTGCTTGGTGCACCCCCAGGGAGATGAGTTCGGGGGGACTCAGCCCAGCTCGCCCAGGGCTTAGTGATGGTGTCACAGTCAAGTGCCAATCACAGCTGAGGTGCATCGGCAACCGCAGCTAAGCACTGAGTGGGGCATGAAGATCCAAACAGCCAGCTGCGCGAGATGGAGCCTGTCTGAGGACGGGGGCCAGGGGCGCAGGAGGGGAGTTTACCCGGGCACTGCCCTCACTGTATGTGTTCGGGCAATAAATAGATCTGGAGCGGCAGGGCCGTCGTTCCAACAGCAAATTCGCAACAGGGGCTTGGAAGTGCCAGGCCCTGAAATGGCCGCGCCCAGGGCAGGACTGGGAGCAGCTGGGGCGGGAGTGATTATCGTAGGCCAAGAATAACACCTCGAAGCAGCAGCCCTGCCCGGCCCAAGCAATGACGGAGAGCAAAGGGGAGGAGGAAGGATGGGGACCGGATGTTCTGATAACCAGGGAATGGGGCCAGCTCGGTACCTAGGTTAAAGGGAGAGGGTGTGTATGGGCTAGATGGGCCAGGCAGGACAGCTGCTCTGAGGTGTTATTCTTGGCCCTGCCCCATGCTGCTCCCAGCCCTGCCCTGGGTGTGGGCTGTTCAGGTCCTGGTGCTTCTTTCTTTCTTTCCCTCCCCAAACACCTCATCTACCTACCTATCTAGCCCGTACACGCTCCTTTTCTCTTTAACCTAGGTACCCAACTGGCCCCATTCCATGGGGTTTGAGAACATCCCGTCCTGATCCTTCCCCCTCCCCTTCGCTCTCAATAATTCCTTGGGCCAGGCAGGATAGACAGATAGATAGATAGAGTGAATGGGGATGGCTGGACAGACAGACAGGAGCTGGGGATGGCTGGACAGACAGACGGGAGCTGGGGATGGGTGTGGCTGGACAGACAGAGGAGCTGGGGATGGGTGTGGCTGGACAGACAGAGAGAGGAGCTGGGGATGGGTGTAGCTGGACAGACAGAGGAGCTGGGGATGGGGATGGCTGGACAGACAGATGGGAGCTGAGGATGGGTGTGGCTGGACAGACAGACGGAGCTGGGGATGGGTATGGCTGGACAGACAGACAGAGGAGCTGGGGATGGGGATGGCTGGACAGACAGATGGAGCTGGGGACGGGGGTGGCTGGACAGACAGAAAGAGGAGCTGTGGATGGGTGTGGCTGGACAGACAGAAGGGAGCTGGGGACGGGGGTGGCTGGACAGACAGACAGAGGAGCTGGGGATGGGGATGGCTGGACAGACAGACAGGAGCTGGGGACGGCTGGACAGACAGACGGGAGCTGAGGATGGGTGTGGCTGGACAAACAGACGCGAGCTGGGGACGGGGGTGGCTGGACAGACAGACAGAGGAGCTGGGGATGGGGATGGCTGGACAGACAGACGGGAGCTGGGGATGGGTGTGGCTGGACAGACAGACGGAGCTGGGGACGGGGGTGGCTGGACAGACAGAGAGAGGAGCTGTGGATGGGGATGGCTGGACAGACAGACAGGAGCTGGGGACGGCTGGACAGACAGACGGGAGCTGTGGATGGGTGTGGCTCGACAAACAGACGCGAGCTGGGGACGGGGGTGGCTGGACAGAGAGGAGCTGGGGATGGGGATGGCTGGACAGACAGAGGGAGCTGGGGACGGGGGTGGCTGGACAGACAGAGAGGAGCTGGGGATGGGGATGGCTGGACAGACAGAGGGAGCTGGGGACGGGGGTGGCTGGACAGACAGAGGGAGCTGGGGATGGGGGTGGCTGGACAGACAGAGGGAGCTGGGGACGGGGGTGGCTGGACAGACAGAGGGAGCTGGGGACGGGGGTGGCTGGACAGAGAGGAGCTGGGGATGGGGATGGCTGGACAGACAGAGGGAGCTGGGGACGGGGGTGGCTGGACAGACAGAGAGGAGCTGGGGATGGGGATGGCTGGACAGACAGACAGGAGCGGGTCCAGGGACAGACAGACACAAGCACGGCAGGCAGGCTGCCTCCGGCGGTTTGCCTGCGGAGGGTCCGCTGGTCCCGCACGCCCGGCACCACCGAAGCCGCGGGACCAGGCGAGCGCGGAAGGCCCCACGCTGGACCGCAAGGCTGGTCGGTCTCTCTCAGCAGCAGGCGCTGGGCCGGGACCAGCTGTTCCCTCGCCCACCTGGTCTCTCCAAGCCGGGCCGGCCGGGGCGGGGCAGGCAGGCGGGCCCGGAGCGCGGTGCCAAAGGCAGAGGGCACCAGCGAGCCGAGCTCGGGGCTGCGGGTGACTCCGCCCGGGCCGGACTCAGGTTTCCCCCCGCCTCCCTCCCCGGCATAGTCTAGGGCCGGCGGCTCCAGCCCCACCCACAGTCGCTGAGCCTCGGTCCCCGCACGGCTGCTCCGCTCCTGCGCTCCCAGCCAAGGTGAGTCGGGATCCCCCAGCCCCTCCTGCAGGTCACTGACCGGGGGGGGAGCGCCGACCTGCGCTACCCCTCAGCCTGGGGGGCTCTGAGCTGCCATCCTGCCCCCAGGGGGCACTGACCCAAGGGGTAAAGCCCCCATTGGTGGACACACCCCAGCCTGAGGGGCTCTGGGCTGCCTTCTTGCCCCCCAGTCCAGACACCTCAGCTGGATGGGGGAGGAGGAGATGCCCCAGCTCTGTCCCCCCACCCCCAGCCAGGAGTCTGAACGGCTGGGGTACCCCAGAGCCTGCTACTCACAGGAATTGGGGGTGGCTGCAGAAGATGGATTTATGGGGGGGAGCCCTAGTCCTGCTGCCCGAGGATGGGGGGAGCGTAATCCCAGCCCGGGTGCCCCAGTCCAGCCCCACTGGCTGTGGAGGTGGCTCCATGCTGTGGTCGCACCCAGAGCTCTAGCAGCTGCTGCTGCTGGCCAGGAGCCCAGTGCACCCTGGGCAGGGACAGGCCCTGCAGACCAGCAGCCTGGGCATCACTCACTTGGCAGGGGGGGCAGTCGCTGCTCAGGGGCGAGAGGGTCAGTCTGTCTGACGTGGGGGCACAGCTATGGAGGACAGGCTTCTTACTAGTATCTGCTGGTGCTACTTGCCCCCCGACACAGAAAGGGCTCTGGAACGTGGCCCCTTCCTGGGGTCCCACTCAGGTGTGAATGTTGCCGTGGGACGGAGTGAAATCTGCACTGGGATGGGATTCTGGGAGCTGCCACGGGACCCCAACTTTCTTTGGGAGACTCAGATGGTTTAAAAATAATGCGTCTCTTGGGACTCTGTCCTTGTGCCGAAGAGCCAGGCTTGTCGGTTTGTTACGCTCCCCTGTGCATGTGTTGTGTGGGGTGGGGTCTCTCCAGCCCCCTCTTCTTTTCATGCTCCCCTCTGCCCCAGAGATCTTGGGTGTGTCTAACCAATGGCAAAGTGCCAGGGTTGCTTTGCTCTTCATACCACTTGGACCACGCCCCCTTTGCTAGTGCTCAGGATGGCGCAGAACCCAGGACGGGGGGAGCCCTGCTGCACTCAGGGGGGTCACCCCGAAGGGGGAATGTGCCCGGTGTGTGCGTGAGCATAGGTGCTGAACAGTCCCGTTCACTTCAGCCGCCTGTCTGGGCCAGGCCTTCACGCGCTCATTGACTTCAAGATCAGAAGGGACCATCATGATCTGGTCTAGTCTGAAACTTCCTGCACATGGCAGGCCACAGAACCTCTGACAGTCAGGGCTACCCCAGGGGGATGGGGGGAAGTGTGGCAATTTGCCCTGGGCCCTGCAGGGGCCCCCACAAGAATATAGTATTCTATAGTATTGCAACTTTTTTTATGGAAGGGGCCCCCAAAATTGCTTTCCCCAGGCCCCCGTTATTCCCTGCTGGTAACTCACTGCCTGGGTTGTGCCGTGTCTGTAGCAGGGGGGAGGGATAGCTCAGTGGTTTAAGCACTGGTCTGCTAAACCCAGGGTTGTGAGTTCAGTCCTTGAGGGGGCCGTTTAGGGATTTGGGGCAAAAATCTGTCTGGGGGATTGGTCCTGCTTTCACATGAGGTTGGACTAGAACCTCCTGAGGTCCCTTCCAACCCTGACATTCTATGAGCATCTCATGATCTGGGAAGCCTGGGTGTGGCCTCTGCTTTCAGACACTGGGCAGCCAGGAAGCAAGGGGACAGGCCCTTTCTGAGCTTTACAAGGGGATACAACCAGCTTGAATGCTTTCAATGGCTGCTGTGGGGCCAAGGGAGGGCCCATGAGAGCCGGACTGGTGCTTCCGCAAGGTACCCACATGCAATGCTTGCTATACAGATGCAAGCAAGATAGATGGAGAAGGGAGAGAGGTGGTTACATGCAGGGATGTATAATCACAGCATTGAAAGCCAGCCAGTTTTTACCACTGGTTTTGAGGACACGCTGTTCTTTTCCAAGCACTACTGCGCTGCTCACACACTCCAAGGATCCAGGCTTTCAACTGGAGTTGCTTTTCTTGCTGGGAGCATGGGTTGATTATAGATACCAAAGTCACTTCTCCTTTTGAACTAGAACAGATCTTTAAGAAAATAAAACACGCCCAATCTTGAGATAAAAATGGCCGGTGATGGAGAATCCACCCTGATGCCTGGTCAGTTGTTCCAATGGTTCATTGTACTCACTTGTTAAAAATTTATGCCTTATTTCAAATATTTGTTTGCCGCCCCCCTGCTTGCTGCCTTCTCTCTGCACAGGGCCAGTTTCCTTCTCGGGGCTGGGCCTGGGCTCTCCCAGAGCAAACCCCAGGCTCCACTGGGGTTGCCCTGCACCAGGAGATGCCGTTTGCCCCCAGATGCTCCCCTGGTTCATCCCAGTGGAACTGAGTCACACCCATTTTGCACCAGTGTGTGTGACACAGGGCAGGCTCCCATCTCTAAGAACCCAGACTTTGTCACTGGGCATGTCCCGGGCAGGGAGGGACGGACAGCTGGGTCCGTAACTTGACTGAATAATCCTTTGGGAAGAAGGCTCCCTCTCCCTACACTTGCAGTCTGGCTTCCAGTCTAGTGCCTGCTTCAGGAAGGCTCCTTTCAATAGGATCTCTCTGATCAGCTCTTCAGAACCTGCAGGACCTTAGAGGTGGTGCTGTTCTCAGACTGAGAATGGTGCACACCCTGCCAGAGTCTAGCCGACAGAACAATGCGGCGGAGCTGGCATGAGCCCCAGTTAACGATCCAGGAACAGAGGTCCTTTGAGGAGACTTGCATTCCAGCCCCCCTTCTTTCCTGGATCTGGAGGGATGGGCCTGCGACTCCGTTCCCGGGGTTTTTTCCAACTGAAGTTCAAACGTGGAGCTGATGGGAAACGCGTCTCAGTTCTGGCCAATTTTCCAGGCAAGCAGCCCCAGGCACAACGGGCACAGCCGCCAAGCCTGGCTGGGCTTCCTGTTTTTTCCATAGAGGTTTTCAGACATCAGCTGCAAATCTGAGGGCAAAGCAGCCTGAAGCAAACAGAGCTAAGGAGGGTCAGGGGCCAGATCCTCAGCTGGTGCCAGTTGGCATCACTGCATTGACTTCAGTGGCACTATACTGATTTACACCAGCTGAGGATCTGACCCATTCACTTGTGTGAAGCGATGCTGATTCACACCAGCTGGGGAGCTGGCCCACTGGTTTCAGTGGTGCTACAGGACAGCCTTCAGGCCTGGCAAGGAGCGGGCTGCTGAGACAGATGCTGCTCCGGAAGGGAATACAAAAACTGCTCCATTCAACGGCAGCCCTGCTGTGTTTGGATAGTTCAGTCCGAATGCCGTGTGCTTATTTATCATGTTGCATCCGCAGACCTCACAGAAGAGGCAGCATTTCACAGATGGGGAAACTGAGGCACGGAGCCTCACACCATGGTCGCACAGGCGGAGTCAGAAATAGAACCCAGAGTCCTGGCCCCAAGCCATGTGGGGTAACCAGTAACTCCCATTCCAGAGCCAGGAATAGAACCCAGAAGGCCTGTCTCTGCACTTCTCTAACCACTCCCATCTGGAAAGAGAACCCAGGAGTTCTGGCACTCAGTCCCCTGCTCGAATTACTAGGCCACACCGCTCTTATTAGGCAGCCTTGTGTCCACTCTTGACATTTTATGGCCAGTTTCACAATATTTGCTGTTTTACTCAAAGCCCCAGTTTGTGGAGCCATGGCCCAGATCCTCAAAGGTATTTAGGCACCTAACTCCATTGATTGGTTGATTTCAGGATCTGGGCCCATAAGAACCTGAGCTTTCTTTCTCTTTTTATTTTTTAAAGATCGTTTCAGGCCTTTTTGGTTGTGGAGTAAAACTTGCAAATGCTCAGAAACCAGGGGGCAAAGAGGGCCACAAATTTATTTATTTTTTTTTAAAAATCTCATAATCTGGAAGCCAATCTCGTGATGTTTCAGAAGCCCAACTCATGATCTTTTGGCGGCTGGGGTTGACGATCCTGCTTTGTGGTTCATCTTCAGTGCAGGACATTTGTCTGCCTTCCGGTTAAATAGCCACATGGTCTTGAAAGGACTCCTGGTGAGCCACAGACTCCCCAAATCTGCCTGCAGAACATCTGATAAACACGAGGGCGAATCCGGAGTGACGCGGCTAACAAACGATAACGTTCCCCTACTGATGATCGGTGACGTGCGCCCCTGAGCTGCCACATGGCTGCCACCCACAAAAGACACGCTCCTTCACGAGGCAGCGATGAGGGACCACCACCACTGTGCAGTGAGCCAGCACATGCCCCGGGGGCAGCCGCGGAATTGAAGTGGCACATAGTCCTTGTGCTCTAGCTTCCCTGCGACTGAAAACATCAGTCCCCATAGAAGGAAATTCACTCCGCGGGTCCTAACCACACTCCTTGATTAGTAAAGACAAAACGAGTGTGTTAGCGCCTTGGAGCCACTGAGAGATCGTCTCAGCAAAATCATTACAAAGGCAACCACATTTCAAAAATACAGTCCCAGGAGGGTGTGGCTGCATTTCTCTGGCTTTTAAAAAAAATTGATGAATGAGTTTTTCCATCATCAGGTTGGGAGTCAGGATTCCTGGGCTCTAATCCAGCTCTGGGAGGGGCGTGGGGTCTAGTGATCAGGGCAGGGGAAGGATGGGAAGTCAGGACTCCGGGGTTCTCGTCCCAGCTCTGCAATTCACCCCCCATGTGACCTTGGGCAAGTCACAAAGACTGACATTTTCAGAAACTTCAGGATGCCTCATTTTGGGGATTCCCAACTCTAGATGCTGACAGAGACCTAATTTCTAAGGGGGTTCAGAATGGGCAGTGCCCCTTGATCCAGAAACTATTGTGGGTGCTCAGCATCTCCACAACTGACACCTTAGGGGCTAAAACTGAGTGCCCAGCAACTAAAGCGACTCTGAGTTAGAGCCTCTGCTTTGAAAAACGTGGGCCACCTCCCTCTGGGCCTAGGTCACGTGGGCTAATGACACTATCCATCCTCTGCAAAGTGCTTTGAGATCTGCAGATGCAAACCCTATAGAAGAGCTCAGTGGTGTTATCATCCGTGCTTCCCAAATGATATTCAACCAAAATGGTAGTGGTGGAAGATTCTTCTTTTTCTTCCAGTGATTTGCAACAGACTATCTAGGGACTGTCTCTTTGCTCTGTGTTGTACAGCAGCTACCCTGGCTGGGCCCTTGCCAACAACTGGGCTCCTAGGTGCTACTGGAATACAAATGGATCATCATGGTGCAACTCACAAGAACGAGACATTTTGCTATCGTGCTTATCTGTCCCCCATGACTGTAGTATCCGAGCATCTCCCAATCTTTGGTGTATTTAGCCTCACAGCGCCCATTTTACAGATGGGAAACTGAGGCAATGAGCAGTTCAGTGACCTACCCAGGAAGCCTGTGGTGAGGCAGGGACTTGAACCCAGGGCTTTCAAGTGCCAGGCTAGCGTCCAACCGAGAATGGGTGGGAAGGGGTCTCCGTGAAGAGTTTTGTCCCTTGCGTTCCCCTCCCCATCCCCAGGCTGATTGGGTGTCACCCTGCGAAGTTCCTCTGCTATCTGTCCCCACCTCGCTCCAAGCTGTGGTGGCTGTTTGAGGCAGCAGAGAACCCACCAGCCCAGGACAGGTGATCCTGCTCTTGGATGGAGATGGAACAACCTGAGTCATTTCCTCAGAGGCTCCTCTGGCCGTTTTTCAGCAGGGCTGGAAAATACTAGCTCAGGCCAGGCAGAGGAAGGGAGGATGCCCTGGGATGGGGATGGGTGGGGTGTGGTGACCTGCACTGCTCCAACAAGGACTGAAGATTCACGGGGGAGGAGAACCTGGCCAGAAACAACAGAGTCCTGTTTATCACACACCAGGATTATTTTTCCATCCTGCCCTGGGTTTATTTTTCCATCCAGCCCCGTCAGCAAACAGACCCTGCCTGCATGGGGCCCCAACAAACTCCCATTCTGGGTCGGGGCTGGAGCTTCAGATGCTGTTTCATTGTATTTGCTCAGATGCTCTCATTATAGGCTCTGCCCTGCCCAGGGTTGGACAAGCAGGGGACAGACTGGAACACCGGCTGGGCTGCTTCCCTCCTGTCTTGCTGTTGGTCGCCCACCCGTTGCACAGCTGGAGTTGGGGAGTTATCCCCTTGCTACGGGCACTTCACTTCCCACCCCAGGCTCTATTCCGAAGGCCGGCGTGAGCACCACATCCATGGGAAATAGACCAGGGAGAACAATACGGCCTGAGGCAGTAGATGAGTCGAGGCCTTCATTGGAGATGAGTCTGTGTCAGAACCTCGCTCCACCCTTCTCCTCCAATTTCAGAGTCGGATCACTTCCAAGTGCCCTGTTTGATTGGCCACCGTACCAGGCTCTCCACAGCTAGAAGAATGAAGTGGAACAGCCCGACCTAAAGCTCTCTAGCTGGGCGTGTAACACACTCACCCCTTGCACAGATCAGGCACCGATGGGCCCCTCTCACACCCACTCCGCGGTAGGTCGTGTCGAGACAGCAGAGATAACACAGGAACAGTGGAGAACGGCAGGTTGGTCCCCATGCCAGATGGTGGCCATGTGGTCAGATGAGCCGAGCTCAGTGGCTGGGATCTTGTCAGAACAGCCTGTGCGATTCTGTAGCCGCCACGCTTGACCCCAAAGGGGAAACCCAGCCTGAACTCCAACCCAACCTCCTCAGCCCATTTCTGGCCTGACACTGCAGTTCACCTATAAAGGGGGTCAAGGACCCAATTGCTTTGATTTCAGAGCCTGCCCGATCCCCTCTGCCCACACTCCAGGGTTTGACTCTTTCTCTCAAGGCTGAATGGCGAGACGACTTCACAGAAAGGCTGTGGTAACGGTGGAGATGGAGGAGAAGTGGCTGTTGCTCACTCCCATCTCCTCCCCGAAGCTCCTCACGAGGAGTCTGCATGAGGCGAAGTGGCCTGGGGGGGCTGAGATGGCAGCCCCCCCCAGACAGTGTCAGCTCTTAGGCGCGTCCTGTTGGCCAGGTTTTGTGCCCTGAGCTTCGAGTGATGGCAGGGCCCTGCTAATCCACACCAAGGGGAGAGGAGACGAGGGGAGAACTGCTGAATGCTGTGGACAATGGCATGACCAGAGTAGCAGATGGACACCAGGTAAGAGTCACCCCATAGGAAGGAGCAAGTGTTCGCCATGAGTCGGGCTGTCAACTCATGCATCTGCCTTTGCAGTGGAACAGCAAAGAACTGGGACCGTGGGGACCATGTCTTCCAAAAGGGGCCAAAATGGCGGTCCCTGGAGAGGAGGAAAAACCGCAGCTGTGAGCGTGGTGAGATTTTTGGCGGCTGTCCTAAAAAAAGAAAAGCTGTGGCCAGGCTGAGGACCTCTTTGGTGCAGCTCCAAAGCTATCGCAAACACCCAGGTGGGCAAATGACTGCCTGGCAAAGGAACGCGGCCTGGGCAGAGCAGACGGCATGCTCCGTGCCCTGGCTGCTAGCTCCCTCCGGCTGTACCCTGGGGGAGGCCGGGAATGTATCCCCCAACACTGAGCACTGGGGCCTCATTTGGAACGAAGGTCCCTCAGACTTCAGAGTCTTCCAAAGAAATCGCTGATCACCGGACGGGAGCAGGCTGGGTGCCAGGCCAGTACCCTGCACAGACCCCTTTGCGTGTCTCAGTGCTCTGGGATGACTGCCATTCACTCCTTATCCCTTCCAAGGGCCTCAGCAGCTCAGATCAGTGGGTGGTATAGGGAGGGGATGTGCATGCGGAGGAGTTGCTGTGCACTAGTGGAATGGCTCGGACCTCACGTTTGCCGGCACACTGATGTACTAAGCATCCGTGGGGCTCCTTTCCCTAGGGCCCCTGAGGGAGGGCGGCAGCTGTTAACACCCCTGGGTGTATGTAGCCCAGAATCCAGAGTCTGTCCCCTCCCTTCGCATTCCTTCCGTCTTCTCCTCTGGTGCTTTGGGCGGGGCAGCCCATCTGGTTGATGTGGGGGGGATGATTTTGCTCTATGGGAGGAGTTCTTGGCCAAAGTCCCTTGGCTCCCGAGAGGAGGAAGCTGCCGCTCAGCTTGCAGCAATCCGCTGACTGCTCTGGAATGGGTTCCCTTGAGCAAACTTTTTAACCCTTACACTGTCAGCTGCACCTTTACGCTAGCAAATTCTCCGTTGTGCTGTCCATCCCAGGGCATTGAGGGTTGGCCTCACCCGTTACCCCAGCATATCAAGTGCCCCCCATCACTGTCCCACCAACATGCCCCACCCACACGCTCAGGGGACCCCCTCTGGAGGTGGGTTCTCTGCTGAGACAGGAGGACACATCATAAGGATACTCTCCGTGCCAGGAACGTTTGGCCCCTAAGAAAGGGACAGAGACCCAGCAAACACGTTGCATGTGAGAGACACCCAGCAGCAGTGATATGTTATCACTGATGTATTTGCACCAGATGACTAGGGAAAGAGAGAATCCATGTCCCATTTACACTTCCTCAAGCCAGCTGGTTCCCTCTGTCTGTCGTCTTTCATCTATCTATACTTTTTAAAGGAAGGAGCACCCAAGGCATGTTACCATGTACGCCATCAAGATAATCACTCCAATGAGGCTATATTCTTGTAAACACCAAAAAGGGATCCCGGCGGAAAAGCTGCTTTCACCCACAGCAAAGATGGCTTGAGAAGGACATTTTTAAAGAGCTTTGTAAGCGATTACTCTTCCCCCACCCCTGGAGGCCTTACTCATGGGATTGCAGCATTCGCTACATGCCTCTATTCTCACTTCTCTTCACTACCCGGCAGTGTATGAGGCGGTTGGATTTGGCGATGGATCAAAGTCTCCCGTTCCCAGTGGGGGGCAGAGAAAGGAATCTTCCCTTGAAAGACTTTGCTTTGACAATTCATAAAAAAAGCCACAGCGTTTAACAACCAGCCTTGCTTTTCCTACTGACTCTGGTCAAGTCTTTCCATTGAGTTCGCCCCCAAAGGCTGTATTTCCTCTCCAGTCATCTGCTGCTCTGTATGGCTGTGCAGTGCAAGGGCAGCCAGTTTGGGGACCCAGCAAGGCATGCTCTTGGCTGGGCTGAGTTGTCACAGAACACAGATGCTGCTAGGCAGGGCCAATGGGTATTTTAAGACCTATCAGGTTTCTCCTCAGCCGGGACATGCATCTCAGTTATACTCCCACTCCACTAATTGCATCCTGCTCACCCCAAATTACCCTGAGAAATAGGAAGCGCCTTCACTTCCTGTCCCAAACTGCTGTGAACACATAATCATAGATGCTAGAGGTGTTGGGGGGGAGCCCTCTTATATCACCCACTCCCTCCCCTCTCAGGGGGATTGATCGCTGCGGGGACATTCTCTAATGTCTTGCTGCATAGCATTACCATGAGTTGATAAACAGCTGCCATGTTCTGCCCCAGAGGTGACTGCATTTTAGTGGTGGGAGAAGTGTTCCTGGAATATACAGGCTGGAAATCTGCCCTAGGATATGTGCGCTGGGCAGCTTTTGGCTCATAATTTGTTTAGTAGTTTGCAGAGATTGTTGAGCTCCTAAGGCTCTTGCTATGAAAGGCATAAGGTAAGAAAATCAGCTGCTAGCCGTGCCTTTTGCTTTAATATTAAGCTTGTCTCAGGCGGGTTTCACAGGGATTTATATTTTGATCAATTAACTGTGGCTCAAAGCACAAGTTATTGACCTTGGTGTACGAATAAGGGGGTAAAATTCCATGTCCTGGTCCTGTGTTAGGTCGGATTAAATTATCATAATGGACCCTTCTGGCTCCGAAATCTAGGAATCTCTCCGCAGTACATTATGAGTCAGTCTCTAACCCATTTCTCACCAGTGTTTTAATCCAGGGTTTCCCTTGAAAATACCTAAACACGTCAAAAATTTCAGTGCATCAGGTAACCTGGACAGAAATACTTGAGAGACGTATTAGTTTCCCTAGTGCTGGAACATGCAAGAGAAATCACAGAGATTGTCCAGTCGCTCCCCCTTTTTCTAATTTAAACCAAACTCTCCACGCTGCCTCCATCCAAAGCACATTTGTGTCCCATAAACCGTATTGTGAGTTAGGAAAGTGTAGTTATCCTGGCACATTTTGTTCTCCTTTTGATGTGCTAGAATGTCCTGCCTTTGGGTGAGACACTGCATTGTATCAGTTTGATCGGGGGTTAACTGCTGAGGCGGGAAGGGATTTATTGTGCAATGAAATCCTTCGCTCTAGTGGCACAAGCCAGCGATTGTGATCGTTGGGCTGAGCAGAGCTAAACTGGGCTCCACTGGGAAAGGAGTCCAGAGGTTTGGAGGCTGATCCGACCTTTATCCCATCTCTCCTGGCCTCTCCAGCGTCTGCCTGGCAGTTCTCCACCCTCTCTAAAAACTAGGCAGATGTCGGAACACAACAACATTGGCAACAGGTTTTTAAACCCGTGGAAAGTTTCCATTCGGGTCTGAGCGCTCAGAACCCACAGTGGTGGCTGCCTGCGAGAGTAAGAACCTAACTAGCTAGTAGGTTTGGCAGATATCTTAGAATTCAAGTTAGAAATGAGGCACAAGTTTTTAATCGTAAGGGAGCAAACTCCTGAGGGGAATGGTGGATTCTCCATGTCTTGATGTCTTCCGATCCGGCCTGAAGGCCGTTCTGGAAGATGCGTTAGTCAAACACGTTATTGGGCTTGACACAGGGGTAAAAGAGTAACGCTCTGTGGCCTGCAATACACAGGAAGTGAGAACAGAGGATCTAAGGGGGACCCTTCTGGCTTTGAAATCTATGAATCCAAACAGCAAAGCCCAAATCCCTCATAGTAATTAGCATGTGGGGTTTTGCTCCTGGGGATAAAACCAAATGCAGCGACTGAGAGAAAACAAAGCTAACCGCTGTCTGTGCTATTTCTCCCCTCTTTCTCAAGAGACCCACGCAAAGATGCCGTCTCAGATGGAACATGCCATGGAGACGCTGATGTTCACCTTTCACAAATACGCCGGCGACAAGAACTACCTGACGAAAGAAGATCTCCGGGTGCTGATGGACAAGGAGTTCCCTGGGTTTTTGGATGTGAGTCAGAAATACCGATAAGCCCATTTGCTGATTAATCCCTTCTGTCACAGTCCATTGACTTGGCTGGTCCTACTGGCTGGTGATTTGGGGTGGGGCGGGGGAGTGCTCATCTCTCCAGGCCAGGACTGAGCAGTGATGCTCCAGTGTGGTGCTAGGGGCCGCTGTGTGGCTGGAAGCGCCTTCAGACGCAAAATCAAGGTCACAACCGTTTTATACTTGAGCAGGGTTTTACAAGTGAGGTTCAGATGTTCAGATACCACGTCAGAGAAGTCAGACAGAGCAGGGAGGACAGGGCAAATGGACTAGATAGGACAGGACAGACAAGGGTCGAAAAAGAAAGAACTCTAGGTTCTAGACAGACAGAGTCCTCCCAGTCAAATTCCAGGTTGAGTGATTATAGTTTTTCCAGCTAACTACCTCCTCTAACTTCACATGAAGAAACTATTCTGCACTCAAAATGAGGGCCCAACCCAGCTGCCTCTCAGTGCTACTGCAATATCCGTGTAAAATAATGCTAGGATGATTTCCCCTCCAAAAAATTCTTCTTTGACTTGCTCAATCAAAGCCAGCTATGGGATTTAGCCCTTCAACTTGCTGTTCATTCATGTCAAAGGAAGCCACGTGGCAAAGGAAGCCACGTGGCAAAGGCAGCTGATTGGCTTTGAAGACTTCAGCCCAGGTGCATGGCTGTTGCCGTAAGCTGGCTGCCAGGCTTCTCCCCAGAGGTGGCTGCATTTCCACAGTATGGAGAGACTGTGTGTAAAAGGCTTCAGGGCAGGAGGTGCTGTGGGCTCCTTCCTGCTTCACTGCTGCCTTTGGAGCAAGGAGAGGAGAGGGGCCAGGATGAACGAGGAGGAGCTGTCTCTGGGCTGAGATCTGCTGTTTTCCCCAGGGCAACTCCACCTCGAGTCCCTGTGGGTTGCACTGGAGAATTTGGCCCTCCAGCTTCTAGCCCCAAGATGGTCTCGCTCTTGTCTCTTGAAAAGGCCTGATCATATTGAAGCCAGTGGCCAGGTTCCCATGGCTTTGGATTGGCCCCGGTGTTGAGTTTGAAAACTCCCAGCTGCGGCACGGAGAGGCAAGTGGCCCCTTCAGCCCCCCAGCCCCTGTGGCATTCATGCATCGCAGATGCTAGGACTCACAACTGCCTCCAGCAGAGGAGCCTCTGCAGGGGCAGGGTCACTGCTGCACTCAATTCCCTGCCATTTATCAGCTTGCAGCTGACACAGACGATGGGGAGAGGCTCTGGGCAGCGTGTTCCCTTCCTGATAAACGATGCATCATCCAAGACAATAGCATTTTGGTGACAGCCTGCTATGTGCCATGCTATTAATAACTCTGCTGCCTGGTGCACTGCATTCTCCCTGCTCCTTGGCTGTTTTGGTTTGGTGCAAAGCAAGAAGGCGGCTGGAGGATGACACATGAGAATGACAGATGGACAAAGCTCCCCCCTTCTGCCCCCTGATAAATCTCCTGAGCACCCAGCTGCGATCCTGTAACTGAGGAATGACATCATGTCTGAGCAGTGACGGGAGTCGCCTCTCAGGAGGTGCAATACAGCTTGAATCACGTGGAGCAGTTAAGTGACATGCCCAGGGTCAGACAATTAGTCAGTGGCAGAATTGGGAATACGACCCAGGAGTCCCGCTCCCAAGTCCCCACTCTAACCACTAGGAAACACTCCCTCCCAGGGCTAGGCATAGTACCCAGGAGTCCTGGCTGCATGGAAAATATGTTAAGTACCAACTCTGTGTTCACAAAGAGGATCTCAGGCAGCAATGTGGCATGGAAAGGGCATAGCCTGGGAAGGCATGGAGACGCGTTTCTGGGTAACTCGTGCCACGTTGAAGAGGGGACTGGGTGCTATCACTGTCCCTGCAGACATGTCTTTTCTCAAGGAAAGCCAAGCCAGGAAGGACTGGACTAGCATGGTGTGATACAGGGCAGGATTGCGGTGCATCAGCAGGTGGACCTCTGGTCAGGAAAAAGACTGTGTGTGTGTGTGTGGAGCCCAGGGCTGGAATAGCAGGGGGCTGCGGGTTGGGATTGAGGGGCAGCGGCAGAGCGGTGAGGGTTCAGAGCTCAAAGCTGGAGTAGCGGCGCAGACAGCACCTCGCTGTCAAGGTGGCTGGGCAGAACCAGCAGGCACAGCTCCCGCCTGGTGCCAATTACCGCAGGTAGATCACTGCTGCCATAAGAACCAGATCACCTCGTGCTTCAGAGCAGGAAAGCATCACGAAGTCCTCGTAGATAACTCTCTCCCCACCAGCGTCTCCTGTGCCTCCAGCGTTCACACAGGCCAGGTTATTATGCAAGCTGGCACGGATGGCACAGCCTGATATAATCAGAGACCGGTATTTAATGCTCCAGCCCCAGGGCATCCATTCCACTGCATGGGTGCACATTGAGATTGTCGGCCATTAACCAGTGTGCTGTAGGCCTCCCATTACCCCCTGCCCCAGGGATACAATCACCTCCATGGCAGGGCCTCACCTGCAGCTGGCTAAGCGCAGTGGCACAGTGGCATTGCTCCTGCTAACCCCACAGCTGGATTTGGCCCATCACCTGTAACTCATCTAGGCTGGGTTTTCAGGGGCACCTAAATCCCATGGACTTTCAAGGACAGCTGTGTGCCTAACTCCCTTCAAAGCCCCAGCCTTGCTTTTACCACCGCGACACGGGGCGTTTCTGATCCCAGTGACACCGGCGTAGATCCAGAGTGGCTGCAGGGACAGGACTGAGGTTGCTGTAGGGGATGTATTCTGATCTCAGGTACCCCGGTGTAATTCTGGAGTGATACCCTTGAGGTCCCAGTTGACACCAATATTCGGGAGAGCTGAACCTGTTCTCGGTCCTCTCACTTAATTCAGTGCTCGGCTCCTTGCTGATGCACATCAGTGCTGGCCCGCATCACACCCTGTCAGTCAAGGTGTGTGGGGTGGAGAGCAGAGCTAAGAGGTCTTGTTCTGGAGTGGCAATAGCCTGGAGAAGCTGGTGCACATAAACTGCGGCTTATCACACGCTTCCAGGCTCATGGCTCATTTCCTCAGTCTGTAAAGCAAACACTGCGATTGCTTGCAGATGGTGTGCCATGCGCAGAGCTCAGGCATTGCTTTGTTAGGTTTGGAGTGTGGCCTGGATGCACAGAGGTCTTTGTTGCTTGCTTGCTTGCTGTGCAAGCCATGGAGCAAAAGGTTCCTCCCAGCTGCGTCCTCCAGACCCCTTGTGCTTGGACTCAGAGGGTCCAGGCCTCTGTACAGGATGGAGTTTCACTGCCAGAGCACAGAAATTGATGTCCTTCAGGATCACATCCAGAATGTCTCATTAGAAGAGATCCTAGAAACCAGAGCAAAAAGCCCTTGTCCCCAGCCCTGGGTGCACACACTCCTTGCAATGCATGCGCCAGCTTTAAATGTCTCCTTCCTCTGCCTGGGCGACCATCACATTGCAAAATCCAACAGATCCTGCAGGAAACAGTGCCTGCCATTCATTTGAAGTGCTGCATGCCTACATCGCAGCTAGCATTCACAGTACATTGGAGCAGTGCCACTGCGGATCTACCATCCCCATCCCCCAATTGAAAGACAAAATACACAGGAATGGCTCTATAAAGACGCTGGACATCTGAGGAGTGGCGACTAGGGCTCAGAACTCCTGGCTTCTTTTCCCTTCTCTAGGAAAGGAATGTTTGGACAGGGGTTAGAGCAGGGGGCTTGGCATGAGGACTCCTGGGGTCTAGTTCCAGCTCTGCCTCTGGCTCACTGTATGACCCTGTCCAAGTCGCTTAACTGCCCTGTCATTCAGTTTCCCACTCGTGAAGTTCACCTGCCTCCCAGAGACGTGCAGTGAGACACGGTGAAAGGTTGTGATGCGCCCTGAGAGCCTTTAGCAGCCCAGAAGTGTAAAGTGGTGCTATTGATTTCCCTGGAAACTTTCTTCAAGACTCATTTTAAAGACTCAAACGCTGAGCACTGCCCCTGTCCCTGCCTGAGATCTGAACCCTCAAGAGCACGCTGCAGAGCTATTCGTATTCGTGACCTGTCACAGACCAGGACCCCGTTGCGCTGGGCGCGACAGGGGATGCTTTTGGGTGGTAGAACTGAGAATAATGAGAGGACATTAAGAAAAAGGAAACTTAAGTGAAACGGCAGGAGAAATTTCCAGACACTGAACCAGATCCTCAGTTGGTGTAAATCCACCTAGATCCATTGACTTTAACAGAGCGACACTGATTGACGTCAACTGAGAGTCTGGCCCAGTGAGAGCTGCCTAGGAGCTGATCCGTCTAAACCCTTGTGGTTCAGGCCATGACCTAACCTCTAAGTGATGGGGTTAGGAGGGGATTTTCCCTGGGAGCAGGTTATCCCATCATCAGTTCAGGTTCTCTTGCATCTGTCTCTGAAGCAACTGGTGCTGGAGGCAAAATATTGGGCCCGATCTGCTCTGCTCCGGCAAGCCTCATGTTCCCACAGGAAGTAGTGAAAGCTGCATGACTTTGGTCATTTCAAAGCAGTAGGAAATGTACCACTGGGACCAGTCGTGGGTGGGGAAGGGAATAAATGATCTAATAGGTGCTTGATCACATGCCTAATGGAAACAGGCAGCTGTGGGTTCCAAGCCTCCCCTGGGCAAGGAGCCCGCAGAAACCACAGCTTCATCAGTGTGTTGTGCACACAGCCCGCAGAGGGCTGGGCCCATCGGTGTCCTTAGCTCCGGCTGGGTGGTGAAAGGAGAAGCATTTTCAAAAGCTAGTTTACATTCGCTGCTCAGCGTTTGTATCCTGCTCAGGACGGGAGTATTCCTGACGTGTGTTACGCAAGGAGGAGACTCACCCCAGCACAGGGCCTGAAATCCACACGTGCATCTCATGAGCTCTCTGTACGGGGTGGGGGAGGAGAGGAGTTTTACCTCTAGTCACCATGGATATAGGCTAGTCAGTTTCGGGGCAATGCACTGGCCTGTCTGAATGAGGAACACTGCAGGGGGTGGAGGGAAAAGGAGTTTGAAACTACATTAAAAGATCGTTGTTAGTTATTACTGGGGCTTGGGGCTGTTCAATGCACCAATATGGAGACTGCCCATGACCCAAGGAACTTGCATGGTCTTAGAGGCCAACCCTCCAAGCTGATTCATGAAGGCAGCTCCTCCCACCCACTCAGACTGGAGCCTGAAAGACAGGCACAGGGGAACTAGGATGTATGGGGAACATCAGAGCAGGGATAAAGTGGAAGGACTGGGCAGCATGTGTCTTTTAAAGAGCGGCCCAGATGCCACAATAATGGGCACTATACAAAGCCCCACACAGATAAGCTATGGAAACACTGAGATGGATGGAGGGATGAACAGATAGCTGAAGGGATAAGGAGCCCCTGGGATGGACAGAGGGATGGATGGATGGATATGGAGCCAGTGAGATGGAGGGATGAACAGATAGCTGAAGGGATAAGGAGCCCCTGGGATGGACAGAGGGATGGATATGGAGCCAGTGGGATGGAGGGATGAACAGATAGCTGAAGGGATAAGGAGCCCCTGAGATGGACAGAGGGATGGATATGGAGCCAGTGGGATGGAGGGATGAACAGATAGCTGAAGGGATAAGGAGCTCCTGAGATGGACAGAGGGATGGATATGGAGCCAGTGGGATGGAGGGATGAACAGATAAATGAAGATCTATGGAGCCACCAGCATGGATCAACACACAGACAGGCTCCCACACTCTTGCTACAAAGCAGCTTCAGCCAGGAGCAAATTCAGCTCCATTAGCTCACAGCCCCCTCTGCTTTTTCTTTCATGTATTTTCCCTTCCCAGAACCAGAAAGACCCCATGGCCGTGGATAAAATCATGAAGGACCTAGACCAGTGCCGGGATGGCAGAGTTGGCTTCCAGAGTTTCTTCTCGCTAGTGGCTGGACTGACCATCGCGTGCAACGACTACTTTGTGGTACACATGAAGCAGAAGGGGAGAAAATGAAGAGGTGACCGGAGACACCCCCCGCCTAACTCCTAAACCCCAAGCCATATAAAGTGGGCCACGTCGCAGCCTGGATCTAAGCTCTCAGCTGGCCATTGACACCAATGGAAAGTTGGGCGCGTGGATCAAGGACACAATGTGATCCTCCGAATGTGCGAACAGACTCCCGAGTCGCCATGTAACAGGCAAGAGAGAGCCTGCTATCCCCGCCCCAGAGCAGCTTATGGTTTTTATAGTGTATCCATGCCTTGCCCTACAATAAAGAATCCCTCCCTTTGTTTTTTTAAATCCTAACGGTGTATAGTTTTTTTTTTCCTCTGCACTAGCCTTGTCTGATCAGCGTCACTTTAGAGGGAGGTTCTGAAGGGTGCAGGAGGCACAATAAATCTGAGATGACGGAGCTTGCAAACTTCCAGAGCTGGTGCACACAGCGTTCTGGAGATACACATAAAGCGAGCACAGGGGCACTGGAGCTTTGAGACACTGCAGATCATGGGGGCAACTTGCCAGGAGTGGGAGGGGCTTGCCTAATTTGCATATATTTGCATTGCTTTAAATAAAAAAGAGCACTTTTTAAAGAGCATGCAAAAAAGTGTATGCAGTATACTCTGCTCGCTGCCCTAATCCAGTCGCCAAGAAGTCCATGCAATGCCCCCTCCCTCACGCCCTCCCAAACATGCCGTGTGCGCTCCCAGAAAAACCCACTGACGTCCACGCCAAGTCCCCGATTTGCACCAGCGAGGTGGGATTTGCACTGGCTGAGTCCAGGCGCGTTCGAAGTGCCCCAGCCCCATCGTTTCAAGCTGAGACAAATACAGCTTCCGATTTGGAAATCTGGGTGTGCAGAAGAGCAACGCTCCCTGGCCCACTGCGGAGCCTGCGCTTGCAGCAGCTTGAGACAATGGGGCCGATGCATTGTCTCTTTTTGTTTTGGCATGATCCAGGTGAACCACGAGCCAGATCTAGAGCCTCCCAACCCTCGGCCCCAATTCAAGAGAGAGCTCTCTGCCACGAGCAGAACAGATGTGGAAACAGCGCTGGGATTTCAGACCAAGCGAATGGCCAAGTGCCGGCTCAGAAACCCAGTGCAAAGGGCATGACTGTGGAAAGAGGCAACTGCTTCCTACCACGCACTATTGTCTGAGTGCGGCACACGGAGCCTGGTGCCCCTCTTGTATCTTTAATGGCGAGAGGCGCTCTGGCCCTTGCCTGCCAATCGATTTTGACAAAGCCTAAGCCACTGAGGCCAGGACAGGATTTTCCAGCAGGTTCGTTCGTGTGACTGCTCCTCAGTACGTGGCTTCCATGCAGCAGGACAACTCTAGGACAGCCCTAGGTCTGTCAGTTGTGGTCGGACGTATTCCTGGAGGTTTCATCACATGACATAATCTCGAATGAAAGATTAATCTTTAATTCCCAGAGACCCCAGAGCAATCCTGGAAGGCTGGCAACCCTAGACAGCCCTGAGCATCCAAGCTAAATAAGCAAGGCTCAGCGCAAATTACCATGCAGCAGGAAAGGCAGCTGGGCGTATATCAGCCCCTAACATTCACATAGCCCTTATCCCAGGCCCTAACTGACACCTCCTTTGCTTCCTCTACTGACATGGAATTTCTGTGCATCCCTCCATATGCGGCCAGTGCTGCTTGGGGAGCAGATTCCAAGCCACCCAGGATATTGCTGGACGCATTCTTCACATTTGCCTGCCAGATCGCTGGCTCTGGTCACCCAGGAAAACACAGCTGTAGGAATCCGTTACGGGGCTGACTCATCACAAAGCAGCAGCTGAACTGGAACCTGGCACCAGAGTGGGGATTGGGCCTGAGGGGAGCTGGGAGTCAGGATTCCTGGGTTTAATTCCCGGATCGAGGAGGGGAATGGAGTCCAGTGGTCAGAATAGGGTGTCAGGACTCCCAGGAGGGAAATGGGGTGTTAAATCAATGAGGGTCAGAGTCAGGACTCCTGGGTTCAATTCCTGGCTCAGGGAGGGGAATGGAGTCTAGTGGTTAGCGGTGGGGGGGGGGGGGCTGGTATTATGCCAGAAGACTCCTTTGAATAGCCTCTTGAGCTGCAGGAAGGCACCCCACCCCTCCCCAGCTCTCCTTTTCACACCCTTGTCCCTCACTCCCTCTCAGCCTTGCACGTGATTCCTGCGGGGCGGGGGGGGTGGCAAGGAGGCAGCAACAACAGGCTTTTCCTGCTCTAGGACTGGATCCCACCTCTCCCTGCCCTGCTGTTTGTTTTTTCTCCCCACACAGCTATTTTCAGGCAGACGGAGGTGTCCCGTAACCCATGAATTTTCCTAGGGATTTTCAGCCGGGCCTGCCTGCTCTGACTGGGGTCACTCACTGCAGCAGCCTCAGAGGGAAGGTGCCGCTTGCTTGTCTTCACTGGCAGTGGGGATCCAGGCAGTCAGCACAGCCCCTAGAGAACCGGTGTCCAGGGCAGTGCCCTCCAGCGCCCCTTGCTCTAACCAGTAGCCCACACTCACATTTAGAGCCTGGAATAGAACCCAGGAGTCCTGGCTCAAAGCTCCCTTCCCGAGCCACTAGACCCCACTCCCTTCCCAGAGCCTGGAATTCCCAGCCTCCCTGCTCTAACCCCTAGACATGTCTTCCTCCGTCACAGGCATAGGAGTGCCAGAGAACTGCTGCAGCTCCCGGTGAAGACAAATACTAGGAGCTCAAGAGGATATGAGTGTTTGGGTGGGGCTTCTCTAGAGTCTCCCACATGAGTGGGTGTGGGCTGTTAACCGTTTACTTACACAACCGCCTTCTAATGACTTCCTCAGCCCCTATTTCAGCTCAGGGCGTGTGGGTTTCACTTCCCCACCTCTGGATGTGCTGTAAAGAAGCCCAGCGCCCTGCAAGTGCTGAAGATCTAGCCCTGGCGCCACCTCCTCTTGCTCTCCCTGTTTCTGGGGGTGTCACAACATCTCCCAGCATGGGAGGCTGCTGCATTCTTGCTCAGCCTGGAGCCCTGAGGGCTTCATTCCTCGCCCACTCCTTGGCTCAGGCAAAGCAGGCTGGGGAGGGGAACAGGATCGTGCATTTCATGTGCCAGTGGGATTCCCCAGTGTCCTGCACGGCAGTGCTGTCTTGGAAAGATACAGAATAAGAGAATAGCCCTTCCCACCCACCAGCAGACAGCCCAGCAGGCTGAAGGTCTCTGGCTCCAAACTCATCCCTACAGCTGCTACCGCCCCAGCTCAAAGCTTGCACGGAGAAGGCTTGAGCAGCTGATTTGTGTCCCCCACCCCCGCTTCAACAGCTCCCCCCACAGTAGACTGGCCAGAGTGCAGCCCTGCCCCTCCAGCCGGTCTCCATTCCGCCAACATGCCAGAATACAGGGGCGACAGGGCCTTTACAATGATGCCTAAGACCATCTCCAGAATGCATACAACAGAGGGAGCGGGCAGGTGAGCTTCCAAAACACACTGCCCCTCACTCCCAATCCAGAGGGGGTGCGAGGGGAGCTTGTTCTCTATATGCTTTAGCCTCAAGGATGCCAGCAAAGAGAGGCAAATTAGTGCTAGTGAGTTTTCCTCTTGCTCACTAGGCACTGGACAGAGACCTACCAAACTCATTGCACGCAGAGGCCAGATGCCTGTGGGTTTGTCTATACTGCAGTGACAGGCAGCTCATGCAGATATATCCGAGCTGGTGAGCTCAGGTTACCGGAGCAGGAACCCCGGGTAATAACTCAGGGGCTACCCTGCACTGAAGTATGGGCTGCTGCAGCTTCACTGCTCCAGGGCCTGAGCTAGCTAGATTAAAGCCAGCTCGGGGACGTCGACACGCATTAGCTGCTGTGATTGTCAGACGCTCCAGGCTGGGTCCGATCTGAACCAGCAAGCGGGCCAGCTCAGCACCTTGCTCCCTAGAACTAACCAGCCTGCTTACACGGCCAGCTGTTAGAATGGGCTCTTTATACAATAGGGAGGCGCTGCTGAGGGGGAAGGCAGCCCCTGCCAAATACGTATCCGAAGCACATTCCTTTGCTAGCTCAGGACTGGAGCGTGCTGCCTCTTTGTCCTGCCCTAGGAGGATTCAGTGCCAGGGAACAGCAAACCTCACACAATGGAGGCATTAATCACGCAGGGTAATAAATCCCTTGGGGCCAGGCTTTCCAAAGGGCTCGGTCCGTGGGGTGCACGGAGCTTGGGAATCTGGAACAATCTGGAGAACCGATTCCCTGCTGCTCCACTGAAGCCATGTGGGGCTGGAAGCACTCAGTATCTCAGAGATCAGGCCTTTGGACCATGTGACTCGCACGTGACCCGCAGCTGAATAAATCGCCCCCACCCCAGGGCTGACTCCAGCTTTTTTGCCACCCCAAGCGGAGAAGGAAAAAAAAAACCCAAAAAACCTCAATTGAGCTGCCACCGAAGTGCCGCCGAAGAGGAAGAGAGGGAGTGAAGGACCTGCCACCGAAGACCCGGACGTGCCACCCCAATAACGGCAGGAGTGCCACCCCTTTCTATAGCTGCCCCAGGCACCTGCTTCCTTCGCTGGTGCCTGGAACCAGCCCTGCCCCACCCAGACCCTCAGCTCATTCCCGGAAATCCCATTCACGTGTGTGGTGCAAGGAAGGGGTGAAAGCCAGACCTACAGCTCACTCCTTAGACTGCATTTCACTGCAGTGTCTCCCAGCAAAGCCGAACACTGGCAGACTCCAGAGCGCAGTCAGCAGTCCCCTCCAAGACGGCTAAATTCAAGCAGTCTAAGGAACCAGAGAGACTCATAGGGTCTGAATCCAGCAGCCTCAACACCGAATCCCCGTGATGTTTGCTCCAGCCAAACCTTCTCCTTTACCCCGAAGGGGCACCAGGCACACCCTCTGCAGGAACCAGCACCCGGAGGCTGGGCTGTACCATGCAATCAGTGAAAGAGGAAGAAAAGAGGCCACGAGATTCTGCAATAACTTCACACACAGCCAGGCTACTGGTGTGACTGTCCTGTGACCAAGGCAGTAACAAGCAGGGAGGAGTGAGCACCGGGCTGCCATTCTGCCCCCCCGCAGGGCCGCCCGGGGGGGGGGGGCAAGAGGGGCAATTTGCCCCAGGCCCCGGACTCTGCAGGGGCCCCCACGAGAGTTTTTCGGGGCCCCTGGAGCGGGGTCCTTCACTCGCTCCGGGGGGCCCGGAAAATTCTTGCGGGGCCGCTCCAGGGCGGAAGGACCCCCCACCAGTGAATTACCGCTGAAGTGGGACCTGCTGCCGAAGCGCAACCCGGTCTTCGATGGTAATTCGGCGGCGGGGGGCCCTTCCATTCCGGGACCCACTGCCGAAGTGCCCCGAAGACCCGCGGCGGGGGCCCCCTGCCGCCGAACAGAGCCAGCTCTAGACATTTCGCAGCGCAGGGGGCGCCCTGCCGCTTGCCGGTCCCGTTGCTCCGGTGGACCTCCCGCAGGAACGCCTGCGGATGCTCCACCGGAGCCGCGGGACCAGCGGACCCTCCGCAGGAACGCCTGCGGGAGGTCCACCGGAGCCGCCTGCCGCTGACAGCCCCAGGCCCCTGGAATCCTCTGCGCGGCCCTGCCCCCCAGTGCAGTCTGAGTTGCAAGAGCCCTGTCCTGGTTCTGACTAGGAGGCCCTTCCACCCAGATTTATATTCAGAAGCTGAAAGGAATGCACCGTGCCTGTCCTAGAGCCACACCTCCTTGGGCTGTGCCGCACTGTCCGGAGTGGTTCTGCCAACCAATGTTCCCTCTCGCTTTTCCCATGCGCGTGCGGAAGGAATTCTGTTATATGCACCAATATGGAGGTGGGGGTGGTGGGGCCGAGGGCTTCAGCGTGTGGGAGCGGGCTCCAGGGCTGTGTGCGCGCATGGGGGGAGGGGCAGGCGCAGGGAGTGGGAGGCGATAATGTGGACTTCAAATCAGTTACCGGCTTCACAGGAATCTTTTGATGATGCAACCAGACCATTCGGTGTCAGGAGCGGGGGGCTCAGGATGGGTCGGGGCTTCCCACTGGCACCAAGGTATTACGGTAATTGGAACGCTCTAAAGAAACAAAAGAGAAGGATAGATAGATAGATAGATGTGTATTGGGATGGACAGTTGATAGCCCAAGTCTAGGCTTTGGGCTTGGGCTCACAGCTTAAAGAAAATAAACAAAAGGCTATGAGGGAAAGGCGAGAGAGATAGAAGAGACAGAGAAGGACAGGGTAGGGGAGACACAAAGGGAAAGATGCAACCTATTCACAGGGTCCTGCCATAAACACAATGACTACAAACATGGTTCCTGCCAACCCTGAATCTGTCCCTTGGGAAGAGTTGGGGGCAACTAAACCCCTCCCCTGGACAGGATCCGG
The DNA here is from genome assembly GCF_025201925.1 of Gopherus flavomarginatus. NCBI lineage: Eukaryota > Metazoa > Chordata > Testudines > Testudinidae > Gopherus > Gopherus flavomarginatus. The sequence goes on along the minus strand of NC_066636.1, from coordinate 18,415,804 downwards.
CCCCTGGTTGGAAGCATAGGGTGACCAGATGTCCTGATACAGGGGCATTGTCTTATATAGGCAACATTAGCCCATCTTAAAAAAGAAGTGTCCTGGCTTTTCAAATTTGCTATCTGAGTGCTACTGGCACCCACAGACTGAGCCACTCAGCCCGCCGCCAGCCCGCTCAGCCTGCTGCCGGCTGAGTAAATGGAACCTCAGACCGGCAGCGGGCTGAGCAGGACCAGCGTTTGGACCCCAGACCAGCAGCGGGCTGAGCGGGGTTGGTGGCTGGAACCGCAGACAACGATCCCAGGGAAGGATCACACTAAATTGATAAGATCTGCATTTTAATTTTATTTTAAGTGAAGCTTGTTAAATATTTTAAAAACCTTATTTACTTTAAACACAACTGTTAAGATAAGTTCCTGTCTCCATCCTAAAACTTGCCCACGCCGGAATTGCCTTGGCCTCTTCTTTTGTCATTCAGTGTTAATCACATTCTAAACTATACGCATTTCCTTACCTTTTGGGGGCGAAGCCAGACTTTTAGGCACCTGCTCCCCTACTTGGTGTAAACTTTGCTTGTACCAATCAGAAACGAACACACACAGTTTTTGGGCCCCGTCCCCTATGACACTTCTATGATGTCATAGTGGGTATTTTAGGCTGGTCTGCCATGTGCAGGCAGAAGAGGAGAAAGAAAAACGAATCCTGTGTACCTTGTGCACACCCGTAACCGAGCCTGATCACCTCGAAGCCTCTCTCAGCTCACGTGTTTTAAACAGAGTTTCTACGTTTGCTGGTCGTTATGAGTTGGTTTGTATTCGTAAGTATTGGTTATTACTAAATGCTGCATCTGTGTTTATAAATATTGTTTACTGCATCTTTGTTTATAAATATTGTTTGATAGTAAATACTTTAGCCACTGTATGTTTTAAGTTCCATTAACCCTATTAGCTAATCATATGCTGCTCCCCTACCCCTTGTAACTATCCCAAATAAAACTTTAAATTAATTAATTTTAGTTGTGTGCGTGCCTGCAGTTTGCATCGTGACCCATACCCTCCTTGCATCCCTTACCTATACAATCTATTGCCACGTGCAGCCTGGTAAATAACAGGTCTGCATTTTTCTTTTGCCCCTAAAAGTACGTGGCAATCTACAACAACAATAGTTTATTTATATAATATAGACAGAGAGAGAGAGAGAGGCCTTCTACAAATGTTAAGGCACGGGAAACCTTAAATTACAGTGAATTTGGCACACCACTTCTGAAAGGTTGCCGACTCCTGGGCTAATGCATCTGGGGCCTGATTTGCAGAGGTGCAGGTCATGTACACACTGGCTTCTGCTGTGGGTGCTTAGCACATTTCAAATCTGGCTCATACACACGGACGCTGCATCATGGTTCCCCGCTCTCTGCAACTCCATCTACCTGGCTTGTTGTGTTTTGTCACCCACTTTCAGTTTATAACACTGCAACAGAGACCCTGGCACAGGGCATTGCCTGGGCATTAATAAACAGCTGGCATTCCTCAGGGGCACCTTCCGATGATCCCCATAGCTAACTACTCTTATCATCTGCTGTTATTGCACTCACAGTGGGTCCAAACAGCGTGGCTGGAAGCAGTCCCTCTCACCTCAGCCCTGAGGAATTTTATCAGCTAACATTCCTGAAACTGGGGGTGGGGGTGGGATGTGGAAAAAAACTCCAAAAAATACCCAAAGTACTGAGCAACCTGAGACACAGTCTGCCTGGAAAGACAACACCTTAGAGAGGGGCAGGTGAAGACAACTATTTTTCTTCATCACCACCAATATTCATAAGCTCTAACTGCCTGTTTCTTTTCTGCACCAGTTCACCCTGGACCTGAACTCTGAGGCAAACTCCACTGGAAACATGAATGTGCCACCAGCGGGTCAATCTCTCTGGAAACGACACCAACGCCAGGGGGAAGGCCTGGGCAGCGGCAGTTGTTGCTATTGTTTGTAGGGAAGGTTTAACCTTCTGTCCTGATGAGCTTGAACTGATAGGATTGTCCTCCCCACAGCCTCTCCTTGACAGCGGCCCTGTCACCTGGCTGGTGGGTCATAGAAGACAACAGCTGTTCTCCACCTTCCCAGCTCACGCAGCTGCAGACTGAGTCCACAGTCAGACCTTAGCTGGAGGGGAAAGAGCAGGCAAATGGGAGGTTACCAAGTCTCCAGTGAGCTAGAGCCGCTGGCTCCAAGCCTTTAAAACGATAAGAGAAGCTGCCTTCGCAGCAAGCACATGGGTGTAAGAAATGCTGTGCCTTGGGCAGACTGGCAGCTGCATGCACGTGCTCAATGCATGGAGAGGCTGGTGCCTTTGAGCTATTCACCGGGACTAGGGGAACAGGTAAAGATAAAGGTTGAGAACCCCTGCCATAAATGCATGTGTGTATGGCGGTGGTCCTGGTGTGGGGCATGTCCCCATAGCGGGGCACAGAGGAATGTTGGAGGGGAGGTGTCAGGGCCCGGGCCAGCCCCACAGGGGGAATGGGGAGGGAGCGCCATCCAACGCCACTCCAGTCCTAGCTCTGCTCTGGCTCTGCCACTAGCCTTGGGCCCCTGGCCGCCGCTGCCAGCCCCCATCACAGACCAGCTGCAACTCCGCTCCCAGCACCAGGCCCCACCCCAGCACTGGCCTCTGGCTGTGGCCTCAACCCTGCCCCCAACCTCTGCTCTGCTCCCAGCCCCAGCCTCAGCCCCCTTGCCCCTGTCCCCACACCTCCCCAGAGCTGCGGCCCCACTCCCAGCCCCTGGGGTGTGCAGACAGAAGTAAGGAGGGGGACAGGGACAACCCTGAAAAGTATGGTGACCACTGGTGTAAGTGATGAGGAGAATGAGTGTGTTTTCATGCGAGACAGGATAAAAGAGAGGAAACGGCTGTGGTGCATCCTAGAGAACGGATATACTGGGTGTGTGTGGCAGAGAGAATGGAGTGCGTGTGTGTAGGTATGTCTCTGCACAGATCTTTGTGGCAAGAGGCAGCTGGTGCATGCTGGGACACAGGAAACACATCACTTCCTTATGCTGCACACTGCCTGCTGCCTGACAAACCCACTCAGCCCTTTCCAGAGCCACATTGATCCCAGTCGCTTCACACTAACACCCCTTACTTCCCAGCCATCCATAAAGGTGCAGGCCAGAGGGGGAGGTAATGGGGGGAAACAATGGCAGAGGCAGCAGCTCCTGCAAACCACCTTGGTCCACATAGCAAAGATCATCACGACCCGAGAGCAAATCAGGATATGTCGACACTGATTCCGATGGCCTGTAAAGTACATACGCTGCACGCCCCCTCGCCTGGTACAAATAGCAATGTAGACAGGGAAGCACTGCTTAAGTACGTAAAGACATGTCTGAACCCATTGGCTATGTACCCTACACAGCTCTCTCTACGCCCAAGCAGCACCTCCCCATCAGCGTCCCTGCTGCTGGAGCCTGTCCCCGCTGCAGGGAAAGGCTCTGGACTTGGGGAAAGGCTCTGGCAGAGGGAGGCAGCGGGGAAAGACTCCTGGCAGCTCCCTGCAGCTGGAGCCTTTCCCCGCAGCCTCCTCACTGCCAGAGCTTTTCACTGCTGTGCATAGCTACAGCGTGGTGCAGACACAGCCGGCTTTTCACTGCGGCGTGTAGCTGCATATACCCTACAACAGGAGTGGGTAGACTACAGCCCGCGGGCCATATCTGGCCCATGGGACCATCCTGCCCAGCCCCTGAGCTCCTGGCCTGGGAGGCTAGCCCTGGCCCCTCCCCTGCTGTCCCCCCGCATCCTCAGCTCGCTCGCTCGCTCTGCAGCTGGCACAGTGCTCCAGGCAGCAGGGCTGTGAGCTCCCGGGGCAGCGCAGCTGCAGAGCCGGCCTGCCCCGGTGCTCTGAGCTGCGTGGTGGCGGCAGCGGCGGTGGTGTGGCCTGGCTCCAGCTGAGCGGTTCGGCTGCAGTGCCGCCAGCCACCAGTGCTCCTGGCAGCATGGTAAGGGGGCAGGGAGCAGGGGGAGTTGGATAGAGGGCAGGAGAGTTCGGGGGGATGATCAGGGGGCGGAAGTGTGGATGGTGGTGGTGGTGAACCAGGGGGTTGAATGGGAGCAGGGGTCCTGGGGGGGGCAGTCAGGAGGGGGGGGTTTGGATGGGGCGGCAGAGGTTCCAGGTGCAGTTAGGGGACAGGGAGAAGGGGTGGTTGGATAGGGCAGGGGACCCAAAGGTGCTGTCAGGGAACAGGGTGGGTTGGATGGAGCAGGAGTCCCAGGAGGGTTGGGGGGGGCAGATAGGAGGTGGGGGCTGGGCCACGACCCCCTCCCCTAACCGGCCCTCCATACAATTTATGAAACCCGATGCGGCCCTCGAGCCAAAAAAGTTTGTCCGCCCCTGCCCTACAAGCTGCTGCCAGTGGTGTGCAGTGTGGACATGCTATCTCACAGCTGATCGGGGGCCGCATTTCGAGGACGGGACCTTCCGTCTCACAGCTGATCCTTGACCAGTCTCCACCCTGCACCCACTGGGTGAACAGAGGATCCCTGGGGTTGTCTGCTGGTGCCTCAGCAATGCTAGGCTGCCCAGACTCTCCTAGTACTGTTCAATAGCTCTGTGCCCTTGAGTCTGGGAAATTCAGCTCCCAACCTGCCATAAACAGTCCAGAAGCTGGGAATGGGCAACAGGGGATAGATACCTTGATGATTCCCTGTTCTGTTCATTCCTGCTGGAGCACTTGGTTTCGGCCACTGTCGGTAGAAAGGACACTGAGCTAGATGGACCTTTGGTCTAACCCAGTCTGGCCGTTCTTTTGTCCAACCAATATGGCATCTCATATACCTGCAGGGACCACGTCCCCGGGTAAGGTTTTACACACATGCACACTCCACTACACTCGTTCACGCTGGGTACCTCTGGGATTCTCCCTGATAGAGAGTTTGCTTACTAAAGATGAAACACAACCCATCCCTTCTGAGAACAGAACCCAGGCGTCCTGACCCCCCCGTCGTTTGCTCTAACCACAGAACCCCACACGCAGTTCCAGAGCAAGGCACAGAACCCAGGAGTTCTAAGGCCCAGTGCCCTGCTCCAACCTCTAGACCACATTCCCTTCCCAGCGCTGGGAACAGAACCCGGCAGCCACAACTCTCCTTGTTCTAACACAATGGGTTTCAACCCCCAGCCCAACCAGCACACAGCTGCGGCCCATGTGACATCCTCAGAGCCATACAGGCAGTATATATAGTGTGTGGATTTGGCCCACATAACACAGAGAGCTGTGTATGCAGCCCACAATGGTAAATAGGTTGAGAACCACTGCTCTAACAGCATTGCCTCTGCTTTTAATAATAACACTTTGCATTCATATGGCACTTCAGGTCAAAGGAGCTCAAAGCACCCTCATAAAGGTGTGGCGACTTCCAGCTAGATCGCAAATACCACAGGAATAATCTTTCTTCCCTTATTTCTGTATGCAGTCCCAAATGAAACCAGGATCCCTGTGAGAAAATTAAAACAAGATACTAAAAAGGTTTCCCAATTTTTTAATTGAATCTTGAAAAAAAATCAGGGCTGCCCAGAGGATTCAGGGGGCCTGGGGTAAAGCAATTTCGGAGGCCTCTTCCATTAAAAAAAGTTGCAAAACTATAGAATATTATATTCTCGTGGGGGCCCCTGCAGGGCCTGGGGCAAATTGCTCCATTTGCCCTCTCCCCTCCCCCGGGCAGACCTTAAAAAAATTAGGGAGGTGGGTCGTGGTTGAAGATTTGGGGGAAAAAAGCTGGGATGGTTCTTTTATGATCCAAACTTCTGCCCATCCCTGCTCTTGACTAGGGTAAGTGAGTGATTAGGGGTACCACTGTCCTCCTGGGCCTCGATGCGGGTTGTCGTGGGAGCCCTATACTACGCAAGGATTTATGCAATAAACATCCTGGGTTTATTTCTCCTGACTCATTGATTTGTGCTTGCTTGAATCAAGCTGGGAGCCTTTCATATCTCAAATATTCCCTAGTTCCTGGTTGAGTTGGTACAGAATAAGCTCTTCTCTGTGTAATTGAAAACAGTGGCTAACAAACCACGCCGCACACACACTCCAGAAACTCCCCTCACTATTATGATTCACCCACCATCTCCATTCCAACTGTTTTGCCAAAATATTTGACGTTACTGCAGCAACGGGGCTGAAAATCCCGAGGCCGGGGCTTGGTGTGGTGGAAGCTTTCTGGCAGTGTTTCACTGGCTGGATCTCATTTTGAACTGTGAATCACTTTGCATGGAGGAAGTGACTCCCCCGCGTGTGGCATTTACCGAGCCAGGCACCAGGGTGATAGCAAATAAAGCGCACTCGCCTCCTGCCAGCATCTTGTAAAGAGTGGAAGCTGCTTGGAAGGTAATGCAGAAAATAGTTCTCTCTCTTTGAAGCCGGGTGACATTTCTTACTGGGTTCAGAGGCAAACACATTTTTCCAGATATTAACAAGGATATTGCAGCTCTCTCTGATGATGCACAGGACAAAGGTCTCTTTCAGAAAGACAGTTGTTCACGGTGCATTATCTCAATTGAAAATATACTTGAGATTACACAGGAAGTCAGTAACAAAGCTAGAAATAGAACCCAGGAGTCCTGGTTTGTTGTTCATCTATTTTAACCACAACTTTTTGGGTGTGTTTCTAGCCTCTGCACATTATTATTATTATCTGAGTCATGGCAGTGTTTAGCATTGTGCGAGATGCTGTTCAAACGCATAACCAAAAGGTGGTCCCTGCCCCAAAAAGATTGCAATCTTAGACAAGATGAGACACAACATGTGGATACAACAAACCGTTGTGAGGAGAGCACAAGGCAAGGATGAGCTGATTGACTACATGATAAGTAGCAATGACAGCAGACCAGCTGACTACCAGTTGGGATAAGAGGGTCTTCAGGATTCCGAGCATTTTTGCAAATCTTGCCACTTCGTTTAAGTGCCTAAATGAGAGCAGAGCTCACTGGAAAATCTGGTCCCAATTGTGAAGGCTTTTGAAAGTCAAGCTTGAAGTGACATATTCACTAACCAGGGGTCAAGAGGTTTTGCTTGTGTGGTTTAGGGTGCCAGAAACTAAAATACCGTGTACTTCCTGGCAAGATCAGCTTTCTCAACCAGCTACATGCACCACTCAGGCTGGCCCTGTGGCTGAACTACAAGATGAGGAATCAAGGGATTCAGGTTAAATTGCCAACTATACCAGCAAGATGCAAAGCAGCTGAGAATCCAGCCCTGCAGATTAACTGGATTTATTTTGCCTGAGCATGCGCCAAGGAATCCCACAGAGCCAGCAGGATACATCTTAAACGTATTTGAATAAAATACAGGTCTTTGAAATAATTTATTTTACATTGGATTTGACTTATTGGTCTTGTTTTGCAACATTTGTCAAAAGAGGAAAGTTGTGAGAGAGGCCAGGAGCCTGGGGGGAAATTTGCCAGCTCCACAGGTGAGCTACTCTGGCTGAGATGGGTGCAGTGTGTGTGCATCTGTAATGTGGGCTACTAGCTGAGGTGTGTGTGTTTGTGTGTAAACTATGGTCTACTCGCTGCGGTATGTACCGTACCTGTGTGATCTGGGCTACAAAATGAAGTTTGTGTGTCTGTATATAATAGGGGCTACAAGATTATGATTTGTGTGCGTGTGGAATACAAACTGAGGTTTGCATGTGTATGTTGGGTGGGCTACTGGATGAGTTTTGTGTGTGTGCATGTGTTGCTAGCATAGTCACCATACTGTTACTGGGTAATAAACCACTCTCTGTAGTTTGCTGAACAACTGTAACCTGGTTACTGATTGCATTTGGTTGAAAAGCAAAGCAAAAAAAATCTTTCCAATGAATAAGCCCCTGATTCATTTCTGCCAAACAATAAACCACAAAGGGCTGCAGAGATGAAATCATGGCTCCATGCAGACAGCCAAGCACTGAAGGAGGAGGGGAACTGGGTTTGCTCCAGAAGAGTGGGTGGGGTTTTGTCAGCCCTGCAGAACTGGGTTCTCTCTCTGATTCCCTCCAGCGTTGTTAGCATGCAGGAAATGTGGCCAGATGGACTTTGACATAGTGGGCCAAATCCATCCCTAGGGTAAACCAGTGCAGTGGAGTTGAGTCAGTGATTAATCTGGTCCAGAGAAAAGCCTTTGGCTGGGGTTGAAATAATTCTACAGCCTCTGCCTTCTCTTCCTCTTAAAGGGTGGAGGCAGGCTGGGGGCCAAGCAGGGGAGTCCAAAGGTGGATCCTGAGAAGATACCTCCCATGGGCCAATGCCAAGATTGGCCTCCCTAGCTCTGGGAGTTGAATTCCAGCCCTGAGTAGGGTGTGTACACTGAAAACAAATGATCTAGGAGGCATGTTCCACTCAAGTAGTTTCATGTTCAACCTTTGGCGCAAACTCCCTTTCCAAGAGAATCCAGTCTATTCATACTCCCACACTACCCTACTCATTTTGCTATAGCCCAGTGCCGCGCTGGCAGATTAAACAAGGTGTACACTGAAAATTCCAAGCACATTCCTAGATGAAACAGGCAACACCCTCTACCAAAATGCCAGAGATTTGCTAGGGAATCATACCCTCTATTTTGGTATCCCATCTCTGCAAATGGCCAATCCCTTTTGCTACTGAAGAAGGCCACCCTCCCTCCACATACCCCTCAGGGTCTTTGTTATTAATTGTACAGTGTTATCTCTGACAGGGCCCAGGGAAATTTCTTTCCTACTCCCTCCAGACAGAGATCAGTTTGTAGTTCTCTGCAGCACAGGATTATATTCAATAATTTAGGGCCTGACCCTGCTGCCCTGGAAGCCAATGGGAGTTTTGCAATTGACATCCATGGGAGATTTACCAGGCCCTTGTCCTGGGTAGCATTAGCTGCAAATGCAGTTAGCATGACAAATTTTTATTAGTAGTCCATGTATCCAGGGCGGTATTAAAGCACCAAATGCAATGAGCATTCATGTTCACTAAATGTATTGCTTCCAATTTCAATTCCCTGTCCCAAGGGAGCATGGCCTAGCCCTGGTGATTAAGGCACAGAACAGGCAGTCAGAAGAACTGGCATCTATTTCTGGCTCTGCAGCTCCTTGTGATAGGGGAATTATCTTTTTTATGTGGCAATCAGTAAAACTATCCTTCTCTTTGCTCTGCTTCACTTAAACGTCTTTCAGGGAGAGTAGCATATGGGGGAAAGAAGGTTTAAGGACAATGAGTGCATAGTGGGGAGGCCACACCATTTGCAGGCTGCAGAGGAAACTGCTCGTATACCTAGTAATGGCCAGCTAGGAAGGCACTGCAATAAATTCACTGCAAGGTTCACTGGAATTGACAACTTTTTTCTTGTTCACAGAACTGCAAGTAAATGCCAACAGCAGGGTTTTTAATTATTCATCACTGCTGCAATACTGTCTATGTCTGCGGTATTCGGTCATATTTTTAAGCAATAGACAGAGTATATTCTTGCCATCAGCAGAGGTAATCTTAACAGAACTCCTGCCAGAATCTGGGTATGCACAACGTCCAGTCAAACTGTCTCCGTTTACTGGAATGCTGCTGCAGTCTTTTCAGAAACCAAGACGTGTTTTGTCCTGGGACTCCCTCTTGTGTTAAAAAGGCTTAATAACCAGAGAGACTCCCAGCTCCTCTGTATTTCTACAGCAATTCTCCTCCTGAAGCACTTTATAAGGTTAAATGGCTGTGAGATAAGACTCAGGGAACATTTTGCCTATTACTGAGGTGCTTCTTGAGTAGAACATGCCAGCTGTCCAACAGCACAAAGCAGTATCACATTGATGCACCAAAAAAAGAGCTGTATGTTGTGGAGCATCATTCTGAGCTGTTAAACAGACACCGAGTTCCACCCTAGAGGTGGCTGCAGTTCAGGGCCATCAATTTGCCTGATGGGGAAATCTTAAATTGGACTCAATATCAGTCAAATTCAGAGACCCATATGTTATATTTAGTGCAAGTTTCTCCCCCCGCCTTTTTTTGCACTGATTTTAAGGCAGTTTTAAAAATCCCTGATTCTTGTGAAAGAGGCTATTGATAGTGTCCATTTCAAGGGGGTTTCTTACCTTTCAGAATCCATCTCGCACGAAGTCATGGGGAGGCCATTTCACAGCAGTTACGGGATGGTAAAATCGTCCTGCCAAGCAGTCTTCTGTGATGTGGCACTGGGTAAGACGTCAGTGCAGATGGGTACAATTTTAAAACCTCACCCTTCCATTTTCTTTTTATCTTGTCCATTTAAATTAGTCAGAGTAATTACCAGAGCCCACTTTCCCCCAGACATTTATAAAGCTGAATCTTCTTCTGGGAAATATTGGCTGTATGACCAAAACGTGGCTTTCAAATAAATCCTCTCCTCTCAAAGGCATTCAATGAAAATGCAAGTCCTACACATAAAAAAAGCTTTGGCAATGGGCACTTAATAGGGTCTCATATACTTCACTGCCCACCCTGTGGTCACTTTTACATGATATTAGGTGGACAAAGGTCTCCTGTATACAGAATATAGGACCTCATAGGCTATATGTCAATGAGTAAGGTGACCATATTTCCCACAGAGAAAACAGGACACCCCCAGCTGTTTGCCTGAAGGCTTCCTCCCATACTGTTGCTGGCTGGAACCCCCCTTCACAGCGAGGTTGTTGTCGGGTCACTGGAACCCTGCTTCTCCCCCCAGCCCTGCCTCCCCCCTACGGGGGGCTGGCATCTCCGCTCACGCCCTCTACACTGCACTTTTTTTTTCCTCCCAAAAAGTGGGCATTTGTCCTGTTCGCTCTTGCCCACTGATCAAGTCAGCAAGAGCAAAGGGGACAAATGCCTCCTTTTGGGAAAAAAAAAGTCAGGATAGCTGGGACAGGGCTGAAAAAAGGGAGTGTGTCCAGGCCAAAACGGGACGTATGGTCACCTTATCAATGAGAGCTATATGGCATAGAGGTGTATGGGGCTATGTGGCTGCTGGGGACTATATGGGACAATAGACAGGCCAAGGGACTATATAAGGACTATATGGACCCTGGAAGAGTTGTGTAGGGTTCTACAGGGGACCTAGAGAACTATACAGGCTTGATGGGCGTGAGGGGGCTATATGGGAGTTGAGGATAATTATATGGGGCTGTATAGACTCTGGGAGGGGCTATAAGGGATTTGCGGGGTGTCCATGCTCCTTGAGCAGAGACAGATATAGTTGTTGATATAGATGGGACTTGAAGACCCCATGGGAGTGGAAAGGGTTCTATAGGCACTAGGAAGCTATATGGGACCTGGGGAGGGCTCTATGGGTGCTAGGGAGCTATATGGACCTGAGGAGGGATCTATGGGCGCTAGGGAGCTATATGGGACCTGGGGAGGGAGGGCTCTATGGGTGCTAGGGAGCTATATGAACTTAGGGAGAAAGGGCTCTGTGGGCGCTAGGGAGCTATATGGGACCTAGGGAGGGAGGGCTCTGTGGGCACTAGGGGGCTATATGGACCTGGGGAGAGAGGACTCTGTGGGCACTAGGGAGCTATATGGACCTGGGGAGGGAGGGCTCTATGGGCACTAGGGAGCTATATGGGACCTGGGGAGGGAAGGCTCTATACAGCTATACAGGACCGGGCGGGGGGAGGAAGGGAGGGCTCTATGGAGCTATGTAGGACCTGGGGAGGGAGGACTCTATGGGCACTAGGGAGCTATATGGACCTGGGGAGGGAAGGCTCTATGGAGCTATGCTGGACCTGGGGGGCGGGGGAGGGAGGGCGCTAGGGAGCTATATGGACCTGGAGAGGGAAGGCTGTATGGAGCTATGAAGGACCTGGGGGGGAGGGAGGGAAGGCTGTATGGAGCTATGCTGGACCTGGGGGGGAGGGAGGGAAGGCTCTATGGGCGCTAGGGAGCTATATGGACCTGGGGAAGGAGGGCTCTATGGAGCTATGCTGGACCTGGGGGGCGGGGCAGTGAGGGAAGGCTCTATGGGCGCTAGGGAGCTATATGGACCTGGGGGGGAGGGAGGGAGGGAGGGCTCTATGGGTGCTAGGGAGCTATATGGACCTGGGGAAGGAGGGCTCTATGGAGCTATGCTGGACCTGGGGGGCGGGGCAGTGAGGGAAGGCTCTATGGGCACTAGGGAGCTATATGGACCTGGGGAGGGAAGGCTCTATGGAGCTATGCTGGACCTGGGGGGCGGGGGAGGGAGGGCGCTAGGGAGCTATATGGACCTGGAGAGGGAAGGCTGTATGGAGCTATGAAGGACCTGGGGGGGAGGGAGGGAAGGCTGTATGGAGCTATGCTGGACCTGGGGGGGAGGGAGGGAAGGCTCTATGGGCGCTAGGGAGCTATATGGACCTGGGGAAGGAGGGCTCTATGGAGCTATGCTGGACCTGGGGGGCGGGGCAGTGAGGGAAGGCTCTATGGGCGCTAGGGAGCTATATGGACCTGGGGGGGAGGGAGGGAGGGCTCTATGGGTGCTAGGGAGCTATATGGACCTGGGGAAGGAGGGCTCTATGGAGCTATGCTGGACCTGGGGGGCGGGGCAGTGAGGGAAGGCTCTATGGGCGCTAGGGAGCTATATTGACCTGGGGAGGGAAGGCTCTAGGAGCTATATGGACCGGGGGGGGGAAGGCGGGCGCTAGGGAGCTATATGGACCGGGGGGGGAGGGCGGGCGCTAGGGAGCTATACGGGACTCGAGGATAATTCCAAGGGGCTCTAGCCTGGGGGGCTGCAGAGCCTGGCCGGGCTCTCTAAGCCCCGCACTGTCTCTCTCCATGGGAGGCCTCGGCGAATCTACGCGCCCGGGAAAGGTATAACAGCCCCGCCCCCCCGTGGGGTGGGAACGAGGCTGCTGGGCTCCGTCCGTTCTCCCCGAGTTCCCATGGCAACAGGGAAGAAGGCGCCGGAAGGGGCGGAGCTGCGACGCACCACCCTTGTGACGTGACGGGGCGCGTGACGTCACGCTGTTGTAACGTCTAAGCCGGCCCCAGCCCCGCAGCTGACGTTGGGCTGCCGGTGAAGCTCGCTAGGGGGCGGAGGCGGGAACTGCCACCTGCACTGGGGTCAGAGGTCAGTGGAAAGCCCCCCCGGGGTCAGAGGTCATCCTAGAGCCCCCCTAGGTCACAGACCTGCTGGGGCCAGGGGGTCATTCCAAGGTCAGAGGTCACTCGGGGTGCCCTGGGGTGAAGTTCGGGAGGCTGTTCCATTCCCCCCCAACTCCCCTCCGTTCCTTAGGGACCCCCCAGTTGTGGGCTTCCCCTTCCTCACTTCTTGCTGCTGCAGCCTGGCCTGGGTGGGGGCGGGGGCTGAGCCCCCCCCCAACCCCCCTTTCAGGCCAGTGGTGCAGCTGTAAGTCATAAAGCCCCTGCTGGTGTGACAGAGCCTGGCTGGGGCTAGTCCAGTCCTTGCTGCGCAGCCCCAGGCAGAACGGACAGGATTGCCCCCGAGTCCCCACCCTGCCCCAGATGCTGCTAGCGGGCAGTTGTGAACTCAGCATCTGGGGAGTGGGCCCCTTGTGATGCTGCTAAAAGCCTGAGGCGAGTGATTCCTGCTCGTTGCACCCGGCTGCATCACCAGCTTGCGTTCCTACAGAGACATTTGAAGGCTGCGTTGGCAGAGCAAGTCTCAGTGTTTGCTGTCTCTGCACTAGAAGCCATGTGGAGGAATTGTGTTAGGTTGGCAAGAAGGGGGCTTGGTCGTGGTCCGGATCCAACGGTGTCACGCTGCGGTGTCGTTCGAGGGTTAAGTCCAGCTGCCCCATGCAGTTCGCTCTGGAGCTCCGTGGTGAGTATCACTTCCCAGTTTGAGAGATGCATGAACTGAGCAGGGAACAGGGAGCCAGAAGCCAACAGGTTTCTAATCTTAACTCTGACCCTGATTCTGTTGTTGGCTTTGGACATATCACTTAAACTGGGTCAGAAGTGACCACTCATCTGTAATCATTCAATTTCTGGGTGCCCAGCTTGAGGTCTGCTCTTCAGGGTTACTGAACATCTCCCAGTGACTCTGCAGTTGTGGGCACTCAGGATTTATGAATATTAGGCCACAGTGTTTCAGCTTGAATTCACAGATGTTGAGGCACCTAAAATCAGTGTCTAGTCTTAATTTCTCAACCTGTCTGCCTCCCAGTTCCCCATAACGTGAAGAGAGAGAGAAATGTCTTGGGGGAGGGGGGTGCTCTTCTACCCTATGGCGAAAGGCATTATATAATCGCCAGCTACTATTAGTGGTTGTAAATTTTGAAAACCATTGAGTTAAAGACAGTTCAGCTTCCTCCTATCTATGCAAAATGATTTAGTATTCTAGCACAGAACTGCAGTTCAGATATATGCTTTTAAGGTGAATCTTCTCCAGCCTACCCATCTAATAGTTCAGTTGGCTGAAAACGCCTCTGATGGAATAGAGAAGACAAAATGGAGAGAAATGTCTTTTAGTCATTCCCTTATTAACTTGGTGAAAGCTGTAGGTTTGTTTAAAAATGTGTTCTGTGCTGAGAGAGTGGATGAGTGGCCCTGTTTCCCAGGCTACTGTGAGGAAGGGGTGGCTAGCACTTGCAATTCTCGGAAAATAATCAGAAAGAATTCTTGTGTCTGGAATATGAAGCATTATGAACAACACTATGTTATAACAAAGATGCTTTTGCCTTTCTTAAATATAACAAATCAATCCCATCAGAATTTCATTTGCTATATTCAACTTTTTCTTGAGTATCTCATAGGTTGCTCTGTGTGATTTGAATTATGTACCACCTTCTCTTCTGTTCCTTAGAACAGTCACAGAAGACTTTATGCCACTAAAATCATGTGAAGGCATTTTTAATCCCAATTGCTATCTTGGAAATATTTCTAGCAGATAACGTGATTAACACATTAGGGCTACCTTTGTTACAGGCAGCAATCTCCTGAATTATAACACACTATAGTATTTGGGCCAAAACTTGAAACTTGAGGTTTGAAGAACAAAGAGCAATAGAAAAGTTTTCACAGACTTTGATTGCTCTTCAAATGAAGAGTTATTTTTTAAAACCAAACTTTGATCTGCTACGGTTTGTAATGTGGCAGCAGAGGTGCTGAAACTGAAAGTGATTGTAATCAAAAGCAAAAGTGACTTTATTGATCTGAGATGCATTCAGTCAACAAAGCATCCATAATGACTGTAAATTGGATTTGGAAACTTGTATATCAGTTGCGTTTTAAAAAAACAAAACAAAACACTTAACTGTGAGTTGTGTTTATAGAGCAATATTTTGCTACCCCATTAAAGTATACTCTGCTTACTTGCGGAAAAAATTATATACTGCTGACTTGATGCCGTTTGCTAATTGCATCCAGTGTGGGAGGAACCACTGCATTTCTACCCTGGAAAGAATGTTCAGAATATTTGGCTCATTGTGTCTAGCTAGATCTCACTAACAGCTGGACAAGGTGGGGGGCTGAAGACTGTGTGCGGACCACACCAGTCTTCAAATATGTGAAAGACTGTTAGAAAGAGGACAATGGCCAGTTGTTCTCCATGTCCTCTGAAGGTAGGATGGCCAGTTGTTCTCCATGTCCTCTGAAGATAGGATAAGAAGTAATAGGCTTAATCTGCATCAAAGGAGACTGAAGTTAGATATTAGCAATCCTTATAGTCAGCAGGTTTTTCTAAGGGGAGGTTTTGGAATCTCTATCATTAGAAGTTTTTAAGAACAGGTTAGACAAACTAATACTTAGTCCTGACATGAGTGCAGAGGGCTGGACGAGATGACCTCTCGAGGTCCCTTCCAGTCCTACAATTCTATGAAACACCTGTCAGAGATGGTTAGCTTTACGTAGTGCTGCCTCAGTGTGGGGGATTGGACTAGAGGACCTCTCAAGGTCCCTTTGAACCCTAGATATCTATGATAAGGTGCCCTTATGTGACTCTGGATTTGTGTGGTGGTTTTTCTGTCTTGTGACTACTTCTGAAAACGTGTTCAGTGTTCACTAGATAAATAACAGCATCCCATTGCGTCATTGCATGGAAACCTTCTCACAGGAAGTAAATGGAGAATGATGTTTTCCAAAAGGGGATGCAGTCAGGGTACCTTTCAGAATTGTCTAGTTAGACCCTACGCAAAAAAGAAACCCAACAGAAAGCAGGCAGATTGCATATATGACTGTCTGGATCTCTGCCTTGTCAAATGGGATGGATTAAAGCTTTCATGGTGCTTTGAAGGCTCAGAGTGCTAGATGGATGCTTAGCGGGATTATTAGGAGATGGTCACCAGCGTCACAATATCTCAACAATTTCTTTTCAGACCTGGTTCTCTCAGGCCAGACAGTCAAAGGATTATGCCCTCCCCAACTCCAGCTGGAGCCAGGGCATGATGGATTTGTATAGCAGGTTCCTGGAGATGTGTAAAGATGGGACATGGAAAAGGATTCCTTCCTACAACAATAGTGTTGATCATATACCAGGCAAGTCTTTCTGGGGTGTGCATGCGTGTGTGTCTTCCTCTGGAATTCTGGATCAAGTAGTCACCCTACTTCCTTTACCTTCTCTGATATGTGCTGGGGTTGCCACTAAACCATTGAAGACATGAACTGGTTCACGTGCTTGAGTTTTCCTCCACCAACACTGGTGTAAATTCAGAATAGTGCTAGTGGGGACTGGTGTAACTGAGGGGAAAATCAGACCCCCCTGTCTTTACCCTGAGATACTTTTTGTGTGTGTGTTACCACTAACCATCTCACATTCCTGTTGCCACCTCCTGGGTAGAGTCTAAATATCAACCCCAGCTCTGGCAAACAATGTCTGTTCACTCTCCTGTTTGTAAGTTCCTGTTCTGGACCAGACCAATGAGCCATCCTGTCTCTGACAGTAGCTGGTAATACAACCCCTTTCCCCCCTAGCGAATAACTATGCAAAGATGGTCGTTTCATCCCAACCCCAAGCAGCTGATGGCTCGGTTTAGATCCTGAACCTTGAGGATTGATATCCCTTATTTACCCCTCTCTCCAGTCAGCGTAACTCTGGAGAATAGTTTCTTTATTTCTACGAGTGGCGAATCTTTTTGAATCCTGCCTCTGTAATATCTTGTGTCCAGCATTTCTAGAAGTCAGTTACCAAATGAGAATTCTGTTGATGTTACTTCCTGTTAAATTTCCTTGCCTGTATTTTGGTTTGGATCTAAACATTCCCCTTCCCTCTATGCAAGTGTTGTTGTGGTCAGTTGTTTCTCCTGCAACCATCTCTGTGTTTCTTTCCATGCCGCCCTTCAGCCATGAAATATGCTTCCAGTCTGCCAAACTACTCTCCCCTCCTGCAGACTCATGTCCTTGGAGGCTCCCATAGGAAATGAGTCAATAGAACATTAGAAACAAAAAAAAACCTTTCTTCCTTGTCTCCCTTCCTCTGAGCTCCCGTTGCACCCTGTGAACTCTGGGCCTGTCTGTGTTTTGTGGCTGGCTCAGCAGTAAGCACATTGCCCTAGCTTATCAAACAGCAAATATCACCTGTGTTCTAGTGCAGAACTAGAAAGCGAAACTGACTAGCCTGGCTTTGCAGTTCAACTCAATCAAATCTGTAAAGCATCCGTAATGGAAAAATAACCTTCACCTTGTAACAGTTTGAATCGTAACAATCCAAGGGGTCGTTAGCCACACAAGTAAGGGATTTAGGCCCAGATCTACAAACGTATTCAGGCTCCTAACATCCGTCATAGGCGCCGACTCCGTGGGTGCTCTGGGGCTGGAGCGCCGACTCCGTGGGTACTCCGGGGCTTGGCTCTGTACCCACTGGCAGCCAAGCTCCCTGCCCTGCCCGCCCCCCACCACCTCCCAGTGCGCCAGGTCTCTGCTCCTCCCTCCCAGTGCTTGCAGCCACCAAACAGCTGTAGCAATCTCTGGGAGGGAGGGGGAAAGAGGCAGGGCCAGGAATTTGGGGAAGGACTTTAATAGGGGCAGGGAGGGGGTGGAGTTGGAGCAGGGACTTTGGGGGAAGGGGCTGGACAGGGATGGGGGTGGGGACTTTGGGGGAGGGAGGCCAAGCACCCACCGGCTCCAGAAGAAGTCAGAGCCTATGACATCCACGGAAATCTTTGTGCATTGGGACCTTTGTTTTTAGCCTGGTGCTGTGCCTTTAACTCCTAGCAGCTTTGCACCTTGCTGCTCATTTGTTGTCACTTTTTTCTTCTATCTTGCTAGAATCGCTGAAGCTGACGTCTGAGAAGGAGCGGAAGGAAACCCGTCTCTTCCTCAGAAACATGGATACGGAAGGAGTGGGCTTCGAATATGCCATGTTCCTTAACCCGTCTGAGAAAAGGATGGTGTGTCTCTTCCAGCCAGGCCCCTATCTGGAAGGGCCTTCGGGGTGAGGAGATCCCGTTAATTGTCCTGCCTGAGAGTTGTGATCCGCTTAACCGCAATTGACGGGTGGGAGAGTGGCAGCGCTCATGCTTCAGGAGATCACGTTCAACCCTGTCTTACGTCACCTTCCCAATCTGCCTTTCAGGTTTGCCCACGGGGGCTCCACTGCAACGATCATTGACAGCACGATTGGGAGCTGCGCTATATTTGTTGCTGGCAGGGTGATGACAGCCAACCTCAGTATAAACTACAGGAAGTAGGTGAATTAAGGCTTCTGTGTAGCCGCAGGGCTTACCAGTAAAATCAGGGGGCCTGTGACAGTGCAAAGAGATTGTAAGCGCTTTGAGGCAGAGCCTATCTCCTGGGTCTGTGTTTGTGCAGCACCTAGCGCTGTGGTTCCACGACTAAGGGTCATATAATAACTTCAGTTGTGTCCTACTCTGGAATGGTTTGACAACTTGGGGCCCTTAGGTTTGTAGCCGCGTTCATCCAGAAAGATCTGAGTATGCTTGCAGCTCAATCAATGTACTATTGCCCAGGCACTAAGGAATCGCTCGCCCCTCTACAACATCCAGACAAGCCTTTCTAAGGAACAGTGGGCTTGCAGTTAAGGCGCTGGATTGGGATCTGGGTTCAGACTCCCTTTAAGACCCTGGGAAGCCACTAGATCTCTCTGCTCCCTATCTGTAAAATGAGGACATCACCTTTCTACCTCACTGGGGTGTTGTGAGGATAGTCACATCCTCCTAAGTACTCCTCAGAACAAAAGCCGGTTCATTTCTATACGCAGTAGAGCAGCGTGCTATCGAGGATGGCTCTGCAGGCACTGGAGTGACAGTGTGGGTGAGGATGTGATGTCAGAGTAAAAGCTGATGTTGGGAGCCACTGCTTAGACTTTCTGTCCTCTCTGGGTGATACAGCTTACTTGTTAAGGTTGTGTTCTCAACTTTAGCCCAAGCTTCATGAAATTCTCTTTCTAGGAAATTTTAGATTCCTTCACCCGCCACTAAAGTGCTGCCACCTCTGGGGTGGAACGCGGTGGCTGTTCAACGGTTCATAGACGTGCTACTCAGCGGCATAGGACAGGAAGTGGAATCTCACTAACAGCCAGCTGTTTTCTTCTCGCAGCCCCATTCCACTGGGCTCGGTGGTCTTGGTGGACAGCAAAGTGGACCAAGTCGAGGGAAGGAAAGTGTTTCTGTCCTGCCATGTCAGGAGCATCGATGGCCAAACGCTTCATGCAGAGGCAACCGGTAAGGCTCATGCGGCTGGCTTTACTAGATGAAGTGGAAGCTGTGGATGCTTGGCCCCTGGGCAGTCAGGTAGGGCTGTGCGGCCTCAGACTTTCTGTCCCAGTGGAAATAGCTTTGCATGGGGAATAGAAACGGGATCTGGCACAGCGTGTGCCTTCCCATGCTGGTACCTGGACGTGACCACACTGAATGAACCCCTTGTGACATGGAGTCCTGTTTGCTCCCTCCCCTTCCCCATCTCCAAGAACCATCTGTCTCTAGGTGTCCCAGTCTAGATGGGTCATCAGTGAGGCCAACCCCCGCGGAGCCTTGTTCTCTAAAAGCACCAGCCTCAGCAGCAGCAGGCTCACCAGCCACCTGAGGGCAGCAAAGACCTATTAAAGTGCGGTGCACGGTGCAACCTGCTAGCCAGCCCTGTCCCACTGAAGTCAGGGCCACTTCTCTGGTGCAGGGCTCCTCGCTAGTGGATTGTGCTGTAGGATTGAGGTCTTGACCTGGTCTCTTTGCTGCGGAAGGTACACACTGTCTGAAGCAGTAAGGAAATACCCAGCACTGGCCCTTGCTGCTGCTTTGCAGAGACAGACTGCAGCTCCAAGCCTCTGTCCCTTTCACAACCTGGGTGGAAGCTGCAGGGTCCCCCTACTGGAGCTCTACCTGTCTGAGAACAGCCCTGTGCCATAGGTGGCAGAGCACAGGACAGATGCTTCCTCTCCCTGGGAAGCGACAGGGCCCCGCACACAGGTGGCTCTCTGGTTGCTGTGGCTGTTCTGAGCTGACACTTCCATCCTTTCTTCCGTCCTGGTTTAGCTCTGTTTATCCGGCTGGATTCCACAAAGTCCCTGCAGCAGCAGATGAGCTGCCAGTGAGTTGTCTTGCCCCGACAGACGACCAGGCTGCAGCCGAGCCCACTACGGCCTCTGCTTCTCTCCAGTTGCTAATTCCCTGCTCTGATCTCTCCTGTTCTGAAGAGAGAGCTCTGCCCTGGACTTCTCCTGATTAACAGTGACATGGTGCAGATTCTTCTGCATTCATCGACTCTCTGGAGGCCACCTCTGCCCATTGGGCTCTACCACAGCTGTCGTGTCGTCCCACCCTTCGCTGGCCGGTCAGTTTCTGATTAACCTCTGAACATGAAGATCTCATTCGTTGCCTGCTGTACAGGGAACTGCTGCTGGGAGTTGGTGCCGTCTATGGACGTCAGAGTCAGCGAGCTCTGCATGTTGCTGTGTGTTACAACTTCAGATGCTTTTATCAAAGGACAAATGCAATTAACCCTTGGTCAGCCACTTACTGCATTACAAGCATGTAGATTCTCTCCGCTCTTTCGGATATCTCTTACTGCAGTTTCCATTTTGTCTGCCAGCCCTCTTGTCTGCTGAGGAAACTTGCGTGCTGGCTTGTGATCCAGCATGCTGTCTGTCCTTCAGAGCATACGCGATTTACATGCCTCGGGATGGGTAACGGGTTTTAAAACCTTATGCGCTAGTTCAGTTCAGGTCTAGTTCTACTAGACAGGGTGATCCAGACCCAGGTTGTATCTCATACTCTTGCCTGTGACCCATTCTCCTTTAGCATGGAGAAGTGTGTGTGGGGGTGTGGTGGAAATTTGGCTTCCATGCCTAAAAGAAGGAAACCTAGGACTTAATTTGTCCCTGTCGTGGGATCTTAGTGGACAGATGTGTTAGTGATGCGCAAGCCCGAAGAGAAGCCAGCCCCTGCTCTCGTAAGCTCTGCAGCGCCAACGCAGGAATGAAAAAGTAGATCGGAGTCCGGTTATGGGATAGATCTATGGAATTGGAAG
This sequence comes from Gopherus flavomarginatus, assembly GCF_025201925.1. Lineage (NCBI taxonomy): Eukaryota > Metazoa > Chordata > Testudines > Testudinidae > Gopherus > Gopherus flavomarginatus. The sequence continues at coordinate 18,394,460 of NC_066636.1, read as the reverse complement.
GCACCGTCAGGCAAGAGTCACCGCCAAGTTTTGCAGAGACATTTTTAGGGCTGGTTGAAAATTTTCAGTCAAAACCTTTTTTCTTTTTCATGGAAAATCGGGCCTTTGATCAGACGAAACGTTTGCAAAATGCCTCTGCTTTCCACGGCAGACGTACGTGTTTTCCATCAGTAAACGGAGCACAGGAATGGACATGATCTTGATTCCGAAATGCTGCTGTGATTCAGGTGCCTCTCGCTCCTGTTCTGTGTGGGCCGGGATCCCTGGCCAGGTTACGTCTTCCGTAATGCAGCACAGCTGCCCTGAAGTGGGGCCTGCCTCACCAGGAGACTGGAAGCGTGAGGCACCCCAGCAGCATTTCACAATCACGTTATTTGGGTAACAACAGATCTTAGTCAGGCTGAACCTCTTTCCTCTTCAGCAACTTTGTTCTCCAGGGCCCCAATCCTGCAAGGAGCAGATCTCAGAGCACCAGGTTTGCTGCAAATTTGTGACCTTAACTATCACTAGCCAGTGCATGGCCTGCTTTCCTTTGGGAGTGAGCTGTCACGGGGCGGTGGGGAGAGAGGGAGAGGGAGAGGAGGACTTGGGGGGGAGAGGAGGCAAAATCCTAGGTGGTCATGGGAAAGTCACCCTCTGTGTGCCTGGGTTTCCCTGCCTGTAAAATAAGGGTAGATGAAACTTGCTTGTCCTGGGAGGAGAACAGTGAGGGTTAATTCAGTTTTGTCAAGCACTAGAAGGGCTAATTATTTATAGTAGATCTTTAGTTGCGTCTGGGATATCAGGCAAAGAAAATGCTAATAGAGGCGAAGGAAGTAATATATATACACACTGTTATTTATTTTTGTAGTTAACTCACTGCAGTCTTGCTACAGTAGCGAGAACAGAAGATTCTGCAGAAGCCTCCTGAGGCGTTTGCCTGTATCTTCCCTTAAAGCTAATCTTGAATGGGATTTGAATTTGCTCACTAAAGAGTAGCAGTGATTTTTTGCCAGTGCCCGCCACGGAAAGTTTGTGGTTGTGAGACCCAGGGATTTCCACACCTTGCTCTGACGGAGCAGGCTTTCAGGACAAGTTTAAATCCTCAGTGGAAAGCGTTTGTTTGTTTTTTAAACATCTCACCTTGTGCAAAATCTAACCTCACCGCTTTTGTCCTGGTAGCGTCGCTTCTCCCATCCCATCCTGCAGCTGCTCCCCCTCTGCAACCGAGCCAGGGAGCAATTTCTGTTCCTCAGTCCAAGCAGATCAAAGAACTCCCATATGCTGGGACGGGGCCTATGTATTAATTTTAAGTTATATAAATGAATATACACAACTGAGCATTCATTGCCAGTAACTAATGAGCTCTGTGGAATCACAGCGTGAACCAACAGCAGGAGAACTGCCCACAGCTGGCACCATGGAAGTATTCGTGTGGATTGGGCTCTGGCATCTCTGCCATGGTGCTATCTATCCCTGCTCAGTCTAGACACCAGCCTGGTTTAACACTGCCTGCACCCAGCTGCGTCCGTGCTCCTGCAGTTACTACGCCGATGGTGTGAGAATGCTTCTAAAAATTCTCACCATAGACAGCCTAGTGCGGGGCCGCCCAGAGGATTCGGGAGGCCTGGGGCAGGGCCGGGTCTTCGGCGGCAATTCAGTGGCAGGTCCCTCAGAGGGAAGGACCTGCTGCCAAATTGCCGCTGAAGAATGAAGCGGTGGCGGTAGAGCTGCTGCCGATGCGGCTTTTTTCTTTTTTTTCTTTTTCCGCTGCTTGCGGCAGCGCTTGTACTCACTGGGCAGCGCTCCAAGGCTTCAGCAGCACTTCAGTGGTGGGTCCTTCACTCGCTGCACTGAAGGACCGGCTGCCGAAGACCCGGAGCGAGTGAAGGGCCTAACGCCGAAGTGCCATCGAAAACCCAGAGCGGCTCTCAGGGCACCTGTGGGGCCTGGGGCAAATTGCCCCACTTGTGCCCCCGCCCCACCTCCCGGGCAGCCCTGGTCTAGTGCACCCTGCTGCATAGGAGAAGCGGAGCATGAAACTGACCAGGCTAGTTCCACCTTCAGAACTGCTGGAAGAATAAAAATAAACACAGGGCACCACGCGGCAAATCGGATCAGGTCGTGAAACTGGAATAACTGTTGGGCTCTCAGCCAGTGCAAGAATGTGGGCAGGGGAATCTCTCACAAGGGATTGAGTCCTGTTAGAGCCTAAATCCGGAGGCTGTGACATGAATTGACTCTTTGTTCCTCACCCAGTGCACAGGGTTTAAAAACTGGAAATCTGCTCTCTCAAATATCCAGGTGCCTGGAGGGGGAGAAGTTAGTCTTGGTTTTGAGTTGGATTGTTATCTTGTTTGCCACTGTTTGGAGCATCTCTATCTGAAGGGGAGGGTTTCTGCACGCCCAACAAGGATTAAAGGTGTTTATTTTAGAACAGATATGTGCTGGTCCTCTTTAAAAAATTTTTTATTCTCCCTCTCCTTGGATGGAACTGTGGCCGGGTGAACCCCCTGAACAGCATTGCTCTTGCGTTGTGCTGTGTTGCAGTAAGCTGCCTGAGAGGAGTGGGTTGGTTCTTAATAATAATTAGGAGTTTCCTGGGCTCTGCTGCTCTCTGTTACTATTGCAGAAGCACCTGGAGGTCCCAGTCAGGGATCAGCCCCCCTACTCCCCCCTGGTGCTAGATGCTGCACAGACACACATAAAGATGGTCCCCGCCCTTACGAACGGGTGGGAAGTATAAGACGAGAGATCAGTATCTACCTGGCTTTGTGTACCGCTAACAGTGCCCTCTCTCCTGCCAAACGCCCCGGGATGTCTTCTCTAGGTAATGCATCAAAACCCTAGGGACTGCCAGGCTGGAGCAGACCCAAGGTCCATTTGGAACAATAGCCTATTTTTGACAGTGGCCAGCGTGACATCTTCCGAGGAAGGCATCCGAACCCCCCAGTCACAGATGTGGGATAATCTGCCTCCCCCGTCGGCTCTCAGCCTGATCCCTAACAAATAGCTTTGTGAACCCTGAAGCACAAGGCGTAACCTCCCTCCTATAAACTGCTAGCTTTGGCCAGTCCTATGAGCCGTACCAGTGTCCCTCTTGGAATCTACGCGATCTCTGGCCTGCGCGATGCAGACTAGACCTGACCTTACTGACACACGGGTTGTCTGTGCTGTACCTGGAGCTCCCTCGCTGCCAATAACTGGAGGCACTTGACACAGTTGTAAAAGAACCGGAGTGAGCACACCCCCACCTTTGGTCTTCTTTCTCAGAGGCTGATCCTGAGGGGAAAGAACAAAATGTAGCCTGGATCAAACACGGGAGGGTCGGGTCTGCACCTGCCTTTCCACGGGTGTTGAATTACTTTGAGTTAATTGGGTCTCTCTTAAGGTAAAAAGGAAGTAGAGTGAAGACAAGCCCATGTCCAATTGTTTCCCCGCACACAGCACCACGAGCCAGGTAGTGCTGCCTAGGGGACAGAGCACCCACGTGCGACAAGAAGTGCTGGGGATTATTATTACTACATCGTTACTACGTGCAATAAAGGCCTCGTCTACACTTACAAGTTTTGCCGCATCAATTGTGCTGGTAGAATTAAAGAGCAGCCCTGCCTGGTGTAGACACTAGGACATCTGTCTAAGAGTGCCTGTGCTGGTCTAGTTTAATCCGCTTTGGTGACGTGAGGTAAGCCACGCTGCTCTGAAATGCCCTACAACGGTGTTGCTGGGTCCACGCTGAGGCGTTTATCAGTATAGCTGTGGGGTACAATCGCAGAGCCCTTCCCAATGTAACATAGAGCAGGCTTAAGCCTTCTGTATAAGCATGCATCCACATGAGGAAAAAGGATGCTTCCTTTACCACGTTAACACACTAAACCCTAACGAAGACAAGGCTGCTTGTAGTTTTCACCTGCGGTAGTAGGTCACAGTAACCACAACCGGGGAGCCCTAGGGTTTATTCTCGACCAGCTCACGTGTGTCAGAATGCCAACCGCCCAGGCGGTGCTCGGATTGTGGGGAGGATAAGGAAATTCTATTATTTGCAGGTCTGTGTGCGGGGGGGGAGGGGGGGTGTAAGACAGGTTACTTGCTATGGCCTTAGATCAAAAGCAGGAGCCGAGCAGGAAAGGTTAAACAATGGCCCTGAGAAGGGACCATCCCTATGGACACTGGAACACAATGGCCAGGATTAGAGCCATGAAGAGGTGACTCCAGCTGATGTGGATCCACCTCCAGAAGCCTCAGCGACACACCCATGGGAGCGCGGCGCCACTGAGAACATGGTTACCTAGGCAGGGCTTTGCCATGTGGCTGCTGCCACCCAGGCTAGGCTAAGCCAGGTACCAATCACCGTGATAACCCCACCGCGAAGACGTACTGTTGTTGGTGCTGTTTAATTAAAGACACTTCCTGCATGAGAGCCAGAGAACAGAGGGTGCAAGGGGAAGCAGGAGGGAGGAAAACAGGGTGCTGGGAGGATTTTATTTTAACGTATTGAGCCCCGACAGCGTGTTTTGTAGGCCAGAGCGGATGGGGAGAGGGTGGTGGCTGGTAAACGGGTTGGACGGTGCTCAGCGTGGAAATAATGTTCTTTCCTTGTCATGTGCTTTCTGGTACGGCTCCATGGTTTTCCCAGGGGAGCGGTGGTCTTGTTTTGACCAAGCTGGCGATCAGGTTTGCCTTTAAACCTATGGGACTCGAGTCAAGGGGCTGCTGGGAACAGCGGATCCCTTTCCGGAGCAGGCCAGCAGCTGGAAAGCTGCGTGGGCGTGAATATGATCGCGGCGGAAGCCAGAGGCTATTGGCTGGAGATGGTGGGTTCAAGGCCGGGTTGGGTGTGTATGGACTCATTAAACTCCGTTCTACCATGCTGCCTATTTAAATAAACCCCTCACCCACGGCTAGTCAGCTGCCATGCGGTGCGGCTTTCTATGCAGGCTAATATTGTCTAATTTCCAAGGGGAGTGGGGCACCTCTGAAAAATCTTCCAGTGCTCCCCCATCTGCCTGACTTTATTCACCTGCTGTCCTACATATCGAGTGTAAGCCTTGTGGAGCACGGGCCGGCTGTGGTCTGGGCTTGCACAACACCTAGGGCCAGGGCACCTGATCTTCCACTGGGGGGACCTGCATGGTTAGCAAGCAGTGCTTGTTGAGTTTTCACAGGGTGCCTAACTCCTATGGAATTCACAGCCCTAAGGGTTTGGACACACATGACCTGTTTCACTGGGGCCCCTTTGCTTTGTACCTGGCAGCAGTCTAAGTGCGCGTGGGCCAATGGACGGGGCATCTGAAGCCGAAGCAGAGCAGATTTGATCTTATCCTGGGAGTGTTTTGGATGAGGACAGAGGTTTGGTGCTTTGAGAAATTCCATTAGGTGCCTCTCTGTGTCTTTAGGCACATAAATACCTTTGCAACCTGGCCTTGCAATACAAATAATAGCCATTGAAGATTAGAAGCATAGCAATGTTGGGCCGGAAGGGACCTCGAGGGGTCACCTAGTCCAGCACCCTGCACTGAGCCAGGACCAAGTAAACCTAGAGTATCCATGATGAGGGTTTGTCCAGCCTGATCTTAAAAACCTCTAGTGACGGGGATTCCACAACCTCCCTTGGACGCCGGTTCCAGAGCTGAACTAACCTCAGCATTAGAAACTTTCCTAATCTCAATCTAACCTAAATCTTCCTTGCTGCAAATTAGACCTGTTACTTCTTGTCCTACCTCCAGTCGACCTGGAGAACAGTGGATGGCTGTCTCCTCTTCACATATTTGAGGACTGTTATCAGGTTCCCCCCCATCTGTCGTCTTTTCTTGAGACTAAACCTGCCCAGTTGTCTTTTTTTTAACCTTCTCTCACACGTCAGGGTTTCTAAACATTTGATCATTTTTGTTTCTCTCTTCTGGACTCTCTCCAGTTTGCCCACATCCTTCCTAAAGGGTGGCACCCGGAACTGGACACGGGACTCCGGCTGAGGCCTCACCAGTGCTGAGGAGATGGGGACAAGGACCTCCCATGTCTTAGTGCGACACCCCTGTTAATACACCCCAGGATGATATTTGCCTTTTTTACACCTGCATCACATTGTTGACCCTGACAGTGGGCAGCTGTTCAGAGGTGAAATGTGCCTGTTCTCTTGAGCTGGAGCTCAGCAGATGGGTGTCACCCTCCCAAAAGTTCACCTAGTGACCGATCCCTTCATTGGTTGCTGCAGCAGAGGTGCCTCGGACTGAATGAGTTAACCGCGCCCCACCACTCAGTGTGCCACAGCGGGGGCTAGATTCGGGAAGCACGGGGGCAGCCGGCTCTGCACCTGCTTGGAGATGAACAGGGCGAGCTCGAGTGCTCTCACTCCAGCACTCCACATGCCGAGAGGCCTGTGTGGAATGATCGCTGGAGCATTCAGCCCAGGAGGTGCCACAGAGATTCCTTGAAGACGTTTGTTTGGGTCTCCATTCTTAACCGGAGCTCAGAACCCCCGTCCGCCCCCGTCTCCCTTGCTGCGTGTGCCGTTTGGCTCGTGCGCCTTTCCTGTTACACGTAGCACAGACACGTCCCTTGGTGAAGGGATTAAGGGCTGCGTTAACAACAAAACCAGCTGCTGCTGCTCTGAAGAGAATAACTTCTGGGGCTGGGAGTTTCCGAGGGATATTAGCGCTCCAATTCCCACTTATCTGTGCCTTTGTTTGCCTGCTGCACTGTCTGTGCGACAGAAGGGGAGATCAGTGGCGCAGCATTTCCAGGGTTTATTTAACCAGGCTGGCTCTGTTCCCTGCCACCAGCCTGCTCCCCACACACCCAGCATCAGCGACGTGGGGAAGCATTTGACCTATATTCGCGAGGTGGGGACTTAAAAATGGCCCAAAGCCACAAGCTAGGCAGTTTTCCTCCTCCTAAAGTCGTGATTTTCTGAGCCCCTGCCCACAGCATGGTGCTGCTGCAGGCTGTTTGCAATCCTTGCTTCAGGACTGAAAGAGGACACCGAGGTGGCTTATTTAGCCTCTTTCCCTGACCAGGTTGAAGTCTCCTACGAAAGGTCACTTGTCTGGCCTCGTCTTAACCTCCCTCCTGTTTCAAAAGCATCTTCCTGCCCAGCCAGGGCCGGGGTGCAGCCTTCTGAATGGGGGGTACGAAGCAGAGTCACTGCACAGCGCTGCGGGAGACTGGACCCTAATCACTCCCCTAATCATTTATGTTGACCTTTTCTGAACCTTTCTAGATCTTTTTTGAGATGGGGCGACCACATCTGCAAGCTGTATTCAAGATGTGGGTGTACCAGGGATTTATAGAGAGGCAATATGATACTTTCTGTCTTATTATCTCAGTGATGTCTGCAGAACACTGGGGGCTCGGAGGGGAGGGAGATGCGAGATGAACTATTTTGTTTCTATTCTGTGGGGGTGCTTACACCGCATTCATCACCGCAGTATCTGAGAGAGCAGCGTGACTAATATCTGTCTCGTGTGGCTTGGTTGCTCATCCTCTCCCCCGGGAGAGACGTGTGCGCAGTGAATTGTCTGGTTTTGGTAGCACACACGTGGCTCTGTGGTAGGGAAGACAGGTCAGAGAAATGTCCCTTGCTCTTAGATGGCCCTTAATTCCTGGTGGGGATCGTTCCACAATCTGGGATTGGCCCCCAGAGAAAGTTCTGCTCCCGCTCAGACGAGTACGTCATCTGTACGGCGCCCCGTGTGTCAGGGGAGAGAAGTTATCGCCCACCATCTTCATACTGCAGAGCCAGGCTCTGTCACCCTCCCTGGCCGTAGGCCATGGAGCGTCTTGTAGAGGAGGAGCAAGACCTTGCCTTGGATTTGGTAGTTGGTGGGAAGCCGGTGCAGCGAGCAGAGGACAGGTGTGATGAGCTTGTGACAGCCTACGTTGCTGAGGAGACGCGTGGCAACGCTACGAGCGAGGGGCAGTTTCTTCATGCCCAGGTCTGCCACGTTGCTGCAGCAGAGCCGAGGGGTGACCAAGGTGGGACTAAGTGAGGCCAGGTCATCGTGCCCTGGGGTGGGACGGTGTCTCCTAGCGGAGCAGAGATGGCAGAAAGTGTCATGTGTGTGATTCATCCTCATCCCCTCCCATGCTCACTCCCTTCCATCCCGGGCCAAGATTTTGACAAGGAGGCTGGAGCGGAGGCCTCCATTTCAGAGTTCAGATTCTGAGAGGGCGTCTGCAAAGGAAGTTAGAGTCAGAGGCTAAAATCAGCAGGGACCACCTCAACATTGCGTCTGACCTGCGCATCACGGGCCACCAAACCCCACTGTCACCCTCATATGGAGCCCAGCAGCCTGGATTAGATGCAAGTCTCACAGTCCCCCAGAGACTGAGCACCTGTGGGCCACAGGAGGCAGAGGGTGATGAGGTGAGAGATACCTGTGACCTGTGCCATATGCTGGCAGGGAAGGTGAATTTGCTGCCCCCCTTGCCTGGTCCTTGCCAATCAGACCCCGGGGGAAGAGTCTGAAAGTGACGATCCATATGAGATGCCTAGCAAGTTCATCTAAGGACAGCCGGGAGCGTCGTGATCAGCTGTTCTCCCCTCCTGTGTGGTCAAGATTCCTGCTCTAAACCCGGGACTTCTGGTCCAGAAGCAGATCATTCCGAAGCCATCCCACCTTGCTCTCCCGGCTCCCAAAGACGGTGAATCCTCCCTGTCCACTGGTTAGTGCCCCTTCCTCTGTCAACGCTGGACTGCCTGAAAACCTCCTTCCTTTGTCACCCTCTTGCAACATTGGGCCAACTTCAGGCCTGCCCTAAGCAGGCCGGTCTACAGTTTTTATACAGCCCCCATCAACTTCCTCTCGGAACAGCTCCCAGTCTTTAATGGCGTTATTTTCGTAGAAAATAAAGCAGGGCAGTGCTCCTAGCCTCACGGGACACATGGGGAAACTGAGGCACAGTGCAACACCAGGATTTGCCTTGGGTCATGCCGGGAGTCTGTGGCAGAGCGGGGAATTGAACCCAGGTTTCCCACAAGGCAGGTGAGCACCCTAAGCCCTGTTAGCCTTCCTGTGCCAGCTGGCTCAGCCAAGAATCTCAGGGCAGGTGCTGCTAGGATCTACCAAAAGGCACAAAGGTTCTGCGCACGTCCCAAACGCAGCAGTGAAATCCAGCCACAAAAGCTGCTTTGTCCTGTGTTATTGGATGTGACCCAGCACATCCTGGGGCAGCATGAGGGGAACAAAGCCCGAAAAAGGAGCGGCATCACATCAGTCAAAGCCTGTCAAGCGTTCGATAAGGAGAGAGAGGGAAGATGCAAAGCCCCAGGGATTTCTTGGTGCTGCAGGGGCTAGTGAGATGGGCCTGGACCAGGGAAGGGCTAGCATGGGCAATAGAAGGGCAAACTGCCCCTAAGCTGATCAGCGGGGATGGCTCGTAGGGGAGATCGGTCGTCACGGCCCATTCAGCTGCCAATGGACCCAATCGCAATGGAGGTTTTCTGATGTGGCCGCCTGCCCATGGCAGGGGGGTTGAGACCCAGCAACTTGTTTTCCTGAGCAGCCGCCGGCCGGCAGAGACTTTCCCTTGCTGCCAGCTGGGTCCGGATTCAAACCCAGCCACTAACGGCTCGTTACTAAGCCAACAAGTTTGGCCAAGGAGCTGCACCGGCCTGCGGCACGCTATTGTTTGGCCAGCGCCGCCCTTGGCGAGCAGGAGGTCAGCCTCAGGTAAACAGAGAACCCGCTCTTTGCTCCTTCCTCAGAGGATTATCCTATTAGTGCAACTAACCACTGCCAGCTGGGATTCAACCCAGGACCTCCTCAGCCAAAATACAGGCTTCTCCCAGCTGAGCTATGTAGAGATTACAGGGATTTAGGCCCTTATGTTTGGCGGGGAGGGGGAGATATTCACCACTAACATCACAAGCTGGGACCAAGTAAGTCTATCAGCTTGCGGCTATAGTAGGCTCTTATCCTCTATGTGAGCGTGCCGTAACTGAGCCGTGCGCTCCATTCATAAGCGCTGTGGAGCGGATTCCTCTTGCCCTGCGGGGAGGCTCAGGAACGCCGCGTTGTCTGGTGGCCTCCACCTTGGCAGAGAAGTGGCATTTCAGGGATTAGAGTCGGGAGATTTGAACCCAGGGCTGGGGGAAGCGCAGCAAGCGACTCCAGCATGGGGAAGAAAACGCCCTTTGTACCGCTCCTCCCAGCCACGTTGCCCGAGGCACCCTCCCCTGCCCCCCCGTGACCTAGGCGAAACAAACTCGATAAAGTGCCCCGCCACGAACTGGAAACAAAGGCATCTTGCCTGCCGTGAGTGGCGTCTGTGCGGAGCCAGGCTGTGGCCCAGGGGCTGCTTCCTTCCTTCCTCGATCCATGCGTGGTCATAAATATCCATCGCTGGGGTGGCGCTTGCTCTTTATGACGGAGCCCCCTGCTGCGAAGGGAATCTCTGAGCAATGGGCTCCCTGTCTCCCTTCCCAGCAGCCGGCTGGCTCAGAGAGTGACGCTGGGAGCCGAGTGCTATAAACCCCGTGGCAAAGGCTGGCGGGTCCCAGCTGCTCTGGCAGAGCAGTGAGAGCGTGAAGCCGAGCTTCCTGCCGAGGAGAGCGCTGAAGGCAGGTAAGGACAGGGGCTGCTGTTCTGGGCCAAGCCTTGATCCCACTTTGAAGAGGGAGCTGATTACACCAGAGAACTTTTCCAGCTTGGCTTCTACAGGGGAGGGAGGGAAAACCGGCCAGGATGCAGCAAGGGGCTTTGATGGCAAGCAGTTCAGGCCTGGGGTCGCAGGAGAGATGGGGGTGAGGGGTGCAGTTTCTAAGCATGGCAGTTGGTTTTTTGGCCTAGTGCCACGTTGGCTGATTACCCTTTGGCGAGGCAGCACTGGCAGCTCCCCTGGCCAAGGCATCTGGAGGACACACACGGCCTTTCGGAGCTCAGCATGCAGAGGACAGAGGGCTCTCCCTGTGGGTTGGGGTTGGGAAATGTGACTCGGGGCCCGCTGGCTCTGCAGATGGCGGGGGGGGGGGGGCGGATGTGGGGTTTAAGGGCTTTTAAAAATCTCTCATTGCTACTGGCAAAAATGACTCCAGTATTTTAAAATATCAGCGCTGCTGATTAAAGCAGAGGGGGGCTGGGAGTTAGGACTCCTGGCTTCTAGTCCTAGCTTTAGGAGGAGAATGGGGCTAGCAGATTAGAGTTGGTGGCGCTGGGAGTCAGGACTCCTGGGTCCTATCCCCAGCTCTCAGACAAGAGTGGGGTGCAGTGGGGTGGAGAGGGAGCCAAGACTCCTGAGATACGGAGGCAGTGATGTCTAGTACCTACAGTCCTGCAAACCTAGGTTCTAGTCCCACTGGGTCACTTTGTGAGAATCCTTTCTCCTCTGTGCCTCAGTTACCCCATCTGTGAAATGGGCACAATGATACCTGCGTGGTTTGAGACCCTCCAACCCAAGGGCTAGACAAGAGCGATGTGTTGGCTGGTCCTTCTTTGCCACTTGAGCGATGGGGCAGATTCTTCCATCTCACCTCAACTCTTAGCCGCTCTGGCTATTGAAACATGAGGCCGTGTATCAGGGCCCTAGCGCTTCACTCCACTGCCCAGGCCCCTAGCACAGCTCTGCCCTGCCCTGGGAGATTACTGCCAGCCCAGGGGCTCTGGAATCTAAGCAGCTGGATGGGTTCCTAGCCGAGGAAAACACCTGTTCGCAAGGGGCCACGGGAGCTGTTTGCTGGGACCAATGACCCCTCTGCTCTGCCATGAGATGGCACCTGGCTCCTTTCTCCAGCTGCGCTGTGTGAGCGCCACCCTTTGGGCCAGGGCATCATCTGCCCCCTTCCCCCCAGCTCCTGGCGCGCAGGGCAGGAGGCCCCGCTGCCCTTGGGTGTGAGCCGTGCTCCGTTGGTAATGGGTCCCAGGAGCTGTTTGCCTCAAGGGGGCTGGGTTTGAGGGGGCTGCTGGTTGGGGGTAGCTCCTGGGAGGTGAGTCCGTAGGGGTTTGCACAGCACGAACACTGGTGCTAGCATTTGCCTCGGCAAAGGCTCTGGGGCTGTAAGGTGCAAGAGAGCCCAGCCCCTGCCCCCAACTGCTCTGAGTCCCTCCCCCCGCCCCATCCCGCTTCAGAAGCAGCTCTCCAGGGTGAAGAGAGGACTAGGGCCTCCAGAGCTGGCGATCCAGCCCCTTCCACCCTCCAAAGCTTTAACTTGCTGCTTTTGGTTTTTCCTAGGAGGCTTTTGACTTCAGGCCTCAGACTGGGTTTGAGTGAATCAACCTGCTCCCCGACGGCTGACTCTGCCCGGGCCGCAGCCCCCGGCTCCCTCAGCCCCCGACTCCACTGAGATGTTTCTCTCCAGACCGAGGGCCACGAACAGGAAGCCGGGCCCGCTGCCCACCTGCCCCAACGTCCTCACCCCTGACCAGATCCCCAAGTTTTTCATCCCCCCCAAACTCTCCACCCTGTATGGCAGAGCCCCGGGTGGGAGCCCTGGTTCCCAGCAGAGCCCCCCAGGGACTGGGAGCCTGGAGACACACAGAGCCCTGATCAGAGCTGCCAATCGGCGTGTTGCCCACGGGCAGAGCCTGCACCAGGACCCCGTGGCCAGGGCAGAGGGTGAGGCTGGCCAGCAGCTCCCTCCCACCTGCTCCATGCCCCACCTTGTCAACCCAGGGGGCTTCCCCCTCCTGCCCGAGAGCCCCCACACACGCCGAAGGGAGTCCCTCTTTCACAGCACGTGCCCACCCCACCGCATCTCCCTTGACCTCTCCCCCGAGCCTGGCGCCAGGCTCCTGCCCCCAGAGCTGCGGCCCTGGCGGGCCATCTCCCAGCCCGACGCCTTGGACAGTGACACAGCCTCCTCTGCAGGTTCCTCGCCCTTCAGCTCTCCGGTGCTGGGGCACCCGCTGGCCTGCCAGGCCCACTGGGGCCGGCCCCTCTGCAGCCGCGCCCTGGATGCCCAAGTGGGGGGCCGGGCCAGCTCACTGTCTGCTGAGGAAGCCAGCTCTATGGAGGACAGCCCCAGCTTCCCACGCCGACAGACCGAGCCCAGCTGGGGGGCAGCGGCCAGGTTGGCTCCCCTACCCTTCTCCCACTTGGATTTCATCTGCCGCCCTGCACGGGTGGCCCAGGAGAACACAGTGGCGCTGAGCCACGGCGGGTGCCTGCGCCTCTCCTCCGAGTACGTCCCGGCCAGCTGGTGCCTGCACGTCCGGCTGGTCAGCGCCGAGGGGCTCTACCCGCGGCCCTGCGACCCCCAGCGCATTGGCTGCTGCGTGGCCCTGCAGCTGCGACCGGGCAAGGCGCAGAAGCAGCGCAGCGCCGTGGTCAAGAGGAGCCGGAGCCCCATCTTCAATGAGGACTTCTTCTTCGAGGGCGTGGCACCCCACGAGCTGCCCACCCGCCGCCTCCGGCTCAAGGCGCTCAACAAGGGCTGCGGCGTGAGGCGGGACACCGTGCTGGGCAAGGCCGAGGTCCCGCTGCCTGCCCTGCTGCCACCCTAGGGCCTGGTGGCGCTTGCTCCTAGCGGGGGCCTGGGAGGAGGGAGAATCAGAGAGCCAAGTTTCGGGGTGCTGGAGGACCTATGGGTACTGCCCAGCAACTTCCCCACCCGGCCCCTGAAATGACTGGGCTGCCCCAGCCCCGGATGGACAAGGGCTCGGCGCCCCCATGACCTGGCCCACCAGGTGTGGGAGCGCTCGGCAGGGGTGAGCGCTGGCCCCCAGGCTCTCTGTGCAGGGGGCGCTGGCTGCCTGGTGCCCAGCGAACTGTTTATTTTTTGATAATAAAAAGGAGGCTGTGCTGCATGGGACCCTGGCCGTGGCTGCATGTGGGGGCGCAGGCTGCAGCAGGGAGAGGGCCAGGGCTTCATGGAGAGAGTGTGTGCCATGTGCCACCCTTTGCCCAGCCCCTTATCCCCTCATCCCCTCCCATTGCCTCCCCTCCCCTGCTCTGACTCCAGCAGTTTCTCTCCACCTAGCAATGTGAGGAGGTGTCTCGCTCTGCCCGCACCATGCGCCAGCTCTGGATCCGGTTCCTGCTGCAGGGAGGGGGGAGGGAAGGGGAGAAGAGACTCGACAGCTGAGTTTGCAAACAGGAGAAGAGAAAGCTGACAGCCAGCCAGCCAGCCACCCCCTCCTGCCCCGGGGCTCTGCAATGAGGGAGAGCACAGCCACTCCGGCAGGGGTCTGAACCTGTAGCCTCCAGTACTACGGTCAGGAGGGTCAGGAGGCCCCTGCTGCTCGCACTATAGGTGGAACTCTAGCAACAGCTCTCAGTAGTAGGTTCTTACCCTCTTCTGTGAATCAGTCACAAGAGGGCGACACAACCCACATTGCAGGTGCCACAAGGGTAGAAAGCAACAGCCTCCTGCCCCCTCGGGTGGCTGAGCGGGACAAGGGAAGAAAAGGGCCGACAGACTGCAGGGGGAGAGGCGGCCGCAGGACCATTTCATGTCTATGACCCCCCCTCGCCATGCAGGATGTCAATGTGTGCCCCAAAAGGGAATGCCATGCCTGGGGATGCATGTGCACCCCATTGGGCCCGGCTGGCATGAAAGGGCCAGCCCCCCTCGCCCTCGCATGGGGCCTGAGCAAGGTAAATGGAAGGGCTCCAGCAGGCTGTGGCTCACCGAGGGGCTGGCCAGGGACGGGAACCCCCCCTCCTCACTGGCTCAGGGCTCCCTGGGATGCTGGCATGGGCACCATGGCATGGATGGGAAACCCACTGGTGGCCATTCTGAGGGAGCCCCACTCCAGTCCCTGCCCCATGGCCAATTCCTCACAGGGGAGGGGGGATGGCAGCATGGGGTGCGCGTCGGGCCCTGAAGGCAGGGGGCAGACCCCCAGAGGGAGACAGGAGGGCTTGCAATGGGGCGGCCATAATGCCCCCCAGAGGCGGGGCGGATGGTAACGGGACATTCAACACTTCTGCCACCCTGGAGTGGGCACCGTCAGGGGCCTTGTGGCATTGTTCTCAAGAGAGAGCAAACACCTGGCACGGCAGCAACCAGAACGCGCCCGGTGCTGCACGAGCAGCTTCACCAGCCAGCCTGCGCCTCGGCCCCTCGGGACACGGGGAAGAGCGAACGTTTCTGGAGAAGTCACCCCTGTCGATCGGAATGAGACCCTGGGGGAGCAGGCACAGAGCCCCCCACTGCCATTGCACCTGAGCATCTCACACCACCTTCATCCTGACGGCCCCCACCCCCGCCTCAAGAGGGCAGGAAACCCTGCAGCGGGCAGTGCACTGGGGTGCGGAAGGGGGCATCGGCACAGGGCTGGGGGCTCAGTGCCAGCAGAGAGCAGGCCCTGGCACATGCAGGGAGTGTGGGGGGGACTTAGCTCATGGCAGGCACTCAGGCCTCATGGAGGGACGGAGCCCAGCCAGCAAAACCCTCTGCGTCTCACCCCCCGGGTCTCACTGCTGCGCCCCATGGCTCTTCCCCACTCTGACCCAGCTCCCCCCATCTCAAGTCCCTTGTGCTCCCCACCTTCATGGATTTCCCTCCCAGCCGTTCAGCTCTGTTGATCTTTGGAGCTGGCAGGGGAAGGTTTGTTTGCCAAGGCCCTGCTCTGCAAACAGCAGGATGTCACCACTGCCCCCTCAGTCACTCCCTCCTCTATTCCCATCAGTGGGTCTGTGGGGGATGGTGTGCGGGTCTCAGATTGGTGCTGGGCTGGGGGGGATCAGAACCAGGGTGGGGGAGGCATGGCTGGTTTTGTCCCATCCTTTCTGGCGCAAGATTCTAGTGATGCCCCCAAGCAGGGTGCGACTGTGACATTCGGGTGGGTCTATAGGGGCAAGCGACATCGACAAGGCCCCTAAATCCACCCCGGTGGGGCAGGGCGTTGAATGGGCAAGATGCCGACAGGCTGGGAAGGATGGAGAGGCTCAAACCCCCAGACTACATGCAAAGTGGGAGAAGCCGGCCCACGGGCCTGCTCTGGCCTGGCCGCAGGAGGGCTGCTGGCCTTGGGGGGGCGGCTGTCTGGTGTGCCAAGCCCCAGTGAAACAACAGCAAAAGCAGCCTTCAGTGGGATGCCCAGCAGAGGGCACTGCTGGGCAAAGGATCAGCCCAGCTGCAGCCCCATTCTCTGCAGTTTGCCTCCGCCCAGCAGAGGGGAATCAGCTGTGGGGGCTCTTCCTTAATCTGGGGGACAAGGGTGTCTGGTGGTTAGAAGAGTGGGGCATGGGGAGTTAGGACTCCTGGGTTCCATTCCCAGCTCTGCCACTGGTTTGCTGTGTAGTACTGGCAGGGGAGAGGGGCGGATGACTCTCCGTGCCTCAGTTTCCCCTCATAGGCGTTTAGGAGCCAGGACAGGTTTCTATTCCTTGTTCTGGGTGGGGAGAGGGGTCTAGTGGTTAGTGGAAGTGACATGGAATCAAGACTCCCATTCCCACTGACTCACTGTGACCTTGGACAAATTGCTTCCCTTCTCTGTGCCTCAGTTTCCCCATCTGTAGAAAGGCATCCTCCTATTGGAGTGATGAGGCTGAATTAATGAATGAAACCCTCCAGTGGAAGACACTAACAAAAACATTCTCTTTCGAAACCTGCTGAACTGGAAGGAACTGGGCCAAGGGAATTCTCGGAAGTAAAGCTTGAGGAATCTTCCTTAACAACGGAGCTAGCTCTATTGTGCAAATACGGAAGATGAAATCCAGGGAAAGAATTTTTAATACCCACTTGTTGCATCTTGTCTTAGCTTGTCTGTGACCTCTTCGGGGCAGGGACTCTCTCTGTCTGTCTGTGCAGCGCCCGGCACGACGGGGCCCTGATGTCGGTTACTCTGTGTCTGGGCAGCATCCAGCACGACAGGGCCCTGATCTCAATTACTCTGTGTCTGGGCAGCGCCCGGCACGATGGGGCCCTGATGTTGGTTACTCTGTGTCTGGGCAGCATCCAGCATGACGGGGCCCTGATCTCAATTACTCTGTGTCTGGGCAGCACCCGGCACGACAGGGCCCTGATCTCAATTACTCTGTGTCTGGGTAGCACCTGGCACGACAGGGCCCTGATCTCAGTTACTCTGTGTCTGGGCAAGGCCTGGCACGACGGGGCCCTGATCTCAGTTACTCTGTGTCTGGGCAGCACCTGGCATGATGAGGCCCTGATCTCGCTTACTTTGTGTCTGAGCAGTGCCTGGCACGACAGGGCCCTGATCTCACTTACTTTGTTTCTGGGCAGCGCCCAGCACGACGGGGCCCTGATCTCGGTTACTCTGTGTCTGGCAAGCGCCCGTCAGAAGGGAGGCCCTGATCTCAGTTGGGGCGTCTCAGCGTTCCCATAATACAAAGGAATAACAATGGAGGGTTGGCAGAAAAGCGCTTGCTTGCAGTGGTGCCCGGGAGGCATATACCTTGCCCCTACCACTGGCTCAGAGGGGAGGGAAGGGGATATGGGTCCACCCAGCCCTGCAGCATGATAAGCGCCCGGCTCTGCCGCCTGTTCTGCTGGGTGAGGCTCCAGGCTCTTGGGAGTTCCCACGGGACATGGATTGGGAAGACGCCCAAGGGGGTGATGGGAAGGAAACGGGGCTGCCCTGACAGGCCAAATCCATCAACGCAGGGATTGGGAAGGCTCCTCCCTGATGGATGGCCCCAGGGAGCCCTGCTATCTCCCCATCGCTATGGCAGAGCCTGTAGGACACAAGCACCAAAGGTTGCACTAGGTCAGGAGACGGTTTCCAAGAAACGCCGATCTCCAGCGCAGCACATTAATACAGGCCCTGCGCTCCGGGAAGGGAAGGCTGCAGCCTGCTGAGCCCAGGAGCAGACCAGCGAGATTGCTGTTACATATAGCGGGCTGCACCTGGTGGCTCTGGCTGAGAACAAGGCTCCCCATGGTGTCGGGCGCTACCTGGACCCTGGCCCAGATCAGGGCCACCCACTGGTTTGTAAATCTGACCCACCCATTTCACCTTCTCTTGTTTAGTTGTCCCATGGCTGGTTGCCGTCCGACTACAACTGGCCTTTTAATATCTGGTACTAGGATGGCAGCTGTAGGGGCTCTGGGGCCAGGTAAGCTGCCTAGGCGGGGGGAACCCACGCCAGCACCTGGTTAGCCACTGGCCCCTAAAATCATCTGGCAGCAGGGCCGGCGCTTCCATTTAGGTGGCCTAGGCAATTGCCTAGGGCGCTAAAACCCCTAGCGCCAGTCCTGTCTGGCAGTGAGGAGGCCCAGTGCAGGGCACAGAGTGGGAGTGGGAGTTCTGGCAGGGCTGGAAGCCAGGTTGCTGGATTCAATTGCCTTGAAACACAAATTGGAGCTGATTTCTAAAGGAGGGTCTGGCCAGCCCACTGCTACCCGGCACCCATGCTCACAGAGGTAACGGAAGAGATCTGCTGAGCAAGTACAGCTGTGCACATCTGGCTCACATATGCATCTCCATTTCTAGAATGCTGGCCACAGCTGGAACGCACGTGGCCAGGCACTGCTGGCCTTTGGGCACAGCTGGGATGCCCGTGCCACATCTGGCACATGGGGTGGAGCCTGTAGCCTGGCCAGGGCTCATCTGGTGGGTGAGCAGGGAAGTCTGCTGCCACAGAGGAGGAGAGATGCCTTGAGACTGGCTGCAGGAGCTGCCCTGGGCTGGGCCAGGCAGGAGCTGGGACATTTGGTGATGCCCCTAGGGTCACATCAAGATCCTATGGCCACCATGGGAACAGAACCCAGAGTTCCTGGAGCCCAGACTTGGGCCTGATTCACAACCCCACCCTTTCTCCCTGGGCAGGGGGAAGTCAGCTCCCACCCCCGCCAGTGCCACTGCATTAAGCTAGAGAGAGGGAGCAGGGGACCCAGCGCCCCAGGGAGTTGGGAAAGGGGCGTTGGGCTGCATCTGACTTCAAGTGGTGGCTGTGGTTTCCCGCAAGCCGGGCACATGAGCCAGACAGGAGTGGCCAGGCCGAGATGCCAGGGGCAGATAAGGGTCCAGGGCTGTTCCTGTAACCCTGTGCGTGCCTAGCAGCGTGTGAGCAGCACTTACCACCAACCCTTATCACAGCCCTCCCATGACGCGCCGGAGTGTGGTGCAAAGCATGCACGTGAGATCGCTGCGTGGCTCTACTCTGGACCCGGGGGTGTGGCGATGCCCCTCAATCCTCACCCACACTCCCCTGCTATTCCGGCCCTGAAGGTGGGGAGCTGTGGGTCAGGACAAAGGGATGTCAGGAGATCTGTGAGAGTGCGGGGGGAGAGGGGACCCAGGGCTGGGATGGCAGGGGGCTGTGGGTCGGGATTGAGGGACACACCCCTCTGTACATGCCCCCCCTCCAGAGCAGAGCTGGTTTGCGTGTTACTGCGTAGCCAGGGAGGGGAGGGGGGTTAGCACGTCCCTGCCCCCGCGGGCTGGAATCTCTGATTCACGTCTGACCACAGGTTCTCAGCCTCTCTTGGAAGCATAACCATCAACACGTGACTCCTTCCACAGCCCCCCCCGCCCCATCGATCAGCCCCAGGCCTTATTGTTTGCAAGCTGCCCTCAGCCTGCCCCCAAACTCAGCCCCGTGCCTGAGCCAGCCTGGCAGCTGCAATGCCCCCGGGGAGGGCACTGGAGTAAATAGTAAATCAAGCACCCACTGCCCTACCGACACATCTCGTTCCCTGCCCCTTCTAGGTGAGGCTCTGGGGGTCACGCTGCCCTTAGCCTCTCTGCAGGCAGCACCAGTCACGGACAGTCACTGCCAGTGTTAGCAGTCCCATAATGCTGCACAGGGACAGCTCTCCCAGTGCTGAATTGCAGCCACCTCTTGGGGGGAGCCTGGCAGCTGGTTCAAACCCACACTGCACTGCAGCACGAGGGAGTAGGAGAGTGCCAGGGGCTGGTCCCAGCTGCCAGCTGCACAGGGCCAGGGGCTTGCGAGCTGCTAGGATCCCCGGACACAGGCCCATCGCTGAACTCAGCCAGGTAACACCCCTGTGATACAGTGGCCAGGGCTCAGGAGCTGAGCCCCCAAGTTCCCTGCTGAGGGCAGGGCCACTGGCAAGCGGTAGAGACAGGGGCCCTGCAATAGCACCCCAGTAACAAGGAGTGGGGGCCAGGTGTGGGGTCCTGGGGGATTCTGGGTAACAGAGGATGGGGCACTGGAGCTGTGCAGAGGCCCCAAGGCCCTGTTGGGGGTGATGTCTTTACTATACCCCACTGCCCTCGCAGAGCCAGCCCCATCTGCTACCCTCTCTGTGGCACATGCAGCATCCAACCTCCTGGGGCTGCTCCATGCCAGCACCCAAACCAGTTCACCCACTGCTCTGACAGCACATTACCAGAGACGTGAACCTCCACGCAGCACCCCTCCCACAGCCACACCTACCCATCACAGCCCTCACACACACAAACAAACCCACACCTGGCCACACCCACCAATCACAGCCCCCACAAACCCACACCCAGCCACCCACCAATCACAGCCCCCACAAACCCATCCCTGATCACACTCACCAATCACACCCCATAACCCACCCCCCCACCATACCTGCCAATCACAGCTCCCACAACCCCCCCAGCCACACCTATCAATCACATCCCTCAAAAACTCACTCCAACCACACCTGCCTATCTGACCTCCCCACCCCATCCCATCCTCCCCCCACAAACCCACCAATTACAGCCCTCAGAAACCCACCCTCGGCCACACTTGCCAATCACACCCCCACTCCATGCCCCACAGCAGTACCCACCAATCGCATCCTGCACAAACCCACCTGGCCTCGCACATCCACATAGTGATGCCTGGGGAAACTGGTACAGCTTGAGATGAAGAGCCAAGGCCCAGAAGGGGACCTGTTTTGCACACTTCCCAGTGGGTGTGGGTGACATCCACACACCCCTGTGCAACATGGCTCACCGCAAGGGGACACACACACACCCAGGCCCAGAAACAGCCCCTCTGCCACACCTCCATATCCCCTAGTCCCCCCAACACAGCCAACCCATGTCCTGCAACCTGGTGCTTGCGGCCACCCCACAGACACCCCCTAGTTCCCAGTGAGAGACACCCCTCCACAGCCCACACCCTTTCCCTCCTGCTCTGCTCTGCGCAGTCCTGCCCTGCCCTCTCTCCCTGGCTGGGTGGCTCAGGGCCAGGATCCCGCAGCACCACCTGGCTGGGTGCCAGCTGCGTCTCTTGGTGGGCGTAGCTCTGGCGAGCGACTCACCTGACGAGAACTGGAAGGTTTGCCCTGACGCCACCTGGCTGGCCCGGCCTGTCCCTGGCTGACTTGACCCCAGGGCAGGATGCATGGAGGGGTCCAGTTCAGATCCTGCTTAGCCAAACCATGGGGGCATGCAAGGGTGTGGGACTGGGCAAGGAGCATTGTCCTTAGGAAGGTTCCTGGGAGACCCCCTTTCCCACTCCAGATGGAAACAGCAGTGCTTTGGGCAAGCCTGGGCTCGGAGACCAGCAGCAGCAGGGAGCCAGAGAGAACCACAGGGTCCGTCTGTGTCCAGCAGCCTCACTCCAGAATCCTCCTTCAGATCCAGCCCTGCCCTGGCTGTTCAACAGTGTGAGGGATGTTTACACGCTGCAGACGGAGGCAAATCGGGATTGAGGAGCATCACAGAGCGGTAGAGAAGCCAAGCACAGGAATAGTGGGGGAGCGAGTACTGCAGGTTGGGATTGAGGGATACTGGCAGAGCTGGGGGCTGTGGCTGGGTGGGAGAGAGACCAAGGCTGGGATAGCGGGAGGCTGGCTAGGATAACAGGATGGGGGGGTGGATTGACTCTCATGACCAGACAGGTGATCCTGATTATTCCAGGCAGCCTGGTAGAGTAGGGCCTGCCCCTGCTCCTGCCCCAGTACTCACCTGCTGTCCCATGTTACACTGGTTGCTCTTTGGGGCTGAGACAGGGCAAAGGACCATGTGTGCTTTACTGGGCCACCTAATTACCTGGGGCTGGGTGCTACCATGTCTGTGAGGGGGTGGGGCAGTGCAGGGCTCCTAGGTTCTACTCCCAGCCCTGCACAACCTGGGGCAAATGGCTCATTACATGTCTGTCTGGGAGGGTGGGTCCAGGGGCCTTTCCCCTGCCATTTCAACCCACATTTTACCCCAAGGAAAAGACAATTAAAACCAAAACAGTAGAGCTAACATGGGGTAACGTCTGTGGCCTTTTGTGTCACTTCCTAGGGTCCAAATCCTGTTCTCAGTTACCCTAGTGTAAACAGAGTGTAACTCGCTGGAAGTGAAGTGAAGGACATGGTGTAAATCAGGAGTAGCTCCCTGAAAATGAATGGGTAGCTCCATGAAAGTCAATGGAGGGACGTGGTGTAAATCTGGAGTAGCCCATGGCAGGCAATGGGGAGGCAGTGTAAATCCAGAGTAGCCTATGGAAGGCATGGGCGACGTGGTGTAAATCTAGAGTTGCCCATGGCAAGCAATAGGGGATGTGGTGTAAATCCAGAGTAGCCCATGGCAGGCAATGGGGAGGCAATGTAAATGGGGGATGTGGTGCAAATCCAGAGTAGCCCATTGACAGGCAGTGGGGAAGGAGGCAGTATAAATCCGGAGTAGCCCATTGGTAGGCAGTGGGGAAGGAGGCAGTGTAAATCCAGAGTGGCCCACGGAAGGCATGGGAGAGGTGGTGTAAATCTAGAGTTGCCCAGGGCAAGCAATGGGGAGGCAATGTAAATGGGGGTATGTGGTGTAAATCCGGAGTAGCCCATGGAAGGCATGGAGGAGGTGGTGTAAATCTAGAGTTGCTCATGGCAAGCAATGGGGAGGCAATGTAAATGGGGGGATGTGGTGCAAATCTGGAGTAGCCCATTGGCAGGCAGTGGGGAAGGAGGCAGTATAAATCCGCAGTAGCCCCTGGAAGGCAATATAAATGGGGGATGTGGTGTAAATCCGGAGCAGCCCACGGCAGGCAATGCGGGAGGCGGTGTAAATCCGGAGTAGCCCTTGCCCACGCTGCCCGCACGTGCCGCCCGGGGGCGGGTCCCGGCTGGCCAAGGCCCGTCACGCGGCAGCGGCGTGGCGCGCGGGGGGAGGAGCGGGCAGCTCCCGGGCCGGTCCAGCCTCCTGCACCGGCGCTGGTTGTGTAACAGGGCGCCCAGGCCCGGCTAATCGAGCACTGCTCCGGGGAGCCACGCGTGGAAAACAATCAAGGAGCCTGGTCCCTGGGGAGGATCCCGGGGTGCAGGGGCAGGGGAGGCCGTGGGTGCTCAGCCCCTCTGGAAATCAAGGGTGCTGCAGGCAGCTGGGGTCATGGGGGCTGGGAAGGAGCACAGGCAGGCAGAGACATTAGCGGCCCCACGCCCTCCTCTAGCCAAGGATCTCAAAGCACTTTGTAAATACCCTCCCCGTGCAGGGTGATCCTGCCCCCCTTCACATCTGGGAAACTGAGGCATGGCCAAGGCAAAGTGGCTTGCCCCAGGTCACGCGGCCGGGAAGGGAACCCAGCTGCCCTTCCAGCGCCCATCTCTCCCAGCGGCATGAGGAGTTTGCGGTGGACAGGCCATGAGTGGGAGCCCGGCAGGGATGGGGAGTCCTCTGGGGATGACCTCTAGGCCTCTTCCCTTAGGTCTGCCCCCTGCTCAGTTGCACGCGGGTTGGGGGGCGGGGAGAGTCCCTGGGCCCTCTGTGCACTGGAGTCTATCAAGGCCCTGATGAACCTTGCCACCCCTTTCCCCCTAGTTAGGGGGGCTTTTGCTGTTTTGTCCCCCTTCTTTAAGGGGGCCTTGGCTCCCTCCCTGCCGTGTTCCAAGCTGGGTGCTGCCGTGCACAGGGTGGGGGTGACCTCTGAACCCCACCCTCCAGCACTGTGGGGAGGGGGTGGGAGAGTGTCCCTAGGGGAGAGCTATGGAGTGAAAGCGGCAGAGGGGAAGGAGGAAGTGGAGTCGGGGTGAAGCCTCTCAGGGCATTTACACATGGGTCTCTCAATGCCCTTGAGAGGTGATTGCAGATGGCAGGGGCAGCGATATGGGAGACACTGAGTCGTAGCCCCCATTGCTGCCAGGCACTCAGAGGACTCCGGCAGTTTCCCTCCTGTCCCCTCTGCAGGGAGGGGCAGGTTGGGCTGGGGGCGGGGGGGGGGGGTGAGGGCTTTTCACCGTTTTGTCCCACGTCTCAGGGCCATGAGTCAGGGCAATGCAGCACAGGTGCCCAGGCCTGGAAGCTGGGGCAGGGGCTGACTGGCACGGGAAGATAGCAAAGTCTGTCAGTGCTTTGCCATTCCCTAGCCCCTCCACAAGAGGCTGTAAGCAGCAGGGGAGGGAAACTGAGGCACAGAGCCAGGATTTCCCCCAAGGTCACATGGAGAGGAAGAAATAGAAGTCCTGACTGCCCTCCCCACTTTAACCATTAGACTTTATTCTCCTTCCAGAGCTTGGACTAAAACCCAGGAGTCCTGACCCCCACCCCCTTCGGTGACCATGAAACCCCAGCTTCCCTGGGAAGCTCACAGAAACCACAGTCCCAGCATGGGCAGCGCTTGCAGCTTTATATCCAGGGAGCAGAGAATTGGGGGTGGGGGGAAGAATGGGGCCTCCCATACAAAAAATCTGAGTTGGGGTGGCAGGAGCCTTTCTCTGGGGGGTTCCTGGGCCATGCTCCCCCTCAGCCCCAGGTTCTGTGCTGGACCCACTGACGCAGCCCCAAGGTGCCTTGGTACCAACTATGGGGGATGCGATGGGAAGGTGCAGGGCTGGGCTAGAAGGAAGCAGGCTAGGGGGTAAGGGGAGGGATAGGAGGTTGCAAGGGTCATGCAGGGGTGTGGAGATGCTGGGGTGTATGCAGGGATGCAGTGAGGGGGATGCTGGGGTGGTGGGTGCAGGGCTGGGCTGGGGATGCAGCAAGGAAATGCTGGGATGGAGGACACAGAGCTGGGGACAGTGCTGGAATGGGAAGGTAAGGGGACGGCAGGGCTGGGGACACGGGTGGGAGGATGCTGGGGTGGGAGGGAGCTGTGGGGGTGCCAGGGATGCAGTGGGGAGATGCAGGGGTGGGAGTGGTGTAGGGCAGTGCTGAGCTGGGGGGCTGGGCTATGGAGATGCTGAGCTTGGGGGGTGCTGGAGACTACGGGGCGGGGCGGGGGCAGGGATGCAGCAGGGAGATGTTGGGCTAGGGGTGCAGCAGAGCTGGGAGAACAGGGCGGGGCTGGGGAGACGCTGGGATGGGAGGGTGCAGGGGGATGCTGGGGTGCAGGGCTGGGGGTGCTGAGGAGTACGGGGCAGGGGAGTAGAGATGCAGTGGGGGGAAGCTGGGGAGTACAGGACGGGGGAGCAGGGATGCAGCGGGGGGGGATGCTGGGCTGGGGGTGCACGGCTGGGAGGACAGGGCGGCGCTGGGGAGACGCTGGGAGGGTGCAGGGGGATGTTGGGGTGCGGGGCTGGGGGTGCTGGGGAGTACGGGGCGGGTGGGGCAGGGATGCTGAACTGGGGGTGCACGGCTGGGAGGACAGGGCGGCGCTGGGGAGACGCTGGGAGGGTGCAGGGGGATGTTGGGGTGCGGGGCTGGGGTTGCTGGGGGGCAGGGATGCAGCGGGGGGGACGCTGGGCTGAGGGTGTGGGGCTGGGAGGACGCTGGGATGGGAGGGTGCAGGGGGATGTTGGGGTGCGGGGCTGGGGTTGCTGGGGGGCAGGGATGCAGCGGGGGGGGGAGATGCTGGGCTGGGGGTGCAGGCTGGAAGGACAGGGCGGCGCTGGGGAGACGCTGGGATGGGAGGGTGCAGGGGGATGTTGGGGTGCGGGGCTGGGGGTGCTGGGGAGTACGGGGCGGGTGGGGCAGGGATGCTGAACTGGGGGTGCACGGCTGGGAGGACAGGGCGGCGCTGGGGAGACGCTGGGATGGGAGGGTGCAGGGGGATGTTGGGGTGCGGAGCTGGGGGGCAGGGATGCAGCGGGGGGACGCTGGGCTGGGGGTGCGGGGCTGGAGAGACGCTGGGATGGGAGGGTGCAGGGGGATGTTGGGGTGCGGGGCTGGGGGTGCTGGGGGGCAGGGATGCAGCGGGGGGACGCTGGGCTGGGGGTGCGGGGCTGGGGAGACGCTGGGATGGGAGGGTGCAGGGGGATGTTGGGTGCGGGGCTGGGGGGCAGGGATGCAGCGGGGGGACGCTGGGCTGGGGGTGCGGGCCTGGGGAGACGCTGGGCGGGGCTGGGGTGCAGGGGGCGGGGCCGGGCGCCTGTGCCGCCCGCCCGCCGCTATTGCAGCCGCGGCTCCTCGGGGAGCGACTCCTCTCCCCTGCCCGGCGCGTCCCTCCCTCCCCAGCGGCGGCTGCACTCGGCTGCCCGGGCAGAGGCGCTGAGGGTCCGGCCGCAGCGCGCAGCGGAGCCCATGGAGCCCGGCGGCGGCAAGCGGCAGCGGGACGGAGCAGGCAGAGGTGGGGCTGGGGGGAGCTTGGCCGGGAGCGCACGGGGAGAGCGGGGGGTATGGGGGCAGCCGGCGAGGGGGTGATGGGGGTATCGGGGCTGTTGGTGTTTGGTGAAGGGGAGCGGAGGGGTATTGGGGCAATTGACGAGGGCGAAGCGGGGGGGTATCGGGGCAGCTGGCGAGGGGGTGATGGGGGGTATCGGGGCAGCTGTCAGGTGGGAGCGGGGGGTATCGGGGCAGCTGGCGAGGGGGTGATGGGGGGTATCGGGGCAGCTGTCAGGAGGGAGCGGGAGGTATCGGGGCAGCTGGCGAGGGGGTGATGGGGGTATCGGGGCTGTTGGTGTTTGGTGAAGGAGAGCCGGGGGGGTATTGGGGCAACTGACGAGGGAGAAGCGAGGGGGTATCGGGGCAGCTGTCAGGAGGGAGCGGGGGATATCGGGGCTGTTGGTGTTTGGTGAAGGGGAGTGGGGGGTATTGGGGCAACTGGCGAGGTGGTGACAGAGGGAGTATCGGGGGGTATCGGGGCAGCTGTCAGGAGGGAGTGGGAGGGGTATTGGGGCAGTTGGTGTTTGGTGAAGGGGAGTGGAGGTATTGGGGCAGCTGGCGAGGGGGTGACGGGGGGTATCGGGGCAGCTGTCAGGAGGAGCAGGGGGTATCGGGGCAGCTGGCGAGGAGATAACGGGGGGTATCGGGGCGGCTGTCAGGAGGAGCAGAGGTGTTGGGGCAGCTGTCAGGAGGAAGCGACGTGGTGGTAGGGGGATATGACTGATGGGGGCCGTCAGTGGTGAGGGGCAGTTAGCAAGGGGGAGCAGAGGGGGCCAGTGGGCATCGTGGTGGCTGGCAGGGCAGTAGGAGAAGCTGGAGAACAGCGGGTGTCCCTGGCAGGGCAGAGGCCTCTGGGCATCGTGGCACCCAGCGGGTGTCAGCAGGACACCGTGGGCATCGGTGGCAGCTGCCAGGGGAGGTGGGCCGAACAACGCTGCAGGTGTCATACTGGTGGGTGCATGGGAGTGGGCGGGGGGGGGCACTGGAAGGAGACTGGGACCAAATCTGGCTGTGATGGATGGCTCGAAGGGATCGCCCTGCCTGCGCTTCCCAGCATGCCCAGGGATCTGGGGACAGGCTGACCCCTCTGCTGGGGGCACCTAGATGGGTGGGGGAAGTTTTTACCTTCTTGCCCCACTTCGTCTTGTCCCATTTTGTTGACTTGGCAACCTGGTGTCTGGCCCGGTATTGTTTATTCTGCTTGCCGGGGCTTGGTTTTGCTTTGTAGATGTGCCCCTCTGCTATCCTGCCTGGTGCATCGGCAGTGGAGCTGTGCCAGCCAGGAATGTTCCCTGGGCGCTGCAGTGTACGTGTTCGTATGCAACACTGCCCTCTGCCAACAGGGATCAGAACTGTGC
Organism: Gopherus flavomarginatus; assembly: GCF_025201925.1. NCBI lineage: Eukaryota > Metazoa > Chordata > Testudines > Testudinidae > Gopherus > Gopherus flavomarginatus. The sequence continues at coordinate 18,366,838 of NC_066636.1, read as the reverse complement.
AACTGTGTGTCATGCGCCCTATACTGCTCAGCCAGAGGGGAGAGTCTCCTTTAGATGGGTGGTAGCGGGGCTCTGTGTCATACCCGCTTGCTTAGGGAGGGAGGCTGGCCTAATGGCTAAGACACTCTCCTATAGCAGGAGAGCTTAGTTCCATTCCTTCCCTTCTCTGGGCCTCAGTTTCCCCATCTGCACAGTGGGGACAACGACTCTTCCTTTGTCTGGCCTGTTTACCTTTGATCTCTTTGGGACAGGGATGGTCTCTCAAAGGGGACCTGATCCCAGCTGGGACCCTCCTAGGTGCTGCCATAATCCATCTAATAAAGTTTCCCTTTGCCGTGAGGTGCCGAGAGGTGTGAAGTCCCTGCGTTGTTTTTTTTTAACCGTTCAGATCTCTCTAGTTTGTGAGGTTCCCCCCCCTCTTCTCCCTGAGTTGTAAACAAAGTCATCTGCTTCTGTCCAGAACCTTCGGTAAGTGATTTCCACGGTAGCTGCGGCGCGGCGTTAAATCAGGGAGCTTCTAACCATAGGCTCTTTTCTGCGCTGTGAATACAGATCTCGTGGCAGCCTGTCTGGTTTTCGAATTACTGTTCCTGGCTCCTCTGCCTCTTGGAGGGAAGCTTCTTAAACGCCTTCCGCATGACTAGCCCCCCCACTTGGTGTCCTCGGGGGGCGTAGAGTCCAGCACGCTGCAGGGCCAGGGACGCCGGGTGGGGGGTACAGCTTGCAGAACTTTGCCTGATGCTAGCAAACTCCCTGCTGCCTGGCACCTGTGACAACAGATGCTTCCCCCGCGCAGAGGGCAGAGTGGGGCCTGGGATAGGCAAGGGCCCTGTGGGGCATTTTCCTTGGTGGCCTATGGCTTGACTCTGTGGTGCCTTTAGAAGGACCCATGAGGAGGGACCACAGGCCCCAGGCAGGTTTTACAGACAGCGCCACCCCGATCCCAGAAACCTTCTCCTGAGCTAGGGATGATCGGGGTGGAGGGATATTGCTGTGGCTGTTCATTGCCAGCTGGGGGGTGACCAGACCTTGGCTGGGCTCTGAGTGAAACCCTGGATAGGCAGGATGGCCTAGTGGTATGGCCCTGGCCATTTGGGTGACCTGGGTTCACTTAGCCTCTGTACCTCAGTTTCCCCACTGAGTCAGTGCTTAAAAGGCTAAAGTCAGTGCCTCGTCTCCCTCCTGCATCCCCTTATGGACCTGCTTTGAGTGCTGGGAGCAGTGTTGTCTAGTGGTTAGATGTAGGAACACAGCCCTATAGCTGTGGGACCCCCTTCCCAGAGCTGAGATGGGGGAGTGTGGTCGGGGCAGCTCATTGGGATTCCTGGGCGCTGGGCTCCTTTCCCAGCCTGAGATGGGAGCACGGTCTAGCGGTTGAAGCAGTGGATTGGGTTTTAGGAATCCTCGGTCCTGTTCCGAGCACTGGGATGGGGAGTGAGTTCTGGTGGTTGAGTGTTAGGGCTTCTAGGTTCTGTGTTGGTTCTAGGCGGGAAGGAGGGAGCTCCCGTGGATTGAAGGGGGCAGAGACTGGAAGTCAGGACTCCTGGGTTCTATCCCTGACCCTGTGAGAAGGGTGACCTTATGGATAGAGCAAAGGGAGAGCTGGGGAGTCAAGACTCCTGGGTTCTTTTCCCCCAACTCTTCCACTCTCTGTGGGGCTTGAGCAAGTTCTCTCTCTGTGCCTCAGTTTACTGCTTCCCTTTGTCATTGTCCGGGGGGGTAGAGGCGTGTGTCATGAGGCTGAGTGAATGCTGGTGAAGTGCCCAGGGATCTCAGTACATGTGCTTGGCTCCAGGGCATTGGCTAATGCCGCCATGCAGGAGCAGCAGGTGGGTAGTGGTGGATGCGCTGGGAGGCACCAGGGTTACTGGCAGTGGCTGGCGTTGCCTAATGCTGGTTGAGTTATTGTCATGCAGACCAGGCTGTTGTTTTCCCTTTGAGGGAGGTGTCTCCTTTTAAAGGGCCAGCACTGGCAGTGTAGGTGCCCGCACACTGGGGAGGACTGTGGTGGAGGGATATTGCCGTAGCTGTTCAGTGCCCAGCTGGGGGACTGAGCCCCAGCTGGGACATTAACATGTTACTGGAGGGGCAGGATGGCCCAGTGGTTAGCACACTAGCCTAGGACTTGGTTTGATTCCAAAGACTCCCTGTGGGACCTGGGACGCCTCACTTAGTCGCTCTGTGCCTCGGTTTCCCCATCTGTACAATGAGGATAATACTCCAGCCAAATACTATGTAATGGGAGACAGGCACCTGACCCCGGATAGCTCCCGGCCGATGGGAGATTCAAGTAACCATGAAGCCTGAGCCTAATGCCTCCCTTGTCCTCTCCCTCCGCAGGGCTTGGACCTCTCCTGGGGGCAGTGGAAAAGCCTGCCTTGCATCCCCCTCTAGTGTCTGGTCTGCTAATGCATAATAGCCTACTGCTGCCGGGGGATGGAGTTCCTCCTGCAGCCCCAGTGACAGAGGGGCCTGGGTGGCTGTGTTGGAGACCCTGGGTTCAAGCCGGGGTGGGGTGGGGTGGTGGAGGGACGAAGCCTCTTTCCCATTGGGAGAACAGAGCGTCCAGGGCATGCAGATCTCAGGGCAGAGGCTTTGGCATATGAATGCCCTGAGCCCTTGGGGGTCCCAGCAGACATCTGCGGACTAAGGTTCTGGCTGCCCAGCAATACAAAACCAAACCCTGGCAAGAGGCTCCCTTAAGATAGGTCCCAAAGGATCCTAGTTACTTTCCTGGGGTAGTGTCTGCAGCGCGAGAGAAATTAGCGTTATCTGCCCTTGGATCCTAGGCTGGTTGCATTTACACAGAGGAAGGCAAAGTGGTTAGAGCAGGGAGGATTGGGAGTCAGGTCATATTCTCAGCTTGGGGAGGGGAGTGGGGTCTAGTGGTTAGAGCAGGGTGGAGTTTGGGAGTAAGGAGTCCTGGGTTCTATTCCCAGCTCTACTGTTGGCTTGCTCTGAGACACTGGGGCCATGCCTCAGTTTCCCCATCTGTAGGAAAGTCATAACACCGTCCAAGCGTACTTTACAAGCAGCATGACGCAGCCTGGATGAAAGGCGCTGTAGCAATGTATTAAGAACGCTGTTTTATATAAGAGGTAATTGATGTTGTGAGTTGCAGCGAGGACTGGTCAGCTGGCCGAGAGCATGTGCCAGGTGTGGTTGCTGGCGAGGGCGTCTGTAACCACCTCTGGGATGCACAGTGGCACATTCCGCTAGGGAGGTGCCTGTGTTTTGCATCCTATGCAATGCTCAGGGTGGGGTCAGCCCAGCACAGAAGCCTGGGCATTGCCCTCCCCTGGTATCATGATTTTCCCATGGCTTCATTTCAGCTGGGATCCCCTGCGTTTCCTAAACCCCAGTGACTAATCCGTGCCCCCATCCCTCATCTCTGTAGCTCGGCTCCCAGCGTCGCCCTTGGGAGGGACGGAGGACCCGGCTTTGGGCCGTGCTGCAAAACTTGCAGCCAGGAAAGAGCCAACGTGGCTGATGCCAGCACGACCGAGTGGCTGGGGCACTGACATGGGGGACCTGGGTTCTGTTCCCCGCGTAGGCAAGTTACGCCCCTCTGTGCCTCAGTTTCCCTCTCTGTTTAGACTGTCAGCTCTTCGGGACTGTCGCTTGCGCTGTGTCTGTACAATGCCTGGTGCAGTGGGCCACGTGGGTGCTACCATAATGCACCTAATAATGCTCCGGTGGAAACCAAGGGGTACACCCAGATCCGCTCAAGGCTGGTTTTATGGCTCGCTTCACAAACATGGCCAGTGATAGCGGCACCATCCCCTGCAAACTGCATGTACTCCCCTCCCTCCCCCCCACTTTTATCTTTAACCAGAGGGATGTAAGCTAATTATGTTAATGCTCTGGCTGTGGCGCGGGGCAAAGCCGGCTCATGGCGCTCGACACTGCCTGCTGCGTAATCCCGTGGTAATCCCCACCCGGGGGTCACCCCCGTTTCAGCAGCTGGGGCCTCGCTGAGGTGGGAGACCCAGGCAGCACCAGGGATTCGATCCTACCAGATGCGCCGCTCCCCTAATCGATGGGGGGCATTTGGCTGGATTGGGCCTGTCTGCACGGCTCCCCCTTTGCCAAGAGAGAGCTGCCCACAGGGCGAGATGGGCCAGGCTGCCCAGAGGATTCAGGGGGGCCTGGAGCAAAGCAATTTCAGGGGCCCCTTCCATAAAAAATAGTTGCAATATTGTAGAATACTGTATTCTTGTGGGGGCCCCTGCAGGGCCCGGGGCCTGGGGCAAATTGCCCCACTTGCCCCCCCCCCCCCCCGGGTGGCCCTGAGATGGGCCTCTGCTTCTCTCCAGCCATGCCGGCCCTACTTCAGCCTGCAGCTGCTGCGTGTCTGCACCCCTCTCTCCGTCCCTTCTAGTCAATCCAGATTCGGGCAGTGTCGCTAGCGATGACCAGCCCCATCGGGGCTACGCCGGCCTTGCTCAGCCAGATGCCTTGTCCGAGGCGCCCCGGGCTAGCGAATGTGGGGTGAGCTGTGTTCCCCGCCTGCTGCTGCAGCACGGCCCGTGCCGCCTTTGCGACGCCTCTTCCACCGTTCTAGGCTTCGTGCCTTCTTTAATTGGTGTGAAACTGCACCTGAGTGGCCCACACCCACTGGGCAGCCTGTGGCAATCAGCTTGTGGGCGCCTCTGGCAGATGGAGGTCTTCGTTTTCCTTCATGCGAGGGGGACGTCCTCCCCTGGCCTTACCAGCGGCCCAGCTGCAGGGGCAAGAGGCTTCTTCATTAGCCCAGCACCAGACTCAGGACGTCTGGAAAAGGCGGAGACCAGCTCCTTCCATCTTTCAGGCCCGAGAAGCCCGTGGTGCCTTCGTCTCACAGAGAAGGGAGCCGCAGATAACCTGGCACCGCTGGGGGCTGAGATGTAGAGATGGCACCCCCTCATGTGTGTGGGTGCAGGTCACAGTGGAGAACCCCAGGGGGCGCTTAGGAGAGGCGGTAGTAGTGGGGTAGCGGCTCATAAACTATCGGAGCGAGTTAAAATAATCTGGTGCAATCAAAGAGGTTCTTCACACGGGGAGGGGTTGCTAAAGGTGGCAGGGGACCACCCGGCCTGGGGGCCCCAGCATGGAAGGAGGTCGAGCATCTATTGGCATCGTGCCCAGAGATCTCGCTACACTGGTACGACAGGCCGCGATCTGACCTTCTATGCTTTGTCCGCTTCTAGTATGGGATGCCGATGCTTTGCTTCTCGCTCCCTTTAGCCTCATCTTGCTCAGTTATCTGGGACTCCACTCGTGCTAGGGGCTGTACAAGCCTGGGACAAAGGGCTGGTCCCTACCACAAGGAATGAAGGGTCCCTCCATCAGATCTAGGCCCCCATGTGAGCCAGTGGGAGCCCTCCTAGCCATTCCCATGGGAGTCATTCTTGTTGCAGCTGGATTAGATGGATTTGTGCCTCCTCCATTGCTGGCTAGTCTCTGTCCTGCCCCTACAGTCTCCTCCCCACACCTGCCCCCTGGCCCCTTGCCTGTAGGGCTAGTGAATAGCAACCAAGGGGGAGAATTCACAAGTCACAGGCTGGCAAGGACAGAGGTGCCTTCAGCCAAGTCTCAGAGCGACGTGGGGTTTTGGAGAGGGGAGTTGGATGCGGAGGAGTAGGCTCTCATGCCCCACAGTGACAGGATGGAGAAAGTGGCTTGCATTGGGGTGGGGGGCGGGGAGGAGATGCTGGCTGGGTGCTTGGGAGCTGGATCCCGCAATGATGGGTGGGGGCAGTGGGTGGGGGTGTGCTGTGCTTGGCACAGGAGCATGGAGTGGTTGGCGGGTGCTGTCCTTGGTGAGGGCTTCTGGGCACATGCTGGGCATGGCATGGGCTTGGCATAGGAGCATGGTGAATGCCACGTGGGGCAAAGGCCAGCAGGCGGGTGCTGAGCTTGCTGGGCGTGGGCTGATGGGCAGGTGCAATGGGGGCACAGGCGCTGGCAGGAAGGTGAGCTGGCAAGTGGGAGCTACCGGTGGGTGCTGTCCATGGCACGGGTGCTGCATGGGGGCAGGGCGTGTAGTTGCTGCATGGGGTGTGGGTTGCTGCTGCATGGGGTGCAGGCTGGCAGGCGGGTGCTGGGGGGAGGGGGCTGGTGGACAGTTGCTGTATGGGGTGCACGCTGTTGAACATGAGAACGGCCACACTGGGTCAGAATAATGGTCCATCTAGCCCAGCGTCCTGTCTTCTGACCATGGCCAATGCCAGGTGCTTCAGAGGGAATAAACAGAGCGGGGCAATTATTGGATGATCCACCCCTGTTGTCCAGTCCCAGCTTCTGGCATTCAGAGGTTTAGGGACAACCAGAGCGTGGAGTTGCGTCCCTCACCATCTTGGCTAATAGCCGTTGAAGGACCTCCCTTCCAGGAACTTGTCAAGTTCCTTTTTGGACCTAGTTACACTTTTGGCCTTCACAGCATCCCCTGGCGGTGAGTTCCCCAGGCTGACTGTGCTTTGCATGAAGAAGTGCTTCCTTATGTTAGTTTAAAACCTGCTGCCTGCTAATTTCATTGTCTGACCGCTGGTTCTTGTGTTAGGGGAAGGGGGAAATAACACGTCCCTAATCACTTTCTCTGCACCAGTCATGATTTTATAGACCTCTTGTATCCCCCTTAGTTGTCTCTTTCCTAAGTCAAAAAGCCCCAGTTGATTTAATCTCTCCTCCTATGGAAGCTGTTCCATCCCCCTAATCATTTTCGTTGCCCTTCTCTGCACCTTTTCCAATTCTAATAAATCTTTTTGGGGAGAGTGGTGGTGACCAGAACTGCCCGCAGTATTGCGGATGTGGGTAGACCATGCTTTTGGATAGGGACGTTATCTCTTCTATGTTGGTGCTGTGCTGTGTGGGGGATCGGCTGGGAGATGGGCGCTGCGTGGGTTCACTTGCTGCGCTGGCACTGCATGGAAGGCAAACGCTGCATGGGGAACGGTGCAGGCCGATGGGCAGGGACTGGTGATGGGCTTGGTCCTGGCAAGCAGATGGGCTTGTGTGGTGCCAGGGAAACTGCAGAGATCTGCTGGGGTCAGGGTCTTCCTGCTGCCGGCTGGGATCCCGTCTCCATTGGCACTGGCCTGGTGCCCAAGCTGCCCTGGCTGGGCTGTGTCGCCAGGAGGCTGCTGGGGAGTGGGGCGGGATGCGGCTGCCAGCTGGGGATTAGCACTCCAGAGGCTGAGCTCTGTACCATCAGCATCAGCAGCTGGGTATGTTCTCCTCCCCTGCTGCACAGACACTGCCTGCCCTCAGCTCTGCCCCGCTTCCCCCATCACACCCTTGCCTGCTCCCACAATGTCCTTTGCTACCCCTGAGCCACCTTCTGTGGGTCCCCTCCCCTGGGGGCTTTGTCCACTCCCCACCCTCAGATTTGGCTGTGCTGGGCCAAAGGCCTCCCTGGGGATTTCAATTGCATTGCCTCAGAGTCGGGTTTGGCATGGCGTCCAAGCAGGGGAGTGGGGTCTAGTGGTTAGACAGGGTTGGGGGTCCTGGGAGTCAGGACTCCGGGGTCCTATTCTCAGCACTAGGAGGGGATTAGGGTCTAATGGGTTAAAGGAGGGAGGGCTGGGGGGTTTGAACTCCTGGGTCCCATTCTCACCTCTCGGAGAATATATGGTCTAGGGGTTAGAGCAGATGGAATGAGAGCCAGGACTTCTGCGTCCTAGTCCCAGCTCTGCCACTGATTTGCAGTGTAATTCAGGGGAAATCATTTCTCTCTGTGCCTCAGTTTCCCTTTCTGTAGAACAGAACAGCGATTAGCTTAGATTCATAAATTCCAGGGCCAGCAGGGACCTGGAGCTGTGACCATCTCGTCTGACCTCCTGAATGATAACTGGCCCGAGACCTGCCCTGAATTAATTCCTCTTTGAACTAGAGCAGAGCTTTTAGAAAAGCAGCCAGCTTCGATCTAAAGCCAGGGGACCCTGGCGGGTTAATTTTTCTTTGTAAAGGACTTGTTAAACTCTTGGCTGCGTAACTACTGGGCATTTCCATCTGGGGAGCAGATAAATGTGTGTATAAGCATGTGCGGAGAGAGGCCCCTGCTTGCCAGCTCGTAACCTGCCGTGCGGGGCCATTCCAGCCCTGTTTGTGTTGCACTGAGAGGCTCTTTGTGCCAGGGGCCTGTCGCTTCATCCAGCTGAAATAACAGCCAGCTCTGGGGTGGGACCCGGTCGCTCCTTAACAGCCCACAGCAACAGGCCAGGGAAGCAAAGATCCAGTCAGACCAGCAGGGGCGGCTTGGGGAATGAGGGTGTGCTGGCTTTGGAGAGTCACCCGGCGCGGTGTCCTGGTGGGGCGCTGGCCGTTTGGAGAACAGGGAGGCTGGGCTATTCCACACCGGGAGCCGCTGAGTCAGCACCATGGAACGCTGGGAAAGCTGCCATGGAAATTTTGGCTGTCAAAGCCCCAGCGGGCCACGGCAGCACCTAATAGCGCCTCTTTCCTCCTGAGAGAAGTGCAGGAGTTACTGGCAGGTGCCGAACGGGTGGCATGCAAAGCAGGGGCTGTTTGCGGGAAGGGGAAGCCCCTGCATCTGTCCCACTCCACCCTCCCCGGGAACCTTCCCTTAGGAATTTACAGTGCTGTGTAACGTTAGGGATTGCGGCCTCACGGGTCCATGCTTTAATGCCCATTGCACAGAAAAGGAAACTGAGAAACGGCGGGGGGGAGGGCGGGGGGAGGCTGAGAATAGAACTCAGGAGTCCTGTCTCCCAGTCCCCTGCTGTAACCACTAGACATCACTCCCCACCCCGATCTGAGAAGAGAAGCCAGGAGTCCTGATACCTGGTCCCTTCCACAGCTGGGATCTGGGAGTCCTGGCTCCCTCTGGGTCCTGTCTGCAGTCCAGAGATGGAGCATGCCCAGGTCACAGGCACAGGGGCCAGGAGTCAAGGCACAGGTGTTCTAGTTCTACCTCTGCCACTCAAGTCACTCTATTATTCTGTGACTCAGCTTCCCCATCGGTGACCAGACAGAGGCTGTTTTCCCATATTCCTGGGGGGGAGATTGTGAGATTCACAGAGTTCCTGTCTGTCAAACTCTGGTTCACTCTCCATCAGATGATGGGGTAGGAGGGCAGAATGCTGTTGTCAGACCTGTCCCATCGCAGGTGAGTCTGGGGGTGGGGGCGGGATGGGCTCCAAGAGGGAACGTTGTGGGTGCAAGATTTCACCCCAGGAAGGGATCGGTGCTGAGTGCAATCCCGTGCAGGGGGTTCAAGGCATCACGTGTTGCTTGAGCATTTCAAAGTGGGGGCTCCCCTGCGTTGGGGATCGGAACAGAGTGTCACCTCTGCAGAGCTGCTCTGCGTTGTTCCCGTCAGTTTCCCTGCGGAGACCAGCCCTTTGCCCTCAGCAGGGAGTGTCTCCTGCCCTGGTTGGGTGTGCTGGAAACCTGCACTTTCCTTGCATTGTAAATCAAACCAGAGGTCTCCCCCTGTCCCTTTTGCAACCAGGCCTCCAGGATCCGTTGCCTTTAGCCACTTCCCTCTCACCGGCTTGGTGGTCCTGAGCCACCCGGCTTGGGGAGAAAGGGAGGCTGCTTGTAAAGGGATTTTTGCCACAAGCTGCTTTGTGACGCCTGACAAAAACCTTTCTGCTTTTGTCCCTCTCACTTGGCGGCAGGGAATTAGCCAGGAGAAAGGAAAGGAGTTTACTGGGCGGATAAGTGTTCTCCGCTCCCCACCCCCCACGACCCCCATCCGCTCCTGCAGGTGGGAGATTATTACACTGACGGAACAGAGGCAGGTGGTTAATGATGGCTAAGCAGTATCCTTTCCCAGGTCACCTGCCTCTCTCCAGAGCCCCGATCGAAGAGCATCGGAGCCACGCTCACGTCCTCGGAGGCGGCAGAACTGGCTGCCAAAGGATCAGCCTTTAGGCTAACGCCGAGAGCATCCGGTGGGGTCATCTCCCCTGGGGAGCCCTGTCACCTGAGACGTTGGCTGCTAGACGGGCTTGGGGAGGGGCCCCATGCTGTTCCCCAGGGGACGTGGTCATGCCTAGATGGGAGGCCCTGCCTTGAAGAGCTCACCTTCCAAGCAGAAGGGTCATGATTCGCCTGTTACAGATGGGGAAACCGAGGCTCGGGCGGACGAAGCGATTGGCCAAAGGGAGTGCAGAGCCAGGAATCGATGCCGAATCTCCCCCAAGCTTTAATCCCAACACCCCACATCCCTTTCTGCCGGCAATATGCCTGGGTCCCTGGGGAGCTGGGCCTCCGTCCCAGCATCCCCTTCTCAAACCAGGCGGGACCTGGGGTGGGTCATTTATCCCTGGCTGTAATTTCACCACCTGCAGCCTAATCCTGCTCCTAATACCCCTGAGCTCCGGGGCGCAGAGCTGGTGACCGGGACCTTGTATTGACCAGCATGGTTGCTTGGCCTTCCCAGAAGCCCTTAACAACGCAGCTGCTGCACAGCTGGGCTGTGTCATTGCAAACATCTGGGCCGTGTGACCACATCACCCCAGCCCACCCCGCCCTGGGCAGCCTAGACGCAGCAGCCAGCCCTAGGAAGCCAGAATCAAGCCTGTGGCAGTGGGGTGGGGAGTGGCGGGGGGGCAGGGTGTTGTCATGCCGACTGGCGCGTGTGTTAGCAGCTCCCCAGTAATTTCACTACAGGGCTTTTAGTTAGTTAGGTTTTTTCCCCTCCTTGATGTTGGCAGGAATTTGCAGCTGAGCCCGGGGAAGGGTTGGGCTGGAGGAGGCTGCATCTGGCCTGGCAGAGCCGTGCTGTAGGCTCAGTAAGGGGTCAGGTTTACACCCCGCTGTGCATGGTGAACAGCAGGCTTCAGCCTGGAGTCCCTCGGCCCACTGTCCCAGCCCAGGGTTCCCCACACAGCTCTGCCGGTGTCCCTCAATCCTGCTCCCCAGTCCTGGGACCCCACCCCCCTGCTCTGCCGATGCCCTTCAGTCATGACCCACAGCCCCCTGCTATTCCAGACCTGCCCGTGCACCCCAGTCTGACCCACAATCTCCTCTGCTGTTCCTGCCCTAATCTCAGTCCGGGTCCTGATGTGCTATAGGAGGGAAGCAGCCGCTAGTGGGTAGAGCAGAGGGGGGTTGGAGGCAGGACTCCTGGGTTCCCACTCCACCATTGACTACATACAAATATACGATACCAGGCAAATCACTCCCTCTCTCTGCCCAGCTATGACTTGGGGTGAGGGTCACGTTTGAAAAGCCCCCAGTTATTCTTCCCGGCTGGTTTCTCAGCTCACTGGCGGTTGCCCTGGTGCGAGTGATGACTGTTCGATGGATGGTGTCTGAGATGTGGAGACGCACTTCTCAGCTGCGTGAAATCTCCGCCATCCACCCCAATTTACCCTCCTGTGTTGCCGCTAACACTACATCTGGGCTTAGGTCTCCAGGGTTGAAAACTGTGATCTTCCTGTTGTCTATCTTGTCTGTTTAGGCTGTGAGGCAGAGACGGTCTCTCGCTGTGCGTCTATGCAGCGCCCGGCACAACAGGGCCCTGATCTCAGCTGGGGCTGGGACTGTGTCTCGCTGTGTGTCTTTGCAGTGCCCGGCACAACGGGGCGCTGATCTCATCTGGGGCAGGGACTGTCTCTCGCTGTGCGTCTGTGCAGTGCCTGGCACAATGGGGCCCTGATCTCAGCTGGTGCAGGGACTGTGTCTCGCTGTGTGTCTGTGCAGTGTCCGGCACAACGGGGTGCTGATCTCATCTGGGGCAGGGTCTGTCTCTCGCCGTGCGTCTGTGCAGTGCCTGGCGCAACGGGGCCCTGATCTCAGCTGGGGAAGGGACTGTCTCTTGCTGTGTGTCTGGGCAGAGCCTGGCAGAATGAGGCCGTGATCTCAGCTGGGGCAGGGACTGTCTCTTGCTGTGTGTCTGGGCAGCACCCGGCAGAATGGGGCCCTGATCCCAGCTGGGGCAGGGACTGTCTCTTGCTGTGTGTCTGGGCAGCACCCGGCAGAATGGGGCCCTGATCCCAGCTGGGGCAGGGACTGTCTCTTGCTGTGTGTCTGGGCAGCACCCGGCAGAATGGGGCCCTGATCCCAGCTGGGGCAGGGACTGTCTCTCGCTGTGCGTCTGTGCAGCACCCAGCACCTCAGTGCATTGATGGGAGCTGTTCGGAAATTTATTCGATGAAACATTTTTTTTGTTGGCAAAAAATGCTAATTTGTTTAAAGTGAAGTTGGCTGAAACATACCAGGTTTGATGAAACTTTTGCCAAGCAGGGGTGGAATTTCTGGAGGGGGTGACCCCAGAATATCCAATGGCCTAGTGGGTAGAGCACTCACCCGGGGCGTACAAGACACAGATTCAAATCCCTTCTCTGCCTGATTCAGAGCAGGGATTTGAACCTGGGCCTTCTGCACCCCATAACCACTAGGGCACAGGGTATTCTGGGGTTCTGTAGAAGATTCTCTGTGCCCACCCCTCCCGATGTGGAATCAAACTGAATGCGACTCATTATGAGGTTTTGACAAAATGGAATTCTCGGTTTCCAGCCCGCCCCCGGCCCTGATCTCGGCTGGGGTGTTTCTATGCCTCCATCGCGCAACCAGGTGGAACCAGTAATAGTTCAGATGCTGAAACAGCCCATCTGAATCTGAACTGAGGAGCGGCTTGGTCGCTGTCCAACAAGCTGCTCTCACCTGCGGGACCAGCAAAGCAGCCTTGGGTCTGCATCCCACCCCCCTCTTCCAGCCGTCAGCTGCTGCAGCATCTTGCACACCAACAATTGGCACATCCCCGACATCCCCGCTCCTATGGGATCCTCCCCCTGCCTGGGAAGAGGTCTGATCCCTGTGCCAGCGAAGCCCTGGGAGCCAGCAGGGTGTGTGTGTGTGTGTTGGTCGTTATGTAATAGCTGCCTACCAAGGGCGTGTTGTTTGCCTAGGTGTGAGATTATACATAAACTGTGGGTTCTGGATACTCCCTGTGCAGATTGCAGGAGCCAGAGTCCTGAGTGCCGACCATTACGCCATGGGAGCAGCTCTCCTGGGTGGAGAGAGGGTAGCTGGTCGCGGGCCTCGGGTTCTAGAGAGATGGGTTTGAGTCCTGACTCTGACACTGACTTCTTGTACGAGCCCTGGCAAGTCCCTTCCTCTCACTGGCATCAGTTCCCCGATCTGTAAAATGGGGAGAAATCAGCCTGCCTTTGCGTAGTAGATTGTGAGCTCTGTGAAGCAGGGACTGTCTTGACTTGTATCTGTGCAGCACCCAGTGCTCCGGGGCCCTGATCCCAGCTGGGACAGGGACCGTCTCTCGCTTTGTGTCTGTGCAGCACGTGGCACAACGAGGCCCTGATCTCAGGTGGAACAAGGACTGTCTCTCACTTTGTGTCTCTGCAGTGCCTGATATGACTTTTCCAAGCTCTGCTGTAATATAAATTATAGTGACCTGGGATGTGGTTCTCTGTGGGCTTTTGCAGGGGCCTCAGATCACGGATTTTGACAATTTTTTCACCTCTGCCATGTGGGCAGGGCTTTGGGCTCCCAGCCGTAAGCTACTGGCAGGGTATGAACCTGGAACCTTCTGTGCTACTAGCACCATCTTCTACCCCTGGAGCTAAAGAAGCAACACCATTAACTGGTAGCGATAGTAGACTCTTATGCTCTTAGACAGACCAGCTACTAGGAGGGGGACAGAACCCCACACTCCCCTAGCGAGGTGTTGTTATTATTGATTGCACTGAGCTCCAGGCATGGACCAGAACCCAGGGCACTAGGAGCTGACAGTCTGAATTGGGGCATCTGTCCTGTGTTGGTTCTTGGGACTGAGGATGCGGGGAGAGGGAAGACAGATCCTTTAATCCCTAGATTGCGAGTTCACCCCCAGCCCACCTTGTAGGCACTAGGTGACTCAAGGACTGGAGCGGCCGTCAAGAGTGAGCACCCCAGGTGTGTGGGGGGGTCCCTCCAGGTTGGCAGGGGAGTGGCAGGAAGCTCGCCTGTTGTCTGCAGAGCTGCCAGTCTAGCATGTAAAAGCCCAGGCCAGGGCTGGGGGGAGCGGGCAGCAGTTCTCAGTGGTGCCCGGTGGCTGGCAAAGCCCTCACTGCAGCATGTGGTAGGGGGGCCGCAGAGGGCCGTGGAGCAGGAATTGCACCCAAGCCAGTCCCCTCTCAGCAGCCCTGGCACAGCTCCAGTGACCACAGGCAGCTCCGGCCCAGGCCAGCGAGCTCCCGGCAGCGCTGCCGGCCAACGCGAGGCTGCTTGTGTCAGGAGCAAAAACCCTCTGGCGCTCCCTTGGAAGAGCCGGTGCTGCCAGTCAGTTTCCGGAGGACGGCAGGGGCACTCGGCGAGCAAACGGCACCAGCCCACACATCAGCCCCAACCAATAGCTGCGACTACCCGGAGGGGGCAGGCTGGGAGCTGGTGAGCCAAGGGGCACCGCAGGGGCTGTCTGGGCCTGGCAGCCTCCTTAGAGCATCACTCTCTGGGGTCCTGCAGCTCAGGTTGGGTTGGCGTCCCTGTCGCTCAGCTGGAGGGGAGCCTGGTACTGCCCCTTCCCCCATCCCCTGAGCTTCTGTGCAGCGTTGCTGTGAGACTGCTGTAAAGCCCCTTTTCCTTACCCCCGAGTTGGCTGCATCTCAGCGCCGGGCGAGGGATCCCTGTATGAACAGCCCTGGCACCCCACCCCAGAGGTGGCTGCATCTCAGTGCTCGCTGGGGGATCCCCTGTATGGACAGCCCTGGCACCCCACCCCAGAGGTGGCTGCATCTCAGCATGTGGCTCCAGACTGGGATAAAAGCTCTAGGGAGGCAGTGTGGCTGCTGGGTGTGCAGGCGATGGCTGCAAAGGATCCCAGGCCCCATGTCTGTTCAGGTGCCTCCCTCCGCTGTGACTCAGACACGTGTGGCTGGCAGGCGGCCAAGGCCTAGGAGCTGGGTTATGTAAGCAGGGAGTTCAGGCGAGGCCAGTGTAGGGATTGGGCCATGCTCCCCGGGCCTGCCCTGCTTCCCCTTATTCAAACCCCACCCAGCAGGGGGCAGCAGGCAGCTGAGTGGGCACCGGGTGGCAAAGAGGGTCAGACACTGGGTGGGTCTGACTGTACAGGCGTGCCTAGGGGCCCCGACCAGGATCAGGGTGCTGAGTGCTGCACCCTGACCTAGAGCAGGGTCCCTGTTATGTTAGGTGCTGCATAGATCTCCCCCCACCCCGAGATCGGGGTCCCCCTTGTGCCAGGCGCTGCCCAAACCTGGACCAAGATCAGGCTCCCCACAGGGACCAGAGGTTGTACGGGCTCCAGTTCCGAGATCAGGGGAGCCAGGGGCCATACGGGACCCAGGATTGGGCTGTACAGGCCCCAGGGCTGAGATCAGGCCCCCCACGGTCCAGAGTGAGACAGCCGCTGTCCCACTGAGCCCCCTGCCATGGGGGTACCAAGACCCGGGGAGGGGATCTCATCTCTTTTGGCCTGAGATTTTTCTCCAATTCTTCACTATCTTGTGCCACTAACTCGTGGCCCTGCATGTGGCTGGTACGTGAGCCCTTCTGATTGGAGGCGGGGGCCGCCTGCCACTGGCTGGGCTGCCTGATTGGACTAGAGCACTGTGGTTCCTGCCACAAATTCAAAAACGGCCCGCCCACACACACACTGTGAAAGGCCCACGGGCACTGGCTTAAACTGGGCCAGCTCTGCTCCGGCCTGTGGGAGTGGGAGGGGGGGCTTGGAAAAGGGAAATAAACTAAAATCTGCAGGAGTAGACTCTGGAATTCTCTGCCCGTCAGATGCCCGGTGCCACGGCTGACCCACCTCGAGGGGGATCAGTGCCCCTCTTACCCTCCCTCCCCCCCGAGGGGGATCAGACCCCTTGATAGTTCCGGCTGCTGTGAAATGTCTTTGCCCTTGAGTGGGGAGCACATCCCAGATGGGGAGAAGTCTGTGAATCGGGGAGCGGATGTGAGGGATGTCCCCACTTCCAGCTTCGGCAAAGTGAGCCAGGACGGTCTCAGCTCCTAGTAAGGCAGCCCCACCCCTTCCAGCCCCCCAAACCGCCAGCTGTTTGGAGGAGAAAGGGCCAGGCCTGAGGCCAGACCCACTTCCCCTGCGGACAGGGCTGGACTCTCCTGGCCGCAGCGGAGGACACACAGGGCCCTGAGTGCACCTTGCAGCCCCAACTGCCCATCCTGGGTGGGTCCCTCTGGGGGGAGCTCTGCCCGCTCAGCCGCCCCATGCTGAGAAACCGTCTCCAGCCCTGCTCAGAAATGGCCCCAGAGCCATGGGGGTTAAGGCAAGGAGCGAAAATAGCAAAGCTGCTTAGGAGGGTGGCGTGGCGAACGTGCGGCTTTCTCCAGGCCGCAGTGCTCAGCAGGCTAATCAGATTGATTTTCCCTTTCGGGGGTGGGGGTGGAGGCGCAATTAACCCTTTGTTATAGTTGGTGGGTCGGGATTGAGGGGCACTGACAGAGCTGGGGGGTGGGGCTTTCATAGGAGGGGGCTGTGGGTTGGGTTTGAGGGGCATGGGCAGGGCTGGGATAGCAGGGGGCTGTGGGTTAGGATTGAGGGGCACGGGCAGAGCAGGGGTCAGGGCTGGGATAGGAGGGGGCTACGGGTTGGGACTGAGGGGCAAGGGCAGAGCTGGGGGGCGGGGCTGGGATAGGAGGGGGCTGTGGCCCAGTATTGAGATATTTCTCTCACTATCCCAGATGTGGGCTCCCTAGGTCTGCTGATGCCCCCTAAATCCCAGCCCCCACCCGCTATCCCAGACCTACCCCCGTCCCCCAGCTCTGGGGTGTACCTTGGTTCCTGGAGGGGGAGGGGAAATGGAAACTCTCTAAGTAAATTACAAAGTGCTGAGGAGGGGAAGGGGGTGGATGCTGGCGCAGGCTGAGGGGGAGGATGCTGCATCTCTCTGGCTCAGTCCCAGGGGGCACGAGGTTTCGTGCTGCCCGGGTCCAGGTGCTGTGGGGCGCAGGCAGGCTGGGCTGGGCTGTGGTCTGCCCCACATGCTCCCTAGTAGAACTGATCCCGCAGGGTCCTAGAGCATAGCAGGCTTGGCCAAGTTCTGCAGAGGGAGGGAGTGGGATCCAGTGGTTAGAGCAGTGGGACTGGGAGTCAGGACTCCTGGGTTCCATTCCCAGCTTTGCCACAGACTCATGACCTTGGGCATGTCGGGGGGCTGATCCTGCCCTAAGCTTGTAGCGCGCTTGGAGCCCCTCCAGCGAGATGTGTGATTCCAGGGGATATCGATGCTGATGCCTCTCTCACCATCTCTCAGGTGCCCCCAGAATCCGTCCAGTCCCACGCAGGCAGGCAGGCAGCAGGATTTCTGCCCCGCACAGAGCCCTCAGTGCCCTCTGCTGGCTGGGAGCACAAGGCCTTTCTGTGCGGTTTTAGCATCTCTCCAGTCCCCGGGGAAGCTGGACGACCAAGCAGGTTGTCCCTGCCTGGTTACGTCCCCCTCCGCCCTGCCCTGAGAGAAAACGAGCCGTCCATCCCCGTCCACCCCGATGCAGCTCTGCCTGTCTGATTGTCTACCCAGACAGCTTCATCTCTCCATCAACTCTGTGCACTCCCATCTATCTAAGGTACTTACCTGGCCCCCCTTATCTTAGTAACCAAGTGCTTCACCCCCCCCCCCTTGGGAGGCAAGACAGTGCAGTTAGTCTCATTGTCCAGGAGGAAATTGAGGCACAGAGAAGCTAAGTGAGTTGCCCAAAGTCACGCAGGAAGTCTGTGGAAGAGCAGGGACTTGAACCCGGGTCTCCCGATTCCCAAGCTTGCCCCCTAATGACTGTGTGAGTGCAGGGGGTTTCTGAGCTCCGCTACCGTCCCACCTGGAACAATGTGACATAGCTTATTCCTGACTTAATTATTAATCAGTCTGATAATGCCTACGCGGCCATAAGTTATTAATCAGGGTAGTGGGCATGGGCTTATGGGGAGAGATCAGTCAGTAAGCGATGGCTCTCACTGAATAATGAGAAGCTCTGGGCTTTCCTCTCAGCTCGCCCCGGCCCTCAGTGTCTTGCGGCACCACCCTGCCCCGCTCCTCTCTGGCCTTGGAATGTGCAGGCCGCTACAAGCTCATCCTCTGAGCCTGGGGCTTTCCTATCTCACCCCCCTCTCCGCTTCCCTCCTCTGGCTGCCCCGTCCACCACAAGCTGCTTGGCTGCCCTTCCAGGCCCTTGGCAGCCTGTCCCCTCCCTCCCTGCCATCCTGCATTCACTCCCCCCTCCGCTCAGCCCATGGTCCCAGCCTCTAGCACCCACCTGATCCGTTCTCACACCAGCCCCTTGGCGCGCTCTCCCGTGCTGCCCCGTGCGCCTGGAAGGAGCTCGCTGCAAATGTCCGCGAAACGAGCTCATCTTCTCCCGCCCGGCCCTCCTTACACCTTCAGAACTCCTCCACTGGCTCTGGCCTGTGGCCATGCTGCAAGCCCGGCCTCCCAGCCTGAGCAACGGGGTGCTCACTGCGCTCCCCCAGCTGACTGGGTCCGGCTGATCTTGCATTTGGATTGTCAACTCGTTGGAGTGGGGGCCGTCTTTTTGTTCTGCGTTTGTACAGAACCTGGTGCTGGGGGGCCTGGTTTGTGACTGGGGCTCCTGGGTGCTACCGTAATATACCTAATCAATAAAGTACAGCGCCTGGCGCCAGGGGGCCCTGGTTTGTGACTGGGACTCCTGGGTGCTACTGTAATACACCTAGTCAATAATGTACAACCCCTGGTGCCAGGGGGGCCTGGTTTGTGACTGGGGCTCGTGGGTGCTACCGTAATACACCTAATCAATAATGTACAGCACCTAGCACCATGGGGACCTGGTCCATGAATGAGACACCTTGGCGCTACCCCAGTGCAAACAGCGATAATAATATTGTTTCGACACACTGAGCGGTGTGTTTGGGTCGTTCCCCAATGCTCTGTCTGGTCTCTGCCGTAAGGTCTGCAGTGAGGCCTGGCCCCTGGGGCATTTGCACTCAGAGCAGGAGGTGCTGGATAAATTGGGGTGGGGAATGAGTTGTAGAGCATTTCTCCTGGAGGGTCTAGTGGTTAGAGCGGTGAGGGCTGAGAGCCAGGACTCCTGGGTTCTGTTCCCAGCTCTGGGATGGGAGTGGGGGCTAGCGGGTTAGTTGAGGGGAAATGGAGGCTGGGAGGACTGGTAATCAGTCCCCTCGGTTCTATTCTAAGGGGCTGGTGGGCCCTCTTGGTGCCTCAGTTTCACCATGCAGCTTCAGTAGCCATTTGGAAGAGATGGCAGGCTTGTGGGGGGGATGCCTGCAGGGGTCCTGCTGCTGCTGCCGTCTCACCCTGTCTCTCTCTTGGTTGCAGGCCCGATCGTCGTGAAGAAGACGCACACATGTAAGTACAATTCCCACCAATGAGCCTCTCCCCCTTTGCACTGTCCCAGGCATCCTGCCCCAATAGGGATCTCGGGCCCTGCCCCTAGCTGAGGCACAAGGAAGATCTGCAAAGCTCAGCACAGCCTAGACCCTCTTGGCTCATGTGGGGATATGCTGTAGCAGAGGGAGCGTGGCCTAAGCACGGGGGACTAGGACTCCTGATATTGTTGAAATCAAGCCAGGCACCCGCACCATGCCTCAGTTTCCCTCCTGTACAGTGTGGGCAGTGATACCTGGCTGACTCTTGGGAGCTGGGCAGTTCCTTGCTCATGACTATGGTTCTGTTTATAAAGGGCTAATAAGCAAGGGAGAGGGTGGTTAATTAATTATAGAGTCTTGTAATACCCAGGAGCTCAGTAGCTGGTTGGTATTAGTCTGTGGCCCCTTTTCACAATGTAGATGCAGCCAGCTCAAGCCTGAAACTGGCTTATGCCGTCTGGTCACCCTGTGTGACAGCAGGGTAGAGTTACCATTGAAACTCACTTACCACTTAGCAGCCGGCTTTGTCTCAGGGCTGTAAAACCCACCTGCTGGGCCTCGCCGGGGTGGGATGGGGCTGGGGGGCAGGGCTGCTGGTCCAAAATGGGAGTTATTTGAGCCAGGGGTTCCCGAGATACAGCCCCCCTGAACAGTCATGTGACAGTCAAATGTTAGGGAGCCTTAAGGGGAAGGGGGTGATGGGGGACAAAGAGCCCTTGGCATGGGAGGGAAGAGGGCACTCAGAGCCCCTGGTATGAGCGAGGAGAGAAGGGTGGGAGTTGACATGGAGGGGAGAGTGGCACCTTGGGAGCGGGTGGTGAAAATGGAGGGGGTCCAATGAGCTCGGCCGACACAAGCTACTCAAAGCGGAAGTGGGACATTGGTCCAGAGTGCCCCAGGTTCCTCCCCACGCAGGGGGTGCCAGAGCTGAGCATGTGTCTTTAGGAACTGCCCCACCTGGGAGGGGCGAGAACCCAGACACCGCCCTTCCTCGCTCCCAAGAGGAGCGGATAGATCTTGCATATATTACACCCAGCTCCTCCTGTACTTGCTGTTCCAACTTCTCTTTGGCTGGGCCGACGAAAACAGGGACAACGCTGAGGATATTTCCAAACAGGGCTGGGTAAATACCATCCTTGCAATATCGGCTTCGCAAGTCTCTTGCATGCCAGATTTCCCTGGCATCTGTGCCTGCCAAACCCCACAGCAGCAGCCAGCGCTTGGTGCCGCACCGAAAGGCCACGTGTCCAGCCCTGTGATGCCGCCCAGCAATTCCTTCCTGACCCTGAAGGCCTGAAGCATGGGAGTTGCCATCATTAGAGTATCTGGTGTGCTCTGTCTCCTTCTGGTGGCTGGATTATGCAAAGAGGTTGAGTTGGCCACTGCCTCTGGGCTAACAGATGAGCTGCAGCTGAGGCTTGTGCATTCGGAACAAGGGGGCTATGGGTTCGATGCCTGCTCAAGGGCATTGTGGTGTTAGGTGGCAGATGGAGGGTCTCAACCCATCTGGGAAGGGAAACTAAGGGTGCAACCAGCTGTGAGGTCTTAACGCACACCCAGCTACAGGGTCTTAGTGCCAATGGTTGTTTCACCCCCTAGTAGCAGACCCTGGTGACTGCAACAACCTGCCCCTGAAGACCAAAGCCTCCATCCTGCACCCACTCCTGGCCTCGCCACTGGCTTAGACTGGGCTTTCGGGGCCAGCTGTGGCTACCAGCCCTGAGATGCTCAGAGCCAGCCATGCCTTGGCAAGCTCCAGGGCTGGGTGCCCGCCTGTCTTCAGCAGAGTGTCCCGGAGGTGCACTGCCCCTGCCTTTCCTTTTCTCGGCGGGCTGCCCTGTTTAACCCCCTGCTGCTGGAGCGGGCTGGGCCTCGCTGTTTCTGGCAGCAGGAGGTGAGGGGGGCCCATTTCTCCCTGGCTCTGCCTGGGGGCTCCCTCAGCCAGAGCCCCTGCCGTGCGCGGTGGGGGAGGGGCCAAGGCAAAGGCAGGCGCTGCGGTGAGCTTGGTTTTCACAGCGCTGCGGTTAACTCGTCCCGAGGTGTGAATGCTCCTGAGGCTGGGTGGGGGGTGAAGGAAGTCTGGAGGGGGGGTGCTCTCCCCCCAGCCCATCTGCTGCAGAGGCTGGTCCCCTTCCCCCCACCTCGCCACAGGGAGAGAACCAAAGCACAGCTGCCCCGGGGCTGAGCTGGGTGCGGGGTGGGGGGGTGCAGGCCACTTCCTCAGGAGGGTCCCGGGGGTGGGGGTGGGGATCTGGCTGGGGGGCTGGGGACCATACCAAGGCAGTGGGCGTTGTATCAGCTGAGCCCTTCCCAGCGGGCTGTGCGGCTCCATTGGTGTCTGCGTTGTGCCTGGGAGGGGGTGGGTGAGGGCAGGCGTTAGCAGGGCCCTGGCTGGCGCAAGGGGTTGTCGTGGGGCTGGAGAACCTGCCGCCTCTCCGGTTCGAGCCCTGCTTCCGTGAGCTGAGGGGGGCCAGGTCCCACCTGGCTCCTAGGGGACCTCTCCTTGCACCTTCCCCAGGACGAGGACCCTGAGCTGAGAGACCAAAGGACTTGGTGAGCCATGGGCACCCATCTCACCCGCTGCAGGGCCTAGGCATTTCAGGAGGCCTGTATTGTTGTGGGGTGCCCCTCGGCCAGGGCCTGCTTTGCTGCTCTTCAGAGACAGCAGGCGTCTGTGCCTCCAGGAGCTGTGCGCCCTGCCGATGCATCGGGCCCCTGGTGCCGAGGTTGGGAACTGGCCGGAAATCTTTCTGTGCAGGTGCAGGGCAAACCACAAGGGTTTCCACGGCAGGTGTGTGAGCACCCTCCTTCCGCCCAACCCTTCCCCTGCAGCCAGGCACACGGAGGGTGTCTACTGAGCTTCGCCATGCACACCATCAGGGAGGCAGCGCTGCCTAGGGGTCAGCTGAAGGGGCTGGGCGGCAGGACTCCTGGATTCTAGTTCTGGTTGTAGGAAGGGAGTGCGGTCTAGTGGTTATCGCAGAGGGTACTATGAGTCAGTACTCCTGGGTTCTAGTCCAGGCTATAGGAAGGGTGTGCAATCTAGTGGTTATTGCAGAGGGTACTATGAGTCAGTACTCCTGGGTTCTAGTCCCGGCTGTAGGAAGGGTGTGCAGTCTAGTGGTTATCGCAGAGGATACTGAGAAGCAGGACTCCTGGGTTCTGTTCCCAGCTCTGTCTGGGACTTGCTGTGTTACCTTGGGCAAATCCCTTTCCTGGGCTCTGAAGCTCCATCTCCCCACCTGTAAAACAGGATGACATGGGCCTCCCAGCAGCTGAATGCACTTATGCTTCTCCTTGGCCAGACCTGGTTAGAGCAGAGCAGAGACGGTTGTCGTTGCTTAGTCTGTTGTCCGTCATCTCCCTGCCCGCTCTGGTGCCTTGCAGAGTCTCCACTCGCCCTGAGCTTGCCAGGGAAGCGGCTGTGCCTGGGACTGTTGATCTGGGTCTGCGGCGTTTCCCGTATCGCTGGCGCTCCAGGGTTAGACGTGCTGACTTGATTCCCACACCGTGCCACGGCCCGGCCAGGATCAGTGCACTGTGTATGCCAGGCGGCGACCGTGGGGGAGCATGAGCAGCACAGGGAGGATTGGTATATAAAGAGCTGTGGCCCTGGAACTCCATGTAATTCTCTAGGCGAGAACTGGAGGGATTTTAAAGGGCTGGGATTGTATTTAGTATTTTTTCAGTTACTCCATTTGGACCAATAGTGGTGTAGATTTGCCTCGCACCCAGTAAAACCCATGTTAACCTCTGATACCTCCCCCCTGTCTATAAAACCCTAGTTCGTTCCATTCGGTCTCGCTAATATTCCAATGCATACAAAATTCTTCTCGGTTCCCTTGACTCACCCTGTTGTGTTGAACGGCTGCCACGTTCCACACCAGAGGTGGCCGCATTGCAGCGCCGTCACACGCCCAGAGTTCCTGAAGTGTGCTGGGCTGCAGGGTGCTGTAGACAGGGCGGCTGCGGTGCTGCCGTTCACGTCGGGGCAGGTGGTTTTCCCTGTGTCACTGAGGCTCCGGGATGCAGAGCTGAGGCACTGTTGTGTCTCGCGCCTTGGGCTTGATCCGCACGTGGGTTACCTTTTCCTCTACTGGTGGAGAAAAGACAGCACGCAAACCGCACAGCCGCTCACCGTGGCCCCGCCGGCCTCCACGTCCTCCCACCCTGCCAATCGGTGTAGCAGCTTCAAGCCTGACACCGCTAACAGCTCACCACATGGCCAAGCCAGGGCCATGGGAGCGAAGTTGATGATTCTGCTCTCTGGGCTGTGGCTGGAGGGAAAGCAGGTCACAAAATGACACCAGAAGTTGGCGGGGGGGAGGGGCGGAGGGGAAGATGTGTGTATCTATATAAACACATGATTTAGTTGGAGTTGGTCCTGCTTTGAGCAGGGGCTTGGACTGGAACCCCCTGAGGTCTCTTCCAACCCTGATATTCTATGATATAAAAGAAGACTTGGTTAAATTCACTGAGGGATTGAGGCGCCTGTGTTCTGCTCCTGACTCTGGGAGGGGAATGCTTCCTAGTGGTTAGAGCACGCTGCCAGGAGCCAGAACTCCCGGGTTCTCTCCTCAGCCCTGGAAGGGAAGTGATTAAAATAGGGCAGCTGGGAACCAGAACTCCTGGATTTGTCTCTTGCCAGCTCTGGGAGGAGAGTGGGGGGCTAGTGGGTAGCGCCAGCGACGTCGAGTCAGGACTCCTGCACTCTTTTCCCTGCTCTGTACAAATGATGGAGTCTAGAGAGGTTTGAGAGGGGAAAGCTGGAAGAAGACCAGAGGCCAGGTATTCTGATCGTAGCTTGACCTCACATGTTACAGGGCAAGTCACCCCCCCCACACACACACTTTGTGCAGCGCCTCAGTTTCCCTAGTTTTGAAATGAGGACCCTGGTGCCCAGTGCTTAATTTGTGCCAGAGTTTGCCAGGGCTGAGCCCCAGCTCCTCTGGGCCTGGCAGTTCAGAGCCCAGCACATCTGGGCTTGGCAGTTCAGTTATGAAGGTAAAACATTTGCTTGAGCCCTGTAGGGTGACCAGATGTCCTGATAAAATTGCGACCGTCCTGATATTCAGTCATTTGTCCCGCATCCCGATGGATGTATGGTCAGGACGCCATTCGTCCCAATATTCTGGCTCAGGGCTTTTTTTTTTTTTTTTTTGCTTCGGCGGCACTCTGGACCTGCCCCCCATGTGTCTCGATATTTTGTTCATGTCATTTGGTCACCCTAGAGCCCCGGCACCTCTTCTGTTACAAATCAAGCACTGCGGGCGCCGACCCACGGCCTGGGGGCTGTGAGTGTGTTGGGAAGAGCCCTGTGCTGGAGAAGGGGGCACAGGTTTTAATGCAGGAGAGAGTCACGGGCTCTCCCCGGAGAAGCACAGGCTGGCCGGGCCCAGGGCTCGAACCCCCGGCCGTGCCACCCCCCTCTCCCCCAGCCCTTCGCACTCAGCAATGGAAACTCGGCCTCTTGTGGCTTGTGGCTTTGGAACTTTCCAGTCAGCTGCCATTGGTTAGCCCCAGTGCATGGCGGGGGCCCTGATTGGCCGGGGGGGACGCCTGTCAACCGGTCTTGCAAAGCCACCTGTGCTGGCGAGGCTGCTTTCTAATGCAAGCAGCCCTGGGCAGAGCATGGCATCCCAGGCCCCGCGCTGAGCTCCCCAGCTGGCAGCCAGAGGCAGGTGCTGCTGGTGCCCTCCCCAGCCGAAGCCGCCCCGCAGAACCGCTCGCCCCGCCGGCACCATGAGAGGTGAGTGGTTTTGGGGGGAGATGGGAGATAAAGGGCCACCTGGAGCAGCGAGCTGGCGGGCTCTGAGCTGAACAGCCCTGGTGTGTGGCACAGACGCAGCCCTGTATGCCTGCCTGTGGCGGCGAGGGGGGGTTATGGCCCAGGGCTGGCAGGCGAGATACCTGGGTTCTCATGCCCTGCTCTAGCAGGGAGCAGGGTCTAGTGATTAGAGCAGGGGAGATTGATGATCAGGACTCCTGGGTTCTCATGCCCTGCTCTAGCAGGGAGCAGGGTCTAGTGGTTAGAGCAGGGGAGATTGGTGGTCAGGGAGCAGGGTTTAGTACTTAGAGCTGGGATGTGAGAATCAAGGCTTCAGGTTTCTCTTGGCCCTCTCTAGGAAGGTGTGGGATTTGGTATGTAGCAGACAGGTGGCGGTCAAGTATCCTGCCAAGATTGTCAAAGGGGCTAGTGATTTTGGGAGCCTGACCTGACACACTGTGACGGAGCTGGACTCAGACCATTCAGGAGAGCTGCTCCATGTAGATTAGGCTCCTTTAAGGGGCTCCCCGAATCAGTAATTCCTTTTGGAAATCTTGGCCCCTTGTTCCTTGCTCTGGGAGGGCAGTAGGAGCTAGCAGGTAGTGAGTTAGACAGTGGAGGCTGGGAGTTAGGACACCTGGGTTCTGTCCTTGGTTCTGGGAGGGGAGTAGGGATTAGTGGTTGGAGCAGAGTGGAGCCAGGGAGTCAGGACACCTGGGTTCTGTCCCTGGTTCTGCCACTCGCTCACTGTGGGACCTTGAACAAAGCACAACCCCTCTCTGTGCCTCAGTTTTCCCATCTGTAAAATGGTGATAAAAGTCCGACCGGCTCGCTGCGGGGTTATTGCGAGGCTGAGTCGATTTGCATTGGCAGGCCGTTTTCTGCCCCTCAGACGGAAGGTGCTATGTACGATTCCCATCCAAAATCTTCCTTCAGGTGGGGAAGACCTGGCTCAGGGGTGAAGTGAGGGCTTCTACCAGCCACAACCCATCTGAATGCAGCTTTTCAGAGCAGCTCAGGGTGTCGGGTGCGTGTGGTTGCCGAGTCTGTTTGCCGACATGCATGCTAGGGAATGGTGCTCTGACTGGGTGGCAGGGCTCTGGCCAGATGTCCATGGGCTTCTGGATCATTAGCATCCCAGAGGGGTCATGGTCCAAATGGACCATGAAGATCGAGCTCTCCCCTCTCACTAGGGCTGAGGCACGGACGGCAGGCTTGGCGGCTACCGATTCTATGCCTTTCTGCACCGCCCAGCTGGCTGTTTGACAAGACCTCCGTCTGTCACTGCAACCACGTCCCTCATGGCCAGAGTTCCCCCTGCAAACTGGATCCTGATCTCAGTCACCCCCGCTGTGTAAATGTTCTGGCCATCAGTGAGGTCACTCCACATTGATGCAGAGAACAGCATCCGGCCTGTCGGGTTCTGAAGCTGGCGTTTGGAAGGCGGAATGTAAATGGTTTCCCTAACCAGGACGTCCTTGCCTCTCGGTTCTGAAAGAGCCACCCCAGCATCGTAACCCACGCGGGTTCCCGAGGAATTCTCATAGCAGGGAACTATGGACCGTCCCTGAGGTCTGCAGGGTTGGAACAGCTGGTCTGCGAGGTTGGAGCTGCACATTATCTGTGTGAGATAATGTGTCTTGTGTGTGTGTGTCTATCTTTTTGTCTTTTTTATGTGTGTGTGTTTGTGTTTTATGTGTGTGTCTTAGTGTGTGTGTGTCTAGATTAACAATGTGTGTACTTGTGTGCGTGTGTCTGGATTAATTGTGTGTGTATTTGTGTGTGTGTGTGTGTTTGTGTGTGTCTTTGCTTTTGTGCGTACGTGTCTGTGTTTTGATATATAACATGCCTGTGTGGGTCTGTCTGCCTGTCTGTGTCTTTTTTAATATGTGTGGGGACCTTGTCTATGTGTGTCTTTGTGTGTGTGTTTATTTGTACATCTTTGCTGTTGTGTATGTATGTGTGTCTAGGTTTCGATAGATAATGTCTTTGGTTTCGTGTGTGTGGGGACCTTGTCTATGTGTGTCTTTGTGTGTGTGTTTATTTGTACATCTTTGCTGTTGTGTATGTATGTGTGTCTAGGTTTCGATAGATAATGTCTTTGGTTTCGTGTGTGTGTCTGTCTTGGTCGTGTGTGTGTGTGTGTGTGTCTGGATTTATCGTGTGTGTATTTGAGGGGGGGTCAGGGCGCATTGCAGCAGCTGAACCCATCTAAAGCTGTCCCATACAGCGGAGTTCCTATTGTGTCGATACACCGCTCCTTTCTCTTTTTCATTTCAATGCGGCTTGGCTTCCGGTCCTGTTCCCCCCCCCCCCCCCGTTCAGAAGGGATACGTGTCAGTTACATGCGTGTCACCCCCGACTGTGGAACAGGGGGGTGCCAGGGTGTAGATCAGCCTGCAGAAGTATTGAGGGCGAGGCGGGGAGCCCGGCTCTAAGCTGGCTTCAGCAGGCCTCGCAGCTTTAGCCCGGCTCTGAGCAGTGACGGACGAGTCCCCGGACTCCCCTAGCCCTGTTGGCTAATGAACAGACCGAAAGGCCTGGAGAAAGTGGACAAGGACAGAACTAGTGTGATTGCCGCCCTGGCAGGAGCGCAGCACCATAGGCTGGAGCCGCTGTGCTTGTGTCCCTAGCGATGCCCGGTGCTGAGCAGAGCTGAGCCAGCAACCCACGCCTGGGAGCAGGGCTAGATTTTTAGAGAGACTGGGGTGGGTGAGGGGGCACAAGCAGCTGGTATGGCTGGGGGGAGTCGTGAGGGGAGCTGTGGGGGGGGAAGGCATGAGGACCAGTGTCCAATGGGTGCGAGGGCACATGGGAAGGCGTGGGGTGGTGCAGGCACAGGGAGCTGGTGTCAGGGGGAGGATCTGAGGGGGGCGTGAGGAAATGGGCTTGTGAGAAGCAGAGGGGGCAGAGGCATGAGGACCTGGAAAGGAGGGTGGGTAGCCTGGGGGGGGCCACAAAGGTGTGAGGACCCAGTGTCGGGAGATCGGAAGCTGGGGAGTGAGGAGCTGGGTCTGGAGGAAGGCTGTGGGAAGCTGAGGGGGTGGGTGCAGGCACCTGGGGAGGTGGGAAACCTGAGGGAGGGGTGTGAGGACCTAGTGTCGGAGGGGGGGAGTTGGAAACCGTGAGGGGGGGAGGTGCGAGGAACCAGTGTCTCAGTGAGGCATGTGGGAAGCTGAGTGGGGGGCACAGACATGGGGACCTGGTTGGGCGGGGGGAATGTATAGGAAGCCTGGGGGGGGTTCAAATGCGAGGACCTGGCGGGGGCAGGTTGTGTGGGAAACTGGGGAGGGCATTGACACGAGGACCTGGTCTGGGGGGGGTGTGGGAAGCGGGGAGGGGGGGCGCAGACCCGAGGACCTGGTGTGGTGGGGACATGTGGGAAGCTGGGAGGGACACAGGTTGCTAGGACCTGGTGTGGGGGGGCCATGTGGAAAGCCTGGGGGGGGCACAGACGTGAGGACCTGGTGTAGAGGGGCCATGTGGGAAGCGGGGGGAGTGCGCAGATGTAGGACTTGGTGGGGGGAGCAGTGTGGGAAGTTGTGGGGGGCTCAGACGCGAGCACCTGGTGTGGTGGGACATGGGGGAAGCTGGGGAGATGCAGATGTGAGGACCTGGCCGCGGGGAGGGCATGTGGGAAGCTGGAGAGGGGTTGCAGATGGGAGGACCTGGTGTGGAGGGGGCTGTATGGGAAGCAGGGGGGGGCACAGACACGAGGACCTGGCCTGGGGAGGCCGCACAGATGCAAGGACATGGTGTGGGGGAGGTGGAAAGCCTTGGGGGCGGGGGCGAGACCGAGGCCAAAGTTTTAAGCATTTGCGTACCTGACTTTGCAGGCCTCAAAGGGCGCTGATTTCCAGGGGGGCGGAAGCTCAGCACTGTCTGAAAATCAGCCCCCTTTACAGTGTCTCAATTGGGGCCCAGAAAACGAGGAACCGCCTTTGAAAACCTCGGCCTAGCGACCTGACCACACGGTCTCCCAGGAAGACTCTGGGAGAGCCAGGAATTGAGCTCAGCTCCCTCAAGTCCCAGAGCTGCACCCTAGCTACTGGGCTGTCCTGCCTCTCCGTTGAATTTCTCAAGGATTTAGGCAGCTGATTTTGGCAGCTTCTTTTGCAAATCCCGAGCTTAGGATCCTCGAGCCAGATAATTCCCTCTCACCCTGGTAACTCCAGTGACCTCATCCCGTAAGGAAGTATCCCATAGATAACAGAGACATGGCGAGCCCCTATCAGGGCACTGATTCCATTTCCCTGCTGTGCGTGCTAGCCCCCAGCTGCTGGGGATCCTGCTTCTCTTCCCTTTGTTCTGTGGTTCGGCACGCCACCCTGTGTGAACCAGGACCCCCCATAGTTTAGAGGGGCACTTCCGGCTTCATGCCCTGATGCTGAGTCTAAGCCCAGGACTGGAGATCTCACCCTCGCACCACCCGCCCTGAAAGGATCGGGCCGTTGGCCCCAGGGGAACAAATATCTCCTCACCCACAGAACCTTTAATTCCCACCCAGGCTTCCAGCCTGTTCTTCCATCACTGACTCTTCAGGGACCTTTTAGACTCACTAGGCCAGATGCTGGGCTGATGTGAACTGGCGTCGCTCCGTCTCAGTCACATTAGCTGGGAGGGATCTGCCCCATTCTTGTCAATGGGGCGATGCGGATTGACGCCAGTTAAGTGGCTGGCCCATTGACGTCAATGGAGCGGGGCTGTTTTA
Organism: Gopherus flavomarginatus; assembly: GCF_025201925.1. Taxonomy (NCBI): domain Eukaryota; kingdom Metazoa; phylum Chordata; order Testudines; family Testudinidae; genus Gopherus; species Gopherus flavomarginatus. The sequence continues at coordinate 18,337,075 of NC_066636.1, read as the reverse complement.
CTCAGGTTGAGGATCTGTTCCATTGACTCAGTGGAACTAACTGAGGATGTGGCCCATTGACATCAAAGGAACTACGTCCATTTACGCCAGCTGGGGTTCTGGCCCAGCACGTTCCATTTTCACCTCTGTGCGAGTGGAACAAATGGTCTAATTTAAGACCCCAGTGAAATTGTATTGAGTGTCCGATGTCACGCCCCTTTCACAGGCTTTTAGCAGACCCTAAAATCGTGTAAAATTAAAACATCCAAAAAGAAATTAACAAAGCTAAAATAGATAAAGGAATGGCCCACATAGAGCAAGTGTAGACACTACTGAGAATGCAATCCTGTTCCTTCAGCCCTCGTCTGAGCTCAGAAACGCTCCGACACGACAGTCTCTTGGCAGCGACCTTAAGCCGGAGTTCAGCCCATAGGTACTTGAAGTTCCAATCCTACAGCAAGATCTGTGCAGGGGGACCCTGTACCCAGGCGGGTCTGGCCAATGTTTGTGATCTTGCTAGTTTGGCAATTTGTCACATCCATCCCCCGGCCCTGATAACTCTTTCTTGCGCATGACGGAGGGAAATCTGATGGTTTGTGTTTCTAAATGCGTTTGTTTTTTGTTTGTTTTTTTTTTAAGATGAATTTAGGGGTTTGAAACAATTTAACTCCTCTGGGGAGGATGGATATCTTTGTTCCTCTTTGCCCCACGTACACAGGGCTGACCACTCCTCGGGCTGCAAATACTCTGTAGAGCACCTTGGTCCTGAGAAACCTGTAACCTCATCCCACTTCCCCACCTATGATTATGATGCATCTGACCAAATGGGTATTCAGCCACGAAAGCTCATACTCCAAAATGTCTGTTAGTCTATAGGGTGCCACAGGATGCTCTGCTGCTTTTACAGATCCAGACTAACATGGCTACCCCTCTGCTACTATGATTTCTTTATATTTCAATAGCATCTCATGGCCCCAGTCAAGATCTGGGCCAAACTGTGATAGGTGCTCCACGAACACACACAGAGAGAGACAGACCCTGCTCGAAGAGCTCACGGTCTTTAAATAGACAAAACAGTCAAAGCGTGGAAGGGGAAACTGAGGCACTGATCTGGGAAGTGACTTTCCCAAGGTTTCATAGGAAGTCGGAGGCAAAGTAGGGAATAGAACCCAGGAGTCCTGGCTTCCAGTCTGGCTCTTAAGAACAAAGACCAGGCAGCCTCTCAGAGCCTGGAATAAACCCCACGAGTCCCTTTCTAGCTCCTGTCGCTCAGAGGCAGGAATGGATCCCAGGAATCCTTTCAAAAGAGCCCACCCCTGCCAGCCACCAACAGCTTCCTGGCCCATTGTAGAAGTCAAGGCGGGGCTGGGTTTTCTCTCGGCTCTGGGTTCAACCAGATGCCCCAGCTCTGACTTGGCTCAGCCCACCTGAGCCAGAGACCCTTTGCCCCTCACCTTCTTGCAGCCACTGCCCGTGGAGGGCCCTGGCAGCAGGCGAAACGGAACCTCGGGGTGGGAGGGGAAGGTTGTGGGTTTTCTGCATTCGATGCCACATGTACAGGTTAGTGCTGAAGAGATGGAGGGAAAGTTGCTGATTAAGGTTTTTTTTGATCTGCGGAGGGACTGTGTGGTCTGGATCTCTGTTCATCTCCTCTTTGCTCAGTTCATGCGCTGCTCCTAGGCTGGGGCGGTCAAATGTGTCAGCGCCTTTAACTGCACTGGCCAGAAAAGGCAAAGCAAGAGCTGCAGAAATCTCTGATTATCAGCCCAATGGGCTCCTTCCTTCCTTCCTTGGTTTGTGGCTAGTGATGCTCGGCAGTCAGTAGCCAGATTCCCCTTTGCAGGAAGGGGCATTGTCTTTTAAGGCAGTGGAGCTCTGTGGATTTGAACCTCCTCCCCCTGCAAACAGCAGTAAAACTATGGCCAGATTCTCCCATCTCCATTGCTTGGTTAAATTCGTTTGAACTGCCCCTGTTTACGCCAGCTGAGGGTCGGGCCTGGGCTGGTTTCGCTAGTGTGGGATCAGAGCCCTATTTACCAACGCAGTCTTCCTCCCCACCTTGTCTGCCTGCCCAACTGTTGTGGGAATCTCCTGCGTCCCTCTGCCACTTGCCGTCAAAACCGATTCCAGGCCCACTCTCGCCTGTTGCCGTTCCTTTGATGACATAACTCGCCCCACTCCACCGCGTGTGTCTGTGGGTGGCAGGAGATGGTTTCCTGAAGCCGTCTGAGGGCGTGGGAGCAGCAACCCCGAGTAGAGAGGGCCTTAATAACAACCGTGGGCTGCTTTTCAGACCCTGCTGTCCCAGGACCAGGACACCTGGGTTCTATTCCTGGGCCCTGGGGGAGGTTGCCCCTGCATGCATCCATGTCTCCACAAAGATGACACCCAGCTTCCCAGGGAAAAGCTGTGGAGAATCACCCAGTATTTTTCGTTGTCCTTGCCTCCAAATTCAGTCTGGATTCCGGTCCCCGTGGGGCAGTGGGTGATGGAAAGGGTCAGATGCCCCCAGTTTAGCCCACACCCTTCCATCTATCTGGGCTCTTAAACAGCTGCTGCCTCCCCTGATTCTCTCACGCCTCTCCCTTAAGCAGCCACCTGTCGAGTGGGCTCCAAGGGCAATGAGCAGCCCGAAGCCAGAGATTCCTAGAGGCCAAAGGCAGGGAGACCCCACTGAGCCTCCTGCAGTCCACCCTCTCCAGGGCTTTGGCCCGTGCTTCCGTCAGGCTCCCGGGCTGTTAGATGTTCCCAGCAATTTCCAACCGCTCAGCCCCCAGCAGCATCCCAGGAGAATAACACTGCACTGCGGAGAGGGAGCCCCTTAGAAAATCTGGTTTAGTGTTTTGTTCTTTGTTTTCTTCCCCCTAAACTTCTGGTGTGTGTTGTATACACTTGGGCAGAGTGAATGCGCTACTGTCAGAACCACAGACCTGAAATCAATCCACCAAGCAAAGGGATTAAAATGTTTATTCTGTGTCTGTGGCTGGGACTGCTAGTGCTACCGTAATACACCTAATAAATAATAATGTACAGCGCCCAGCACAACTGGGTCCTGGTCTGTAACTGGGGCTCCTGAGTACAGATAGTGTATGAGGAAAAACTAGCTTATCAGTTTCTGCTCCCTTACATTTACTCACCCGATACCTCCGCTGGGCTCTCAGCCCACTTCATGCCTCTCTTAAAAACCGTTCCAATTAATAATTGTCTACTCCAGTAATTTGTGTGTTTAGAGTTGATGAATTTAAAAATAAAAGACCTCAAACCCCACTCCCCCAGATGCAGACCTGACCTTGGCTTTCCCTAGATGCAGCGACTTACAGGATCTCTGTAAATTTCAGACCCCTTTTTTCTTTCCAAGAGCCTTTTGAGAAACAACAGGCCAAATCCTTAGCTGGTGTGGATCAGTGTTGTTTCGTTGAAATCAAGGTAACAACCTGCTCTATACACTCTGAGGATCTGACCCAAATCCTTTGCTTCAAGATGTGTTGGGGTTTTTTTCAATTCATGTTTTGTGTTACCAGAAAGAAAAATATTGCAACTCATAATAATGTTTCTAAGTGTGTCCCAGGTACTCATATAGTTTCAATAGAATCACTTTGACGTTTTGCTTGTTGCATGTGCAGAAAATGGGGAGACATCAGGGTGGATTGATTTAAATAGAAGTGATTTAAATCACCATGTTTAATCAGAGGTTTCAGAGTCGCAGCCGTATTAGTCTGTATCAGCAAAAAAGAACAGGAGGACTTGTGCACCTTAGCAACTAACAAATTTATTTGAGCATGGTTTAAATCAGCAAAGAGGAAACCTTAATTTAAATAATCAAATTTAATTGTTCTTTGTGTTTGTCCCTTTCAGTTATCTTCCTAAAGATTCTCATTGGTTAGTAACCATTAAAGCATGTTGCTTTGCAAATGAATGTGAATTTCACACTAAATTTGGTGCTGTTTTAGCTAACCAGGAGGCTACACTATATCTACACACATTTATTTAAGCAATTTATTTATAGCACATAACCTAGTTTTATTCAAATTTTTAATTTTTTATGATGTTAGAAAATGGTGACTGATGCCTTTCTCATTTACTATATGTGTTGAATTTTTCATTCATTATTTGAATCAAGCTGTATATGGATGGAAATTGCAATTCAAACAAAACTGCATAAAAGCAACGTTTTCCATTTTTTTAAGTTAGTTAAATAAAAATACCTCTAATGTGCTGGATTCATAAGAAACAAAATAAGTGAATCAAAACGTGTTTTGTATTTCAAACTAACTGATTTTCCTGAAAGATTTTAGAACTAATAGAGTTTGTCCTCTCACATCTTAGCTTTTATTCATAGATTGGAAAAGGGAAAGACAAGCTTTCCTGCTTTGTCAGGTCTCAGTTGGTTTCTTAACTTTGAATGAACTAGCCATTGAATTAGCTGAATAAACTGAAATGATGGAAGTGTTCTCTCTGCCTGTGCTCAAGAGGTTGCTGCTATCAAAAGCTAATTTAAAAGTACTTCAAACTCTGGTTGCAGGCACTTAGCCGGTAACTTACACGAGTTCAGTGGTTTGACTTTCTTTAAAATTTGACAGGTGCTTACTGCTTAATATTATTTTCTGCATTTCATTGAAATGATTTTAATCGATTATAGTGAGCATAGGTCTTAACATAGGTGCAAATTTATTTTTAAATAGTTCACTTTAAAAACAATGTACCTGTCTTTACTTTAAATTTAAAAATATGATTTTTAAAGGGTTTTTTAAAGTCACTGATTTTTGTCCAGCCTGGGAGCAGGTAGAACTGGAACTCTGATGTTAGGACCCGATTCTGCATAGCGCTGAGTGCCTTCAACTTCCATTGAAGATGTTTTGCAATCTTTATAATTATGTGTATTGTGGTTGCACTCAGGAGCCCCAGTCATCATAGTACTAGGTGCGGTGCTGAGACAGAACACAAAGATGATCTGAGTTTTGAGGAACCCATCATGGTGAGGCCATGCCACACATTTTCTGCCTGGGGATTGTAGCGTTTGTGGTGTGGTTTAGCGCGTGTGTAACCCAAGAAGTAGATACAGCTGAATTCTGCCTTAGCTTTGGTAGAATTTCCACTGATCTAAGAATTCAAAGCTCTTAGGATAACTGGTTCCCAGACTGCATCTTCTTTGTTGTGTGGTTTTCTCTTAATGTTGTGAATCCCAATAACCATTGTAGTTTCCTAAAGCCAAAAATAGAAGTGACTAAACTAGCTAGCTGTGCCCCAAATCAGGGTATTTGAAATGTTATTCTGTAGTGAAAGCAATTGTAATAACGTAGTTTGAACTGATTTGCGAAAGTGATTTCATCTCCTGTGATCAGTTAACACAAATATATTTAACTCTTGGGCAAAATGTAGTTTCCTTGTCAGTGATAATTCAAGTCTCTTATCTGAGGCGCTGAGAATATAATGAAAGTGTATTCATCGGGGGAGAGTTTTGCTTTGAAGGGAGGTGATAAACAGATACAGACAGAGAGAAGAATAAAGGATGGTAGCAAGAGCTGAGGTTTCAGAGACTATATTGATGCGTTGGGTTCTTCAACCTGAAACTGCTTTTAAATTACATCTCTCTTCCTTTCCCACATTTCAATTAGTGATGCCATATTCAGATAAATACTCAATATTTTTTTTTCCAAAGCCTGTCAGTTGTCAGGGTGGGACAGAGAGGAGTGGGGTTTGTAGGAGTAAGTGAAATATCATGATTGTCTCTTTAATGGGAACGCATATTTTGTCAAATTTCATCTCCAACTACATGTGTATTTCCAGCTACAGCTCTTACAGTAGAAGTCATGTTAAAATCAGACATGGTATGATTTGGATGAATATGGGCTGCAAAAGATTTACAAGGAATAGTTCTGCAAGCCATTCTTTCTTTCTTTCTTTCTTTCTTAGAAATGGTAGCGATTTGGGGCCTGATTCTACCTCCTGGCTAGACCAGACTAGACCTCTAGCCCCACCAGAATCCAAATGTGCTTGGAGACTAATTTATTTCTGATGCATGATTTTACCTCTGCAAACAGGAAATAATTATATTCTCCCCTCCAATGTAAAATGCGTTGAGGTCTATGGATGAAAAGTGCTAGGTAAGAGCTAAGGGTGGTTGTTATTATTTCTTTATATTACACACAGAGGACGTGATGATGTGACTTCTAGAATCAGAGTCCCCTGGGATCTAGTGAAATTATTTAAGGTCTGGTGACCAAATGATTTAGTGGATTGATTAGATCTGGTGATTGAGAAGGGAGAAATGAAATAGCAGGGTTATAGTGTAAGAGTAAGGAGTAGATCTACAAGAATGGGTTGAACTCTGGAAAACATGCCTGAGAGAGAAAGAGAGACTGAAGAAGCTCAATCTACAGTTATTTCATTTATCCAAGAGAAGATTAAGAGTTATCTTGATTATGGACAACCTGGGGAAGAGATTTTTGATTGTAGGTGGTTGGTTAATCTAGCAGAAAAAAGCAGAATTAAATCCAGTGTCTGGAAACTGAAGCTAGACGAATTCAGACTAGAAATAAGTGCACATTTTTAACAGGGAGGGTTACTAACCACTGGATCAGTTTACCCAGGGCTGTGGTGGATTCTCTGTCTTGTAGAAATTCTCGGATCAAGACTGGGTGCCTTTCTAAAAGATAAGATTGAGTCTTTAAGGTGCCATCGGACTCCTCGTTGTTTCTAAAAGGTAAGGTCCCGCTCAGTCAGAAGTGACGCAAAAGGTCAAACTAGAATAGAGGATCATAATGGTCCTTTCTGACCTGTAAAAGCAGCAAAGAGTCCGGTGGCACCTTATAGACTAACAGACGTATTGGAGCATGAGCTTTCGTGAGTGAATACCCACTTCATTGGATGCATGTAGTGGCCTGAACTCTATGCAAACTTTAGCTACTATAGCCCGATCCTGTGACTGGGGGAGTCAGCCTGGCTAGGTTTTGTGGCACAGTTATAGTTTTCCGTGAATGTGGAGGCTGGGAGGGAGGCGGGGAAATGCGTTTGCAGTAACGGGTTTGAGCACAGAGTGATTGTTGATGCTTCGGCATGGTTCTGAATTCTTTTCAGCAAATTGGGAACCTGATCCTATGGAGGGCTGAGCTTCCTGATCTCAGAATGATAGGCGCTCAGATACTTTAGTGATTGATCATTCCAAGTCACTAGAGAGAGAGAAGCAAGTCAGTCAATAATAAAAGAAACAAATTAACTAACTTTTTTGGAAATGGATCCTAGAGATTGCTGCATTCTCAACCTGAATTCTCTCTCTAGGAGACCTAGTGTGTGTGTCTTGCCGGACCATTGGTAACTTACCTATTTTGAAATTGACTAAGGTCAGGATTTTCCAAAAGACCCCAGCACCCATTTAATTATTATCATTTTATTTCAATTGAAACCACAATTTTAAAAAATGCCCCTGCAAAATGGCTCTAAAATTAATTAGTCACAGTCACAAATGGTTACTACCCAGAGGCAAAATTAAACAAACTTCGGGCACCAAAAATATTTAAACAGCAAACTAAGTGGCTATATCTTCAGTCAAGGTCACAGTGTCGGGAGCTGAGCCCATGAAAATCTGGTTTTGTATGTCATAACTTTTTGGGTTTCTTTTTTTAGTGTCTGATTCAATCTGTTACTGAAATAAACCTCTGATCTCGGTCAATTCATCTCTCGCCTTAACTGACTGAAGATGTTTATATGTGTTCAAAATCCCAAAATTAATAAGATGGAACAAATAAGACATAAAATCTTTTCGCTTCTTTCCAAGAAGTATTTCAAATCGGCATCAATCAGAAATGTTGGGACAGTACAAAAATATCCTGAATGTATATCTTAGCCAGTTGCTGTTTAATAACACAGCAGAATGCTGAAAGCTGACTTTGTTAACTTTCTATGTTGTGAATAAATTTCATTTTCACAGAATATTTGAGGATCTGTTAGTGGGGAGAACTATCCCAATGGTCCTTTTCATTCAATTACAAAGACTAATTAAGTCCTACTCAAATCCAGCAGGTATCAATGCTAAACATCTTTCTAATTAGTGTAGTGCTTAATGTAAATTTTAAAAAAATGTTTGAGATGCAAAATAAAAAGAAATACTCAGAGGGAAAATGAGATTCCTAAATATGCAGTCAATTTCACAGTAGTGAAGCAGTGTTGTATTAATTAGAATATGCTGATTATTAAAACACTTTATTTAAGAATTAAGCAGATCCATATCTTGTGCACGGTTATGCAGTTGCTTTTATTTTAGCATAAATGAGTTTGACTTTATAGAATAATTATCATGTGTTAATTAAACACCACATCATGGTGGTTTAGCAAGATACACATCTGTCGGCTCTTCAATCCTCCATTGTGTTCAAACATCGGTTTGTTTAACATCAATTGCTTTTTGATGATAAGAGACTGTGAACTGTTTGATAGTGAAGTTTCACAGTCAAACCGAAGCGACTCTTAGACCCTCTGAGCAACGGCTATGGAAAAACAACACGATCTAGCAATTACTATGAGCTATGTACATCTTTCTTGTGTATAGTGGCTGTTTAAAAATTCTTTGGGCCTGATCCTCAGCTGATGTGATGTCAGCCTCGCTTTATGGGCTCTGGGATCTGGCTCTTAATTTCTAATTTGTGTGGAATTTAGAGTCAGATTTTCAATACAGTTGATCTCCTATAGGTGCTGAATTCTGGAAAATTGAGTCTTTATTTTGGTGCCTAAATAAAAGCTGAGGTCTTTTGGGGAAATCTCTCCCCTATTGCGGGTGCGGACCACTTGAAAATCTGCCCCAAAATAAATGCATGATCCTGCAGCGTTGAAACTTGAATTTAGTAAGAGAAACAGCATCGTTCTAAAATGTTTTTATTTTAAAACAGTAAAACATCTTCAGCTGCAAAGGCACAACCGAGACTTTTGTCAAAAAGTAATAACTGTGCCGCTCCCTTTGCATGTAAAAGGAACAGAAAGGAAGGGTTGAACTTTAGAGCAAGATGCTGGATTGATCAGACACACGTCCTAGATAAATGAAAATATCTCTGTGTCAAATACACAATGGAAAGTAGATACCGCTGAGTGCTGTATCTCTCTGCCTATGTTAACAGCAGAAGCTTAAGAAATGTGCAGTCTAATTAGCATGCTGCTTCTCTCTTAGCCCAGGTCTTCACTTCAAAATTGTCCCAGTATCATTTAGGTTGGTTTGGAGTGTGATTGACTGATTTGCGTGCTTGCAGATATAGTTACATCAGTACAACCCCTAGTGTGGATGCAGTTATACTGGTATAACAGTACCTTTGGGATAGCTTTTTCCTCAAAATGGTGCAACTTTCTAGTGCAGCCAAACCTGTAAAGTCTTGTCATTTTTTATGTGCAAAATTCTCTTGGAATTTTTTTCCACTGTCCGCTTGTTTCATCTGTTTTCTGTTGTGAATTTAAAAAAAGCTTTCGATTGGTTTGTTAATTTTATGTATATTAAATCTTGCATTGCCTAAGCAGGGACAAAACTGAAACAGACGACAAAAGTCCTGTAGATGGTATTTAGTTGATGAATGAGGATTATTTTGGGTAACAAATGACCTGATTTTTTTTCAACACCAGCCCAGTGTATAAAGCCAGGCAATCGACTCCTTTGTGAATATTAATGTTGTGTCATTTTTCAACTGTAATATGATGCCCAAGCTCCCCTTTATTCCTAATTTATCTGGATTCAACATACCTCTAAGTTTTATTTTAAACTCTGTCTAATCTAGTTTATCTACCTTGTCTATCAGTCGATCTGCCCGCCTGCCTGTCTAACCTGTTTTATCTTCGTATCCCCCTTTGCCTTGATTTCCGGGTGCCTTTCACATAACACCAATAGCGTATAGCTGGGTCTCAGTAGCCTTTCTCCATTTTTCGTTGTCAACATCCTGCTTGTAGCTCGGTTTTGGGGGCAATTTTTTTTTTAAATTTAATTTCAACTTTTAGCTTTGCTGCAATTTTATTTCAAAACTGTCAGTAACAAAGACTTGCGAGAAATAATAATGGTGTTGAGTGACCCATCTGGGGGCCAGATATTTAAAACCAGCTTGGCACCCACTTAGAGACCAAAATGACAGGCCGGATTTTCAGATGTGCTCAGTAGATTGGATTTGGAAAATCAGCTGCTCGGAAAACCTGGCTGTAAGCAGGTCAGTGGGAACTGGGGACTTCAGAGTCTGAGTATGACAGTGAAAGAGGTTGCGTACAGCCAGGGCTATCAATAAACACGGACCCTAAACTTGTGGTTTTTTGCACAGCCGACCCATGGGAGGTTCCTTACCCTGTAAAGTGGAGAGGGGGGAGGTGGCTATTTGACTTCTTTCTGCAGCCCGTCTTGTCTGCCCTGACTGGTTTGGCACCTCCAGAACAACACCTGTCTGAGGCACTGTCTCAATCTCCAAACCTAAACTAAAAACAACCCCAATCTTTTTAAGTTGAGGGGACTAGGGGGGGAAAACCCAGCCTGAGACACCGCCTCCACGTCTAGACCCTGTGGGCTTGTTTTCGAAGCTGTGGGTCTCTTGGGGCCCCCAGATCTCGGGATCTGCTTTGTTCTGCAGACACCCAGAAAGCTGAGTAACTAGTTGGGGGTGTGGAATGTGCCTTGACATCGTTGTGAGTTCATAATCGGGTGTTTTCAGTTTGATTAATGTGGGGAAAGTGTTAACGAGTCATCCCGCCCTTGTGGATGCTCAAACCCATTCCAATAAGTCACTTTTACTCAAACAGCCCGGCCCAGGCCCCGCACCAAGTTATTGTGTGCCGAGCAAGAGAAGTAAAAAAACCACCTTGTGAGGCTTCCTTGCAAGTGTCCCCATCGAAGTGTGCAAGGGAGAGCATTTTGCCTGTCTCTCCAGCTTGGTGACACTGAGAGCACATGAGTGTCAGCGGGGTGGCTACACCACTGGAGAGATCTGCCGGAGGGTATCGCAGGCTGCTTTCTAAGGCCAGTCCAGGTGGCAGAGTTGCAAACGGTGCCTCGTTAGGTCACAGCCTGTCGTCTTTGCTGATTTCAGGAGAAAACAGTAAAGACCCCTCCCCATGCTCTTATCTAGATAACAGAGCTCTTCACTAGTACATCTCAAAGCCCTTTCCAAAGGAGGTCAGGATCATTAGCTCCATTTTGGGGAAACCGAGGCACGGGGAGGGGAAATTGCTTGCCCGAGGTCACCCAGCAGTAGTGCTGTGAATAGACCCCAGATCTCTTGAGTCTGAGAGTCTGTCTACGCTGCAGTCTGAGGCGTGACTGCAGCACGTGTAGGCATATCCCTGCTAGCTTTGATCTAGCTGGCTCCAGTGCCAACAGCAGGGAAGCAGCACAGGCTGTATAAGGGTGCTGGGAATCCTGGGCACGTCCTCAAGTGGTGAGCCCATGCGTCCAGGGCTTCGTCGCTGCTGGTATTCGAGCTGCTGAGATCAAAGTGAACCCAGGGGTTTTCTCTGCATGCTGCGGTCACAGCTGTGTATGCAGGGTAGGGGGATCCCCGCTCCAGGACTCTATCCATTAGGCCATGCTGCCTTCCTGCTACAGCCTCTGTGCCCACACTACAGAATGGACTCAAGTCACCTCACGTTAGCCCCGGCCTCTGCGAGTTAAATTCCCCTGAGGGATCTGTTGGGAGGCGAGGAAGGCGGCGCGTGTCAGGCTGCGAGCTCCCTGTGGCAGTAGGGAGTCCCAGGCCTGACCCTCCCTGTGTCACCTGGCTCCAGGTAGGCCATCTCCTCCTGCCTCACGGCCAGCCAGCATGAGCACCACAGCTAAGCTCCAGCCGCAGCCTCCCTTTGCAGGTCTGACTCGGGCCCCTCCGTGGCGAGCAGACGGGGTGGCGGAAGGTGCATGGACGTGGGCAGTGGGAGATGGGGCTGTCAGCCTGCCCTGGCTCTGTGCCACGCAGGCAGCAAGCAGGGAGCTGGCCACAACAGCAGACAGGCCCCTGCGCTCTCTGAACTGGTCCGGGCTCTGCATTCGAGGAGGCAGCCAACCCCGCCGGAGTCACTCAGCCCTCAGATTGTCAGCTCTTTAGCGCTGGGTGGGGAATGGGGGACACAGATTGGACAGGCCTGTTGGAGGGTAACTGGGAAAGAGGATAGTGTAGGGGGTAGAGCAAAGGATTTTGGGGGTGGGGCTGAGAGAGGCAAGAGTCCTGGGTTTGGTTCCAGGCTCTGGAAGGAAGTTTGGTCCAGGCTGGTGGTGAGAGCCAAGGGTCAGGACTCCTGGGTTCTATTTCTGACTCCGCCAGGGGCTGCTTTCTATGAACAAACCAGCAGGGATGCCCCTGCCTGTGAAGAGCCTGCAACTCAGTTTGGCAAGGAAGCCAGCCCCTGTTGGTGCCAGGTGAGGGGAGGGGCACCTGCTTGCACAGGGGATAACCCTCCTCCACCCTGCCCTGCCCCTGATTTTCCTCCGGGGCTGCTGAGTTGCTCAGTTCTGTTTTACGAGTCTGCCTTGGCCCCGGTGCTGTAACGTTTTGTTAGGACACATCAGTCACCTGGTATTAACCGAGCCTCATGTAACACACACACACACACCCCGCACCCACGCATCCCTGGCAGCCAGGCACCCTCCCTGCAACCATGGCTAAGGCCACGCCACTGATGGTTATCGTCCCCCTATTTCAGATGGGGAAACTGAGGCACACACTGCTGCAGTGACTAGCGCTAAGTCACGCGGCAAAGTCAGCAGCAGTGCTAGGGAGGGGACCCAGGAGTCCAGATTCCCGTATCCATGAGACTTCTCTCCCAGCACTGGCAGTAGAACCCAGGAATCCTCACGCCCAGTCCTCTGCTCTAATCACAAGATTCCGCTCCCAGACCTGTGGAAGGAACCCAGGAGTCCTGGCCCTGCCCCCTTCTGACAGATTCTGCTCGAGTGCTGAGGTTGACATTTCCACCCCTCATGTTAGGCTCTCGCATTTCATAACGAGCCACCTCTGTGCCAGGGGCCCGGTTTGCAAAGGCGCTGAGCTGTGCGGTTTGTGGCTCCTCAGCAAAGCAGGTCACATTGGACACCAAAATCTGAGGTGTAGGGGTTTAATTTTGGCCTTCAAGTGTGAAGGTAAATCTTAATTTTCAGCAGCTAAAGCAATCAACACCATCAAGTTATCTGACATTAAACAGGAGGGTTTACTAGAGCAACTGGCTGGAAGGCAGGACTCCTGGGTTCTCTTCCCTGCTCGAGGTGGTGGGTGGGGTCTAGTGACTAGAGGAGGGGCAAGGGGCTGGGAGTCAGGACTCCTGAGTTCTCTTCCCAGCTGTGGGAAGGGATTGGTGCCTAGTGGTTGGAGCAGGAGGGGGCAGCAGGGCGTCTGGACTCATGGGTTCTATATCCAATTTTGTCAATATGTGTGACCTTGGGCAAGTCTCTTCCATGCTCTGTGCCTCAGTTTCCTCATCTGAGGCATTCCCTCCTTATGCAAAGTGCAGTGAGATCTAAGGGCCAGGAAGCTAGGATTATTTTGCTGGCCATTGCTTTGCTGGTAGGTCACGAAAGCCCCATAGGTTCTGCCCATGGCCCGGAGGAGTGGGGAAGGGAAACACACCAAGCTTCAAAGCAACCTGTGATCTGATCAGCCTCTCCCCATGGTGGCTGCTGCACGGACGTTTTTCTGTTTTCTATTAATATGTAAATATGCTGATCTTTCCTGGAACTCAGGATGGGGGTCACCGCTAAACAGCCCTGGGCGCCCCACAGCCCGAACCACAACCTTCATAGCCTCATGATTTTGAAAAGTGGGGCAGGGGGAGTGCATGCTGTGGGTGGGGGGGGAGGCGTTGTTAAACCACCAGTTAAAGTATGGATCCACCAGATTCTTGTGCAGTTCATCTAAAAGGCTCAGCTGCTGACTGGGAGCAGGGCAAGGAAACCAGTGACTGCTCAGCATTGTAGAGGCCAGGAGTGACCTTCAGCTGAGGCTCTCAAAGCACCTTGTAACCCTTACGAGCTCCATTTTACAGGTGGGGAAGCTGAAGCACAGGGAAGTGGGGAGCGGCTTGCCCAGTAATTTAGCGGGCAATGCAGCCAAGGTGTCCTGATTCCCTCACCCCTATGCTAGCTACTCAACCCACTCCCTCCCAGAGCTGAGAAAAGAACCCAGACGTCCTGATTACCAGTCTTCTGATCTAACCACTAGACACCACTGCCCCTGACAGCTGGGAGATGAACCCTGGAGTCTCCTGCTCTCACCACTAGTCCCCCCGCTCTCCAATTAGTGTGAACACCTGTGTAAGCTTTGAGAGTTTTTCAAGGGATCCTCAGAGTTTAGTCTGTGTATTGAAATAGCAACAAGGGGCTCCAGCGTGAGACTGGAGCCCCTTGGGGGCCGGGGCTGCCCTCACGCGTCCCGTCGCTCTCCAAGCCGTGGAGCAGAGGCGACTGGGTGCTGAAAGGGTCGTGACCAACTGAGTAGCTTATAAGAGAGGAGGAGAAATCCCTCCACCTGGGCCCATCCCCATAGCATCTGGGCTTGGGCTCTAGGGTGACCAGACGTCCCGATTTTATAGGGACAGTCCCGATTTTTGGGTCTTTTTCTTATATAGGCTCCTTTTACCTCACCAACCCCCGTCCCTATTTTTCACACTTGCTATCTGGTCACCCTGCTGGGCTCCCTCCCCTCTTGAGTGTAAACACGGCACATTGCACAACACCGCTGGGCAGCAGGCTATTGGCTCGCACAGACAGGGAACCGAGCCACAGAGAAGGTCGCCCAGGGAGCCTGTGGTCAAGCTAGGCCCACGCCTGGCCTACTTGCCTAACCACTGGGCCATCCTCCTTCTCCTGCGGGCTAGGGTGGCGGGGGTTGAGCCATTTCTGGCCCCGCTACCTCTGTGCCTCTCCAGTGCGCCCACTCTGCAGGGCATATGCCCCTCAGCTCCATAGCAGCGCTGAGCATGCCCGGCTTTCCCTTCTCCCAGGCCAGGTCCTGGCCGGCCCCAGCTCGGCGTATGCCCCTCAGGCGGACGAAGCCAGCAGAAGGCACAGCATGCACGGGTTTAAGTAGGCCGTGCCATCCCTGATGGGCCAGCAAAGCCTGGGGGGGCAGGAGCTGGTTAAATAGCAACATGGCAGATGAGGGGATGTGGGCCTGGATTCTCAATGGTCTGTGGGCTCCTCACTTCCACTGGCAGGAGCCTGCGTCCCTTTGAGGACGTGGGCCTTGGAGACTCGGCTAACCAGCCATGCTAAAGCTGGGAGCCCCAGCTGGTGCCGAGCTTTGTCTACATGGGAGCTGCTGGCCCGTGCATGGTCCATGGCCCCCTTAGGATGTGTGTCTGGCTCTTTAGCTAGAGCTGCCTTTGGTTTTGGAGGTCCCTGGAGGTGACGAGGGCAGCCGTTAATTAACACGCTGGGTTAATTAACACGCGTATTTCGGCCGATGGGTGGCTTGAGTCTGCTCCTAATTGATGCAACGTAGGCCGGTTTAAACGGGACCAAGAGCAGCCCCTCCCGGCCTGTTGAACTGGTTTAGTTTGAGCGGGTTGAACGCCACACTCCGCATTAAACCGCAGTCGCCCGTGTGTCTGGACAAGGCCGCAGCGGGGAGAACTGGCCTCCTGGAACCCTGCTTTCCTGTCCCACGCTGCATCCGCTTCCCCACTCCGTTACTCGCATCGCATGACTTAGCATGTTTTCCCACGTGACCCCCATTTCAGTAAGTTCCATGTGCCCTACCCCACCCCCGCCGCGGGCGCGTGGAACTTCCCGTGACGCCACGGGAAGCGTGACACGGACCCGCCCGCTGACGCCCCTCGGTGGTTAAAGTCAGGAACGTTGGCCGGGGCTGGTTCCCGGCCAGGTTACGCTGCACGTTTTTTGGTATCAAAGGATTTTTTTTTTTTTGGTGGGGGGGCCCGTTGTTGCTTCCTCCCCTCTGAAGTCTTGGCTTCATCCTCTTACTCAGACACCCGCGGGCATCACACGTCAATTATGGGGTTGCTGTGGGGGATTTCGCCTGAGACCTCGCTGACCTTTCTCAGGTCGAATTTACTGGCATCAGCCATCACCTGAAAATGCGAGTTACTGGCAGCTTGCTCTCTGGCTTTTGAGTTTTTTGACTAAGTCAGGCACTGGGTTCCTGTTTCTGAGTCAAACCCGGAGCCCATTCCCACCGATTTAATTTGCTATAGATAGATTGAAAAGACCAAAAAAAAAAATTACAATCATTCTGTTGTGAGGTTAAGGGTGAATCAATTGAAGCTTGTGGTTTTTTCTTCTCGTTGGGTCTGAGCAGTGGGTGGTTGCAGAGAGGAAATGGAATGCGTAGGATAGAGGATGATTGTTATCAGACAAACTTACTAGCCCCCGTGTTGTTTAAGGAAATACAGGAATGTATCAGCACGCAAAAGCCGGCCCCGGCTGCGTTAGGGCAACCTGAAAGAATTCCCTTCCTGATCCCAGGCTTAGCTGTTGCCCTGATGCAGGAGAGTCGACATTCCTTCCCCAGCTTGCTGTTGTAACTCTGGCTATTCTCGTTAGCCCCATAAGAGTCCAGCCCCTTCTGCTGTGCTGCGAAGCTCTTGGCTTTGGGGAGATCTTGTCTCGGCAAGTTCCGCAGGCTAATTCTGTGCTGGGGGAAGAAGTGGTCGAGGAGAGTTGAGAGTGTGCAGGTATGTGCACACCAATTGTACACGCGCAGTGTGTGATGTAAGCACAAAGCAGCAGTACTGGGATCGAAGGAACCCCTGGTGTAACGGCACAGAAGTCCCTGCGTTTGGGCTAATTCTCTGCTCCTTTTTAATAGTCTGCAGAGCCCTGTTTTCTCCAGGGTGCCTGGATCATCTGAGTGTACTTGGTCCTGGTGAATGACACCCGCAGCTTGTCCACAGCTCCCACAGGCAGCATCAGGGTGAGGGTCAGACACATGGTACCCCCTACCCACCTGGAGAGGGGAAGTCAGTCTCCATTATGACTCCACCAATGGGAGTTAGGCACCTAAATCCCTTCAAGGATCAGGGCCTTAGTGTCTCGGGCCAGGGCCAACTGCAGATGTTCTCACACATGCTCCTTTTTGCGTCAGTCTCCTTGCAGCCGCAGTCTGGGTCGCTCCTTGCTAATTTAGTTAATAAATCCGTCCTGGATGGGGTAACCTATGAATACCGCTGTCTCTCTAACGAGCCGCGGCCCAGCAGGAGATGTGGCTTATAGAACGGCGACGGGGGTGGGGGGGCCTTCACGGTGCAAAAGGCTTCTGGGTGCCTCTTCGGTTGCAGCAGGCTAGGAGCTCTGGTGTTGCTGCATGTGCCAGGCCAAGGGGAAGGGCCTGGGTCAAGCGAGGTTCAGCCCATCTCGCCGCAGCCACGCCAGGGCATCTCAGCGCTCCGCTCCGTCTGCTCTCCCAGCTCCCCATGGCAGCAGATCAGACCATGGACCCACCTTGCCCTGACCCCCTTGTGATGTTGCACTCTATATGATTTTCTGGAAGTATGCTGATGAGTGTGAATATAATGTAACTAAAATATGCTTCATGCAAAAGATCTCTTGTGAGGTATCATTACAAAGCTAATACTCTACTTAGTTGGTCATCCTATTTGTATAAATGTATCTGAAACTAGAAATATGAAATATAACTCTGAGGGCCTATTGTAATTATCCAAAGTGTGGGCCATTGATGGTGCTCTGGAATCTTGATGGCGCCCATCAACCAGGACAATTGACTGTGGATGGCTCTGTTTGCAGGCAGACCTTCCTGTGAGCCAGGCTGGGGGGAATGAAGGCTTGGGGGTCTTACAGTGACATGTGAACATCTTTAACATGGTGTTTTTCCATTGAGAAGGAGGGGTGGGAACCCAGAGGGACAAAGGATTCCCACCTTATGCAAAAGATATTTAAGTGGGTGGAACAGAATAAAGGGGACAGCCATCATGAGAAATCGTTCCAGCTCAGGTGGTAGCTAGGCAAGGGCTGTACCAGGGGAAAGGATTGTGCCCAGACTAGTAAGGCGTCCAGTCTGTGAAAGAATCATAGAGTATCTGGGTTGGAAGGGACCTCAGGAGGTCATCAAGTCCAACCCCCTGCTCAAAGCAGAAACATTGAGCATTGGCCTGCTAAAGCCAGGGTTGTGAGTTCAGTCCTTGAGGGGACCACCTAGGGCAGGGGCTCTCAAACTGGAGGTCAGGGGTCACGAGGTTATTACATGCGGGGTCGCGAGCTGTCAACCTCCACCCCAAAACCCCGCTTTGCCTCCAGCATTTCTGATGGTGTTAAATATATAAAAAGTGTTTTTAATTTATAAGGGAGGGTCGCACTCAGAGGCTTGCTACATGAAAGGGGTCACTAGTAAAAAAAGTTTGAGAGCCACTGACCTAGGGATCTGGGGCAAAATCAGTACTTGGTCCTGCTAGTGAAGGCAGGGGTCTGGACTCGATGACCTTTTGGGGTCCCTTCCAGCTCTATGAGCTAGGTAGATCTCCATATATTACTATATCTCTGAGGGTGAGATTGTATCTGTATTCAGTTTTATTATTGTACTAGGCTTAGACTTGAGTGTTTTATTTTATTTTGCTCGGTAGTTTCACTTTGTTCTGTCTGTCACCACTTGGAACCACTTAAATGCTACTTTTTGTATTTAATAAAATCACTTTTTACTTATTAACTAACCCAGAGTATGTATTAATACGTGGGGGTGAGGGGGCAAACAGCTGTGCATATCTCTCTATCAGTGTGATAGAGGGCGAACAGTTGGAGTTTACCCTGCATAAGCTTTATTTGGGTTTAGACCCCATTAGGAGTTGGGCATCTGAGCGTTAAAGACAGGAACACTTCTTAAGCTGCTTTCAGTTAAATCTGCAGCTTTGGGGCACGTGGTTCAGACCCTAGGTCTGTGTTGGAGCAGACGGGCATGTCTGGCTCAACAAGACAGGGTGCTGGAGTCCCAAGCTGGCAGGGAAAGCAGTGGCAGAAGCAGTCTTGGCACATCAGTTGGCAGCCCCCAGGGGAGTTCTGTGATCCAACCCAGCAAACCCCTCCCCCCGGCTGAATCACACCTCAAAAGGCCGAAGGGAGTGGACTAGACAGGGCAGATCAAACATTTGTGACTCATCAAAGCCAGGATCTGGCCCCACTTGCAACCCTGCGGATTCCATCTAGTCCCATGTCCTGCTTTGGCTGGAGGCTAGGAGAGAAGCAACTCCCTTCCTGACCCCTGCCCATGCAATAGCCCTGGAGCCTGTGATTTACTAGCCTCTCTCCCTTAGCTTCATGGGGCCTGTAAAGCCCTGTATCAGCGTGTTTGTGCTGATGGAAAGTTGTGGGGCTTCCCCTGCCCTGTGGCCCCATTAGCTCGCTCCTGCCGGGGGGTGATGGGGAGTTGTTTACTGGTACCTGCCTGCAAGCAGCAGGTAGGGGTTTTCACCTGTTGGTGTGTGGTGAGCAGTGGAGGGGAGGCTGTGAGATTTCTCTGCCCTGGAGAAGTTTCTGCCTTCCTGCGCGGTGGGAGGTGCGTCCCAGTTGTGGGTTAGCGTCAGGCAATCTGCTGCCTGCTGAGGTTTCGAAGATGATGGGGGGACGAGTTCTCGGTCCTTATTTAGGGCGCCGATCGCCTGGTTCATTACACAGTGGGGGGGGGGGAGGGAGACATCGATAAGGGTAGCTCTAGAGAGGAAGAACAAACCAAATGGGCGCCTGGCGTATCGCAGAGCAGGAGCTGGGCCGGTGCCAGGCGGCTGCCTGCGGGGGGCGGGGAGGTGACGCTCGGGAAAGCAGCCGTTGGGCCTGGAAGGTGCGGGCTGTGGTTACGCATGGCCCTTTGCAAGGGGCTTTCATCTGAGGGACTCAGAGCTCTTTGGTGCTCACAGCTCCCCGTGACCAGAGGCCCAGGGGGGTTAGGAAGACGCAGAAGCTGCTATCCTGCTTCTCATCCCTGTTGGATCAGCCCCTCCCATAGCTCAGCATGGATCCCAGGAGTCCTGATGCCCCATCACCCCGCTCTAACCACTAGACTCCACTCCCCACCCAGAGCTGATGATAGAACCCAGGAGTCCTGGCTCCCAGCCTCCCTTCTCTAACCACTAGACCCCACACCCCTGTCAGAGCTGGGGATAGAACCCAGGACCCAGATTCCCAGTCTTCTGCCTCACATACCCTCTCTCCCCCTTTCCAGCTTAATTTTTGGCATCACATTCCCGCCACAAAGCAGCAGGGAACTCAGTGTGTCAGTCCCCACAAACACTTTGCTGTCAGCAGAGCTCCCAACCCATAGGCCTCGACCCTCGGATACAAGCAGACTCAGTGCCAAAGACTCTAAGCCCCAGTGACACTGGTTGGACCCCGGGTGTGTACGCACGAGCTGGGCGCGATTCCTTGATTTGCTCCGGGCTGTTTATTCAAAGTCCCAACCCTCCTTTAAAATTGTGTGCCAGCCCCCAGCCCCTAGCAGTGACAGGCCTGGGGGGTTTGCAGGAGTTATTTCAGTGGTAGATTTCCTTGCCCTTCTGGGAAAAGTTTACCCTGCACCGGATTCCCTGAACGGCAGTCTGGGGCCTGACACATGCACAGCCATAGCCCCTCCCCAAACGGCAGCCTCGCCCCTCCTTGGGCCAGCAGCAGGTTTGACTCCCCTGGAAATGAGGCTGTTCACACCTCTCCGAGCTGTTGGTGTAGGCTGTCTGCAGATTCAGGCAGGCTTTGGTTGCTCTCGGGGCCCGTTTTCAAGCTTTTCTGTACATCCTTGAGGAGTAACTTTTCTTTTTTAAATGAAAGCTGAATTTCAGTGCTCATCCCCTAACTCCAGCAGCTGGGGCCTTAGGACAGACAACGAGGTCTAAGCCTTTATCCAGCCTTGATCCCCACAATACACCCCTGCTTATTACCGCAAGATCCTAAGTGTCTCAATGTCTTCTGAGAGGATTTGTGTCTGTCTCAGGTATTTCTCACCAGTGGTTACAGCAGGGTGTGCCGGGGAGGCTGGGAGCCAGGACTCCTGGGTTCTGTTCCCAGCACTCAGAGGGGAGTGCCAGGGCTGCCTGTCCAGCTCCTTAAGGAAAACCCCCTGGCGAGCAGAATGCCCAGGCAGCAGCTGCCTGCGAAGAGGTTAAGGGGGCCCCTGCAGGCCTGGCTGGCCGATTATGAGATGATCTCCAGGTTATGTAACCGGCCATCATGTGACGATAATCTCCGGGGGAGGTGGGCAGGATGCTTAGGGCTATTGCCAGTCTGCGACTTGCCGGCTTTTCCCAGCACCCAAGATGCTCTTCTGCCCTCCCGGATGGGCCCTCAGCCCCATGGCCCTCCCTGCCCTCCAGGAAATTGGTGCCCTGGCCCATCCAGAGCTCCAGCTGTGTGGTGTTCTCTCCACGGTCCCGCCGAAGGGTGGGGATGGGGACCCTAGTTAGGTGGCTCTTGGGTGATTGTCTGGGGTCGCCTTCCTGCCCTGGCTCCCTCTTGTGACCCGCCCTTTCTCCCTGGCTTTCCCCACCCCACGCCCTTGGCTAGATCAGCCAGCACCAGCCCTGCACCACGGCCTGGCTCGGAGAAGGCTTCGTCATGCAGAGGGATGTGCTATGGAGCCACGCTGCCTAGTGGTTAGAGCAGTGGGCTGGGTGTCGGGACTCCTGGCTTCTGTGCTCTGCCTTCGGAGGGAGAGTGGGATGGGGTGTATGGGGTGTTAGGATATCAGGATCCTGGCAGGTTTCTGTTTCTGACCCTCAGCGGGCTGGGAGCCAGGATTCCTGGGTTCCATTCCCAGCTCTGCCCCTGCCTTGCTCTGTGTTTGAGCGAGTCCTTGGTGCTCCCTGTGCCTCAGTTTCCCCATTTGTGAAATCAACCCCTCTCCCTCCCTCCCGAGGCCACTGGGAGTGTGGCTGGGCTCTGCCCCTCTCTCCCTGCTTAGTTTGGCAGCTGGCTGGAAGGCAGGGGTGGGATTAGCAGAGTTATGCTGTCTGAGTGACAGCCCCAGCAGCTAGTTGCTGGCCGGGTTACCGCAGCGCGCTGCGATCCCTACAAATTGGTATCCAGCCGGGCAAGCACCCCTGCGCCCTGGCCAGTCCCTGGAATCCGGGCATGGGAGGAAATGTGAGACGAGGGTGCCCCAGTGTGGGCAAGCTCTGTTGTAACACGCAGCACTTTCCTGGGGAGTTGGCAAGGTAAATCCTTCCTCTCTGTGGGCACCAGCTTCCAGCCAAGCTAGTTTATTCATATAAAGGCTCCACCCGCAATCCTGGTGGCTGATTTAGCCATTTAAGGACCCCAGCTCTGCTCTCTCTTAAATGGGGTCACCCCCCGGCGTTCATTGAGAGGGTATGTGTAATAGAACCCAGGAGTCCTGGCTCCGAGCCTCCCTCCCCAGCTCTAACCCACTAGGCCCCGCTCCCCTCCCAAAGCTGGGAATGGAACCCAGGAGTCCTGACTCTCAGCACCGCCACCCCACTGCTCTAAGAAGCATTAGACGACAGTGCCAAAGAGCCAAGCAAGGACATGCAGGGAGCAGCGCTCATGATCCCTCTCTCTCTCTCCTAGCGCAAATAGAAGTGATCCCGTGTAAGATCTGCGGGGACAAATCATCAGGGATTCACTATGGGGTCATCACCTGTGAAGGCTGCAAGGTGAACAACACCCCAAACCCCACTCCCACTCCGCCGTCCTGCCCCCGCTTGCCTGATCTCTGCCACCCGGGGGTGCCTCGGGTGTGGGATTCCTTTCCAATTCCCTTAGCGCTCCCAGATACACAGAGCCCTGGAACAGCGCCAGCCCCTGCAAGGGGCCATGGGCCAGCTGTGGAGCAGATGTTGCCCAGGGTCTGCGGGACCACTGGAGTTCTGGCTCTGCCTTGCACCCACCCAGCCACTAAGCGAGCATGCCCTGGCCCCTGGGCCCATTACCGCCACTCCCAGGCAGAGATCGGTCCATCATGGCTTGTTCAGCCCTGAGACCAGTCAGCACCAGCCACTGTGTTGATTTTATGCCGCAGATGCTCCTCCCCCGGGCGTTGGCATCCCCAGTTGGCTTCACACGAAGCCGCTGAGCCGCCGTGGTCAGTGTGTGTGTGTGTCTCTCTCCCCAACCCGTTGTTTCAGGGGTTTTTCCGCAGAAGCCAGCAGGGCAACGTGACGTACTCCTGCACCCGCCAGCAGAACTGCCAGATCGACCGGACCAGCCGCAACCGCTGCCAGCACTGCCGGCTGCAGAAATGCCTCAGCCTGGGGATGTCCCGAGATGGTAAGATGTTTGAAACAGCTGCCATGCTCCAACCCAGAGGTGGCTGCATTTCAGTGCTGAGTGAAGGATCCCTGTTTAAACAGCTGCCAGGCCCCACCCCAGAAGTGGCTGCATTTCAGTGCAGAGTGAAGGATCTCTTAAAACAGCTGCTGCCTCCCACTCCACAGGTCCCTGCATTTGACTCATTTCTTGTGCCCTGAAGTTAAAAATACCTGGCTCTGGCTGTAAAAATATGGAGATTTCTTTTGCTTCTGCCGTTTAGTCCATCTAACCCAGTCTCTCCTCTCTGACAGTGGCTGGTATTAGCTGCTTTTTGGGTTTTTCAACAAAAAACTAAAAACTGTTTTTGGGCGGGGTGTGTTAAATGTGGTTTTCAGTAAAAAAAAACATACAAACAAACCAAAAAAACCCAATTTTTTGTTGAAAGTAAAACATTTTAACCAAAAATGTTCAGTTCTTGACCAAAAATTGATCAGTTTTTGGTTTAAAAAACTGAAAAATGTCATTGGGAAAGATTTCTTTTCTGTAGAAATGTTTCTCTTTGACCACAAGTCATTTATTACCATGCTGCTAGACAAACGGCAGCCGGCTTCTGTCACAATCCCAAGTCCTCCAGTTTAAGAGGCTCAGTGGGTGAGAGTTTAAGCTGCACCCCCTGCAGGTGCTGGTGAGAACCTGCCGCCCAGGTGCCCACCCTCTTCCTTCTACACTGCTCTTAGGATTGAAAGCATCTCCCAGTGTAACCTGGAGCAGCCTGGCTGGCCTCTATGTCTGTGCTATTATCCCTATTGTGCAGATGGGGAAACTGAGGCACAGAGAGATCCAGCACCCGAACCAGTGGGCCAAACTCTCTCTAAGTTATAGCAGCTTCTGCAGAGTTACCTGTGGCTTGTGGCACAGGGCAACTTAGCAATTAGCTGCATGTGCTCTGGCCCTGCCCCCAGCATGCCCCCTACACCAAGGCTTGACGTGGGAGCGGGGTCTGCGGAAGGCAGCGCCAGAGCCAGCAGAATCCTCCCTCAGCCCTTTGCGGGCTGCAAAGGCCTCTGAATGCCAGCAGAGCGGCACACAGGAGCCAGGACAAGAGCAGGGAATCCGCCCTCCTTTCCAGCCCAGAGAGGGGTCGAACCTTCATTCTCTTCCGCCCCCTGGGCATAAAAAGGTTCAACACCAGACTTCTTAGCAGAGGAGGAGTCCTCGGGCTGGGGATTATTAAAGGTGCTATAAAACCTACAAGCGGAGGCCAAAGGAAGTGAAAGAGAAGTGTAGATAGCGAGAGTTCGAGCTGGTTAGGTAGCACTGTCAGCACACAGCCCGGAGCCAGGCAGGGGGGTTAAACCAACCAGAGGAGAGTGAAAGTCACACAAACACACACACCCCACCAACCCAATCCAAGGAGGATGGAAAAAGTAGCTCAAGCCTTTGGCTGGGTGTCTCTCGGTGGTGAGTATGTAGGTCGCTCGAGAGAGCCAAAGAGCCCGACCACGTGGCACATGCGATCAGCCTCTCGCTGCGACCACGGTTCCTCTCTGCAGCTGAGTAGATGAGGCTCCTGCTCAGGTATGCGACCACATACAGACCCACACGCAGAGCACGCACCGTTGTCCCCGCTCCCAAGTGAGTGCCCCAAGATCCTGAGATAGCCGTCCCCCACCCTAGATCCTGGGCGCTTCCCTAGTGTGAGGGATCTCAGGTTGGGAGTCGCTCCCCCAGCTTTTCCCAGATTGCTGGAGGGGAGGGAGCAGCTGCCAAGCTGGGAGCTTCTGGGGGCAGAAAGTCTGCGAATCGCCGCTCTGGGGCCTTTCATCCCCAAGGATCCCAAAGCATTTTGTATCCCCGGTGATCAGCCACCTCTGAAATGCAGCCACCTCTGGGGTGGGCCGTGAGCTGTTCAAGCAGCCACAGAGCAATGTTGTCCTGGGGCGAGAAGTGAAAGGGATTGGAACCGCGGGGCAGAATGTAAATGACCCGAATTGCAGCCCTGCTCCAGGGAAAACGCCCAGGGCTCGCTAGTGATCCAGGTTGCATCCCGTCTGCTTGGTGTGCTTTGCTGCTGGAGGGGAGTGATGGGGGTTCATTACTGACTTGAGGGGAAAGCACCCCTGCTAGGTAGTCACCCGCCTGCTGCACCACCATTGGTGTCCCCCCATCCCATCCAAGTGCTGCCTGGGCCCCTCGCTTAACAGGACAAACTTGGTGGGTCTTGATAGGCACAAGGAGCCAGACTCCGCCTTTGTCAATGAGGGCGGCTCCTCTGCCCTTTCTGTCCCTGGCAGCTCGCTGCAGGCTCCTTATGGGACCCACTGCCCCGTTATGGCTCCTGGATATCCCAGGAGATGGAGGCCGCTGCTCAGGATCTCTGGGGAAGCAGCTGGGAGGGAGGGAGCCCAGGGCCCCTCTCAATGGCTCCAGCCATGAACACAGGGTCGGTCTCAGCCCCGACTCGACTCGTCCCTGCCCTTTCGTTCTCCAGCTGTCAAGTTTGGCCGCATGTCCAAGAAGCAGCGCGACAGCCTCCACGCCGAGGTGCAGAAGCAGCTGCAGCAGCAGCAACAGCAGCAGCAGGAAGGCGGCGAAGCGATGGCCCCGGCCTACTCCCTGGGCCTGGCTAACGGGCAACTCAAGCTGGCCTCTTCCCCAGACCTGCTGGAGTCCTCAGGCTGCTCC
Organism: Gopherus flavomarginatus; assembly: GCF_025201925.1. Lineage (NCBI taxonomy): Eukaryota > Metazoa > Chordata > Testudines > Testudinidae > Gopherus > Gopherus flavomarginatus. The sequence goes on along the minus strand of NC_066636.1, from coordinate 18,311,259 downwards.
ACAGCCCTCCTGAACGGACAGGCGCGGCTGAGCCAGTCTCAGGACGAGACAGTGGCTCTGGCCTACCCCAACGGACTGGCCAAGGGCCACAGCCGGCTGAGCGACAACCTGCGCGGCCCCTTTGCCAGGGACTACAGCCCCGAGCGGATCAAGATGGAGAGCAGGGCCAGCGTCTTCTATGCCCTGGAGATGCAGGCATCGCCGGACCTCTCCCGGCTGGACATCGGCGGGGGCAAGCGGGTCCAGGCCGGGGGCGACGTCGGGGAGACCGTTGACTTCTACACGAGTCCCAACTTCACCAGCATCCTGGAGTCGCCCGATTCCTCGGTGACTGAGATCGGTGAGTCTCCTGGGGCAGGAACGCCCGGTGGGGCAGCCTCGGCCTTCTAGGGATCCCCATTCAGGCCGCATTACTGGGGGGTGGGGCTGGGGTTCACATCCACACGGGGATTACGGGTCTTCTCCAGCTGTAAGCAGAAACCTCAGTCTCTTAGCTTCAGCTGCTCTTCATTCTCTTGGCCTTGGATTCGATCCCCAGTGAAAACTCAGGTGATGGTTCTTACACTCATCTCCCATCATTCCACAGAATCAGAGAATATCAGGGTTGGAAGGGACCTCAGGAGATATCTATTCCAACCCCCTGCTCAAAGCAGGACCAATTCCCAACTAAATCATCCCAGCCAGGGCTTTGTCAAGCGGGGCCTTAAAAACCCCTAGGGAAGGAGATTCCACCACCTCCCTAGGGAACCCATTCCAGTGCTTCACTGCCCTCCTAGTGAAAATTTTTTTCCTAATATCCAACCTAAACCTCCCCCACTGCAACTTGAGACCATTACTCCTTGTTCCGTCATCTGGTATCACTGAGAACAGTCTAGATCCATCCTCTTTGGAACCCCCTTTCAGTCCATGGGAACATCCTGCTCCATATCAGAGGATAACAGCCTACTGCAGCTACCAGCTAGTGGAGTTACTCCCCCACTGACAAAGGAGAGGCCCATGTCTTTAACATTGCAGATTCAAACCCTGCTAAGTGCCGAGCTAGGGGGAGGGGGCAGATTGTTACACACAGGGGCCTGCGTGCCAAGGCTGGCAGTGCAGAGCGATAGACTCAGGAAACCACAGAAGAAACTGAAGGGAGAATCAGGGCTGTGGCCCAGGGACAGGCCCAGCCGTTCCCCACGCTCCCCCTCTGAGCCTCGCCGCCTGCTGTCCACAGAGCACCTGACCCAGAATGTCCTCAAGTCCTACCGGGAGACCTGCCAGCTGCGCCTGGAAGATCTGCAACTCCTGAGGCTGGAGACGTTCTCGTGGGAGGAAGTCAGGAGCTACCAGAAGAAGGTGAGATGGGGGTTGGGGATGGGGCTGGGAGCTGGTGGAGACTCCTGCCAAGGATAAGTGCAGTGACTTCTATGCTCGACTGACGCTCGGCATGGGATAAGCTGGTAGCCAGATAACCTGGGCACCCAGCCCGCCGGGGTATGAAGCTAGGACAAACACCTCCCTTCCAGCTCACTAAGGGATCAGTGGGGAATGTAGGTAGAACAGAAGGAAGGTTTCCCAACCACAAGATCCATTACGTGGCCCGGTTAAGGCTGGGCCGGTAACTGGGCAGGAGGCAGCATGTCTAAGGGTTTTGCTGAGAGAAACGACTGATATTCTGCTCTTGGCTCTGATTGAGTCTCTGGCCTTTGGGCAAGTCCCTTATGGCCCAACTTGTTCCAAACTGAATCAGTTTTCCCAGGAGCAGAATCAGACTGTCCACCTGGAAATAGCCCAGGGGGATTTAAACAGAGATGGGAGGGATGGTTCTTTTACAGACATTCTAGACCAGCCTGCAGGATTTTCTAGCAAGGATATTAAATTCTATAAGGTTGGCTTAAAAATTCTCTAGAGAGGATGATCTCCTCTGTTCAGGTCTATGGAACCTTACTAAATTTTGGAGGACTTTTCCATAGGGGCTGCCTGAAAATTGTCTTCCTAAATGACACCAGTTCCTCTGCTGGTGTTTCCTCTTGTACTGCGGTGGAAGAGCCTATAGCAAAGAGTTCTTAGCTGGCACAAAGCCCAAGCAAGTTTGCGGTCAGGGCCTGCTCAGCACTGGCTGCAAGAGGGAACTCGGCTGAGTGACCCAGCGCTCGGTGTCTCTGACCTTTCGTGGCACTTTGGGGTTTAACATCTGCTGCGTAGGGCTGATGCTCCCCTTTATTGTTTATCGAGACTTCAGTCAGCGTGCAGGGTTTTGTATGAGTCACTGCTCGCTCGGCTGGGTTCAGCTGAGGACTTCACAATAAAATCAAGGGATGGGACAGAGGGAAGAAAATGAGTTTGATTCAGCAGCTAATTAAGATCCATTAACTAAATAGGAACCTCTGTCTGGTTCGCGAAATGCTTCATCAGCTTTCCAGACGTGGCCAAGTCGTTTCAGAGCAATTCATAATGGCCCTGGCACAGGAACATTGGGATCAGTACAGACTCCAGCTTTGGGCCCGGTGGGGAAAGGAAAGGAAAATGGCTAATGAATGAGCAACCGCTGGGCTTCTGTCCTCTGTGGAGGAGACTAAAGGGTTAACTGCCCCGGCAGGACTCCTGAGGTCACAGGTGCAAAGTGCAGTAAAGGGGCTGGTTGAAAATATTCCGTTGTAAATGGTTTGAGGCAGAAACTTGCGGTTTTGACTCAGCGACATTTTGCGTGGAAAATGCCCCCTTCTCACGGGAAATTTCAGTTTTTCATCAAAAAAACGAATGCCCCCAAAATGGAAAATTTCGGTTGAGAAATGCCCCCGCGGCAACTCATGCCTCTGTTCTCCTCTCTGGTCTGGGCTCTCCGGCCAGACTTCATCCCCCACATTCCACCAGGGCCAGGGACACCCATGATGCACCGCCTCCCCTTGCCAAGAGGGGAGACCATGGTGCATCATGGGAGATGTAGTCTAACCAGGGAGCCCGGCCTCTCGAGGGGAACAGGTGTCTGAGGCACCCAGACTAGAACTCCCATGAGGCACAGCGGCTATATTACCAAATTGAAATAGTTCATTTCTTTGATTGTTCGCCAACAAGTGGGCTTATGGGGCACTTGCTCCACATGGGGTGGGGCACATGGGATGGCTGCACTGGGCATGGCACACAGTTATGGGGCAGCCATGCCATGTGGCATGGGGCATGTGGGGTTTTGGGGCAGCCACACCAGGCATGGTGGGTGGGGTAAGGAGCAGCTGTGCTCTACGGGGCGTGGAGGAGCCAAGTGTCATGGGACTCGGCCCATGGGCCGAGGGGCTGCCAGCCGTACAGTGTGGTGCAGCTGTGGCCTTCTCTCTTCCAGTCCATGGAGGAGATGTGGGAACGCTGTGCCTGCCGCATCACGGAAGCCATCCAGTACGTGGTGGAGTTTGCCAAGCGGATGGGCGGCTTCATGGAGCTGTGCCAAAACGACCAGATCGTGCTTCTGAAAGCAGGTACGTGTCTGGAACTGCAGCAGGGATGCCCCCTTCCCCCGGCTGGGTCAATAAAGAGGCCATCCCTTGAGCTCTCCGTGAGAACAGCCTCCCTGGGAAGCAGACCCCACAGGCTTTGTATTCGGAGGCACAGCGCCCGGCCCGCAGGGGCTGTTTGCACCTGGATTTGTGCTCTGACTTTCAGCCCCATCTCCTGCTGCAAGACCCTGTCGTGCAACCGGTGCTGCCGTGCCGGGCTCCAAACCACGAGCGTCCTTGGGTGGGAGCCACAGGCTCGGCCCACATCCTGCACGGATGCCGTCTCCAATTGCACCTCCAGGGTGGACCATACCCTGCAAATTTCCCTGCCGCTCTGAACGGGACAGCGTGACTCAGGCCACATCTGCGCTGCAGTCCGGGGGGAGATGGGGTGACTGTGTCCCTGCACCAGCTTTAATCTAGCTAGCAGGGCTAAACATCAGCAAAGCCGCAGCAGCGTGTGGGGGGTCCCTGGGTATGTGTTTGCATTGCCAGCCCAGGCCCATGCCGCCATGTCATGTCACTGCTATTTTCAGCCATGCTAGCGTGGGTAAAGCTAGCTCAGCCATGCCCATCCGGGCAGCGGGCACCGATTTGATAGCAGTGTAGATGTAACCTCGGCCCCTACCCCCTAAACGGGCGGGAGATACCGGGCCTGGGGCGAGCTTACTTCCCTGGACCTCCCTGCTTTCATGCATAAAGGCAGAGGTGTTGGGAACTCTGCTAAGTCTGTTTATTTTTGCAACTTCTTCACTGCCCCCGCCCCCCGGCTCTGTTTTTGCAGGCGCCATGGAAGTGGTTCTGGTGCGAATGTGCCGTGCCTTTAATTCGGAGAACAGGACAGTCTTCTTCGAGGGCAAATATGCAGGCCCAGAGCTCTTCAAATCGCTTGGTATGATTTCCGCGGTATTACGGTAAAGCCCAGAGGCCCCACTTTGTCCAGACACAGAGCAAGAGATGGTCTCTGTCCCGGAGAGCTCCCAGACTAACACGACACAGTCATCTTCCTTTTACAGATGGGGAAACTGAGGCCCAGAGAAGCAGACCAAGATGGCACTTGTTCCCATTTTGGTAGTGAAATGAAGCAACCAGGTTTTCAGCACTGCCCGGCTCCTCCCTTTGTTCCCAAGCTGGGTTGCTGAGCGTATTTGAAAACGCCTTGCCCAAGGTGTCAGCAGCTGAGCCAGCACTCGAACCCATATCCCCTGAGTTCCCGTCCGGTGCCTTAACCACAAGGCCGCCCTCGATCTCTCGTTCTTGGGACCCCCCCCCACTTTATTACTCCAGCTGTTGGGAAGCCTCCTCTCCATTGTAAAGGGATTTTCACTGTTCTGCTTCTCTTCGAACCCTGGGTGAGAAATTTCTCTCAAGGAAAAGAGGCTGCACCAAGGAGTAACCGCAATTCAAATGCGGCAGGCCGTGCCCAGCACCCCACCAGTACATGAGTCTGCTTGGCAACACAGGTGTCTCTCTGCCAGCTGCCAATATTAATATCTCTGCAGAGATAATCTCGGGATGAGGGGGTGATGGGCCCTTCCCAGCCAAAGCAGCCAGTGCTGCCTGCTGAGGCCCCGAAGAAGATGCCTGCAGTGGGTCACATCCAGTGTGATCCTCTGCTGTGTTCGATCCGGAGCAGTGGCTTTGATTTTTGCTTGGCTGATATCCGAGGGGCTGGTTGGCAACAAGCTGTGGAGCCGTTTCCTTTCTAGGTCCCTGGTTCAAATCTAGCTTGTGGCGCTACGGCCCAGCCAATGGCTGCTTAGGCTCCTTGGGCCAGTGGGCATCAGTTACTGTGTGTCTGGGCAGCGTCTAGCAAAATGGGGTCTGACTGGGCTGAAGCCTCTGGGAATATTAATATCTTCGGTGGCCTCTGCCCAGTTCCCGGTGGCCAGGCGTTCACAGCGCAGCAAACCCCCCTTGTTGCCAATCTCAGAAGAGAAGCAGAGGATTATATGAGCCCTGGAGATTGGACTTCCATCCCAGCCCCAGCGGTGGAGGAGGCTTGTCCTGTGATCCCAGAGGGGACAATGTGTCCTCAGCGATGCCTGTAGACCCAGTGGGAGGCTGGTTAGAAAGGAAGGCGAATCCCACCTCTGGGAGGTGCTGGAGAGGGGGCGGGGCTGCCCGGGAGGAAGCCGCAGGTGACTGACTGCTCTGCTCCATTTCCCAGGGTGCAACGAGCTGATCAGCTCCATCTTCGACTTCGCTCACAGCCTGTGCTCGCTGCACTTCTCCGAAAACGAGATTGCCCTCTTCACCGCCTTGGTGCTCATCAACTCAAGTGAGCGTCTGCTGCTGGCCTTCAGTCCTAGGGCTGCAGCCCCCATCGTGGGTGGGGGATACCTGATGTTAATTGCCAAACAGCCACATAAGTAGAGCTGGTCAGAAAATGGTGGGGGGGGGTCCCTGGGAAATATTGACTTTTTGACCCCTCCCCCATTCCACCCACCCCAGAAATATTTCACTTCATAATGGCATCGAGTAGGGATGTAAAGAGTGGTTTAAAAAGTTCACCGGTTAAACAATTAAAATTATAACATTTAACAAGTTAACCATTAACCGAGGTAGCTCCGGTGAGTCTAGCACGGTGGGGGCTGGAGCTGGGGCTCACTCTGGCTCTGGGGTCCCACCAGCCCCGCTGGTATGGTGTGACCAGGGCTGGGGTCCCTCCTGCCAGTGCAGGGCTGCTTGGGTTAACAGCTGAGGTTGGTTAATCTTTTACATCTCTAGCACTGAGGTGCCTCCCGGGATTTGTAGTTCAAGTGCCTTATGCTCCCTTTCTCCTCTATAGGCTGTGCTCTCTGGCTGGACTACAGCTCCCATGGTGCACCATGCTCTCATTTGCTGAAGGAAGCATCATGGGAAATGTAGTCCTCCCAGAGAACCCGGTCCATTGAGGAGACAAGGCGGATGAGGCACCGAAACCACTGCTCCCATGAGGAACCGCGGCACCCCTGTAAATTGAATTATTTCAGTTTTCGGCCAAAAAAGTTTGGTTTTCGAGCAGTCAGTTTGACCGATGAAATATCACGATTTCAATGACAAAATTCCTGCAATCAAAACCCCCATTTTCCATCAAAAAATGATGGAACATTTTCAACCAGCCCCTGCCCCCAAAACTTTTCCTTCCTGAATCCAGTGTCCTCTGCTCTCCTGCCAGCACAGGTGGGCAAGCGTCTGGGTTTCACCCTGAGGTGCCCATTTCGAAGTCAGCGCTGAGAGTGCCACCTCCCTCCTTCCCCATCTGGTCATGCGAATGGAACCAGAGAGAGGCTGATGGGGCTTTAGAGTCACCCCTTCTCAGCCTGCTGCATCCTGCAGGCCATGCAACCCCGAGCCACCATCCTCAGGGACCAGGGCTCAGATCCTGAAAGGGAGCTAGACAGGGTTATTGTGGAGGGTGAGATGTCACTCCAGTCCCATTAGGAGACCACTGACTAGCATTTGGCCAGGACCCCAGGGCTGAAACTGCAGAAAAGTTCGGTGGTAATCTCCGTTGCCACTGTGGGGTGTTTGTGGCTGGCCGGACTCTGTTGCAATCCTCAGTGCATGGATAACCCCAAGTGCTCAGCCAGCCTGGTCTGACCACAGGGGGCTGAGATCCATCCATCCTGCCCCTTAAACTGTCATGCAGCAGAACTCCGGGCTCTAGGGAGGCAATGCTCTCCCTCCGTCGTTCAGGTAGCATTGGCCCATGAAGAGAGGAGGGCATAGGCCAAGAGAGACCCCGCCCCCCGGTCGGGCATGGGAAATGCTCATCTGTGCCTTCTCCTGTCTCGGTGCAGATCGGCCATGGCTGCAGGAGAAGGGCAAGGTGGAGAGGCTACAGAATAACCTGGAACTGGCCTTTAAACACATGTTACGGAAAACCCACCGGGAAGGCATCCTGGCCAAGGTAGGCGCACGGTCCCACGGCCTTACCTGCCTCCTCTGTCACAAGCCACACGCCGCAGGGCATAGGCACTTCTCGAATGCTGCTGGTGGTGTGAAGCCCAGGAGCAAGGACTTGAGGGCCTGCTTCTGGGTCCCTTTACTGTGCTAGTGGGCTCCCAGCGCTCCCATGCTGCAAGGAGCCAGAAGGGGAGTGAGGCTTGGGCTGCTGAACCTGTAGCTGGTTACACGTGTCCAATGTGGATCGGGGGCTGGGTGGCTGAGGGGAGAGATCTGCGCTGAGCAGACGATATGCTCAGATTGGACATTAGGGACTCTCACTAGTGGATTCTGGGTGATTATGCAAATATTCGGTAGAGGTGGAGAGTTCCAAAAATGGGCTCATGCTCACAGACCGGCAGCAGGCAGCAGAGCGCACGCGCACAAGCACGCACACACATACACACTCACACACTGTCACACACACACATGCACACACATGCACATGTGTACCATGCATGCACACACACACGTGCTCTCACTCTGTCACACTCGCACACTCAAATGCACACATTCACACACACTTTCACATGCACGCACACTCACACACTCACATGCACTCACACTGCCGTACACATACTCTTGCACACTCACATGCACACACACACACATTCACATGCATGCATGTACATGCACACACACACACTTGCACGCACGCACATGCTCTCACACTGCCATGTGCATACACTCGCACACTCACATGCAATGTGCACCATGCATGCACACACACTGTCACAGATGCATGTACACACTCTCGCATGCACATGCACACGCACCCCCAGACATGTTCAGCAACATCACAAGAGCTCACAGAAGCCCCAGGCGTTGCCAGGCCAGTTACTGCCCTGATCAAGCTGAGACCTTCTGTACTTGTTTCACCCACCGAGCGGCTTTGGGTCCCCGAGGCCCCATTGCCAACGGACTGCCGTGTTGGTCTGCGAGTGCTCAGCAGAGGGGCGGAGGCCTGGAGATCCATATTTATGCTGCGTGCCTCTCTCCCCTGTAGCTACCGCCCAAAGGGAAGCTGCGCAGTCTGTGTTACCAGCATGTGGAGAAGCTGCGGTCCTTCCGGCAGATGTACCCCATCATCGTCCACGCCCTGTTCCCCCCGCTCTACAAAGAGCTGTTCAGCTCCGAGTGCGAGCTCCAGGGAGCGGCGGCAGAATGATCCCCATGGGAGGCCTGTGCCCAGAGACCAACTCCCATCTCGCGCCGGTCTGTCGCCCCCCACCACCCTGGGATGGGAGGTAGCGGGGAGTGGGGAGGGTTGGACCAAATTAGAACCTGCTCCCTCCCATCCCCTCCCAAACAGCACAGCCGAGGGGTGTGGTGCAGGAGAGGGTGTGGCCAAGTGATCAGAGCCGACAGCTGGCAGCCAGGACTCCTGGGTTCCATGCCCGCCTCTGCCACAACCTGAGCAAGTCACTGCCCCTTTCTCTGGGCCTTGTTCCTCTCTCTTTAATGCAGGGGGTAGGGAGACCCCCTCCCACACACTCCATGGAGGTGGTGGAGCGATGCTTAAACAACCTCGTGAAGCTCTTTGAGGGTCTCAGCTGGCAGGTGCTACCGAGGCACAAAGTATTACTGGTGAGACGCCCTGAGCCGAGACCCCAGAGGGGCTGAGATCAAGGAGCTCGCTAGCTTTTGCTGTAACATATTCAGGGCCAAGGAAAATACACTGCCCACCATATTACTCCAGTGACTAGAATCTAGAGACTGGCTCGGGTAGTTCAAATACCTCATTTTTCATTTTTTATTTTTATTTGTTTTGGTCTCCTTACAGATTTGTGGCAGGAGAATTTTTAACCAAGCTGTTTTAAGATAATAATTGTACATAATATAGAGATCTATTTTTAAACGTTTGCCTTTAGGTCTATCCTGCAGCACCAGGGGACCAGCCCCCACCCGCCCAAGCTCCTGTATTTCTTATAGCTTGGTAGAAAGTTTGCTGCACACTCTGCTGCCCCCTGCTGGAAAGAATCCCCATCCCCATGAAATTCTCAGGGTTTCAAACCCAACGATATGGTTTTACTCATAGTAAAATATATATATATAGATATTGTATAAAGTTAATATAATAAAAGGCTGGTTTTTAATGTTAAGGCTATTTTTGGAAAGCAACAGATTCTAATTTTCTTAAGTACGGGGCTTTTACTGAGCGGGAGCTGATGGTTGTTTACAAGGAGAGTGATTTTCAAAATCGCCTTTTTCTAAAAGAGCTTTTGCAAACCAGTAAAACGATTCCGATTGAAAATTGCTGGGGGGTTGTACCGCTGGGATTCGGAAGTACAGCCACTGTGACGGGAGGCCGTCTGTGGACCTCAGCCGACTCTGGATCAAGCCAGTAGATCATTCAGGCACACGCCTAACCTCAAGGCCGCGGTTGGTCCCACTGATTTCACAGGCCATTGTCCCATGGATGCTGCGTGACATCGCCGTGAAGGGACAGCACTGCTGAGAGTTTGCAGAATCAAACCCCACGTTCCTTGTCTAGGCTCTTCCATTGCGCACGAGCACCGTGGAGCAAACCCCAAGGAAGGGGTGTTTGGCCCCCGCCCGCTAATGCTCACCCTGCTCGCCTGTGCCTCTGACGACGGGACACGACCCCCGGGGGCTGCAACGTAGAGTCCAGCAGCCAACGCGTTTCACTGAGAGGGCTGCAGTGAGGTCAGGGCCAGTCTACGCTGCAAGGATTGGGGGGTGATTGCAGATTTAACCTTGCTAGCTCGGGTACCCATAGCAGCCAAGGCAAAGCAGTGTGAGCAGTGACCCACAGTTCTGGATGGGCTTGTACAGCCTGCACTGCCGTGGCGTCACTGCCCCGGTACCCCAGCCAGCTAGAGCCGTCACACCCCGGGATTGCAGGGCAGACCCACCCAAAGGGTCTGAGTTCCAGATCCTAGCTGTGGCTAGGGGGGTGAAGGGCATCCCTGGGGAGAGGCATCAGCACAGACTAGTGTAGTGCCCTATATTTAGTCTCTGCATACTTGCCTCTACCTTCGTGTCCTGTTTGCCGCCTCAACCTCTGTCCTGCCCTTGCGAATCCTTCGCCCTGTTCGAAGCACTTTGCCCATGTAGCAGAAAAGCAGGAAAGCTAAAGACGGGGAAAGATTTGCTGGGTCCCATCTTCATCTGCTGCAGGGCCGTGCCCTTAAATCTCTGTACGACCGGCGTTAATGCCAGGCCTGTCTCTGTCCCTCCGGAGGGCTAGAGGCTTGTGAGTCTGCAGGAGCCTGGCAGCTCAGCAGCCTGTGTTCTGTAGCTCAGACAATGAAGGGTCTGGCTTTTAGATCCAGAGATGCTACGTTCACACACACACACACACACACCCGCCTCCACTAATCCATCTGTGTGTCTCATGTAACAAGCCCCAAATCTTTGTCCAGCCGAGATCTGAGCAGCCCAAGCAATATTTCTTCTCCCACAGCCCAACAGTTCTGTCCTTGGCTTTTTCTCTGCCTTTTCTTCTTCCTTTCATCTCATCTCCTGACTCCTGGACATCGTCTGCCTCTTTCCATTTACCTGCCCAGCGTTTGCTGCTGTTTGAGCTGATGCAGTCCCATCTTGCATGAAAATCCAGGGGCGAGGACACCGCGATAGCTGGCAAGGGAGCAGAATTCTTTGCCTGTCTCCAGTCCCAAATGAGCCATCTCCTCTCAATTTGCACTTTTAAGATTATTCAGCAGGAGCTTTACAAAAAGGAAAGTTGCGCTTCGTTTGTCACCAGAGTCTAAGAAAGGCCTAATTAACGATGAGAAACATGCCTGGACACCGGGCTGGTTGTCTTGCTGGGTGGGTGCTGGATTCGGAATTCATGGAGGAGCTGCTGATGCTTGCTAGCATTTCTTGGGTCCACGGAGCCAAGCTAGTGATTCGGTAATGGGCAAACTAGAGCCACCTGGAAAATGCCAGTTATTTATTGTAGGAAATTTGTGGCCGTGGCAAGGAATCATTCCCCCCCGCCCTACAACCTGAAGTTTCTGATCAAAATGTTTCCGTTTTCTATAGAAAAACCAGCCCCCGCCCCAACTTAGAACCAAACCCACAGAGATATTCTTGTTAAAAATGGTCAGCAACATGAAAAGGGGAAATTTTGACTTTTTAGACAAAAACACTTGAATTTTTTGACCAAAATCGTGGTCAAAAGCAGGGGTGGGTTTGCCGGTTCCCTGTTGCTGCTGGTAGGTTCTTTGGTGCTGGATTGGACCCGAGGTGTAGCCATGCTGCAGAAGGTTCTGAGCATCCATTGAAGTCAATGGAAGGGGAAAGGGCTCCAATATCCCTGGAAATCAGGCTGGGACACAGGTCTACGCGCATGGACACACACACAGAATATTTACAAGTGCCCAAGGGCCTGATTTTTAAAGGTGTGTGGGTGCCTAACTCCCTTTGAAACCAACAGGTGTTAGGTGCCTAAATACCTTTAAAATCAGGTTCTCAGTGACTTGGAAGCTAAGTCCCATTTTCAAAAGGGACTTGGGTACTTAGGCCCAGCACTTTAAAGAGAGCTGGGCGCCTAAACACCATTGGGGAACTGGGCAAACATCCTCCTGTCCCACTGGTGTGAATCAGGAGTCAGTTCTGTTGAAGTCCCTGGAGGAACCCCTATGCAAAACTGGGGCAAGCGAGATCAGAATCTGGGTCATTAATGGCAGTTCACCCCAGATTTGTAACAAACACCCAACTTCCTAAGCACCTTTGAACCTTGCACTGTCTGGATTCCAGAGGAATTAAATTGATCGACCCTCGAAACCATCTGCCTCTTTAAGAGCGTCACTCGGGACAGTCCTGTTTCCAGCACAGTAATAGACAATCAGACCCTCTCTGGCCTTAGGTCCTTTCTGAACATCTTCTAGCTTGATCCATAGCCAACTCTTAACCTAGCAACCCAGGGTATCTGCTTCACCGAGCCGCTAACCACTTTGCATTCATGTCTCGTTTATCATTGCTTTTTGGTTGCATTCTTTTAGTGTAAAAAACCCAATAATAATCCAATACATCTAACCCGCAATACTGTCATTTTGTAAAATTGTTTTAAATATTTAAATATGTCGTCATGCCAGGTTTGTAAATATTTGAAAGTTGTAATTTTTTTTTAATAGAGCCATCATTCTTTAAAAAAAAAAAGAGGTTTTAGATTTTGTTTAATTTAATTCAACTGATGGTGCATTTTATTTTGTCTGTTTATTTGTTGCCCAGGGTTATATATTTACTTGCAAAGGTTTAAAAAAATATATTATTCAGAATACACATTGTAATGAAAACGTTATTGAAAAGTGTCCAGTTTTCTCTGCTATTTTCAATAAACTAGGTTGCCAAGAAATGGAGTCCAGCTGCTTATTTATGGCTCTGCGGATATTCATAGGGTTGCAGACTCTTGTGGTTTTATCGCGAGTCTAGGACTGTTTTGTTGTTCACTAATTTTCACCGTCCTCTGGGGCACAGAGCTTGGTTTGCCTGCTGGGCGTATCTCACCAAGTCAGTTCCCTGCCACCGCCAGGGCTTTGGGCATGGTCCGGATGGCGCTTTGGTCCCTTCCTGGTCTCTGCCTGTGCTGCACAAGGACCAAAATGCTTTAGTGTAACTAGAATTTTGGGGCTTATATGGGGCTGTTTGAAGGGACATTTATTGGCCTGTGATACACAAAGGGCCAGGCTAATGGTCCTGTCTGGCCTTAAACTCTTATGAAATCTCCAAGAACCTAGGAGTCCCAGTCACAGATCAGAGCCCCACTGTGCTAGGCACTGTACAGATGTGCCTATGATCATCAAAGTGTTTTATGAAAGCCCCAGCCTCTAGAGTCATGGGATGACAGGAGAGTTCATTAACAAAGCTGCTTGGCCTTGTGTGTGCGCAGAGGAAGGCTTGAAAGGCTCAGGAACAGCCGCCCAAATGGTTACTTTTAAAAGTCTCAGGATTATTAAGCCGCGCCTGGGATTTTCCAAATGCTTGGGGCTGGCAACAGTGGGGGCTTCCCAGATGGGCTCGCAGCCACTTTGCACTAGATACCTGCCCCAGAGAGCTCCCAATTGCGGTTTATGACAAGGTGGAACCGATAGACAGAAATAGAGCGGTGGGGTGGAGGGGAACACAGTGGTTAGCCCCTTAGGCTGGGGGGCCTGGGCTGAACCATCCTCATCCCAGAACGAGCTGCACCTGAGGGGAATCAGGGACTTGCCCGTAAAGAGCCCAGGCTAAACCCCTGATGCAGGGCAGCTGGGGACAGAGCTGGACAGCGAGTTAGGGCAGGAAAGGCAGCTGAGAGCAGCGACAGGGGGCCTGGGACTGGAGAGACCCTGACTAAATGGGAGAGACGGGGAGACCCAGAGGGGCAGCAGGAAGCCCCATAGCCCGGGTCAAACTGTAGCTGTCCAGGGCAGGGCCACAGAGCCCAACAGTGAGGGGGGAGCTGGGTTTCCCTACGGGCCCCAGCAAAGGAGGCTGCAGGCTGAACCTCGAAGATGACAGCCCCAGAGGGGGCAGATGGGTCCGGTTTGCGTTCAGACATTTCTAGTTGGTGACCCCCAAAGAAACAGCCTTAGGATGGTGGGAAACCAGCACAGCGCCTCAGTGGCCATCTGCAGGGGGCGCCCCGCGGCGACGGGACTCAGTGACCAGGGCAAAAGGGGATGGGCTTTTGCGTGATGTTTGTGGTGTTGTAGCATGTGGCGGCCCAGAGTGGGGCCCCACTGCGCCAGGCGCTGCACGTGCAGACAACGCCCAGACACCGAGGAGCTAACAACCAATAGTGGAGCGAGTTACAGTCTGCTCACGCTTCGGCAGGGCAGGGGCTGGGGAGCACTGGCCCATCAGACCCATCTGTCAGCCTGGTCCCAGTGCCCTGGCTGCAGGCTGCACTCTATGGAGCTGTCTAGTCATGTTGCAGAAGCCAGAGTCTTTGCTACAGTAGGGCACCCCCCCCCCACCTTTGTATCAGGCTGTTCCACCATCGGGATGGCCACTGGCTTCCCCCCGACCCAACCTGCCCTCCCACAAGTTCCTCGCTACAGATCTTCCTCCGTTGCCACCACAGAGGGGTCAAACAGGCCCAGGGCAGAGACCCCACCAGGGCAAGAGGCAGCCAGTGATCTGTGTGCAGCACCCAGGTGGGGAGGCAGATGGCATAGGCAGGAGAGTCCCTCGCTGGAATCCAGAGGAGGAACTAAGAGCTCATGCAGTGTCACGAGCAGTGAGGCCTCTCGACTAATGGTGAGTCTGTCTTTGCCCTGCTAGGCCTGGGCTCTGCCCCTGCAGTGGGGGTGGGAGCAGCCCCAGGGTTGCTCGCAGCACTGCCTAGGGGCATGATATTGCTAGATCCCACCAGCAAAGGTTTGGCCAGTTCAAAGTGTTGGCGTCCTACTGAAGAAGGGGGCATCTTTCCTCCCAAATCTGCCTTAAATGAAGCCAGTGTGTGCTGGGGTGGTAGGAGGTGTTGCATTTCTGATAAGGAAGGATGGTCCAGTGGTTAGAGCACTTGCCTTGTGCTTAGGAGAGCTGGGCTCACATGCTAGATGTGGAGAAGATGTTTACCGGGGAGGCTGGCCTGCTTTCTGCCCCATGTGGTGCCCCCAGAGAAGGTCATGCTGCAGCCCTCAGCAGTTCTCAGTACCGCGTGAGCATGGCTTGATAATGTTCAGTTATTTTGCTAGGCTGCCAACTTTTCCCTGGCCTGAGGGCATTCACCCTGCTGAGAAGCAAAGGTTTCTTGCAAACAATGGAGATGTACGAGCTTCTCAAAGAAAACATAGCAAGAAACCATTATAATGGAAAACGTTAGACAATGTAACTATAGGGTGCACTACCAACTCCCCCTACGTGTACGTATGGAACACAGGTGAATGCAATAGAGCCAACTTAATGCACCATCCTGGTTGAGTATTTAAACACCTGCCATTTGGAAAATTCAAATCCCAAGACTAAAACCTTGCTTGCGCACCAAGAACAATGAACTTGGAAGACCGTGCATCACAGCGCCACCTGGTGGCGCCTGCCACATCACCATCATCCCAGCAGCTTTAGACCCACATGTCCAGCCTTCCAGCTACATACTCAGCTCTGCACTTTGGTACACTGCAGACTTCTTGGTAGGAAACATTGTAGCCCAAAGGTTTCAAATTAGCTTTGTGAGCTCTGCACTGAACATCTTCGGCTCAGTCCAAGGCCCTTGTCCTCATTAAGGACTGAAGGGCTGGGATATATTCTACGAGGAAAATGCATCCCTGAGATATCAAAGATTAAGGAGGAAAACAACAGTCCCAAAGTGTCTTATGGGGAGAAAAGCACCATTTTACTCCTATATTTGTATTGCTATTCCCCGTGGGTTCTTATACTGTGCCTATCATGAGGTATCCGAGCAGCTTCTGGTGTCACTTAGTCACCACCGAGATCAGGGCGCTTTACATACACATATGGTAGGAGACCGTTTCCAAAGCTTGCGATCAACAGCGGACGAAACGTACATGATCCCCATTTTACAGATGGGGAATTGCGGCGCACCGAGATGCAGCGGCTTCCCCAGCATCATCCGGTGAGTTGATGGCAGAGCAAAGGGCTGAAGCCAGGTCTTCTGCGCCCTACTCCCCTGGCTTAACCCCGAGACTGTCTTTTCCCTCTCCGCGTGCAGGAACTCAAATGGAAATCAGTATTTGCCACACAAACCCACTTTGGAGTGAGAACAGCCTAGAGGGTATTTTTAATTATAATGTTTTAAAGGTTTACAGTTGGGGGTCCCTTCTCATTCACAGCTTCAGTCCCTAGTGTGAAGCTGCTACGCACCGAGGCACTTGTCTTGCTCTGTCCTGAAGTTTGGCACAGCGTTGTTTTGCGCTGCTAGATGCTGCGTTCCACCCCTGAGGTGGCTGCAGCCTGGTGGGAGTGATTCCTGGGTGGAAAGCACTCGAGGCTGAAAGGCCCTACAGAATCATGATCCCATTAGTCACATCTCTTTAACGCCACCCTTTCTATTGGGCACCAACTCCCCAATCTGGTAGATTTTGACCCTTCCAATCCCTCCCTTCATACCCTGGCAGACGCAACATGAGTCAATGCAATGTTCATAGGCTTTTGCTGCTCTGATATTCAGTGCTTAATTGGTTATGAAAGAGGTGCCTGGGCTCAAGCAATTTTTTTACATTCGTCACTGATGCAGCAAACCCAGAGGTGCCGGGGCTATGAACTGCCGAGCCTAGAGGTGCAGGGGCTCGGGCCTGGCACTGCTGACATTTCATGCCAGACCAGCAACACCAGAGCTTCAGCGGGAACAAGGAAAAGGGGACAGTTCCATTCTCTTTCGTTACAAGGGAATCCCCCTGGCTGACAATCGGCCGGCTTAGGGTTTAAAACAAAATTGCTGGCTCACTGGGGCCTGATCCTGCGAGATGCTGAGGACCACAGATCTCAGGGAAGACTTGGTAAAGGGACCACTAAGGAGGGTTGCCAGGTGGCCGTTTTTCTACCGGAATGCCCAGTTGAAAAGGGACTCTGACGGCTCTGCTCGGTATTGCTGACCAAACTGTCAAAAGTCTTGTTGGCGCAGGGATGGCAGGCTCCTTACCCAGCTCCATGTGGCTCCTGGAAGCCACTGGCATAAACCCCATGGCTCCTAGGTGGAGGCACAGCCGGGGGGCTCTGTGCATGCTGCCCCCCACCCCAAGCGCCAGCTCTGCATCTACCATTGGCCGGGAACTACAGCCAATGGGAGTTGTAGGGGCGGCACCTGTGGATGGGGGCAGGGCTCTCAGAACTGCCTGGCAGCGCTTCCACAAGTCGAAGGGACACATTGCTGCTTCCGGGACCTGCCTGGAGCCCAAACTCCCTCCCGCACCCCAGCCCTGAGCCCCTCCCACACCCCAATCCCCCGACGCAGCCCTGAGCTCCCTCCTGCACCCAAACTCCCTCCTGGAGCCCACACCCTGCACCCCAATTTCCTGCCCCAGCCCTGAGCCCCCTCCCGCACCCAAACTCCTTCCCACGCCCTAACCCCCTGCCCCAGCACAGAATCCCCTCCCGCGCTCCAAACCCCTTGGCTCCAGCCCGGAGCATCCTCCTGCATCCCAAACCCCTCGTCCCCGGCCCCACCCCATAGCCCGCACCTCCAGCCAGAGCCCTCACCTCCCCCCGGCACCCCAACCCTCTGCCCCAGCCCCCTGAAAATGAACGAGTGAGGGTGGGGGAGAGAGAACAACCAAGGGAGGGGGGAATGGAGTGAGCAGGGGTGGGGGCTTGGGGAAGGGGAGAGACAGGGGGCGGGGCAAGAGTGTTGGGTTTTGTGGGATTAGAAAGTTGGCCGCCCTACCACTAAGTGCAAAAAAAGAAAAAAAAAGTGCAAAAAAATAAGTCTACTCCCAGGACTGCAGGCAGGGAACTTGCTGCTTTATTTAACTGTATCACAGCAGAGACTTGGTGGCAGGGGGGAGCAGGGAGAATCTTTAACCAAATAGGAACTAAGGGGGGGGGGGGTGTGGAGCATGCCTCCAACCCATAATACTCTGCGAAACCCAGTGAACCCTTGATGACCCCCTTAGCTGCAGAAGTCAAGAAGAGTGGCCCTTTCAAGGTGATTAACTCTATGCATGCTGCAGCCAAGCCCCAGAGCAGCAGGCAAGGTGCAGCCTACCTCCCTGTCCCTCCTCCTATATTTTGGCCACCTTTCCATTTATATAGGGAATGGGGGGGGGGTGGCTGATTTCTGAGTGAGATTCTGTATGAAGAAATCTTCCCTGCACGAAAACAGGAGACAAGCGAGCTCGCCTGGGGTGGCACATTGCCTGGGAAAAGTGAGAGCCACGTGGTTGAAAGACAGCAGCAGAGCAAAGCAGGGATAAGAGAGAGACACACTGACGACTGTCATCATGCAACCCAGAAGCATCCTCGCTCCCGCAGGCACCAGATGCTCCAGGTAAGAGGCTGCCGGGCGCCCGCTGCTACCTGTTAGCAACGGACAGAGGCTCGAAGGCACTGCGTTCTGAGCCACACACAGCGGCTGCCTTGACCCTGCTAGCAGTGGGTAGCAGGCAACTGCTTTGCAAAATGGTTCTTTTGCCTCCTGGTCGGGTTTTGGCTTGGGAATGGGGGCAGGAGCATGTCGCTGCGAAGGCTGGTGTGACGGGGCGTGGGAGTGGGTTTGGGGCTGTCCTCCTCTCCAGAAAAACCCAGGCTTTGGGGAGATTGGTGCTTGGAGCTGATGGGTCGGAGGAAGGGGGGGTACTTGTATTGCAGGAGCCTTTGCAGAGCTCCACTGAGAACCAAAAAAGACTCTGGTATCAGTCAGAGCATCACTGAAAATTATGGAGAGGGTTAGAAAACACAGAACCCAGCTTGTTCCATGACCCAGGACCCAGCTGTCACCGGCATGTCAGGCTCAGAAATCACAGCTGTCCCTTCTGGAAAAAAACTCCGTGAGTGGAACTCCAGTGGCTTAGGAGAGAGATACCGGCTGGGTCAATATTTTGTAGCAATTGAGATCCAGATATGGGGCAGATTGCCATGAGGATGCAACCTTGTTCCCTAAATGCAGCTGGTTCATTGCACTCGTGCAGCCCGACTTTTAAATTCTGACCTTTCCAACACAAAAAGGCTTACCTTAAAACAGAGAGGAGACACTGGGTCCAGTTGCCTGTCGCCAAACTGCGGGCTGGCTAAATTCTCCTGGGAGGTTGGTCGATGTATTTGTCTGGCGGTTGGCAGACTGATCACTTTTTCAATATGTTTTTAATATCCAGGGTAAGGTTGTGATCGAGTTCAACATGGGTTAAAATGCTTAGCAGCAGCTCTGCAAATAAGGGGTTGGTTTGTATGCTACAGTATAGCACAGAGACTTCACAGACACACCCATGGGCTGCTGCTTTTAGTCAAATGCCATCCAGAATGAGAAGCGGTGTGATTTTGATTTAGCCTCTTGTTAATCAATCTTCTTTTTTTATCATGGCACACGCCTGAGACCATGTGTGAATATCCTAATTTCCAATGCACGATTCTTAGCTTGGCATTGCCGGCTGGAGGAATATATAAGTCTTTAGTGTTAATCCGGAGGATGATAAACCTAACACGTTGGGCGAGAGCCTCAATGTTTGCAAACCGGCAGGGCTCCCCTCGCTTCGGAGTTTGACTTGCCAGTGTACATCAGCTGAGGGTCTGGCTCGGCGGGTTTTAAAAATAACTGGCATTTACATTTTGATCAGCCACGAATTCAGCTGTGCAGAAGGAAAGGCGGGTGCACTGAGTTAAGATATTCGGTTCTGTTGCATTAAATAAACCCAATTATCTCCTACAGCCTCACCCAGTTGATTCGAACCAGACTATTCATGGAGTAATGTGTGAGTATGGATGGGTAGGGCCATCTAGTCCAGGGCCCTGTCTCTGACACTGGCCAGCACAGCTGCTATCGGACGTGCCTTAGAGATTGGCTTAAGCCCTGAGGCACCTGGGGTAATATCTCTCCCAAAGAGATTGTTAGCAATAACTACGCTAACTGTGGATCTTCTACTTATCTGTATCAATGTCCAGTCTCTCTTTGAATCTTGCTAAGTTCTTGGTTTCAGCCACATCCTGTGGTGGTGAGTTCCACAGGCTTGTCACACATTGGGTGAAAAGGTCTTTCCTTTTCATTTCGTTGAGTATCCCATTGTCCTGGCATTGGGACACTGGGAGACCCAAACCTGGGCAGCTGGAGGGTAACTACTGTCCGGAAGTCTTCAACAGGGCGGAGATCTGCGGGAGGCTGCAAGTCTTCGGCCACGGGGCCCTTTAAAGGAGTTCAGCCAGTTCCTCCGGGCACTGCCGCAGCTTCCTGAGGGCTGAGTGCAAATACTAAGGTGTTCGCTGGTTTCCAGGCAAAGCCAGGAGCTGTCATATGGAGAGCAGCATCAGGAAAAAGCAGCAAACTTGCTTCGCTTGGGCTATAATTAGCACCGATCAAACTTCATGATGTAAATGCAGCATCATGCCAAGGGTGGCTATTTAAAGCAGTCGGTAATGTGCAATCCCGTCTCGGTCAATGATCCTGGGTGGCTCTGTGCTGCCCCTGGATTTCTGGGAGAAACGCGTTTCTCATGTGCACTGCCCTAGACTGCAGGTCACCACTTCCAGGGAGTCATTTTCTGGCTGGCTCCTTCTGCTGGGATCTGCCCGCCCCCCCCCCCCCCCCCCGGCCACAGGAGATGAGAAGGATGGTTTAGTGGTTAGGGAGCTAACTAAGGGCTTTGGAGAACCAGGTACAATTCCTAGCTCTGCCACAGGCTTCCAGGGTGACCTTGAGCAAGTCACTTTGGGCGAGATTCACATAGGGGACTTCCGTCTCTGTGCATTGCATGGGGAGAAGTAGGTGCCTAGAAAAGGCAGCCCCAGGTGCTGCAGAACTGCATAAGCTAGGAAGCAGAGCAGAGGTACCGGTGGGGGAAGGTGCAAGCATAGCCAACAGCCCCGTGGGTAGGGGTACACCATTAGCAAGTAGGAGACTCTGGGCCCAAGCCCCTGCTCCGAATCAGACCGAGCAGAGATTTGAAGCTGAGTTCCTCTATCAGCTCGGGGGAGACACACGTGTCATTGTCTGATTGCCCCTCGGTGGCTTGTGTCCGGGTGAGGGGTGCGCAGCGCTCGCCTACTGGATCATGCCCCGTAGGGGAGACAAGTGGGGAATTGCCTCATTTGAAAATCACCCTGGGGGCTGAGCAGCTCGTTAGCTGTGGGGGCGGGGTCAGGACTCGGCTTTGCACAGGCTTGACCGCAAAAATCTTGAGTGTGGGAGGATGGGGGGACCCTCGCTCTGGCAATGAACGGGTTAATGGGGGCCCGAGAGGTCGGTTCTGCTCCCTGGCTGCACCCAGAGGCTGGGGAAGGGGCTGAGTGGAGAAGAAGCTGCAGGGAAGGAATTCTGCAATCTCTCTCTTGGCCTTGGAGGGCACAGAGACTGGCAGGGGAGCTGGCCAGCCCTCCAGGATCTAGGCTTCCAGGGGGCTTGATGGAGGGTCAGATCGAAGGTAGGGCGGCCAGACAGCATGTGTGAAAAATTGAGACGGGTGGGGGGTAATAGGAGCCTATATAAGAAAAAGATCCAAAAATCAGGATACTTGGTCACCCTAGTCGAAGGTGAAGCCCCAGGAGGGAAGTAGCTGGGTTAAGTTTTGTACTTTGGGGGTTCCTAGGGGGAGCCCTGTGGGTTCTGGCCCGGAGAGAAGGGTGAACCTAGAGAGGCTATGGGAGAGGCCCTGCTGACAGAGGCTACGGGACAGACTTCAGCTGCCGGTTACAGGGTCCCTGGCTTGGAACCCAGTATAGAGGCTGGGCCGGGGCTTCCCGCACCAGCCGCTGGGGAAGGTGGCGTGAAGTCCATGAGAACGGGAGAAGGATGGCGGAAAACCCAGAGAGAAGGGCTGTGAGGCCAGTGGGACCGAGGCGCAGACCTCAGGTTGTTTCATCTTTCTCTTGGGCGTCCTCATAGACTCATAGACTCATAGACTCATAGGTCAGAAGGGACCAATCTGATCATCTAGTCTGACCTCCTGCACAAGGCAGGCCACAGAACCCCACCCATCCAATTTTATACAACCCCTATCCCAGGATTGAGTTTTTGAAATCCTCAAAAATGGTTTGAAGACCTCAAGCTGCAGAGACACCACCAGCAAGCGACCCGTGCCCCACGCTGCAGGGGAAGGCGAAAAACCTCCAGGGCACCTGCCAATCCGCCCTGGAGGAAAATTCCTTCCCGACCCCAAATATGGCGATCAGCTAAACCCTGAGCATGTGGGCAAGAGTCACCAGCCAGCACCCAAGAAGGAGTTCTCCGCAGCAACTCAGTACCCATCGCATGCAACATCTCCCCGCAGACCATTGAGCAGACCTGTCTGGTGGTAATTCAAGATCAATTGCCCAAATTAACGATCCTATCATAACATCCCCTCCATATACTTATCAAGCTTTGTCTTAAAGCCAGGAAAGTCTTTTGCCCCTACTACTTCCCTCGGAAGGCTATTCCAGAACTTCACTCCCCTAATGGTCAGAAACCTTCGTCTAATTTCAAGCCTAAACTTCCTAATATCCAGTTTATACCCATTCGTCCT
The DNA here is from genome assembly GCF_025201925.1 of Gopherus flavomarginatus. Taxonomy (NCBI): domain Eukaryota; kingdom Metazoa; phylum Chordata; order Testudines; family Testudinidae; genus Gopherus; species Gopherus flavomarginatus. The sequence goes on along the minus strand of NC_066636.1, from coordinate 18,288,803 downwards.
CGTGGTTACATTAGTACTAAACTTAAATAATTCCTCTCCCTCCCTAACGTGAACCCCCTTGATATATTTATATAGGGCGAGCATATCCCCCCTCAGCCTTCTTTTGGCCAGGCTAAACAAGCCAAGCTCTTTGAGTCTCCTTTCATAAGGCAGTTTTTCCATTCCTCGGATCATCCTCGTAGCCCGTCTCTGAACCTGTTCCAGTTTGAATTCATCCTTCTTGAACATGGGACACCAGAACTGCACACAGTATTCCAGATGGGGTCTCACCAACGCCGTATACAACGGTACTAACACCTCCTTATCCTTGCAGGAAATACCCCGCCTGATGCATCCCAAAATCGCATTTGCTTTTTTAACAGCTGTATCACATTGGCGACTCATAGTCATCCTGCTATCAACCAGTACCCCAAGGTCCTTCTCTTCTTCCGTCGCTTCCAACTGATGCGCCCCCAACGTATATCCAAAATTCTTATTATTAGTTCCTAAATGCATGACCTTGCACTTCTCACTATTGTATTTCATCCTATTTTTATTACTCCAGTTTACAAGGTGGTTCAGATCTTCTTGAATAGCATCCCTGTCCTTCTCCGTGTTAGCAATACCCCCCAGCTTCGTGTCATCCGCGAACTTTATTAGCACATTCCCGCTCTTTGTGCCAAGGTCAGTAATAAAAAGGTTAAATAAGATCGGTCCCAAAACCGATCCTTGAGGGACTCCACTGGTGACCTCCTTCCAGTCCGACAGTTCACCTTTCAATACGACCCTCTGGAGTCTCCCCTTTAACCAGTTCCTTATCCACCTTACAACTTTCATATTCACTCCCAGCTTTTCCAATTTAACTAACAGCTCCCCGTGCGGAACCGTGTCGAACGCCTTACTGAAATCTAGGTAAATTATATCTACCGCATTTCCTTTATCTAAGTAATCCGTCACCTTCTCAAAGAAGGAGATCAGATTGGTTTGGCACGATCTACCTTTAGTAAATCCGTGTTGCAATTTGTCACAATTACCATTGACCTCTATGTCCTTAACTACTTTCTCTCTTAAAATTTTTTCCAAGACCTTACATACTACAGACGTCAAGCTAACAGGCCTATAATTACCCGGATCACTCTTTTTCCCTTTCTTAAAAATAGGAACTACATTAGCAATCCTCCAGTCATACGGCACAACCCCCGAGATTATCGATCGCTTAAAAATTCTCGCTAACGGGCTCGCAATTTCACGCGCCAGTTCCTTTAATATCCTCGGGTGGAGATTGTCCGGGCCCTCCGACTTCGACCCATCGAGCTGTTCAAGTACGGCCTCTACCTCAGTTGCAGTAATATCCACTTCCATATCCACATTCCCGTTTATCATCCCTCCATCATCGCAAGGTTCCTCACTAGTCTTATTAAAAACCGAGGCAAAGTACTTGTTTAGATGTTGGGCCATGCCTAGGTTATCCTTAACCTCCATTCCATCCTCAGTGTATAGCGGCCCCACTTCTTCTTTCTTTGTTTTCTTCTTATTTATGTGGCTGTAGAACCTTTTACTATTGGTTTTGATTCCCTTTGCAAGTTCCAGTTCAATGCGGCTTTTAGCCTTCCTCACCTTATCCCTACATGTTCTGACCTCAGCAAGGTAGCTTTCTTTACTGATCCTGCCTTCCTTCCACTCCCTGTAAGCTTTCCGCTTTTGTCTAATCCCCTCTCTGAGTTGCTTGCTCATCCAGTTTGGCCTGCAACTCCTGCCCATGGTTCTTTTCCCCTTTCTCGGGATGCAGGCTTCCGACAGTCTCCGCAGCTGCGACTTAAAGTAATTCCAGGCCTCCTCCACATTTAAATCCACTAATTCCTCCGTCCAATCCACTTCCCTAACTAATTTCCTTAACTCTTTAAAATTAGCCCTCGAGAAGTCAAAAACCCTAATCGCAGATCTACATTTGTTTATCCTTCCATCTAGTTTGAACTGAATCAGCTCATGATCACTCGAACCAAGGTTGTCCCCTACCACCATTTCTTCTACAAGGTCCTCACTGCTCACCAACACCAAGTCTAAAATGGCATCCCCTCTAGTAGGTGCTTCAACTACTTGATGAAGAAATCCATCCGCAATCACATCCAGAAAAATCTGACCCCTATTATTCGTGCAAGTACTCGTCCTCCAGTCTATATCCGGGAAGTTGAAGTCCCCCATAATCACACATCTTCCCTTTGTGTTTACTTCACTAAAGACATTAAAGAGGTCTCTATCCATATCCCAATCCGATCCCGGCGGTCTGTAGCACACCCCAAGCACTATCTCAGGGGAAGCTCTAGTTGCTTTTTTACCCAGCGTGATTTTTGCCCAGACGGACTCCGTCTTATCCATTCCATCGCATCTTATTTCGCTACATTTAATTTCATCATTGATGTACAAGGCTACTCCCCCACCTTTGCCTTTCTTCCTGTCTTTTCTGAACAGCACATAGCCTTCAATACCCGTGCTCCAGTCATGAGTACTATTCCACCAGGTTTCGGTAATCCCTATAATATCCGGCTTCACTTCCTGCACGAGTAACTCCAGTTCCTCCATCTTGTTACCTAGGCTCCTCGCGTTAGTGTACAAACCTTTTAATTTTCGGCGTTTGGCGTCAGTGACATTCTTTCCCCCGTTGTGCACAAACTGTCTGCCACCAGCATCACCCGTTACTCTGGTTTCTACTCCACTATTCCTCCTTGGATCAAATCTTGGGGCCGCAAGGGTATCCCCGCTCACTTTGTTTACTTCCCTCTCCAGGTTATGTTCTGGCGTGGAGATCTCCCGAACATTTCCCAACCATCTCCCCCAACTTTCTAGTTTAAAGCCCTCTTGATGAGGTCGGCGAGCCTCCATCCTAGAATTCTATTTCCCTCCTTGCTGAGATGAAGTCCATCGTGAGCAAACAGTCGTCTATCCGTAAATGCATCCCAGTGACCGTACATCCCAAAGCCCTCCTTATAACACCACTCCCTGAGCCATCTGTTGATCGCCATAATCTTGTCCCTCCTTCGTCGCCCCGCTCTAGGAACCGGCAGAATCCCACTGAAGATCACCTGAGCCTCGATGTCTTTAAGCCTCTTCCCCAGTCTGAAATAGTCCTCCTTGATACAGTCCAGTGAGTAACTAGCCGTATCGTTCGTTCCCACATGAAGGATAATCAACGGATTTTTTCCCGCTCCCGCTAAGATCGTATTCAGGCTCAAGTCCACATCCTGTATCTTAGCCCCCGGCAGACAGCACACTGTTCTGTTCTCCTGGTCCCCCAGAAGGGGTTGCACCAAACTGCGACCTGGCTGGCGGGCTGAGTCGTGAGATGGGGCCTCTGCAGTGCTGGAGCAACCATTGCCAGGGAGTGCTAGAGAGGAAAGAGATGCTATGCTATGCCCAGCCACGAGGGGGCGCACCAGTCAAATCTTCTACAGGCACGTATTGCGTTAGGACCATGTCAATGGCACCTAAATGTTGGACTTAGGTGCCTAAATCCCTTTGTGCATCTAGCCCTTCTGTGCCTCAGTTTCCCCATCTGTACAATGGGGATAATAGCACCGCCCGACCGCACAGGGGTGCGTGAGGATAAATACAATAAAGATGACGAGATGCTCAGATACTACTGTGAGGGGGGCCAGATCACGGCCTTTGACTAGCCTCCGCTGGAATTAATGGATCAAACAATTCCCGCTCCTGCTTAATGAGTGAACATCTTGTAACTGTAGTGCCGGGATCAATCAGAGGAGGCACCGGACTGGGCGTCCACTTTTTTGAGACGAGGCGGTGGCTGCTAAGGGCTGGCTCGGGGGGTGGTAAAGGGGAGGTGATGGTGCAGAGGGTTAGGCTAGGGGAGACTGGGGTGTGTCCGGAGCGCCTGCTGAAATCAAGGGGGAGAAACTCCGGGTGACGTCAATGGAGCAGCACTGGGCCCTGAACCCCTCAGACGGCGGTAGCTGTAAGTCAGAGTGGAACAGAATTCCTTGCAAAGGGGGCGGACGACAGACGTTGGGCCCATCCCCTGCCGGTGGAGATCAGCTCACACAGGTTACCCTGGTGTAACTGAGTGGAGGAATTGGCCCTTTGGAAAACAACCCCCAGGTGAATTTTAGACAGGTGGGTGCCCTGAACGAAAAGCAGGCTGCAGCCCGCCCTGAGTTACCTGCCTCTTGGCCTTTCAAACCCTGGAGTTAGGCACTTGTTTCATCTGATCTGCCAAGTCAACTGCTACTCCTCTAGAACCTGTGCCCAGATGGACAATTCGGGGACCCGTTAGCCCAGTGTGAATGCAGCAACCCTCAAGTTAAACCGATGTCCCAGCCAGGATCGCGAGACCCTTATTGGGGCAGGTGTCATCTGGTTTGGTTCTGTTTGTACAGCCCTGAGCGCGGAGTGGTCCTGGACCATGACTGCTGCAATACCGATGCTAAATTAGAAAGACCCATTCACAGTGCATGGGCCACCCCCGAGCAGCCAATTGGCCAGATTCAGAAGCCCAGCCAGCCTGGGGCGGCTTTCCAACCCTGCAGCTGGACCGACCATTCAGAAAATGTTACATTATGGCAGGAGGATTATAGAGCCCGGGGGAGCTGCTGGCGTGGATGCAGTGCGTCAGATCCTCTCGTGTGAGACAGAGGTGGGTATTTGAGGGGTGGCCAAAGTTTTGGGAAATGGAAGAACGTTAATAACCTTCCCGAACTTGTGAAGTCACTATTGGCCACTTAGTGACTGGCAGAGAGGTGTTAATTATAAGACACAGGTGCTCACACATACAGCCGAGCTGTCCTCCAATGATGTCATGTAGTTTATGGTATTTTAACAAGGCTGGCAAGGTTGTAGGGTCAGGATTCCTGGGTTCTTTTCCCCAGGTTTGCTCTTCAATCGAGGGCAAGTTGCTCTTACTGGATAAATGGGGCAGATGAGACCCACTGTCTGGGGGGGATCCGTGAGGGCCTGAGGATCTCCAGTTGTAAGGTCAGACCCTTGGACGTTAATGAGGTGATTGGGTGAGGAGTGGGAGAGTCTGGGATATAGAGTTCAGATCCTCACTCTAGCCTCATTCCATCATTAATTCTAATCAACTCGCGCTTATCTAATTAACTAACTAGTTCCATCATTAAACAGTCACCCCTGTTTCCGAGTGAACGTGTTGCATGGGACTGTCGGTGGAGAGGGGGTAAAGCTGTAAGAACACTATTGGCTAGATGGGAATCACCCTGAATTGACATCTGAGCAGGACTGACCCTTCCCCGGCTTCTTACTTATTTTCCCATTCAAATACCCCTAGTGACAAAAAACTAGTTCACTGGGGAAGGCCGTACCTTCTGGCTCCTCCGGAAAACACCCCCGTGTCAAGGAGTGTATTAGCCACCCCTTTAAGATACAGGCTGCAGCTTGGAGCCAAAACAGGTTGGACTGGGCTACACGAACAAGTAGCTGAACAAGAGAGAGGATTGTAGAACCTGTGCTGATGTCAGTGGCTGGGCTCTGTCTCAGACCACACACACAGAGACTTTGAGGACTTTAGCTTGGGAGCTCTGCACCAGAATCCTGAGTGAAGGGCCTTCTGAGCCGCCCCTTCCCCGAGATCCTAAAGAGGACGGACTCATTTTGTTAGTTTGTTCTGGCTTCTCCTTGCCTGGATCCTTACTGAGGACCCAGGTGGCAGGAATAATGTGCAGTACCTCACCTGGCCACAAGGGGGTGGAGGGTGGAGGGTGTAGTTAGCACATGGCTTTTTAACTCCTGTGAGTTGCACAATGTTCTGATGCTTCGTAGCCCCAGTTTCTGGAGCTGAGATTTTTGGGAGCTTTTATTTAAACTTTTTTTAAAAAGCAAGTTTCCAGCCCCATGACTAGGGAGAAAAGCTTGAACACCTGCCCCCAAAAGGCTCACAAAGCAGACGGCAGATCAGAAGCATTCGACATCCCTTCTGACCTTAAAGCTTTTGAGTCTATGAGACATTTATTTAAAAAACAAAACAAAACACCCAACAACTGATGCTTTTTAAGCCACTTTTCTGATCGTTCAAGGGCCTGATTCAGGCTTTGTGAACACTGGGGATGGCAATGGTGGGGTTTTCAGTGGGACCCCAACATCATTGATAGAGGAGGGGTATCTTTCTACTAGGCAACGATCAGGAGTTGTATTAGATGACTGGAGCTGCTGTGGAAAATCAGGTGGGTGGGGGCGGTACTCTTTCTAGGCTCTACCCACTAAATAGGCTCCACCCACACAAGTCACCAAAATGAAACCCCGCTCATAACAGAGTCTATGCAGATATTCAAAATATGCTTGTGTTGCTGCCGGCCATGCTTGGTGGGGCTTGATAGTGTCTCGCTAAGCTCCTTGGGCTCAGCTCCTCCCAAGTTGTGGGGAAAAGTAAGTGGTGGCCCCTCCTGCACATTACCCACTTGGGGCACAAAACGAGATGCCGCTCACACTAGATGGTCCTGATCTGTGTCCCTCCCTCTGCTCTCACACCAGGAACAGAATGGCTAACTGGGCTGATGTTTAAATTCTCGTCCCTGGGTATCACAGTTCACACCTCCCCGAGGGATTGTCCCAAGTTCTCCTCAGACCATTGGTGAACCTCCAAAAAAGCGAACAAAGTGTTTCTTCCCAGCCGTGCCTGACCTCTTAAAAAAGGAAAGCGGAGACTCTGGAGAACAAGGCTGTGGGCTCAGAGTGGTGGTGGGAGGGTGAATGGGTGCGTGCTAGCCATTTCTGAGCGCTGGATAAGGTGCCTGAAAACTAAAGGTTATCTTGATTGAGGGCAGGAGGTCTTTGCAGAGCTCCCGTTACTCAAAATGACATCCAAGGTGTAGCACCACTCCGGACATGCTGCTGCCCACAAATAGGATCACAGCATTGCAGGGCCTTCGTCACAGAGATGGATTCCACCCTTCCCTCGAAGAAGGCTCCTTGGCTGGGTAAGGCAAATGGAGTTTCACCATAGATCCCTGCAGTGTTATCCTGGGTCTGAGCACTTGGGTTAGCCTAGTCCGGACATGAGCAGCCTCACAGCAAAGCCCTGCCCAAGTTACGGTGTCCCAACTGGTGCTGAGTTTCTTTGTGGTGCTTTGTGGTGCTTTGTGGTTCCCATGGTGCTTTGTGATGTCCTGAGCGGAGCCGCTCTGTGATTTTTACCTGGTCCATTGGGGGAGAACTTGTCTGGCCTTCTAGGCACATGGAGGGGAATTGTTGGAAGGCTTTGGGGGGCTGTCAGCACTTGAGGAGTTTAACCTGCGTCCACACTGCCGAGTGAGCAAGGTCCCAGCCCGAGTGAAAAGGGGACCCGAACTCTAATTTATAGCCCCAGCCAGGCCAGCTAGCACCAAACTTGAGGGACAGGGTTTTGTGTGTGGACAGGAGAGGGGGAAAGGGCAACGCCCAACTTAGCTCTCCAGTGAAGACCTATCATGAATGCCTCCCACACCCCTCCCCAGCCAGACTCTCACCCTGCAGGCATTCCTCTGCTGAGTCAATGGAGAGGGAGCAGCTCTCTAGCCTTTATTTATGGTTTTAAACACCAGCCGCGAATCAGCTCCACCTGGCAGGTAATCGATACTTAGGGTGCTGCTTAAACCCACTACTGGGCAAACTCTCTCTGTTCCCAACTCAGCTCAGCGACATGGGTGCAAATCCTAATGGAGGGCAGAATCGGGCCCGTTGCAGAATCCCAGGGCAGGATCGAGCCGCTGGGTCTAAGCCAGTACCAAGTTCTCATTTCTTCCTGCACACTGCAGTCGCTGTCCCCATCCGCCCTTCACCCCCTTTTCTCTTTGGCCAACACACCTGCATTAGCCTGATTAAATCTTCCCTCTGCTCAGACCTCTGAATCTAATCAACATCCATCTGCCTCCTGGGGTTACTTAGGAGTTGGCAGCTCTGAGCCTGGACACTCGGACTGTGTTTTTACTGAAAAGGGCCTTTTAAAAAAATAATCATTAAAACCGTGTTGCCAGCACAAAATGGTCCAGGGGCCAGATCAGTTGTTCTCAACCCGTCAGCACTGGCCTTCCTTGGCAAAATGAGTAGGCAAGAAATTGACGGTTTCTCTTGGGGGGTTTCGATTGGAAAATGCCGCAGCATAACTGTGTCGGGCAGGGATATGAAAAAATCAGCCCTGCCCAGCGACACAGCTATGGTGACACCCCGTCCTGGTGTAGACACAACCATACCCACAGAAAACTGCTTCGGACGGCCTAGTTAATGTCGTTCAGGCAGGTCGTGTTCCTACACTGGCGGAAAAATTCCCTCTGTCGGTGCACACTGCATTTATACACTGGGAGGCTATGTCGGCATGTGCTGTATAGGACAGATGTAGCTTTAGCGTCATTCCTCCAGGGTGAGGTGGGTTTGTCGTACCATGGGAGATAATTGCTAAGAAAAGATGCAGGATCTCTCTCACTTAGCCTTCACCCCCTTCTGTTCCTCAATCGTCCGTTTCCTCTGCGCCACTACAGTTAGCTGCCGTAGGGATAACGATTCCCCAGGTTTCTTTCTCCCGAAGGATCCTAAAAAGCTTTGCACATGACGACCAAATCCTGCAGTCTTTACTCAGGCAACTTTACCATTCAAGTCACCGGGAGTTTTGTCCAAGAATAAAAATGCACTTTGCCTGGCACCAAAATGCAGTCTGTTCTGGGGTGGAACACGGCAGCACACAACAATGCTACATATTTTGTCATATGGGCATGGGGCTGGGAGCCGTGGCTTGTGAGAAGAGCTGGGAGCAGAGCAGGGTTGGCTGGCGCTCCCTCCCCACCTCCCATGGGGCTGGCCCGGGTCCTGCCATGCCCCCCCAAACATTCCTCCATGCCACCCTAGGGGAGTGCGCCCCACAGTTTGAGAACCTCTGCAAATATATATATTTCTTTATCCTAAAAGCAAGGAGAGACGCAGTCCAGTTCCTGCCATGTGTACAATCTAAACATGACTTGACACCGCAACAAGTGAGGCCTGGAAAGACTCGATCGGCATAAAGCCCCAGCAAGCATTCTCAGCAGACAGAATGGGTGAGAACTGGGCCACGACATCAGGAGAGAGACCCTTTCTCTTCCAGCAGCTGCAGTTGGAGGGCGTTGTCATTGCTCCGTGGCCAGAAGACTTCACCGGCATTGAGTGGAACTTGGATCCCGTTGCAAAGGGGATTCTGTACGTCGACACTGGATTGGGGGAGGATTGTTGAGCCCTGGGAATCTGAATGTACAATGTTTTTTAAAGGGAGGCTGCCTCTGCTCTCTGAGGACAGCTTGCAGGGGGACACTAAACTCCAGCCAAGCTGCACAGGGGATTTACTGTCCTTGCTCCTCTGTGAAAACGGGACAAAACTGACACCTTTCAATTATTCCTACAGCCCAGTCTGGCTCCTCCGGTGTGCCAGGATCTACCCGGAGTAGCCCTGCCGAGTGACGCTGAATTTACACCAGTGCCGTGGAGATCAGGGTCTGGCCCTGTCCTCTAGCTGATAAAGAAAGACAACATTTGGAAGCACCAGGCGTGCCAGACCTTATTTCACCAATGACATCCTAGTCGAGTAGGGAAGGGCGACGGCTCCCATTCCAATGAATTCTTGTCCTCCCACCCCTCCCAACCCCCGCACACCTCGATGAATGTTCTCCCCCTTTTTAATCATCCCTCGCTTTGATGTCTGCGTTTTAATGCATGTGCTGGCGAGATGCCACAGGGGCACTCAAAGGAGATTGCGTTCCTTGGCCTGACTTGCCAGCCACAGCGTCCCGGCCTCTGCAAACAGAGAACTGCCAGCCGGCTGGCTAGGAGGAAGCCAGGCCTCTGGTTTGGAGATGCAACCATCTCTCAGTGTTTGCACAAGCGCGGGCACATAACAACCATCTCCGCATTGTCCTGGCCACAGTCACTGGTATTAGACGAGTGCTACAAGCCAGCATCCAGCCTGAATAATAGTGCCCTGTGTATAGAGCAGAGGTTCTCAAACTGTGGGGCGCGCTCCCCTAGGGTGGCATGGAGGAATGTTCGGGGGGGCATGGCAGGACCCGGGCCAGTCCCATGGGAGGTGGGGAGGGAGCGCCAGCCAGCCCTGCTCTGCTCCCAGCTCTTCTCACAAGCCACGGCTCCCAGCCCCGTGCCCATATCCACCCTCTGCTCCTGACTGTGGCCCAGCTGCAGCTTCGCTCTTGGCCACACCCCTGCTCCCAGCCTCAGCCCCATTACCCCTGTCCACATTCCCCCGCCTCCCTCCGGAGCTGAGGCCCCGCTCCCAGCCCTGGCTTCAGGGGATGGGCGGCCGACAGAGGTAGGGGCGGCAACCCTGAAAAGTTTGGGGACCACTGCAATAGGCAGTCTCCATCTCCTGCCTGCCAGACTGTTGCTGCGTGCTGTTAAAGGCTGCCGTACCCCACCCCAGAAGAGGCTGCTTGTCAGCAGCTCTAGGTACACTTCTAATGTGCTTTGGGGTGGAAGGCGCTAGTGGAGGGCAAAGTGGCTGAGAAGTATCGGCGGAGGGGGAGGCGGTTGGTTGGAACGGCCCAGAGGGAGGAAGGAGGAAGAGTAACGGGATGAAGTTAGGGAGAGGTAAATCTAAGCTGAATAGCCAGGAAGATGAAGATATGGGTTGGGGGGGCAATCATCTCCTGGGGGCCAGTGATAGATACAGCTGGTGAATATACCATGGGGCAGAGAATGGGCACTAGGCACCATGACCTGGCATTAGAGCAAACTCAGGGTCTTGTCTCTGACCAGCCAAGAGATTTGAGTTCAGTTCCCAGCTCCACTACAGATTCCAGATGTGACCTTGGCCAAATCACTTTGTCTCTGTGGGCCTCAACCTTTCGTTTTCTTACAGTCACCGCCATTTCCTTTGCTCTTGGCCTGCCTTGTCTGTTCAGACAGCGAGTGCCAGGGGCAGGGACTGTCCCTCCCGGTGGCAGTGCAGCGCCTGGCACAGTGGGGTCTAGATCTCTGTTGGATTCTCTGATCGCAGGGGAAGACAGGGTGTTTCTGGGGATAGGGCACTGGACTGGGATTCAGGAGACTTGTGTTTGAGTCTCAGCTCTGCCACTTGTGGACCGTGGGCAAGTCCCTTACCATCTCTGTGCCTCAGTTTCCCCATCTGTACAAAGGTCCTGACCTCCTTTGTAACATGCTTGGAGCTCTAGGGGGGAAGAGCTAGGCTGTACAGTTATTCCCATGTACAAAGGGGCGCAGAAAGGCTAAGTGACTTGTGCAAGGTCACACAGGAAGTCTGTGGCAGAGCAGAGAGATGAACCCACGTCTCCACAGTCCTAGGCTTGGGCCCTAACCACTGGGCCATGCTGCCGCTCTAGTAGCTGTGGTTCTGCAATGCACCCTCCTGTTTGCGGCTATGGCAGCAGCCCTTAAAGCCTGGGGGGTTTTAAGGCTGCAGCGTCAGATCCCTGCTTGCTTTGTTTCCAGGAGCTCAGTCTCACAGGGCACAAGAGACAAGCACTCACAGGGACCCGAGCGTATCAGTGCCTCTGTCCTACAGAACCAGCCGGTTCCCTTGCAGCAGGTTCTTACTGCCGGGCATCTCCAACGAGTCACAAACTATTTCTGTTCTCTCTCCGCAGTGGGAGCCCTGGGGAAATGGGGGAGTCGAACTGGAATCTCTTTGCCGCCATCTGAGCTGGCCGTGCACACAGACACCCCGCCAGGGTCATGATTACAGGCAAGTATGTCTTCCTGGAGCACACCGGATGGTGGGTGGAAAGGCGGGTTGGAATGAAACGACGAAAGCCGCCTGTCTCTGGGAAATCACATGCAACGGGGCAGGGGCGTGTGTCTGACGCGCCGGGCTGGCGCGGGAGAGGCCTGGGTTTGATGCTGTGCTCTCGCACAGGTTCCCGGTGGCACCTAACCCTGCAGCTGGGAGCACGCCAGCTACCGGCTGGAGAAGCCCCTTTGCCATGCCCCGAAGCCAAACCCCTGCCATGGAAGTGGGGCGTGTGCGCTGGGATAGAGCATCCCTCTCAATGCTGAGGATATAAACCCCTTGTTCAGGGCTTAATGCCAACCCTTTGTTGGGGAAGGGGTGGGGGCAGGCTATCCTGGCACTACAGGGTTTCTTGCGCCTCCCTGTGGCAGACACTAGATGGGGCACTGGTCCACTTGGGTTATTTCTGCATTCCCGCACGAGCAGCAGTGCCCCGGGTCAAGGGCCACACGACCACTGCTGCCTGGGTGCAGCCATGTCCCAGCGCGGGCCAGGGTTTTCCCCGCCCCTCTGGGAAAAGCATGTTTCATTCCCGCCAGATCCAGGGCTCCAGGCACAGACTAGTGACGACTCTAAACCCCGGGGGCGTCTCTGTGGCAGCAGCAGGGGTAACTTCCAGCTTGGGCAAACTTTTTTTCTTCATAGACTTACGGTCAGAAGGGACCATTATGGTCATCTAGTCTGACCTCCTGCACAATGCAGGGCACAGAATCTCACCCACCCACTCCTGCAACAAACCTCTAATCTATGTCTGAGTTATTGAAGTCCTCAAATTGTGGTTTAAAGACCTCAAGGTGCAGAGAATCCTCCAGCAAGTGACCTGTGCCCCATGCTGCAGAGGAAGGTGAAAAACCTCCAGGGCCTCTGCCAATCTGCCCTGGAGGAAAATTCCTTCCCGACCCCAAATATGGCGATCAGTTAAACCCTGAGCACGTAGGCAAGACTCACCAGCCAGCACCCAGGAAAGAATTCTCTGTAGTAACTCAGATCCCACCCCATCTAACATCCCATCACAGACCACTGGGCATATTTACCTGCTAATAATCAAAGATCAAATAATCCCCTTGGAAGGCTGTTCCAGAACTTCACTCCTCTAATGGTTAGACACCTTCGTCTAATTTCAAGTCTAAACTTCCTAGTGTCCAGTTTATATCCATTTGTTCTTGTGTCCACATTCCCCGGCCCTCCCCACTGGGATTCAGTCTCAGGTCACTCACTTGCCCGGCAAGATCCCATGTAGCCTTGGCCAAAAATGAAAGCAGCTGCATCACCGGTCCCTGGGGACAGCTCCCTCTCTGGGATCAAACTGATACAGCTCCGTACCATCAAAAGGCATCTTGCAGCAAGTGCCGAGGATGGATGACGGTGGCCTCTTTACCAACGCCGGGTCCTGTTAGTGACACTTTCCAGATGCTTGATGCCACACGACAGTGGATAAAACCCATCGGTAAGGCTAAGATTTTGTCACAGATATTTTTAGTAAAAGTCATGGATGGGTCACGGGCAAGAAAGAAAAATTCACGGAAGCCTGTGACCTGCCCTGTGACTTTTACTAAAAATATGCATGACAAAATGGGGAGCTGCTGGATCCCCACGCTGTCTCCGGTGGCTGGACAGCTGCGGGGGCCCTGGCTCGGAGCTCCAGGATCCTCCACCCCCCAGACTCAGAGTTGCAGGGCCCCCCTTCCACCTGCAGAAGCTGGGAGCTATAGGGTGCCCCCACCGCCCGCTGTGGCTCGGAGCTCCGGTGGGCCCCCACCACCAGGGGCAGCGGGGACCCTGCAGCTCCTGATTGTCACGGGCTGAAGTCACAGAGGTCTCTGGATCCGTGACTTCCGCGACCTCCACAACCAAATCATAGCCTCACCCATCAGTGCTGCAGGAATTTATGCCTGAAGCCTTCCAAACTTATCAAACGGCAGCTGCGGAGAACATGGTTTTCTACCGCTTGGGCGTTCGTTAGAGGAGGGCTTGCATTTTAATGAATCAATCGATGCTGGAAAAGTTCCCGGCATCGTCCTCTGCTTTCAAAATAATACATCATATCCCAGGGCCACTGAATTTCAGTGCTGAGCGAGATCCATTGTCCTTCAGCTGAAATGCCAACATGAAGAGGGTGAAAATAAAATACAGCCTTGGGTGTGCGTGTCAGTCACGGAGAGACATTTAAATCCCATGGGTAGTGCCAGCTCTGCTGCCGGTTAGCTGACATTCTCCAGAAGGCAAAGGTTTGATCAGCCATGGTGTGATCCAGCGGGTGGAATGCTGGACAGCGATTCAGGAACCCGGGTTCTAGTCCTGGCTCTGCCACTGATGTGCTGCGTGACCTCGGACAAGTTCCTCTCTCCTCCTGGGCCCACGGGGCACTGTCATCATTTAAATGTTCTGAGGTCAACAGATTGCAACCGTATCAGATGCTGTGGAGGAATTGTGACTTTAGGAGCACCCCTGCAGGGAGAGAGAGTCAAACGCTGGCCCTCTCCCAGATGGGGAGGCAAATTGGGGCACATTTCGTCCTTGGGAGATAGCACAGTGACTTGCCCTGACCAGATGCCATGGTGGTGGGCACCAAAGGAAAGAACAAAGAGCCAGCCCCCCACTGGTATTAGGTTCGTGAAGCTGTGCTGTCTGGCCCTTAGACAGATGGGTCTGCTGCATGGTTCTCCCAAGGCGCCCGTGGGCCAGGTGCTGTCTAGGGGCAGATCTGCTTCAGTTCTCTAACTGAGGGATGTTCTTGTTTTGCAGGAAGCAGGTAAGATGGTGGCTGGGCCTTTCCTAGATTCCCCCTTCTCTTGGGCTTGTTGGCATCCCCTGTTCTTCCTCACCCTGGAGGCCCTCTTGACGGGATCCAGCTGGAGCTGCCCTTCCAGCTGCCACTGCTCCTCCCAGGACAGGTCTGTCTTCTGCAACCGCCGGCGCCTGACCACCGTGCCGGGCGGGATCCCCCCGGAGTCTGAGCTCCTGGACCTGAGCAAGAACCGCATCAGGACCTTGCACCAGGGCATGTTCTCCCGCCTGCAGCCCTTGAAGGAGCTGGACCTGAGCGAAAACATCATCTCCAATATCGAGCCCGGAGCCTTTAACAGCCTGCAGAAGCTGATGACCCTGAGGCTGAAGAGTAACCAGCTGAAAATTGTCCCGCCTGGAATCTTCACCGGCCTCCCTAACCTCACCATCCTTGACATTAGCAAGAACAAGATCGTCATCTTCCTGGACCACTCCTTCAAAGACTTGTTCAACCTTAGGAAGCTGGAGGCTGGGGACAACCACCTGGTCTTCATCTCGCCGCAAGCCTTCAGCGGACTCCTCCGCCTGCAGCAGCTCACCCTGGAGAAATGCAACTTGACGGGCGTGCCCCAGCTTGCCCTCTCCCAGCTTCACCACCTGGTCGAGCTCCGGTTCAAGGTGCTCAACATCAGTGTCCTCCACAACTACTCCTTCCGGAGGCTGCACCGCTTGAATGTGCTGGAGATCGACCGCTGGCCTTTCCTGGCCACGCTGGAGCCCCGCAGCCTCTTGGGACTGAACTTGACCTCCTTGTCTGTCACCAAGTGCAACCTCAGCGCCGTCCCTTACCAGGCGTTCAGGCATTTGGTTTATCTCCAGTACCTGGATCTCTCCCACAATCCCATCTCGGTGATCCATGGCAAGAGGCTGAGCGACCTTTCACGCCTTCAGGAATTCCACCTCTCTGGAGGCAGGCTGGCCACCATCGCCACCAGTGCCTTCCAAGGACTCAAATACTTCCGTCTGCTCAATGTCTCGGGTAATGCCCTGAGGACCTTGGAAGAAGGGGTCTTCCACTCAGTGGGGAACCTGGAGATCCTACGGTTAGACAGAAACCCCCTGGCCTGTGACTGCCGGCTCTTATGGATTATCCGAAGGCGACGCAGGCTTAACTTCGGAGGGCAGCAGCCCGCCTGCGCGAGCCCCACGACGGTCAAAGGGAAAGTCTTTAAGGACTTCTCCGATGTCCTCCTGCCCAATCACTTCACCTGCAGGAAGTCTAAGATCCCGGACAAGACGCCTCAGCAGGTGAGTGTGGAAGAGGGGGGCAAAGCAACCCTGAGCTGCAAGAGTGAAGGGGATCCACACCCAACTCTCTACTGGGTGTCACCTCATAACATCCGCCTGGACTCCAACCACAAGGGGCGGATGAGGGTCTTCGCAGATGGCACCTTGGAGATCGACTACGCCCTAGCCCAGGACAGTGGCACCTACCACTGCGTTGCCAGCAACGTAGCAGGGAACGACACTTTGCTGGCGCACCTTCGCGTGAGCAAGCCCTCCGCCCAGTTGGGCAATGACTCCTTCCTGTTCTCCAACAGCTCGGAGGCCTTCCAGCCGTCCCTCATCGACGTGGGCACGCTGGTGGGAGTCTTGGCCATGGGCATCCTGCCGTTCCTCAGCTCGGTCGCCGTCTGCTTCGTCTTCATCTTCTTCTGGAGCAAGAGCAAAGGAAAGGTCAAGCATCACGCCACCTTCGAGTTCATCCCTCACTATCCCCACGCGGCCTGGAACAAGCCGCGCAGTGGCGGCGGCAGCAAGTTTGCCATGAAACTCATGTGATGAGGGGGCCATTTTCTCGCCGCATGTCCCCATAGCTTTGTAAACCTGGAAATGAAAAATGCAGCGAACTTACAAAAGTGGTTCATCTTTGTGAGCTGCCGATGCCAGCACCACGCTCCACCTGTGTAGCAGCGTGGGGGGCCAGGGAGTCTTGTGGTCAGCATGAAGTAGAGATAGTCTATAGTGAATCTTTTTGGCCGACTCTCAGGGACCTGGCGACGATACTGCTGCAGGTCTGGTGCAAAGATAACACACTAAGGTAGAGGCTTGGTGGTGCGGGGAGTTGGGCCTGGATGAAGCCTTTCATCTCTAAGTCACTGGTTCTAACCCCACCTAGGTTGGCAGAGGCTGGAGAATTGGGGACCTCTGGGGAATGAGGTTAGTGGTTAGGTTTGAGGTGTGTTGGCTGGGCAATATGGAGGAAACATTTATGTGGAGAGAGGACGTGTCCTGAAGTAGAGAAGGAAGGACCTTGTGGGATGTCATAAGATCATGACTCCTTCCCCTGGAGCAGAACAGCTCTCACACCATGGCAGGAAATAATAAGACTGTCTGGGCGGGTAATTTATCAGGGGTTTTGGCAGCTCTGCTATAAAATGATGATGGTAAACTGGGGAAGGGGGAGAGTTAAAAATTGGAAGTGTCTTTGCCAGGCCTGGAGTCATCTTTGTCCCTGAAATCACCCAGATCCTTAATGGGCTCCCACAGGGGAGACAAAATGCTCATCTTTTCCCTCCCCCCGGACCCTTCTACAACCTCTCAATCTGCAGTGAATTATTCATGTCAGGCAAAAACTAAGCGTGCTGCTAAATGCAATCGATTAAAACCACTGTGGCTGAAAGTCTTGTCTAACGCTTAACCAGATCATTGAGAGTAATAAATAACACTCCACACTTCTATAGCAACCGCGAACCAAAGAGCTCAAAGCCCATCACAGTCATTACGGGGTTATACCTCATAACAACCCTGTGACGCAGGTAAAGAGCACAATCCCCGTGCTACAGATGGGGAAACTGAGGCACAAAGCGGGGCATCAGCGTGGCCTTTGCTCTTCATGCTGCAACACTATGACCAAGACACGCAGGCAGAGCTGGGACCTAAATAACCACATTCAGTCACTATACAGGAATGTGCCAGGCCTAGTTACACACAGCGTGTGGCTCTGGCTGGTTTCTGACGGCTTCTCAGAACGTAGACCACTGTGAGTGCCACTAGTATTAACCCTTAATTGGGGAAACTGAGGCATAGAGGGGGGACATGATTTGCCTTGAGCTCACACAGCAGAGCTGGGAATAGACTAGACCATGCAGCCTCCAGGAATCCTGATGTGCATCTCTGCTCTAACCACCAGCGTCTGTTTCTCAAATGCAGCCACCGTGGCTGCTTGAGGCCACCAGGGGCTTTTCTTGCGGCCACGGTCTCCTGGGCTGTGACTGGAGGGAGGAATATAGCAGCCCCTCCGACTCCCTGTTGCTCCTGGCTGCACCGCCTTGCTGTGGATTGCTGGGGCTGCCAGCAGGGGTTGGACCTTGCCCCCTTTAGAGACACCTGGGCTACAATGCTGGAGGAGAAGGCAGCCAGTGAATTCCCTATCTTCCCAGGGGCAGTGGGGCTCAGGCTTTGGGCTTCAGGGCTGGGCTGGCAGACTCTGTCCAGGGGCTTCGGGCTCCAGTCCAGGCTCTGGATGTGCAGCAGCAGTG
This sequence comes from Gopherus flavomarginatus, assembly GCF_025201925.1. NCBI lineage: Eukaryota > Metazoa > Chordata > Testudines > Testudinidae > Gopherus > Gopherus flavomarginatus. The sequence continues at coordinate 18,270,827 of NC_066636.1, read as the reverse complement.
CCCAGGCTCCAGCTGCAGGGGCTTCGGGCTTCAGTTCCCCACCGCCTCCTCTGACCTTCCCATCCACACCTGAGTGAGACTTATTTTCCCCACTAACTTTGCCAGGTGGCTTCCCTGCAGCTCCAGACCTGACCTCCCAGCCTAGGGAACCAGGGATGACTCGGAGACACAGAAATTGAGCTTTCGTTCCTTTGCCCTGTGTTTTGTTGGAATCATTTCCAAAGATATTGGCTCGTAGGAGCTAAAGTCGGGCTGGGAGCGCTGTCACTGTCCAGCCGCCGGGTCGAGAGCATCCCTCCCTGCGCAAGCAGCGCCCAAGTCCGAGCCCAGGGACGTTTATGGTGTGTCTGTCCCAAATCGCTTTCCTTCCTTGGTGTGGTAAACAGAAACCGCTCCGGGAATCCAGGGGGCAAAGGAATTTCAGGTGTGGATGATATTTTTGTGGCAAGTTACCAGGCGTGATGCTGGAAGCCACACTCACTCAGCGGTGGCGGTCGGGCTTCCTCGAGGGGTGGCATTGGCCGCACAGCAAGGTTGATGGGTCAGCTCCTGGACTTGTGCTAACGGGATCTATTTTAGCAGAGAGCCCAGGTTTGATCCCTCCTGCCTCCGGCTAGCCAGGTGCTTTGCGTTAGCAATGTGCGTCCTGAAGAAGGAGCCCTGTAGCCCCCCAACCCCCGCGCTAGGTGCTGTATGCACACAGTCCCTTTCTCCTACTTTTGTAGCCCAGCTCTTGAGCCAAAAGTCATGGGCTTGGTCCATCACGCTGCTCCTGGCTTGTGAAACGTATGAAGCTCCCCACTCATTTTTCTCAACTGCATTTTTTCGCTCCCTCCTTGGAGAAGTTGAAGCATGGCTGGGGTCCCCTGGGGGATTTTGTCCCCTGCATTTTATACCTGCTTGACCGAGGTATGAATTTAGCCCTGTACGTTCCTAATTGCATCCCAAGAGAATTCTGTCACTTGTGTGCTTGGGTGGGAGGCTAATTGTCTAAGGGGGAAATGGACTCCTAGGCCTGGGTACCAGCACACAGCAGGAGCTCTCAGACCATGATTCTCAGTTGCTCTGTTCCCACACCAGGGACAGGGATGAAAGACCGGGAGCGGGGAGAGAAGGCACAAGAGTAGCTGTGAGCTTTAAGCCATCTTTTTGCTCTCTGTATCCTGAAGCTGTGCCTTGCCCGATCCCTGGGGTCAGTTAGAGCAGCCTTAGGGCTGCTCTAACACACACTGCTTCCCTGTGGGGGCATACAACGGGGAGAATAGCCGCAGCCCAGAGCACTCCAGCTCCCCCTCTGACGTGCTCCCCACACCAGGGAAGAAGGCCAGTTTAGCTCACTGGACATGTCTGCAAACAGCCCTCATCCTCCAGCTTTAAACTTCTCAGCTGGTTTCCCTCTCTTCACCAGGCCCAAATCCAGGAGCCCTTGGACTGGGGGCAGAGTGCACCATTGTGACAACTGTTCTGGGCCCTCTCTCAGAAGCTCAAGGCTCGTCTGGGAATGGAGCTGCTGGTGGTGCCTATAGCTCTCCCGGGGAGGGGGCGGGGGCTTGCCGGCTGGGATTGTCCGAGGCGTCGGGCGGACTGCCAAAGCCCATTGGGCTCCATTGAAACTCCAGCCTTCAGCCAGGACTCTCAATGCAATTTCCAAGGGCAGCTCATTATCCACCAGATATACATGGGGAAACTGAGGCACGGAGGGGCCCGGGCATGCTTGAACTCATAGAGCAGGCCAGAGATGGAGCTAGTCCACTGGACTAGACTCCAGGTTTCCACAGACTCCCCGCTCCAGCATCCTCCCCGTTCGGCCACCGAAAGCAGCTCCTCTCTGATTGTTGTGTATAACCCACACTCTCAGCAATATTACTCTGCTGTAGCATCCATGCCAACCCCTGGGGCCTGGATCCCCTGCTCCTCCAGTGGAGCTCATCAGTGGGGCTTTTGCTGGTTTTCCAAGGGTCTTTCACACACCTCAAGTGGAAACAACAAAATCCCCAAAGCTGGGGAATTCTGCAATCGCTGCAGGTGGAAGGTATAGCTGACCAATCACGGGATGCCCTTATAAGATATCGTATAGCTGAGGATCCCAAGGTGCTTATAAGTCTTAGTTCTCGCACTACAACCTGGGGGGTAGGTCACATTTCACAGGTGGGGAAACTGAGGCACGGAGCAGGGACGCGAGTTGCCCATGTTTACACAGCAAGAACTGGGAGGAGAAGCCAGGAATCCTGCACCCTCATCCTGCACTGGTCCCCTGTTCCCACCACTGTCCCCCACAGCCAGGAATAGAACCCAGCTGGCCCAGCTCCCATTTGTCTCCACCACCCACAAACCACTAGTCCACCCTCCTCCCAGAGCTTGGACTGGACCCCGGGAAATCTGGCTCCCAAGGCTCTGCTCCAACCACTAGACAATATTCTCTTTGAGAAGAGCTAAGAGGAAAAAGGACATCTCCCACTGCTGGGAAGCAAGCACTGGATCCCTGCATGGGAATCTCACTTAGAGCACAAGAGACCTGCCAGGTACCAGAGCAGGAGATGCACAGGAACCAGGATGCACACAGAGGTAGCGGATAAGCATGACAGACTTTGCTTGCAGGGATTAGATTTTAACCTTTCAGCTCTCATGGCCTAGCTCAGTGGCAGTTCTGCAGCCAGGACGCTGGCACAGCGAGGGAATCGCTGCTTCTAAAGCCCTTCTGTGGGCGAAAGAGAGATTGGACCTGAAATCTAGCACACAGGTGAGAGAGGAGAAATAGAAACAGGGGGGTAATAATTTCCTGTGGTGCCACAGACCTTATTCGAATCCCTAGTTTAAAAAAGAACAAACTCCAGAAATGTTGTTAATGATTATGCCCAGTGCTTTTCATCCAGAGAGTGCAGAGTTCTTTATGAAGCAGGTCAGTGCTGTTATTTTAACTTTAAAGCTGGGGAAACTGAGGCACAGGGCAGGGTCATGAGATGCCCAAGGAATAGCACCCCCGTCTCCCAAGTCCCACTTCAGTGCTCTAGGAGTGCGACTCGAGATTAGGACCCCAGCATAGTAGGCCCTGTGCAAACACAGCCCAAAAAAGGCAATGCCCCGGCCCCAAAAAGCTTCCAGTCAACGTAAACGGCAAAAGACAAGAGTTGGGTACAGCCAGACAAGGAAACGAATAAAGTCTATTGTGCCAGACATTAGCTGGTGTAAAGCAGCAAAACTCACCAGCGTCTCTCCACACCAGCCGAGGTGTTGGGTCTCTTGAGCAACGTCCAGTCACACCGGCTGGGATTCTCAAACCCCTCTGAAGACTTGGCGTCCTTCTAATGCAGGGCTGGGCAAACATTTTGGCTCAAGGGCCACGTCTGGGTGGGGAAATTGCATGCAGGGCCATGAATGTAGGGCTGGGGCAGGGGGTTGTGGTGTGGAAGGGAGTGCGGGGTGTGGAAGGGGGTGTGGGGTGCAGGAAGGGGTTCAGGGGAAGGGGTTGGGGTTGGAGTGCAGGAAGAGGTGTTGGGTGCAGGAGGGGTGTGGGGTGCAGGGTGCAGGAGGGAGCTCAGGGCAGGGGGTTGGGGTGGAGCAGGCATTGCAGAGTGTAGGAGGAGAATCGGGGCAGGGGGCTCAGGGCAGGGGGTTGGTTTGGAGGAGGCAGTGCAGAGTGTGGGAGGAGAATCGGGGCAGGAGGCTCAGGGCAGGGGGTGCAGGGTGCAGGAGGGGCTCAAGGCAGGGGGTTGGTTTGGAGGAGGCATTGCAGAGTGTGGGAGGAGAATTGGGGCAAGAGGTACAGGGTGAGGGAGGGGCTTAGGACAGGGGGGTTGGAATGCAGAAGGGTTGTGGGGTGCAGAAGGGGGCTCCAGGCAGGGGGTTAGGGTGCAGGAGGGGTGCAGGGTGCAGTGGGGCTCAGGACAGGGAGTTGGGGTGCAGGAGGGGTGCGGGGTGCAGTGGGGGCTCAGGGCAGGGGGTGCAGGGTGCAGGAGGGGCTCAGAATAGAGGGCTGGGGTGCAGGGAGGGGTGTGGGGTGTGGCAGGGGGCTCCCGGCAGGGGGTTGGGGTGCAGGAGGGTGTGGAGTGCAGGAGGGGACTCAGGGCAGGGGGTGCAGGGTGCAGAAGGGGGCTCAGGGCAGGGGGTTAGGGTGCAGGAGGGTGCGGGGTGCAGGAGGGGCTCAGGGCATGGGGTTGGGGGGCAGGAGTGCTCAGGGTCCCCCCTTCCAGGCACCTGGTGCCAGCCATTTCTGGGAGCAGCGTGGGGCCAGGGCAGGCAGGGAGCCTGTATTAGCCCCGCTGCACCATGGGGCTGACAATCCCGCAGGCCGGATCCAAAGCCCTGACGGGCCGGATCCAGCCCACAGGCCGTAGTTTGCCCTCTCCTGTTCTAATGGGAAAGGAGCGTCCGGCTGCCCCAGACAGCTAGACCAGAAGCTGGGCCATCACCTATTTCCACTACAGCCAAAGACTTGGAAAGGCAGTTTAACAGATACGTTAATTAGCTCGCTGAAAATGGTTGACGACGCCATAGAGTCCGTGTGTTATTCTCTGCACCATGCGATGGGAAAGAGCTTTATACGCATCTCAGCAAAGCACAATTCGCGCCATCAAGCAAAGGATCAATCGTTTCTTCTCTCTGCTTCCCCCCACCCCCTGCCCCATGGGCATCCTGACAAACTTTGCTGCTCAGTCCCAGGCCAGGATGCCGGGGTTCTCTTTCCAACACTGCCCTGTGATTTGTGACCTTGGACCACGCAGCGGGCCTCAGTTTCCCTGTCTGTACAACAGGAGGAAGGTGGGTCTCATTCCTCCAGGCCTCATTGTGAGCAAAATGTTCGGAAGCTCTGGGCTGACAAGGGGCTGGAGGGATTTTTAGAGTTTGTTATTCTTGATTCTTCTCGGTCATGTTCTGGCCCCGCGTTACAGCCAGGAAGGACAAATCGGTGCAAATGAAAAAAGGAAGCTGCTTCTTGAGCCTCAGCCTAAATCCAAGACACAGGCAGCGATTTGGAAGAGAGGTTCCAGGACACCTGGTTAATTGCCTGACTGCAGACCACAGATCTCTCAGAATTGCAGGGTGCGCGGGGGGTCAGACGAGGGAGCCCACCTTCACACACGACCCAGGCTGCTGGGAATAAGAAGTGAATAGCTGAGGGAGACTGGGCTGGGCTTAGAGATGGAATCAGGACTGGGGGGAGAGTCAGCCCAGTAGGAAAGGTGCAGACTGTCAGCAGAAGAGATGCTGCTGCCCAGGGTTTAAACACTGAACAATTCCCGCTGGCTGCCCAAAATTAAAACAGGGTGAGGAATGGACTAGCTACGAGGCACACCGTGAGGCAGTGCTGGGGCTGGGAATCCCAGGTCCCATTCTGCCCCCCCCTTGCTCTAACCCCATGCCCCTCCCAGAGCTGGGAATAGCGCCCAGGAATCCTTGGTCCCAGCCCCCCTGCTCTAACCCCTAGTCCCCACTCCCCTCCCAGAGCTGGGAAGAGAACCCAGGAGTCCTGACTCCTCACCCCCATGTTTCAACCACTCCCCTCCCAGAGCTGAGAATAAAACCCAGGGCTCCTAGCTCCCAACTCACCCCCAACCACTAAGAAGACCTCTCCCGTCCCTGAGCTGGGATTAGAACTCAGGAGCCCTGGTGCCTCTTCCCCGGGGGCTAACCACTAGCCAGGAGTGCGGACACAGCCTGAGTCACTGCCCTGCCCTGCCTTGCCTTCCAGAATGCAGCAAAAAAATAAAATAAAATAAAAGACCAGGGAGCCCCTGTAGATTTACAATAGGTAAAGCCCTGAACAGCTCCATTTCCCACACCCCAAACACACCCAGCAGCACAGACTGAGCTCCATCGGGGGGGGGAGGGGGGAGGCAGATGCCCTGAGCAGCAGGGCGGGACTCTGGCAGGAACCATGCCCACCCTTTCCTCATGGAGGGGCTGGAGGGATATAACCCATTACAGACCCATTCCTGGGGCAGTCACCCGGCTCCCTAAATGCCCCCTTTGCTCCAGTTCAATAACACATTTAAAATGGCTGCCGTGCTGCACCCCAGAGGCAGCTGCATGTCAGCACCAGAGAAGTCTGTCTAATATACGGACTCAAGCACTTTCAGCTCCCCCATGGCTAAGGGGAGAGGTACAGGCACTGACATCAGACATAGTGGTTGGGGGGTCGGGGGTGGAACTTAGTCAGTCTAATGCTGCTGAAAATGCAGAAGGCAGGCTGGGAAAGCATTCGAACCCAGAGTCACTTCCAACAGAACCGATCCTGATCGGGGAGCATCGCCTAGGGGTTGGAGAAGCTGAAATGCTGTCTGAGAAGGTACAGAGAAAGGCAATGAAAATGATTAGAGCATGGAACAGCCTCCGTGCGAGGGGAGATTGAAAAGATGAGGACTGTTCAGCTTGGAAAAGAGGCGACTAAGGGGGGGAGGCTAGAGGTCCATAAAATCATGACAGGTGGGGAGAAAGTGAATAGAGCTGTGTTAGTTACCCTTTCACAGAACACAAGAACCAGGGGTCACCCGCTGAAATGAATAGGCAACAGATTTAAAACAAGCGTACGGTATTCTGCACAGAACACAAGTCTTCACCGTCAACCTGTGGAACTCACCTCCAGGGGATGTTGTGAAGGCCAGAAGTATAACTAGGTTCAAAAAAGCAAAGTTCCTGAAGAAGAAATGGCTATTAGCCAAGAAGGTCAGGGACACTATCCCATGTGCTGGGTGTCCCTAGCCTCTGACAGCCAGAAATTGGGACTGGACAACAGGGGATAGATCACTCAAAATTGCCCTGGTCTGTTCATTCCCCCTGAAGCATCTGGCACCTGGCCACTGTCAAAAGACAGGATACTGGCTAGATGGACCATTGCTCTGACTCAGTATGTTCTTATCCTCATCTTGAGTGTCTAAGGCTCACTCGGGCATTCAGAATGCAACACCTTCCTGGCTTCGCTTAATGCTCCGTTGTCATGGCCAAGGCCCAGCAGGAATAACCCTTTGGGAAAGTGCAAAGATAACGAGCACCACACTGGGGGCGGCGTCGCTTGCTCTAACCCAAAATGAGACTCCGAGCAGCGATGGGTAAGCACTCCCTTCTGTGGAGAGGTTGGCAGGTGAGTCTCGGATGTCGGCAGTTCTAGTCCTCAACCCGGACACACTCCCACAGCTGACGGCTTCAATCCACTCTGAGACATCTAGAGCCTGATCTTCAGGGATGCGGTGACCCACAAATCCAGCTGATGGCCAGGAGACCCACATCTCTGAAAAGCAGGCCCTGGGCATCCAAAAAATGGAGGTGTCCTAACCTGAGTGGCCATTCGGAGGCTTGGCATTTGGCCTCCTTGTGCCATCAGTGGAGCAGATAAACTGGCCACGAGCAAAGGTTCTGGGTCGGGTTTGTGGGCATAGTTGGACTCGCATAGACCCCTGCTCAATTTTGCTTGCCAACCAGGTGGTCAGTCCTTTAAGTCCCAGCAGCTGGGCCCACATTTGGTTCTGGCCCCGGGGCAGGAGGCTGGGTCACGGCACCTGGGGAAGGCAGCGATCACACAGCGGGAGAAGTGCTTGTAACCCGCCGCTGTGTGTATGCCCAGATTTTAAATGGCTTTAATGCCATGGGGCTGCCTCTGTTCCTGCACTCAGGGGTGGGACAAATCCAGTATTACTCCCACACCCCTGAGTGGGTCAACAACTGGGACTGAACCTGGGATTTCTGGATCTATACACAGGCACCTTCACTGCCTGAGCTAAGCAATTTGGGTCTGTCAGGCACAGCAGTTGATCAACCCCAATATGTGGCCCAGCCATGGCTTGAGGGGGACAGAGCTTTGCATACAGTAGGTGTGGTTAACGCTGGCTTTGCCTTGAAGCCACATTTCTGCTCCCAGTGTTCTGGGGCTGTGCAAGGCCCTGCCTCAGCCTCAGCGCCAGTTAGAGCAGCCTCAAGGCTGCTCTATTTTATGCTCTACTCCCCATGAAAGCAGAGGCTGGGTGCAAGGCAAGTGCAGAGGCTAATCTCAGCTACAGAAAGGTCCCCTGCACAGGAGAGAGTCTTGGGGAGGGCAATTTCAGCCCCTTGTATGACCCACCAGAGCCCCTAGTGTAGCCAAGAATCAGGCCCCTTCTGTCTAGCACTATGCCCATCACCATGGCAACCTGTTCCTTTGGCAGATGCTTTTTAACTAGGGGGAACTAAAGTCCCTCCTTGGCTTTACGACTCACCCGCTGTCTGGGTTAGCACCAGCTCCTGCCAGCTTCAGCGCTCCCCTGTTCCAGAGCGCATCATTTACTGGGCAGCCCTCCTGGAGTCCTTGCGGAAGATATATGCTGGGGACCGACCTTCCAGCCTCAAGTGATCGTGCTAAGGCAGCTCCAGTGGTGAGAGAAGGGGGGCACTGCTTGGGCTCAAGGGTAGGTGACCTTTCTGCGCTAAACGAGGTTTCATGCTGAAACCAGGACAAAATGCAGAGCCTGACATCTGCGTCTCCGGGGCAGGGACAGGGCTGATGCTTGGGCTAGGAAATCCCAGGGGCCGGGCAGGCCTGCTGACCTATGAGCAACCCCTGAACGGGTGGCCTTTAAAACCACTTTGCTAGATCGCTGCAGCTCGCTCCTGCAGCCTGTGATTTTCCCATCCTCCCCCACAAGAGCAATTTCGTGCTGAAGCTGTTTTGTGGAGCTCCATTTTGTGGAGCTCGGAGGGGGTTATTCCTCCTCCCCCCCCCCCGAAGGAAGTTATGCTGACGTTACATCTCCTGGCTCAGGACAGCAGGTATAAAATGCAAAACTGCAGAAAAGCCAACCAGGAGCAGAACTAGACAGACAGCACCGAGCCGGCTCTGCCTGCTTCTGCACACTTAACATCAGAAAGCAAATTCATTCCGGAGACGCTTGCACGGGCACAGATATGAGATCGCTATATTTATTCCTCCTGTCGGTGTTCTGTTCAGCCCAAAAGATACCAAGACTGAAGTTTACCCTTAAAGGTGAGATAAGATCTGATGCTTCTGCTGGTGCCCTATTCCTGAGCCACTCGGTATGTTTCATTTCATATTGTTTTCGCTGTTTGCTTGACTTGGCTTGTGTGACGCAAGGGATAATTTCCTAGTGGCCTCCTGTGGATTTGACCATGGGAAATGAAAGGTGGGATTGTTTAATGGGGGGGAAAGGGGGAACGGCATGGTGGGTTTAGAGAGCAGCTTTTGAGGTTGGAAGGGGAGTTTTGTTGGGGGAATATTCTGCGTGAAGACCAGCCCACACATTGATTTGATTAAAGAGATGCAAGAAGGAAACTTTTATTTATTTTCTGGCTGCCAGTTGCAGACAACCTGCAATCTGGGCTGTGGGTCTGACAAGTGTTACAACTGCAGCCTGATCAGTGATTTCATTTGGAGTCACTTCCCATCCGATTCAAAAACTGACAGGCTCAGAGTTAACTCCTGGCTGTTTAAAGAGCCAGCTGGTGCCTCCCTTACTGAAAGGTGGCCTAGAGATGTTATAGACTAGACCCTGCACCCTCTGCAATGCAGATAAGGGCCCTCTGCTGCAGCATGATCCATGCCTCACTCTCCAAAATAGCCTGTACCAGGAGACCAATTCCTCAGCACAATCCAGCCTGAGCCTCCCTAATGAAAAAGCCCCTGCCTCTTGACCCGCATTCATTGTGACGTGCTGGTGGCTTGCCAGGGGAAGAAAAACAACATCTGTGTAATGCAGCCGCTGCAGTTTTCTGATGGCTTTGCAGTTTTCTGGAGTGGAGGAGTGTCTTTTATTCCCTTTGCCGCTCGACGCACAGAGAATGAAAAAGCCACATTGCACAAATCCTGGCCTGTTCCAGCTCTGCCCATTGCTCCGGTGGGAAATCAGAGCCTGTCTTTGCTTGGCAGCAAAAAAACACACAAGGTGTGCCTGGTGCAGGGCGTGGCTGAAAATGTTTGCCCTGAAAGAGGCACTGGGAGGGAAGGAAGATCCATTGCTTTGGTAGTGACATGTAAGTGGTAGGGCCGAGGAGGCTATGGAGGTAAAAGGGGGTTCATTACTGTACCCCTTGGGCTACCCTGAGGAGCAATCTCATAGTAGGAACACATTTTAGAGTAGTTGCCAGTGATGGGATCTAAGAATCAATTCCCCCCTCAGTTTCCTCCAAATCCTCCCATATAAGAGGAGGTGGGAGGCCGTCTGTCGGAATCAGAGGCAGGGCCCGCTCCCCTGAGCTCAGCGAGGGGGCAGAATCGGGCCCCTAGGTCTGCTCTCTCTCAGTGTCTGCAGCCCCCACCCACTGAGGGCGGAGGAGAATTTTTGCTGCTGGTGGGGGTGCTCTCCTTGCCAGAGCCAGAGATGATTTAACCCTCCGTAGCCTGATGCCCAGCCAACAGCCACTTCCCATCCCTGCTGTGGGTGCATCATGATGGCCCCCCTCTCCCTGATCCTTAGTACCAGGATCAGAAATTCCTAAATGCCTGCAGTACTGCACGCCCATCCTGTGATCACTACTCTAGTGAAAACACAATGGGGCTCCCTGCTGCATGATAAGCATGAGCCAAGGGCAGGCCAAGAGGGCGGGTCACTGCACAGGCAAGAGAGCCAGAATCCCAGGCTGGGGGCACGTACCAGCTCCAAGAACCAGCTGCATCTGGTCTGGCTTCTTGGCTAGCAGCAAGATGACCGCAGCAAGGAGCAGCCCATGGCTGCGTGCTGTCCCCGTGGGACAGGGACCAGCTTTCTGCATTGGCTTGTACAGCACCTGGCGCCATCCTGGCTACAGAGCAGGGTGTGTAGGCGCCTGGATCAGCTACCTTGGGCACGCAGCACTAGAGCTGTGTGCTTGTCCGCCAGTGCCCCCTACTGGAGCCCTGTGGACCTGTTTGTGCACGGTGCCTGGTTCCAGAGCAACCTTTCTCAACCTTTTTGGTACCAGGGGCCAGCTTGCTGCCTTCCTGAACTGTGACAGGGAAATCTCAGGGACCGACACCAGGTTTTTGAGAAATCCTGCTCTAGGCTATTGCCCTTCTGGGGCAGATTTGGCCTGCATAAGGCAGAGGTTTCCATGCTACCCATAGACAAGCTGAGGTCGAGGAGCAATGTGCACTGGGGTGCATTCATATGTGGATTAGGCCGGCCAGAGTTAGCTTTTCCCCTCTGCTCCTGTAGCAGGGACCGAGGGTGTCTCTTTAAGCCTTCACTAGGCAAGGGATGAGTTTGGCAGGTCTCAGTCCAGTCTCTTGTGTCCACACTACAAAGAAGCTGCCATCCAGTTTGGCACCGAGTGTCCGGAAAGAGAGCCCAAGCATCAGAATGGGCCCTGAAGAGTTGCCTCAGTGAGAGTCTGGTGACCATAAGAGAAGCTGTGCGGTCTAGCAAACTGTGCTGTGAGCTGGGTTCTCTTCCCAGCACTGCAGCTTGCCCACTGTGGGTGCCAAACTATGGCCCTGCTGTGTGCCTCGGTTTCCCCATCTGTAAGTGGGGTGGGAGGGGGCACTGATCGCAACATATTTGCCTTATTTAGAAAGGAAAGAAACCAGCTGGTTTGGCGGTGGGAAGGACGGGCAAGGGGTAGATTCTGGATTTTAGCCTTCAGCAAACTTCATCCCCCTCCTTTCCCGTTCTGGCCCCCTCTTCCGCCTCCAGACTCTCCTGTGCTGAGCTTTGAGAATGGGGAGAAGTCCACAGTCCTCTTCCATGATGCCGGATCTGAGCAGCTGTACGTTGGGGGCAGGGGAGCGCTGCGCATCTTGACATATAAGGAGTCGGAGGTCAACCAGACCCAGGTAAGAGGTGGGGTCTGTAGGGGTCTCTAGCTCCTCTCATTGGGTTTATCCTGGCCCCTTCCAATCCCCCACCCCTACCCCACCACCAGCCTGCAATGATGGTGTATGGTCAGCCAGCCTCAGCTGGAGGCCCCAGAGCTGACAAGCCAGCGAAGAGATCCGGCAGCTTCCAGAGAAGACCGACTCAGGCACAAAGAGACTCCCAAGCAAGGACAGGCTCCATCAGATCCTACGGGCGAGTTTCCTCTCCTTGGGCCATCAGCCTCTGCCAGCTCAGCCTGGGGAAGGCAGCTCCCAGCCGAGACCAGGCTGGGCTTTGAAAGGAGAGCCCCTTTGATCTCACTTGCTGGGCTCAGGGGCCACCTGCCGGCTGGCCAGGTACCCACGAGATGGCCACCTGCCATCCCACAGCAGGGCTTTCCTCTCTCGAGGCCACAGGGCAAGAGAGATCTAGGGCCATCTCCATTTGCAGCGGGTCCCCCTGGGAGCACAAGGGCCCCCGATAAACACGGGGTTAATTCCACATCCCCCCGCCCCTTGCATAGTCACTGGGGGAGGGGCTGGGCCACGAGGTCTGTGGGAAGATGGGGTACAGCCAGGGTCAGAGGCCTGGGGGACCCCTCCTGTGGCTGATCAGAAGCACCATCTCCTTGAGGGCTACCCCGCTGGGCCTTTCCACCTGTGGCCAGGGGTCGGGTGCAGATCAGGGTCTGATCAGCTTTGCTCCCCGTCTGCCTCCCAGGTTCCCCTGTTGGCCGACGAGAAGGCAGAGAAGAACTGCAGGAGCAAGCCTGGGGCAGTGCAGGTGAGAGGGGGCCCTGGCGAGGGATGGGCCTGAGCCATGAGCGACCGACACCCCCAGCCACATGTTGAGCCCCCCAGAGATGGCTAAGGGGGCTTAGAGACGCCCCCCACAGTGCTGAGCATGGAGGGACCCATTGCCTCTGCTCTGGGCAAGGCTGGTGGTCCCTTCACCGCGCCAGGGCTCAGCTCCAAGGAGCTGGGCAGTTGCTTTGAGCTTCCTTCACCGCCACAGTTTCTCCATTTCCTGAGAGTGTCCCGCTACCACAGCACAGACAGCATTGCAGCTGCTGCATGGCAGTGGTGGGGTCTAGTGGGTAGAGCAAAGGGGGGGCTGGGAGGCAGGACTCCTGGGTTCTGTTCCCAGCTGTGGGAGGGGAGTGGGGTCTAGTGGTGGGAGCAGAGGACAGGGAATCAGAACTCGTGGGTTCTATCCCAGCTGTGCCCCTGGCTCCGTCACCCATCGCCGATTTATCGTGGGTATATAACCACACACAGCGGACGTCTCAGATCTACCTGCTCAGTGAAAGGCTGCGGGCTGGGTCTGTTCCTGCCGTTAATGCCAGCTACTTGTAATGAGCACTAATAGCTGTGCTGGTTCGCCCACAGGCCGAGTGTGACAACTACATCCGGGTGATCCAGAGGCTAAACAGCAGCTCCATCATCGTCTGCGGCACCAACGCGGGTTCCCCCAAATGCTGGTTCCTGGTGAGCATGGGAGGCTGGGGCGAGGAAATGCATAGAGAATGGCCCACGAGCATAGGGGCACTAGGCACCCCACTCATAACTGAACTGGGACATTTCCATCCCCGGGTCTATAATATTGCCCTGTGACCCATCAAATCTGGGCTCAGTCTCCTATGGCGTCTTTTAAGGAAGTGGTTCCATTCCCAGCTCTGGGAGTGGAGTGGGGCTTAGGGGTTGAATCGGGGGGGTTGGATGCCAGGACTCCTGGGTTCTAGACTCCCGCGTCCCCTGCCCTGTCTCCATGGGCGTATCCCCCTGTGTGTAAGATGGGCACTGCCTACCGGGGAAACTAGACTCAGAGACGTGTCAGACTGCAAGGGGCCAGCTGGGCTGAGGTTTGTGAAGCGTCTTGGGTAAGATCTATAGAAACAATTAAACCTGTTGGCTTGGGTTTAACCCTCCCCCCAGAGCAATGACACAAGGCTGCAGCAGGACAAACGGGGCCAAGCCCTTGCCATCAGTGGGGAGAGCCTCGCCCCGGCATCACCGTCTCAGCCGGCTGCAGCCATTGCCGTGGGTAAGGGGATCTGCCTCTCTCCATCCCCTGATAGAATGTGAGGGGAGGGGAGCCACCTAGGGTCCCCCGGGGCCTCGCCTTGGGTGTGTTCTCTGCTTGGATCCCAAGTCCCAGAGCAGTGGTGTTGGAGAGGGAGGTGGCATTGGACCTGTGCAGTGGGCTTCCCCACTGCAGCCTGTGTTTGCCCAAGATGAGCCAGCCCCATGGGAAGGTCCAGTGGCGGTCCCAACAGGGGAGGTTGGGAGCAGGACTGGTGCCAATAAAGGAGATCCCTGATGGGCTTTGGAACTCTGCTGAGAGGTGATGGGGAGCCTGGACTCCTGGGTTCTGTTCCCAGCTCTGGGAGGGAATGTGGGCTAGTGGTTAGAGCAGGCAATTGGGAGCCCTCCTCTACCCCTGTCTCCCAGTGTGACCTGGGGCTGGCCATGAAGAACAAGCTTTGTTCTTTGTTGCCCATAGAGCAGGGTCCTCTGTTGTCTTGAAAGTGGATATTGGCATATTCCACAGGAGGCTGGTGGGGAGGGGGCTGGGGCTCCTCCCCCGCCCCGTGGAGGATACCCATCCTGTTTTGTCTTGGGTTAATATTGCAGAGGGCAGCCTGTACTCGGCATTGTCTCAGGACAGAAGCACCATCCAGAGGAGCTATGGCCCAAGGAAGCTGCTGAGAACAGAAGACAAATGGCTCGCCAGTAAGAGAGGCTTTTCCTATTGACCAGTCCCAGGGAGGGTCAGAGCAGCCAGGCTGGGCCCAACGCTTTCCCCAAAAATCCGTCACCTCCAGCAGCGGCCAGTCCTTGATGCTGCAGAGGAAGGCAGATTTCACCCCAAGGCAATGCACTGACCTTGCATGTGTCGAGGGTTGTGTGCCCCTCCAGCCCTCTGGAGTGATCATCTGGTTCCCTTTAGCATCAAACTCCGTTACCCCAGTCTCAGCTGAAACAGCTATGTGTTATATTGGCCATAGAACTGTCCAGCCCCAACAGCGTTTACCTCGCTGAAGCCCTGCATCAAGGAGTTCCACAGGTTGGCATTTCAGACCCTTCAGCTCTAGCAATCTACGCTGGAAAGATAATAGGAAGACATTTCAAAGACACATTTGCAAGCATGGCAGATGGCATCCATAAAAAGCTGGCATGTCAGGGATGGGCACACTGCCCCTCACTGCAGAGATGATGAAGTTTTTAAGGTCAGGCTTGATGAAACCCTGACTGGGATGATTTAATTGGGGATTGGTCCTGCTATGAGCAGGGGGTTGGACTAGATGACCTCCTGAGGTCCCTTCCAACCCTGATATTCTATGATTCTATGATACAGATTCTCTGCCAGTAGAAGCTCTGATTCCCAAACCAAAACATGGCCTAGGGGATAGAGCACTGGAGTGGGGAACAGGAGACCTAGATTCTGTTCCTGGTTCTGCTGCTGTTCCCTTCCTATGCCTCAGTTTCCCTATCTGTGAAATGGGGATAATGATACTGACTTCCTTTGGGGAGAGCTAGGGATGATCACTCTTATTCTATGAAACAGATGCAATCCAGTAGAGCCAACTCACACAACCGTCTTGCAAGCCTCACAGTAGTTAAATTCCTTCTTAAAGCCCCAGTTCATTGAGTTCTGTCATTGCAAGAGAATCTCAGCTTACTTTAAAATATAAATTATTTAGCTCTTCTGGTTGCAGAGAAAAGCTGGACAATGCCTCAGAATAACCAGAACCCCACATTTATTTTTTTTTCAACCTCATGATTTTAAAGCCAGTCTCATTGTTTTGAGGGGCCTGGGGTTGGCGACACGCATGACCCCCTCCATGCCCATATCTTGACTTGGCCAATCAACCAAGGAATTAGTGGTGGTGCTGGCACGCACGTGGCTCCAGCCAGGTTTCTTTATACACTTTGATCTCTTTTCTCATCCCATCCCCATTTCCTCCCGCAGAGGCAGAGTTTGTCACTGCCGCCTTGGTGCCGGGAAAGGAGTCCCACCTGGATGAAATCTACTTCTTCTACAACGAAGTCAACAAGACAGCGGGGCTGGATGAAGAGCCGGTCAAAACCCGGCTGGGCCGCGTGTGTAAGGTATGGAGACCTTGCGGGCTGAGAGCTGGCAGTGAAAGGCAAATGTCTCATCTTGATCTCTATTCTCATGCCTGGTCTGGGTGCGAGGGTGATGTCACGGTGTCAGCAGCAGGCCCTGGCAGCATGAGCTGGTGTAGCGGGAGCTAAAAGGACCAGTTTTGTGAGCCATGTGTGTGAGCCACATGTGTGTAGTTATAACAACTTTAGCTGCTGTTATAACGGGCAAGTCAACCTGGTGGAGGGTGGGGGGCGGGGGTTGTGGTGGAACGTCCGTGCTTTAGCCCTGAAGAGCTCTGGGATTTTTCATCCTCAACCCTGCTCAGGTGGATGAAGGCGGGAAGAGCCTCCTGGTCGATTTCTGGACCACGTTCCTCCAGGCCAGGCTGGTGTGCGGCAGCCCCACCCATCCCCAGCGCTTCAACCAGCTGCACGATGCCGTGGTTCTGGGTGAGGGGAGGAGGGGCCAAGGGATGCTGTACGGGATCTTCGCCAGCGCCTGGTGAGCGGGGGCCACGGCCGGAGCCAGGCAGGGCTGGGGCCATGCTGCAGGCTGGAGTCACACAGACTCCTTGCCCCACGGCTGGTGATGGGGGCAGAACATTGCCTAGGGGTGCAGGGAGGAGGCAAGGCCATGGGGGAAGGGGCTCTCGCCAACCCTGTTGTCCCTCTCCCATGGAGTATGTCTCATGAGACAGATAGGAATCACAGTGCCCCTTCGCCAGACTGAGAGAATAGCATAGGAGTAGTTTGATGTCTATATATGGGGGGTGGGGGCAGCTCCAGTCAGGCCAATGGGGCCAAGCGTAGGGGGGGAAATTCGATGCCTGCCCCAGACTTGCAGTTTGGGGGAACAATACCCACCCTTCCCCAGCCCATCCCCAAACTATGCCTGTGAAGAATAGGCCAGGAAGCCACCCAGCCTGGAACTGCTTTAGGGTGACCACATGTCCCAATTTTATAGGGACAGTCCCAATTTTGGGGTCTTTTTCTTATACAGTAACTCCTTATTTAACATTGTAGTTATGTTCCTGAAAAATGCAACTTTAAGTGAAACAATGTTAAGTGAATCCAATTTCCCCATAAGAATTAATGTAAATGAGGGGGTTAGGTTCCATGGAATTTTTTTCACCAAATACTATATTTTTTATCTATCTATCTAATCATCTATCTATCTACACACACACACACACACACACACACACACAGTATAAGTTTTAAACAAACAATTTAATACTGGTACACAGCGAAGATGATTGTGAAGCTTGGTTGAGGTGGAGGAGTCAGAGGGTGGGATATTTCCCAGGGAATGCCTTACTGCTAAATGATGAACTAGCAATTGGCTGAGCCCTCAAGGGTTAACTCTCATGGTTTACAAGGCAGCAGGAATGGAGTGAGGGGTGAGAGCATGGCAGACAGAGACAGAGACACACACTGTGTGTGTGAGACAGAGATGCGCATTTCCCCTTTAAGTACACTGCCTTGTTAATTAGATCAGCTGGCTGAGACCACAACTGCTGTTGCCAGCAAACTCCCTCTGTCCTGAGCCCTGTCATGTGCCCCTCCCTCTGCTCTATGGAAGATGGGGTAAGCGGGGTGCAGGAGCAGGGGGGATGTGGACACCCTGACATTAGCCGCCTCTCTTCCTCCCCTCCCCCCCGTACAGCAAGCAGGTGTCTCAGGGAGCAGATCCAAGGCAGAGGGCAGGAGCAGCACATGGCAGTGGGGGGAGGAACAGCTGCAATTGCTAGCCTGCTGGGCAGCTGCTGCACAGGGAACTTAGGGGAGTGGGGAGCTGATAGGGGGGCTGCCGGTCCACCCTGGTTCCAAGCCCCCACCAGCTAGCTCCAACCGGCTGCTCTTCCTGCAAGCAGTGGACAAAGCAGGTGGCTGCCAAACGATGTTAGAAGGGGGTGTGGCATAACTTTAAACGAGCATGTTCCCTAATTGATCAGCAACGTAACAACGAAACCACGTTAACCGGGATGACTTTAAGTGAGGAGTTACTGTATAGGCTCCTATTACCCCCCACCTCCTGTCCTGATTTTTCACACTTGCTGTCTGGTCACCCTAAGCTGCTTAGACAGGCAGGACATCCATTGGGCAAAGAGGTGGAAGACAATGACAAGGCGTCCGAGCTCGCTGGCCGGTCTCCTTCTCCACCCCCCACCCCGAGCAGGGAAAATAACTCGGCTCTGCCCCCGGTCCCCCCATTCGACACCAGCTCAGGTCTGCCGCGCCTGCCAGTCATTTCCGTTGGGTGGACCTCAGAGCTCAGGTCCCAGCACAAAGCACCCAGTGCCAGCGGTAACCGGCTCTGCCTTGCCAGCCGCCAAGGCCTGAATGGAGCATTTTCCCCCTGCAGGGGCACGACCGCCGTGTGCGCCTACTCCATGGACAAGGTGACCCGTGCCTTCCAAACCTCCAAGCTTAAGGGCTACACCAACGTCCTGCCAGCACACCGACCTGGCACGGTGAGGCCCGCGCGGGGCGGGGTTCGCGTCCCAAAACAGCTCCCCGGGAGTAACGAAGGGAGCCCCGTTTCTGACAGCGAACGGAGGTGCGGTGAGGACTCTGAGCTTCTGTGGCTTGCAGGGAATTACCAGAGAGCTGCCCGGGCCAGTCAGTAGCTGCAAAGGGCCCAATCTCAGTTACAGGGGTCTGCAAGTGGCCACGGGGTCATTTCGAAAGCTCAGCTTTGCCCTTCTGCTTTCTGGGAGCTGCATGAAGTTAGGCGGGAGGGGTCCACTGAGCACCCCTTTAAACGCTTGCAAATGAAATGCGTCCACAACCCAGAGCTCTTCCTCCTTTCCATGGGAATTTGTAAACAACAAATTATCTCCACAGGGCCAAGCTTCCTGTCCAACCCCACTCATCCCTCTGTCCACAGCCCCCCATCCCTCTAATTGAAAACCTGCCATCTCTTCCCCTCACCTCCTGCTGCCCTCAGCACCTCACAGCCGCTGTCTCCTCCATTCTGCCAGCTCCTTCTGCACTGGACCCCCAAGCACCAGATGCCTGGGCCCTGTCACATCTTTGGAGCAAATTGAACCTGTGGCAGGGAGAGGGTTAGTAGCTGCAATGCAGTACTCTGGAGGGAGGACTGGGAAGGGGATGGGACTGGCCCAAGGTCACCCAGCAGATCAGTGGCAAAGTTACGGAAGGAACCTGGTCCCCGTGAGTCCCACGTGGGTGCCTGAAGGGAGCAGGTGCACATGAATGGGGAAGCGTTTAGGGAGGATGGACGGGTTAGCACAGAGACCTTTGCAATCTCATGGACACAAGAGCTGGGCGAATAACATTTTTTGGTTCACTGGCAAGTCCGGAAAATTGGGGGAAGAATCATTTAGGGCAACCCAAAATTGAAATTAAAAAAAAAATTGGCAAATCAAAAAGTCAAAAATTTTCATTTTGGGGCGAACAAAGTTTCATGTAAATTTGGGGTTTTTGCTTCCTTTTTTAAAAGCGAAATTAAAGGGAATTTCAAAATAAAAAGTCGGTTTGAATCGAAACATTTTTTGAAAAAATTGTTAGGGTTTTTTTCAGCCCAGAAAAATTTGCTGAAACCAACACAAGTTCACAAAATGTTTCAATTGAGCCCATCCTGCTTTTTTTTTTTGTTAGGAAAAAGTGTTGTCCGAAAAATTTCACTCAGCTCCCATAGCAGCACTTAGGTCCAGATCCTCAAAGGTATTTTGGTGCCTAATTCGCTGTGACAGGGTCCCAGGGGAGCCACTGTGGTTACTTAATTAGGGCAAACAGCAAAGAATGGGTCAGACAGTCCCCAAAGCTGGTGATCATTCCAGTACTTAGATTCACCAAGCTAGCCTCAAAACAGCTTCTACAATACCTTCCTGGTTACCCAGAAGCCAAAACTCAGTTCCCTTAAAGCAACCCAGCCTTAGGCCTCCACCCAGGCACTCAAATCAAATATGATGAGGATACTGAACATCTTATTCACCATAGAAGAAAGTTCTACCAATCCCAAAGGATCGGATACATTACCTCTCAGGTTAATGAATATTTCAGATCTTACCCAAATACACGCTTACAGCCAATTCTTATTAACTAAACTAAAATGTATTTAAAAAGAGAGAGAATGGTTAAAAGATAAGTATACATCCAGATGTGAGTACAGTTCTGAGATCAGATTGACAGTAGAGATGGTGAGTTTTGTAGTTGCAAAGAGTTCTTTCAGAATTAGTCCATTGGACTATAACCTATGTTCATATTCAGGGTGGTCCAGATGTGACTGGAGATCTCCGTCTTATGACTCAAGTTTCCCCTGCATAAAGCATCATGCAGATCTGAGATGAAAGGATCAGGTCCCAAGAGCCTTTTATACAGGTTTCTAGCTGCCTCTTGACCATACAGTCCTGGGTGAACAATAGGCTTTTGATGTAACCTGCTGTTTCCTAAACATCACCAGTAATCAACTAACTGGATTTACATTAGATCATTTATCCATTAAGCAGTTCAACCCGGCTTTTCAGAAGTTAATATGCGGCTCCTTGTATAGGCACCGGGCTGGAGCTACAGGCACCAGTTTTCCAATGTTCCAGGGGGATGCTCAGTGCTCAACCCCTGGCTCTGCCACAGGCCCTGCCCCCACTCCCCCCTTCCAGCCCCCTCCCCTGAGCCTGCCGTGCCCTCACTCCTCCTCCTCCCCCCAGCCTCCTGCACTCCAGGTGATCAGGAGGTGTGGGGAGGGAGCAGGAGGCGCTGATCGGTGGGGCTGCTGGTGGGCGGGAGGTGTTGGGAGCGGGGGTGGGGAACTAATAGGGGGCTGCTGACATATTAGTGTGTCTCCTTGGCCAATGTACATTGGTAAATTCTGGGTCATTCTCAGGTTCAGGTTGGCCACCCCTGGTCTAAATCATAGAATCACAGAATATCAGGGATGGAAGGGACCTCAGGAGGTATCTAGTCCA
This sequence comes from Gopherus flavomarginatus, assembly GCF_025201925.1. Taxonomy (NCBI): domain Eukaryota; kingdom Metazoa; phylum Chordata; order Testudines; family Testudinidae; genus Gopherus; species Gopherus flavomarginatus. The sequence goes on along the minus strand of NC_066636.1, from coordinate 18,250,034 downwards.
ACCCCCTGCTCAAAGCAGGACCAATTCCCAACTAAATCACCCCAGCCAGGGCTTTGTCAAGCCTGACCTTAAAAACCTCTAAGGAAGGAGATTCCACCACCTCCCTAGGTAACCCATTCCAGTGCTTCACCACCCTCCTAGGGAAATAGTGTTTCCTAATATCCAGCCTAGACCTCCCCCACTGCAACTTGAGACCATTACTCATAACATGTTAACATGACTCATAAATGTCAATATCTCTGAATCAGTAGCTATAATAATAGACAGGAACTGTCTGTTTACATGGCTGACATCTCAAAAGATATGTCAACACATACAATTAGAGTTACCTCTAGTTTTCTAACAAGCCAGGTTTGCATTTCAGAGTTCTAGCCTATCTAACATAGAATGGCCCTAATCACCATTTACAGACTCTTCTAACATGTCTCTAAAGGTTAAATCTGGGTCATTTAACCTGCAAGCTGCTTAACCCTTTCTGGCCATGTGTCACACTCGCATTGATTCTGGTAGGAGTTAGGAGCCTAACTCTCTTTGACCCTCTGCTGGATAACGCCCAGAATGAGCTCTGCATTGGGTGGCTCCTCGTAGACATCACTGGAGGAGCCTGAGGCGTCTGTGCATCACAAACATCACAGACGTCTGTGCAGAACTCGGCCTCCTTCTTCATTACCTCCCGTCCTTTTCTGTTCTTTCCATAGTGTGTCCCCTACAATTCCCCTAATGCCCCCTCCAAAGCCGTCCTCAGCATCATCAAAGATTACCCCGAGATTGAGACCGTCATCTACCCCGAGGGGCAGCGCCCCCTGTATGTGCTGCAGACTAATGACACCTACACCAAGGTGGTGGCTGACAGGGTCCTGGACGCCAGCAACACTTCTCGCACTGTCCTCTACCTTGGGACGGGTAGGTGTGGCGGGCGCTGGGAATGTGCCCTCTGGGACTCAGCCTTTGTGGAGCCATGTCTGGGTGCTTAGGTTTTGTCAGTGTGGGGACGCAAGGCCACACAGTAGAACCAAGAACAGCACCCAGGAATTCCCAGCCCTCCTGCTCTAACCACTAGACACCACTTCCCTCCCAGAGTCAGGACCCAGGAGTCTTGACTCCCAGCTGCCTGCTCTAAGCACTAGCCACCACTCCCCCAAGAAGTCAAGCAGCCTGGTCCATTGCTGAGCAGACACTGACCAAGGTGATTCCTCCCCCAGGAGAATCTCTTCTACCTGACGGCGCTGTGTGCTTGCCCTGTGAGGTGAAGTGTAGGCCAGGACACAGCTGGCTCAGGGCTTGGCTCACCTCCAGGTCGCCAGTTCGACTCTAGCGCTGGCTGGGGATAGCTTTGTGCCGTTCTGGTCTGACAGCTGCTTGCTGGTCCTTGTGATATGAGCTGGGGGGTGGGGAAACCCAGGTGTCCATATCACAAACCTGGGAGCACCACAGGCAGCACGTTGACCCCTTTCTGGGCAGCCCCAGCAGAGGCCAAGGGCTTGCCTGGGTCCCGGAGATGGCACTCCCCTCCAGTGGGTCCATCCAGGGCAGAGCTGAGGCATGGGGGAAGGTCCATGGAAGGCAACTAGCCCTGTCCCTGCTCAGACCCTGCCTGTCCTGGGCATGCAGAGAGGCCTCTGGCTGGCTGCAGGTGAAACCTGGCCAAGCTCCCATCACCTTCAAGGGTGCCGGGCTCCTTCCTCTGAGTTCCCCATGTCTCTGGCGGCTGCAGATAAAGGGAAGATCCACAAAGTCCTGCAGACTGGAGGGCAGACGGTCATCATCGCAGAGCTGAGCCCTTTCCGGAGAGACGCGCCCATCTCTGGGATGGCCCTGGATGCCTTCACAGTAAGCACCCTTCCCCCCCTCTCTCTTTGCTCTGTATTTAACACTGGCAGCTGTGGCATATTGCAAGCTGTCTCTCTAAATGCTACGGGGTTTTCTTGTCCTGCTGGCAGGCTGGGTCTAGCAGCAGTTAGTCTGCAGAAAGGCAGTCTCGAGTAAGGTGGGGTGGATTGTGCCTTGCTGTTTTAGGGAGCAGCCTGCTTTGTCTCTCACTGCTTTGGGGTTCTTATGTGTCAGGGTTCTGGAGTCTGAGCAGGAAGGTCGTGTTATGCTGCAACCTTCCAGCAAGAGTATTTGGTTTTGTCTAATGTCTCAGTGTGTATGCCGTGAACATAACACCTGTGTCTAAGACAGACACCCACCTCCACCCCCGACAAGTGCTTTTGCTTGTGAAGTCCATTACGGGCATAATCCTGCTGCCAGTGGAGATTTCAATGGGAATTTTTCCAGCGCTTCTGCTTGGAAAGGGATTGGCCCCAGTTTGCATCGTACCCATCAGTTCCAGAGCATGCGGCCCCCTTTCTTGCTTGTTTGTTAAATCTTTGACTAACCTGGCCCCTCCTTGGCAGGGGCACCTCTATGTAGCCACCGAGTTCGAGGTGACGCGCCTGCCACTGGCAGACTGCGGGCAGTACAAGGAGACCTGCTGGAAGTGTGTCCTCGCCAAGGACCCATACTGCGGATGGGATCCAGATGGCAAAAAATGCTCGGCCATCTCCGGAGAGTCAAATGACACTGCCAGGTGTGCTCGGGCTTAAAGGCGGAATGCTTTGCTCCCAATCTGCCATCCATTCAATGGTTTTGTCAAGTTGGGGAGAGAGGGAGGAAATGAAAGGAGCTGGTAGCTGTAAACATTCACACAGTAACATGAAGGCAGCATGGCCTATTGGTTAGAGCATCTGTCACACAGGGAGATCTCAGGATGCCTGGGTTCTATTCCCAGCTGTGGGAGGGAGACATGTTTACTAGTTAGAGCATGAGGCTGGGAGCTAGGACACCTGGGTTCTATTCCTAGCTATGCCACTGATTCGCTGTATAACCTTGGCCAAATCACTTCCCCGTGCCTCAGTTTGCCTATCTGTATAATTTCTTCCTGCTCACATTTTTGGAACACAACTTTAGGGCACCTCCTGTACTATGAGCATAGACAAAGGCTGCCCATAAACAGATTCACCTACCCCAACCACAGCTTTGACAAAGGGGGAACGCTGAGCTTTGCCAAGAGCCGGGAGGGTTACAGATCTGGGCTCTAGTGGAACATGCTGGGAGGAGAGGAGCAGGTTCCAAACTGAGGACCCTGCTCAGAGAAGGCTGGCTGGTTTATCCTGAGGGAGCTCCAGGTGAGGCTGATCTCAACTGTGATAGCAATCACAGGGGAAGAGGCTGCCTTTCGCAAACCATGTCATGCGTTCCCATCCTCGCACAGCACTCCGTTATGTCCACACTGCAGAAACTAGTATCGCAGCAGTGTAAAGCAGCAGGACTCCTCTCGCATAGCTCCACCGCCTCCCTGAACAACGTCAGCTATGCTGAAAGAAGCACTCTTCTGCCTGCATAGCTACACCGGGCGTCTGTTGTTCGCACAGCTCTGACACCAGGACATGTGGGTTTTTTCACACCCCTGACCAACAAAGCTATGCCGCCATATGTTTTCAGTATAGATTAGGCCTTAGATTCGTGGGCGAAAAGCATTTTGTATCGAGAACTGGCAGGAAAATTTGCATTGAAAAAGTTTTCTGTTTCGACAAAACAATATGTGTCTATTTTGGTTACATTTTCTTTAGGGTTAAAAAAAATGAAAACAAACCCATTTGGGGAACAATGAAATGTCCTATGTTGACTTTTTCAGAAGGAAAAGTTTGAGTTTTCATTTCAAAAAGACTTTTTTTGATTAGAAATGTATTTAAAAAAAAATAAAACGGGTTGAAATGTTTCAACTGACCAAAGGAAAAATGGTGGAATTTGGTTCTGTGAAAAAATTTGAAATTTTGGTTTTGACTATCCATTTTCAGACCAGCTGTAATGGATGTATTATTATGTGTAATAAAGAAATAAACCTGAATATGCTTGTTCAGGACTTCTAAACCTAGACTGGACAAAACCCTAGAGCAGTGTTTCTCAACCCGCAGCCTACTTGCTGCCTGTAGCCTAATCAGCACACAGCTGCAGCCGTATGACATCCTCAGGGCCATACAAGGTAGTATCTATATTGTATGGATGCAGCCCACATAACACAGAGAGAGCTGCATATGCGATTCACAATGGTAAACAGGTTGAGAACCTCTGCCCTGGAGACTGCCCTCTACTGCACAACCCTGCACTGGCAGGGGAATGACTTGGCTGTAGAGTTGGTCAGGAAATGGGATTTTTTTCCTATGGAAAACTTAGATTTTTTTTTTTGGCAAAAATTCAAATAATGAAAAATTCGGAAATGCTACCATGGTGCCTCATGGGAGTTGTAGTTCAGATGCCTCAAGCTCCCATTCTCCTACCTAGGCTGTGCTCCACAGCTGGGCTACAACTCCCATGATGCACCTTGGTCCTGCCTCTTGTGGAGGCAGTGCATCATGGGAGTTTTTTGCTGTGGTGCAGCATGATAGACTAGCTGGGGAGCTCAGTCTATACAGGAGAATGGGGACATGAAACAACCAACCTACATCTCCCATGAGGCACTGCACTGCAGCAATATATCCAAATTGAGCTATTTCAATGTTTCAACAAACAAATGAATTTTGCTAGCGAAAGCAGACCCTTTTTGTGAAAGGATAATAACTTCTATTTATATAGCCATCCATCCTGAAGGGTAAATAAGAAATGCAGCCACCTCTGGGCTACAGCAAGAGAACTAGAGCAGGGCCCAGCAGTGCTGCACAATAGGACCCAGAATGAAGGAGAATCCTGTATCTTAGCAGGAGGTCTGGCCAGACCCCCACAACTCACCTTATGCTCTTGTATGTAGCGCTAGCTCCTGATCTCTGTGTTGCAAGATGTTGGAGACACAGAGTGAGCCCCAGCATGGGGGCGGAGTGGGGAAGCTGGGGCTAAGCACTGGCCCTTGTTAAAATGACAGTTCCTTCTCCATCCTCTGGATGAGGATGCGACAGTCACGTGTCCTTTGCCACCCTCCTGAATGATTTCCTCTCTCTCTGCCTTTCCTTAACAGCAACTTCCTGCAGAGCCTGGACCCAGAGGCTGAGGATGTGTGTGAAGGTGCAGCAGGTAGGTGCCTCGGCCTTTGTGGAACCCTGGTTGCACACAAGTGTTGCTGCCTTGGCCGTGGAGACCCTTCCTGAAAAGCAGATGACAAAAGGCCCATCTGTCTGAGGGAATCTCACCGTTGCCCCCATGGGCATGGAAAAAACAAGCAGCGTCTCTCAGGACTGCGAGGCCTTTTCTAAGCTAGAGCCTCCAGTCTCCCACTGGAGGTGCAGCAATGGGATTTTCCTACTCTGCACCGAGCTTAGCTGGCAAGGCCATTCAAGTGCCAGGAATTTAGCATGCCCGCTCTCACTACCAGCAGGGCTCAGTGCTGGGGCAATGGAGGGACACGGCCCCAAAACACTAGTGCCTTAGCGAGACACTAATGTTACTCTTTCCCCACTGCTAAGCTGCGTGAGGACCCTATTGCTGGCAAAGTGCTTCCCCCATCCATTTGAATTGGTGCATTTCCAGCTTCAAAAGCTGAGACCAAGGTTCGGCAGGAAAATGGTTTAGTCGAGACCATGCCATAAATCCAGGGTTGTGCTAGCCATCAGGGGGAGAGAGTGTGCAGTAATGGTTCAAACACCCCAGTGTTACGGTGCGGAGTTGTAGAATGGTTGGAGCAGGGGGACCCGGGAGTCAAGTCTCCTAGGTTCTCTTCCCAGCCCTGGGCCAGGGGGCAGCATGGAATTTTCAGAATGGCTCTGGGCCAGATTTGCACGTGCCCATCACTCCCAACTGGGATTAGATTTTCCCAAAGAGTTCAGGTCCCCTTTGGGACATGTCTAGACTGCAATCCCAGGGTGTGAGTGACAGCAGCTTGAGTGGACATACCCAACCTAGCTTTAATTTAGCTAGCTCAGGTAACAAAGCAGTGAAGCCTGCGCCAGGGCTGCGCCGGTGGGAGGGCAAGTGGAGCAATTTGCCCCAGGCCCTGGGCCCCGCAGGAGCCCCCACGAGAATATAGTATTCTGTAGTATTGCAACTTTTTTTATGGAAGGGGCCCCCGAAGTTGCTTTGCCCCAGGCCCCCTGAATCCTCTGGGTGGTCCTGGCCTGCACTCCAGTGTGGGCTAGTCCTGTGAGCAGTTACCCAGAGGGCGGGCTTGTACAGCTTGTGCATGTGGCCTTGGTGTCCTCCTGGAGCCGAGAGCTAGAGTGAAGCTGGCTCAGGTATGTCCACACGATCTGGAATCACATCCCAGGACTGCAGTGTAGACATACCCAGAGGCGCCTAAATAAGGGCTGAATTTTCCAAAGTTCCCAGCAGCTGCCACTGCGACCCTCAGAGCCAGATTGTCAGCAGAGTGCAGCCCCCAGCCTGCACCCAATGTGCTGAGCACTGCTGCTAATTCATGCCCAGAAGAGGGAAACTGGGACTCCTGGGTTCTTCTGCCAAGGAATCCTGAGCAAAGTCCTTCAGCCAGAGCATTGGCTTCCCCTTCTTAAAAAAAAAAACCAAAAAAATGGCAACCAGCACACTAACCTCTGTGGTGCAGTGCTGGGAGACGCAAGCTCATGCACCGTGCACAGCACTTTGAGATCCTTGGATGGAGTTCTACCTAGAGCAGATCGCGGGCTTTTCGCTGTCGAGGCCCAGGGTGTCCATGTGCGCAGAGGCTAGGGCTGCATTTGGGTGGGATTTTGTGCCTCCAAACTATGGAGCTCTCATTCTTTCCCCTGTTCTGTCTCCTCTCCCTCCCGCACCTTTTCCTTTCTGATTGCTCTGCTCTCACCCCCGATCCCTCTGTTCAAAGAACAAGTAGCGCCGGAAGTCCTGAAAAAGGTGAGCGTGGACCCGACCAGCTACATTTACCTCCCGTGTCCTCTGCGCTCCCACCACGCTATCTACACCTGGGTCAAAGACGGCAGCAAGCAGTACCCCTGTGCCATGGACGGGCACTCCTGCACGCTGCGCTTTGGGGAGAACACCCCCATGGACCAGGGGCTGTTCAAATGCACAGCCATAGAGGACGGCTACCTAGAGGAGATTACTGCCTATAAACTCACGCTCAACGCTGCCTGCATCCCACCGCTCTCCGTGACAGTGGCCGCTGGCGCTTTATTCCTTGTTGTCACCATCCTCTTGCTTTAGACTCTGCCATCCAAGTGGAGATCTCATTCCACTGCCAATGATGTCTCTTTCTTTTTCTTCTTGTAACCCTCCCTCCTGAAGATTCTCCCTTTAAACCCCAAACAGAACACGCGACGCTATAGGAACAAAATTCCAGGGGGCTCCTCCGAACGCTCCAATTTGGGCGTCCCATCAGCAAACACAGCTGTTACGGCAGGGGTTTTGCTAGCCATCGATAACCCAGGAGCCTCCTTCCCAAAATGTACGGCACGACTAAACTTGGCAGAGCTGAGGAGGGGGATAGTTATAGTAGAGGCAAGGAGGGTAAATGGACTTATTTATTTTGTTGCTCAGTGGGTCGGTAGGCCTGCTGCCATGCCAATCCCAGTTTAGCATCCAGCTTGTCTGATGGGCACTGGTCCAGACTGGGAGTTTGCTTGTTCCAGGGCTGCTGGGCAATAGGATTTTGCTGGTTTCCATGACGTGGCTTCTTTAAGGAACAATTCTCCCCAGGTGCTGCTGGGGGAGAGATGATGCATGAGTGGATCTCTTCCAACTGCAGCTGCTAGGCGCTAAATCCTTTTAGCATCCACGCTGTTTAAAGGGAAAGCTCCTCCGATGAGCCCCAAGTCTGACCCGTTCAGAGTCATGCTCCAGGCTGTTCTCTCTGTGGTCTTTTGTGCACAGTTCCCCTGATTACCAGCCTGGCCTGTGTTTTCAAGGGAAGGGAGAGTGATCCTCCAGACGCCCACAATCTGAGCTTACGCTGGGGTAAATGCAGAGTCACTGCGTTGACTTGGCGCTTCCAGTGACGGTTCTGCCTTCAAGCAATTGTCTTCAGCTACCGTCTTGCTGTGGTTTCAATCGGCGCCATGCAGAGGCTGCTGGACAACAAACTGGTGGCCGTGGGAGGGATCTAAGGCCTTGTCTACACCACAAAGTTGCAGCGCTGGTGAGGGGGTTACAGCGCTGCAACTTAGGAGGTGTACACATCTGCAGGGCATTACCAGCGCTGCAACTCCCTGTTTGCAGCGCTGGCCATACACCCGGTCGAACCTCGGGTGTAGAGGATCCAGCGCTGGTGATCCAGCGCTGGTCATCAGGTGTAGACACTCACCAGCGTTTTTCTTGACCTCCGTGGAATAAGCAGGTATCCCAGCATATCTGAGGAAGCCTCTCTGGTAATCAAGCAGGTCTCCTTCCCCGCGGTGTGCTCTCGCGTTCCCCGAACCCCCCCCCCCCCGCAAGCAGGTCTCCTTCCCCGCGGTGTGCTCTCGCGTTCCCCGAACCCCCCCGCAAGCAGGTCTCCTTCCCCGCGGTTTGCTCTCCCGTTCCCCGAACCCCCCCGCAAGCAGGTCTCCTTCTCCGCGGTTTGCAGGGGGGTTCGGGGAACGCGAGAGCAAACCACGGGGCAGGAGACCTGCTTGCGGGGGGGTTCGGGGAACACCGGAGCAAACCGCGGGGAAGGAGACCTGCTTGCAGGGGGGTTCGGGGAACGCGAGAGCACACCGCGGGGAAGGAGACCTGCTTCCCCGCGGTGTGCTCTCGCGTTCCCCGAACCCCCCTGCAAGCCGCCCAACAGCGCTGCAGTGTGGCCACATCTAACACCACTTGCAGCGCTGGTTGCTGTAAGTGTGACCACTCTGCAGCGCTGGCCCTATACAGCTGTACTAATACAGCTGTAACAACCAGCGCTGCAAAATTGTAGATGTAGACATACCCTAAGGCTTGATTCAACTGGCTCAGGCAGCTGTGCTGAAAAGGGACGATGGAGAAGGGCTTCCGGCTAGAGGAGATTTTAGCTCGAAAAGGAAAAGAGAGGGAGGGAAAGTTAGCGGCTGAGCTCAGTCATGCCTGTGTAAATCTGGATGGCACTCACATGAAGAGGTGCGGGAGCCGAGTGGTGAAGATGGTGTCCTACCAGCTTGAAGGTTGTCGGATGAGTCTGGTTTGATCCCATGCTAGGATGATCTCACCACTGCGAAATGGGCACCTGCTCCAGCAGATTAGGGCAGCCAGAGTCCACATCAACCCCTTGTGTCCCGCTGGCTGTGAAGGTGATGTGCCTTAACTGTGTCAGCCCAATGAACCATTGGCTTGTGGAAGCTTTGCCTTTGCCTCCTGAGAATGACTCCTCTCTGCCACTGCTGTCACGGAGATCAGAATCTGACCCAGAGACCAGGAGAAATCGATTCAAAACTGGCTTTCAATCTTGCACCATTGCTCATTTCCCACAGGACCAGCCAAACCACTGCTTTGGTGCTTGTGTGCAATGGTACGGAAAGAGTTAATCATGTCCCCTTTCTCCGCCTTCTGTGTCCAGAGGATATTGACCAAGCCAGTGCCCTGGACGTTAAACTGCACTGGCTAAATTTGCAAGCAACGCTAAAAAAGCAAAAAACATAGGAACGGTCATACTGGGTCAGACCAATGGTCCATCTAGCCCAGTGTCCTGTCTTCTGACAGTGGCCAGGGCCAGATGCTTCAGAGGGATTGAACAGAGCAGGGCAATTTATTGAGTGATCCATCCCCTGTCATCCAGTCCCAGCTTCTGGCAGTCAGTGGTTTAGGGACACCCCGAACATGGGGTTGTGTTCCAGACCATCTTGGCTAATAGCCATGGATGGACCTATCTGCCAAGAACTTATCTCATTCTTTTTTGAACCCACTCCCAGTTATACTTTTGGCCTTCACAACATCCCCTGGCGGTGAGTTCCACAGGTTAACAGTATGTTGTGTGAAGACATGCTTCCTTATGTTTGTTTTAAACCTGCTGCCTGTTAATTTCAGTGCATGACCCCTGGTTTCTGTAAAATTCTGGTGATTCAGAGCCAGAAGCCAATGTCCCCCTTTCAGCAGGTTAGCAGCTCCGCTGAGTGCCAAAACAGCTGTCCGCATCTGGGTACTGCACATCGGCCAGATTCCGGTTGCTTCCTTCTCCGGATTTTCAGCAAAATAATTTTTTTTATCTTTGTATAAAATAGATATGAAAGTTTTTGCAAAAAAAAAAAATGTATGAGGAAAAAAATCTCCCAGTCTCTAAACTGGCTGTAGTCAATAGCTGTATGAATGTAGTTAAGGGCCCGTGTAGTTTTAAAAAACCCAGCCAAACAGGTAGGATGTTAGAGTAACTCCCTTTGCTTGTATTTATTCGGTATTATTAAAGAGGTATTGTCTACAAAGCATAAGGCTAGGCCCCAGGCACTTCTGTCACCAAGTCGCTGTGCGACACCGTGCCTCAGTTTCCCCATCTGTGACATGGGGCTAATGATAGTGCCAAACCTTGCAGGGTTGTCACCATTCATGAGATAATGTTCGAAATGCACAACAGTGGTGGGAACGTGGGATGGTGTATTGGGAGTCTCCGAATCCCACTCTGTTGTAGTCAGGGCTGTCCCCAGATAACCTCACCTGCTGTTCTAGATCTGCCCTTAGATTGGCTGGGAAGGATGTCACTGCCTAAGGAAGATAAGCATGTGTAGAGAGAGATGTGTGGGTCGTGAATTACAATGACTGGCAGCCACTACCCATATGCTCCAGGCAGTGTGTGTGAACAGAAGAATGTCCCATTAAAGCACCTTAAAGACTAACAGATTTATTTGGGCATAAGCTTTCTTGGGTAAAAAATCCACTTCTTCAGATGCATGGAAGTCCATGTTTCTGATGCCCAGCCCCACTCCACTCGTTGGCTCTGTGCTGTCTGTTTCCCTTATTACCCCACGATAACGCTGAAGAGCGGGTGTAAAACTGGCCTCATGGAGCAAGTAAATCCCAGTGAGATGGGGTGGGGGCCTGTTAAGAAAGAGGTTTATATTAATATTCAGATAGGAAACCTGAATGAGTTTCTTGAAGCATGATCGCAGGAAGTCCCAGTGTTGCCACTGTCATATCTGGTGTTTTCCTTAAAACTCCAGCTCCTGGAATCCTGTGATTGCAGGAGAATCTCAGCTGTCGTTTAAAAAAAATATAGGTTTCTAGCGCAGAAAAGCTTGAAAACGCAGCCCCTGAAGGTTCAAAACCCAGAAGACAAATGAGACGAGTGCCAGTTATTGTTTTTTTTTTAAACAATCTCATGATTTTTTAGCGGCCTGAGCTGATATTTGCATGTTTGCGGTTGACGGTGCCGGCAGTCCCGTGTTTGCATCAGGTCGGGGCGCTGTATATTGGAAAAACACAAGTTTATCTTTTTCGCTTTCCTGTTTGATAGTATAGAACTTCCGTCACTGGAGGCATGCAAAAAGCGATGAGAAGCTACCTTTAGCTGCCTCTTAGTAAACAATCCTCTGCCATTTCTTTTTGAAAGAAACAGAGCGGTAGATGTTGTTCGGCTCCCTATCACGGCAGATGCTTCCACTTCTGCAGGACCCTGCTTTGCTGTGTAGCGATCTGAATATGCCCGTGTTTCTCCCCATTGTAACACGTGACCCCCACCCCCACAAAAAAACAACCTATGTTCCGCTCTCTTCTGAGTCGAAAGAAAGTGTAACGCGTGCTGGGGAATGGAATAAATGTGTGCAATCGTCAAACGCTAAGTGTCTGATGGCTGAATCTCTCTCTCTCTCTCTCTTTCTCTCTAATGATATGGCCTTATGGTGTATGGCAGCCCGTCATCACCGTGTGAGAAAGATGCTACCTGGGCTTTGGAGCGGAGCCCGGAGCTGGAGCGCAGAGCAGTGGAGCTGCAGGTTTTTGCCCGGAGTTGGTGCGGAGCTGTAGCAGTCACTATTGGTGCCAGAGCGGAGCTGGAGTGGAGCAATTCAAAAATTAGATTGCTCCAAATCCCTGCCCCAGTAATGTGCTTTCAGCCAGGCTGTCTGCCTTTTGGCACTATGTAGGGTTAGGGGCGGTTGGTATTTGGGGGTGTAAGCTTCCAGGAAACCCAGAGATTTCAGGAATTGTGTTTGGTGACTCACTGTGTAGTGTTTTTGACTCTGAGTAACTACAGCAGCCCACCTGTAGTCGGGGGACATAACAGGCTTCAAATGAAGGCCTTGACCTCCCCTGGCCATTGACCATCCCAATGGCATTGTTAGCAAGAGTAAGGGTAGTAACCCCAAGGTCCTGGCTAAGTTCCTACGTGGGTGGTTACATTCTTTCTGCAGTTCCACCTGATGATGTTGTGTACTGTTAAACAGCTGCCGTGTTTGACAGCAGAGGTAGCTGCAGTTTAACAGTCGATGAACTAGTGACCGGTATAATCTGTAAAGTGCTTTGCCATGATAGGTGCTCTGGAAATGTCAATTGCCATCTGTATTCCTGCTGTCAGCCACATGCCCTCAGGTTATTTGGAAATCCTTACCATGGGCCAGAGCCTTGGAATGTTCCTTTGCAGCAGGCTCATTCTCTGAGATCTCATGCCTTGCCCAGATGGAGATCACCCCTTAGCAGCAGATTGGGGGGGGCGCGGGCTGTGCCTGCGGGCGAGAGCTGGGGGCGGGGCGGTGCCTGTGGGCGAGAACTGGTGGGAGAGCTGCAAGCTCACTGCAAGCGAGAGCTGCACGGAGCTGTTTGCGTGCCTCCGCCTAGGAGCTGGACCTGCTGCTGGTCGCTTCTGGGGCACAGTGTGGTCCACGGTGCCAGGACAGGCAGGAACCCTGCCTCTGCACCCCTGCTGTGCTGCTGACCAGGAGCCGCCCGAGGTAATCCCATGCTCCAATCTCCTGCCCCACCCCTGAGTCCCCCCAAACCTGGAACCCCCTCCTGCACCCCAAACTCCTCATCCCTGGTCCCACCCCCAAGCTTGCACCCCCTGCCCAAGCCCAGATCCCTCTTCCACACCCTGAACCTCTCATTCCTGGCCCCACCCTGCAGCCCTCACTCTTGCACCCCAATCCTCTGCCCTGAGCCCCTCCCACACCCAAAACTCCTCATTCCCAGCTCCACTGGGTCGCAGGCATCAACAATTTTCTTCAACTGGGTCCGCAGAAAAAAAGTTTGAAAACCACTGTCCTAAAGACTTGATAAACTTATTTAAACACTTCTCCCTCCATTAGAAAAGCCTCAGATGTCATGAGTTTGACATGGAAAAATACAAGGGCTTTCCTCTGCATTTCCCTGACAGGTCGGTAGCATTTACTGCACAGGATTTCCTCTGCTCAACAGAGACACCAGTTGACGAAGCAGCCATAGCTGCGGGAGGCAAAGGGGAATGAGGAGCAAAGATTAAACTGACAGACTCAGAAGTGAGCTGCACTGCTAGGTGGGAAAGTCCCAAAGCTGGCCTCTTATTGGAGCTAGCCTAGGAGGGCTGGGGTCTGGGATGCTCCAAGTGATGCACCAGGACCCTGGACCCTATGTCACAACTTTCCTGGGCATGTCATGATATCACAGTGGCTTTGTTGTGACATATGCTGCCACAGAGCAGTGGCACTTACTGCGCACCTGCTGCTATCGCATAACTACTGGGGCTGCCCCGTAGTGCATCATGGCCATGGGGCCTCTCAGCTTGCTGCCCCCTCCCAGTGCACGATAGGGCTTCTCAGCCTGCTGCCCCTCATCCCAGTGCATCACGGGGCTTCTCAGAGTGTGGCCTCCCGAATCCTGGTGCATCAAGGGCCCTCTCAGTGTGCTGCCCCCACCCCAGTGCATCATGGGTAGAGCCCTACCAAATTCATGATCCATTTTGGCCAATTTCATGGTCATAGGATTTTTAAAAGCTGAAATCATGAAATTTATTATATTTAAATATTTCAGTGTTGTAATTGTTGGGGTCCTGACCCCAAAAGATGTTGTGGGGGGGGGGGTGTCCCAAGGTAGGGCGGATTGCGGTACTGCTACCCTTGTGTGCTGCTGCTGGCAGCGGCTCTGCCTTCAGAGCTGGGCAGCTGGAAGGGTGGTATGGGATGGTATTGCGACCCTTACTTCTGCGCTGCTGCTGGCAGAGTGGTGCCTTCCGAGCTGGGCACCTGGCTAACAGCGGCCACTCTCTGGGTGCGGTAGCAGTATGGCAACCCTCCCTCCCCCCAAAAAAATAACCTTGTGACCTCCCTGCAACTCCCTTTTGGGTCAGGACCCCCCATTTGAGAAATGCTGGTCTCTCCTGTGAAATCTGTACAGTACAGGGTAAAAGCACACAAAAGATCAGATTTCACTGGGGGGGGGACACCAGATTTCAAAGTCTGTGGCACTTTTCATGGCCATGAATTTGGAGGGCCCAAATCATGGGGCTTCTGAGTGCTGCCTCCTGCATCCTAGAGCATCATGGGGCTTCTCAAAGTGGTGCTATCCCCTCCTCAGCCCCAGTGCATCATGGGAGCTCTCAGCATGCTGCCCCAGGGCATCATGGGGCTTCTCAAAGTGGTGCTATCCCCTCCTCAGCCCCAGTGCATCATGGGAGCTCTCAGAGTGCTGCTCCCCCAGCCCAGTGCATCATGGGGTTTCTAAGTGTGCTGCTGCCCCCTCCCCACCCCCAGTGCATCATGGGAGCTCTCAAGACTGCTGCTGCCCCCTCCCCACCCACTGCATCATGGGGCCTCTCAGCATCAACCCCCGCCCCAGTGCATCATGGGGCTTCTCAGGCTTGACCCGCCCTCAGTTCAAGGTGAGGGGCGGGGCCCGCTCTCCCAATACCTTTCTCTTATTGGCTGGAGTGTCCCGCTAGCCTAGTCTCCCATTGGTTAGAAGGAGTGGGAGCTGATTGGCCTTGGAGGAGCAGCCGCGGTGTGGCTCCGGCCACCCGGGTAGCGATTGGTTCAGAACGGAGGCGCGGCCCTGTGATTTGCTGCGGCGGCCGCGCGGGCGTGTGCGAGCTGCCCGGGCAGGCGGGGCTGCGGCGGAGCGGCTGAAACAGGTGGGGCTGGCACGGGACGGGGGTGGCACGGGGCTGTGGGGGTGGCACGGGACGGGGGTTGTACGGGGTGGGATGAGGTTGCAGGGGCTGTGGGGGCTGTATGGGGTGGGGGTTGTATGGGGCGGGATGGGGTTGCAGGGGCTGTGGGGGTGGCACGGGACGGGGGTTGTACGGGGTGGGATGAGGTTGCAGGGGCTGTGGGGGCTGTATGGGGCGGGGGTTGTATGGGGCGGGATGGGGTTGCAGGGGCTGTGGGGGTGGCACGGGGTGGGGGCTGTATGGGGCGGGATGAGGTTGCAGGGGCTGTGGGGGCTGTATGGGGTGGGGGTTGTATGGGGCGGGATGAGGTTGCAGGGGCTGTGGGGGTGGCACGGGGTGGGGGTTGTATGGGGCGGGATGAGGTTGCAGGGGCCAGGGACTGGCACGGGTTTGCAGGGGCCAAGGGGGTGGGTGAGGCTGACATGGGATAGAGGGGTTGCAGGGGGTGTCATGGGGCGGGATGAGGTTGCAGGCACCAAGGGGCTGGCATGGGGCCAAAGCGGTGGGGCTGGCTAGCATGGGATGATGTGGAAGTTGTAGGGGCTGGCACGGGATGGGGGGTTGCAGGGGCCAAGGGGGTGGCACGGGGCGGGATGGGGTTGCAGGGGCCGAGGGGGTGGGTGGGGCTGGCATGGGATGGGGGGTTGCAGGGGCCAAGGGGGAGGGGGTTGCAGGGGCTGTGGGGGTGGCACGGGGTGGGGGGTTGTATGGAGTGGGATGAGGTTGCAGGGGCCAGGGACTGGTACGGGTTTGCAGGGGCCAAGGGGGTGGGTGAGGCTGACATGGGATAGAGCGGTTGCAGGGGGTGGCATGGGGTGGGATGAGGTTACAGGCACCAAGGGGCTGGCATGGGGCCAAAGGGGTGGGGCTGGCTAGCATGGGATGATGTGGAAGTTGCAGGGGCCAAGGGGGTGGCACGGGGCGGGATGGGGTTGCAGGGGCCAAGGGGGTGGGGGGTTGCAGGGGCCAAGAGGGAGGGGGTTGCAGGGGCTGTGGGGGTGGCACAAGGTGGGGGTTGTATGGAGTGGGATGAGGTTACAGGGGCCAGGGACTGGCACGGGTTTGCAATGGCCAAGGGGGTGGGTGGGGCTGACACGGGATGGGGAGTTGCAGGCGTCAAGGGGGTGGGTTGAGGTTGCAGGTGCCAAGGGGCTGGCATGGGGCTGCAGGGGCCAAATGGGTGGGAGTGGGGGTGGCTAGCATGGGATGATGTGGGAGTTGTAGGGGGTGGGGCTGGCACAGGGTTGCAGGGGCCAAAGGGAGTGTGAGTCCTGGCATGGAGTGGGGAGACCTGGCGTGTGAGAGGGGAGAGATCTGGAGTGGGGGTGAACCTGGGTCTGGGACAGTGAAGGGGGTAGGCTCTGGGGGAACCTCGTGTGGTGGGGGGGAAAGGTAGGATGGGGGTGGGCAGGGGAGACCAGAACAGCTGGGTCCAGGCCATCCAAGGGGGCTTGCTTGGGGTTAGCTGAAGGATGTGAGGAGTAGAATAGTGGGGGTGTTTAGGGAGCTGTATTATGGAGCAGATGGGGTGTCCTTGGGGAAGCCAGGCCTGGCGCAGCAGCCTGGCAGGGCTGTGGCATGGGGAAGTAGGGCATGAGTGGGGTGGGGTTGGCTTAGGCACACTGACTGCATGGTATGTGGAGCTGAGGTGCATGGGCTGGGGTGGCTCTAGTGCGTTAGATGTAACAGCACAGAGGTGAGTGGCCTGGGAGTTAGATATGCTGATGGAGAGGGGTGGAATATGGGGTGGGTGTATTGGCCTGGAAGGGGGTGACTGGATCTGGGGTGCTGGCGTTAAGGGCAGTAGAATGGGGGGTGTCTGATTGCAGGAGTTTGGCTCTGATTAAAAACAAAATATAAAATGCCAACACTCAAAATGCTTTTCCCTGTGCCTAAGTCTCTGCTCACGTCTTCCTGGGAGCAGGTGATGGAAACCAAGGTACCAGATTAGCTGGACCTTGTGCCTGATTCCCAGTGGCGGTTCCCGTGATTGTCGGGTGCACACATTTCTTCTCCTTGTGCAGGTTTGCTCAACAGCTGAGCTGTGCTGTTGAGAGAACCTGAGGCCACAAGCTGCTTGGCCTGCCAGCTGCCTTTATTCCACTGTGCTTAATGCCAGGTCCAGCTGACTCTGATTACATTTTACCTGCTAGATACATATTTTAATTTTTTCAAAGTGAACTGATCAAAACAATCCCATCATGTGCGTGCAGTAGTGAAAAACAATCATTAAAGACAATTTATAGACTGGCTCGCTGCTAGCCATTGGAAGTCCTTTGCTGTAGCAACATCTGCAGTGTGTGTGTTGTCAGGCTGTCTTAGGTAATGTCCCTATCACCATAGCATCAGAGCACCTCACAATCTTTAATGTGTTTCTCCTCGCAGGTCCCTGGGGGAGTGGGGTTAGGTCCTCCCGCTGACCAGATGGTGAAATGAGGCCCAAAGAAACTAAGTGACTTGCCCAGGTCACACAGGGCGCCTGTGGCAGGGTAGGAAACACATCCCAGATCGCTGAGCTATCCTTTCTCTCCCAGCAATAGCAGTGTTACTTGCATGCAAAAGGCTTGTGCTTCTGTTTCTATGCTAGTGGGGGAAACAACTGGGTTCCTTACTGTTCTGCCATTGATATGTCACAGTTCGGGGCAACTGCACCTGTATTCCCCCTGCTTGAGGCTTCTAGTTCCCAGCTGTCACCTCTTGTGTGGGGGAGACCTGTGTCTCCTGCTCCTGATGGGGGATTTCTGCACAGTTCTCTGCCAACACTGTGCTATCCCCTGCAAGCCAGACTGCCTAGAAAACCCAGCGCCTGCACTCTGCTCCCTCTCTCAGAGCTAAGACTGGTGTGTCGCCAGCCATTACAAGTTACTGCACAGCTCCTCCGAAGTAAATTTATTCTGAAGGTAAAAGCATCACAGGGAAAATATGTAAAAACAATGAAAGAACTGACTTGCTAAAAAGCTAACCAGAGGTCACCCCTAACTCCATCCTACAGCTCTGGTAGGTGTCTGTTCTTCAGAACCTACAACTAGGTTTTCCCTGTGCTTACAGTTCATCCGTCTTAGATCCAGAGCAGAGACTGGGCGGATCAGCTGTTTCTTGGATCTTGGCCTTCTGTAACATGTAATAAGCAGACAGTGACCCTCCCCTCAGGGCATAGCTTCAAAATGCTGGGATTTTGCATATCTGGGATTTGGGGAACTTGCATGAACGCCCTCCTTAGGGATCCCCCTGGAAATCCACTTGTCATCCCAAAAGTCCGTACTTGTCTGGCACATTTTCAGAAGAGTCTCTTGAATTCCCAGGGCTCACATCTGTCGCATTTCCCTCTAGAGTGGTAACAGACAATCCCAGTCCACAAGAATACATACGTATAATACAATAATGGCTTCCAGGGATATTGCAGGAAATTGCCAGTTCTGGCACAACTGGGTTTTGGAGTTTCTTACTGTTCTCCCATTGAACCCTCTGTAATAAACAAGACAAGCCCGTGATGCTGTTGTTTATTATTTGTATTATAGTAGTGCTTAGGCATCCCAAACAGGATCAGGGCCCCATTATACGGGGTGCTGCACAGACACACATAGCCCCTGCCCCCGAGGAACTTAGTGTAACTGGACAAGGCAGATGCATGGTGGGAGGGGAAGTGACTTGCCCGAGGTCGCACGGTAAGTCAGTGGCAGACCAGGATAAGAAACAAGCTCTCCTGGCTTCTAGTCCTGTGCTCTGCCCACCTTGTGATGCTGCCTCCAGGCCCTGGCTTATCCCCTTCAGAGGAGCTCTCGCTACCACCCTGCTTCGCAAGGAGCATATGGTCTGTGGTGATGTGGGTGTAAATATCAGTCTCTCTCCCCCGTTACAGTCTGTGCCAGAGCGTAAGTGACGTTCTAGCTGGGCTGTAGTGCAAACTGAGAACTTAACTACCACAGATGCCAGTGTTAGTATCCTTTTTGCTAACAATTGTGCAGCAAAGTTGAGCCTCGCGTAGCTGCCTGTCTTGCTTTCTGATGCGCTGCACCTCACAGGAGCACAGACCTCTGAACTGTGGTCTTGGGGTAGAACCCCAATGGGAAGTGACAGCTTTCCCTGCTGGCATGTGTCCATGTGAAATCTCTCTCTTGTTGCTGTCTAGAGTCTGTCTCCATATATTTTCATCTCCCCTGTGCAAGAGAGAGCTAGCACCGCCCACTGACAGTGTGTTAAGCTCTCAAAATGCTGCTCTCGCTCCTTCATCCCCACCCCCATCCGTGGCCGCTCTCCATAACTGGTTGATGATTCTTCGGAGGCAGCATCAGAATCCTCCACCAGCCACTGGGAGGCAGGACTGCTGGATTCTGGATAATCTCTTGAGACCTCATTCTCCCCCACTCCCCGAGGCTCCCAGTACCTGCAGCCACTATTGAAGTCGTTGGGAGCTGCTGCATGCACCCAGCACCCCTGAGTATCAGGTGGTCTGTGTTTGAGAAGTGACCCTGCTTTGGGAAGGGGTTTGAGATCTAGCACCATTCCCCAGGGGATCAATGCTGAGTGTCATTATTTATTGTAGGGGGTCCTTTCCATTGGTGCCAGATAAGGAGGACCAGGAGCAAACTCTACCACAGGTATTTGCGTGGCCCCGTTGTTGCTGTATCCGAGCACCTCACCACACCCACGTGAGGAGGAGAAGTGCTATTATCTGTAGAAGTGGGATGGGGACCAGGGGTGTAGAGAGATGAAATGACTCGCCCAAGGCCATGCAGAAAGTCTGTGGCAGAGCTGGGAATTGAACCTGGGGACCCCAAGTCCCTAACCACTGGGCAAGCTTTCAGCAGCTTTGATAGAGTAACTTGGGGTATGGAGCACCCACAACTCCACTGACTTCCCAGGGCACTGGTGTGTGATCAGACCCGTAGTCTGTTCAGTGTCCCCAAATGCTTGACAGAGTTAAGCAATGGCAGCAGCAGGGGAGCAAAGAGGCATGGGCACAGGGGTAAAGGGAGGCAGGCAGGCTGCTCCAGAGGTCAGGTAGCTGCACAGGAGAAGGCCCTTGCATCTAACATTTGTGAGAGTGAGAGAACCAGGGAGGAGTTGGGTGCAGGATGTTTGCAAGGAGGAGACTAGGTCCACGGAGAGCTTTAACAATGGGGGGCAGTTCATTTATTCTTGTCTAAATTCCCAAGCTGGCAGCTTCACCCTCCTGCCTGCTTCTTCCTGTAGCAAACTGCTTGATGCTGCCTGGTTTGGAAGAGCACAGCCTGCCGGGTACGGCTCGTGCACCTTGACAGATCGGATTTGTGATGCAGAGCGATCCTGCAGAATGCTTAAAGCCTGCAGCTATCTGTGAGCAGCCTGAACGAGTCCTGGCATGTGCCAGTCGTGTTTTCGCTTTTGCTCTGCTCTGGCAGTGCCCAGGGCTAGTGGAGTCTGTGCCCATTGGGACTGCCAGTCAAGCCAGTCATGATCACAGGAAGAGAGGCTATTGTTGTAGCTAAGAGAATTTCTCTCTCCCCCTCTTAGGCTGTGGTCCATCAGTCTGGGAAAGATGTCAACAGACCGGGGTTACTGGAACAACCTGACGACCCTGCAGAAAATCGCTCTGGCCCTGGGGATCCCAGCCAGTGCAACTGTCATATACATCTTGTACCGCCGGTACAGAGAAAGCCGAGGTACGTATGCGTCACCCCTCGGCAATTACCTTTGGGTAGCCCCGACTTCGTTGTTGCATGGTGACTAACAGCTTGTGTGTTGCATTTAGGCTTGAATTATTAATTACTTGACCTCCTTCCGCCCCCATCCCCATCCCTGCCAAATGTTGATTGGTGCTCAGAAATAAATCTCTCCCATGCTAAAGAGCATATCCAGGGAGGGGTGATCCCTGGGGACAGGAGGCCTGTTCCTGAGCAGCTTTGTCTGTTCTGAAGTTCCTCTGCACTTTCTATAATATCCCTGCAAGAAGCTAAAATCCTTTCGCCCTCCTGCTAATATCTTCCCGAATCCTGCCTGGCGCTTGGGGAAATGCAAACAGACTTAGCACGGAAAGGTTAAATAGCTTTGCAGATTCCCCTTCTCTCCTGTCCTAGAGCTGCTGAACTAGTAGGATTGGCCGCCTTCAGGCCGTGGGGAATGGCTTTTGGGGGTGGATGTGTTAGCCTGTTTAACCTGTCTACTGTGGCTTGTGCTCAGAGGAGCGGCTGACATTTGTAGGAGAGGATGACATTGAAATTGAGATGAAGATCCCCCAGGAGGCTGTGAAATTGATCATCGGACGACAGGGCACCAGTATCAAACAGGCAAGTGGACAACGGTTAGCGAGTCCTGCATCCGTGCCTGGCCCCACCATTGGCATTGATGTGTTCTTCCCTCCCTCCACCTCACTCCATCCCAGAGGATCCCAAAGATCTTTGCAAACCCTTTGTATAAGCTGCTGCAGCCAGGCTGGCGACCGGCCCAGCGGCCTGAGGAGGGGAGAATTTGGGCACAGATGCCAGGGGAGGGCAATACGTTCCACTGGATCTTAATGCCTATCCCTTGGCTTTTAAAGGTCCACCCACTCTAACAGGCTTAAAGGCTGAATCGATGGCATTTCCAAGGGGTCTGCATTTTAAGGCTGATGCTCAGGCTGCTAAACTATCCCCTCTGCGTGAGAACCTTGCTAGACTTCTTTGTCCCGTATCTCCGCAGCTAAGGAAGGAGACTGGTGCTCGCATTGATGTGGAAGCGGAGGACTCCGGTGGGGAGCGGGTGCTGCTGATCAGTGGCTTCCCCGTCCAGGTGTGCCGAGCAAAAGCTGCTATTCACCAGATCCTGGTGGACAACGCCACCGTGTCAGAGCAGTTCGTTGTGCCGCAGAGAGCCGTCGGCAGGATTATCGGTAACTGTCTAGAGACTTAACCGCCCCCCCCCCCCCCGCCCTTCCCATTAGCCACCAGAACAAATGCAAGGGGCCTGGGCAGAAGTGACCTGGGGGCTGGTTTTTAAAGCTGCTCCAGAAGCACTGACCACAGCTGTGGTGAAACACGGCGACTGCTAAATACTGCTTCCGTCTGTTGACCAGAGTGCTTGCTGTTCCTGGGCTGGGGTGCTGGGGAGAAATACTGAGACATAACAGTAAATCTGCATCCAAAGCCCGGGATTAAATAGTTACCCCCCTTCTCCACTCATTGGCTCCTTAGGGTGACAAGAAATCTCATTGAGCTGCCTCAGTTTATCAGACTGCAGCATCTCAAATCTAAGAACCTTTATTTTGCACCTTTGATCCTGGTGCACTTTGGAGGCCTGTATTTATAAAGCTAGGGTGAATTGCTGGCCACAGGGCTGACATCTCTGGGGTAGAACACTGCTTCTGTCCAATGGAGACACTGCGGGGGAAGGAGACTGTGCCCTGACCAGCTGGAAACTGGCTTGGGCTGTGAGAGATCTGGGTTCAAGGCCCTTCTCCACCACTGACTTCCTGTGTGACCATGTGCCAGTCACTTAGTCTCTGTGCCTCAGTTTCCCCACCTGTACAGTGGCAATAAGAGCCCTGCCCTGCCTCACAGGAGAGCTGTGAGGATAAATGCCCTTAAAGGCTGCATGGTGCTTGGCTAGTTCTGTGTTGGGGGCTAGAGATGTATCTAAGATAACATGAAAATACAGGAAGCCCAGCTCAATCGGAATTTAGCCAGCAAAATGAGGCTTAGCTCCTTGCCTCTTTCACAGAGCATGAGAGATCAGGCCCTGAAGTTTGCATCACACCCAAAGGCCGGCCCTGTACCCCAAGTGCCGTGCTGGAGCGCTGGTTACTAGCTAGCTGTGCCTTTAGGCTGCCATGAAAAACACGAATCTCAGAGCCTGGGTCAGCTGATGGGGGCTCATGCTACAGAGCTAAAAACAGCAGGGTAGATGTTGAGGCTTGGGCTGGAACTGGAGGGTTTCAGGACTGGCCTGAACAGCTGCACTGCTGTTTTTAGCCCCGAAACACAAGCCTGCGTCATTGGACCCCAGGCTCTGAGACGTGCTGCCATGGGGCTTTGATTGCAGGGTAGACCTACGCCGAGCGGCAACCAGCACCTTCCAGAATCGCAGCTGGATCTGTCTAATTCTTATAGTGGTGCCCATTGCTGCAGCATCTGGCCACCAGCAGCCATTCATCCTTCGCTAAAATCGTCTCCCTGGTGCAGAGCAGCCAAACCCAAATTTCTGGAGGCGCTTGTGTTCTGGTCACAAAAAAAAATGACCAGAGGGGGGGAAGTGGGCATTCTCCTCAGAGCCGTTTCTTTGGCTGGGTTCTCTAATTCCGCTTCTGCTGAGTGAGTAACCTACTTCTCGCTGCCCTTCTCAGGCAGGGGTGGTGAGACGGTGCGAGCCATCTGCCGCAGCTCGGGGGCCAGAGTGATCTGCGAGAAGGAGACGGACAATGCCCTGTGTCTGACCCGGCTCATCAGTCTCTCAGGGACCCGAAAGGAGGTGAATGCTGCCAAGGTGGGTCTGGGGTGACTGCCCCCTTTAAGAGGCAGTGGGGTCCCGTGCACCTGGGACTGGTCAGCTGTCTCCCGGTCTGGTTTAAGAGAAGGCAGCTGAGCTGGGAGCTGCTGGCAATGAGCTCTCAGAACGGGCTAGAGCAGGAGAATGCTGCCAAGCTGCAGGAAGGCTTGTGCGGAGACCCCTAGGAAAGAGAGGAAGAACTAGGTTGGAGTGGATGAAAGGGAAACTAAGGCAGGACATGACAGTACTGTGAAGCTTGGCCACAAAGGAGCACCTTACGTGGGGGTTACCCTGTCACAGCATCTCCTTTGCGTGGGCCATGCAAACACCCTTCTCCCCCTTCCTCTCCCAAAGCAACTGATCCTGGAAAAGCTTTCGGAGGATGACGCGTTTCGAAAGAAACTGGCCCTGTCGGCGTCAGTCCGGTGCCTGCGCAAGCAGCCCCTGGGTGTGAGGAGAGAGGATCTCGGGCAGCAGGAGGAGCTGCCACGCCCCAATGGCGAGGCCCTCTGCCAGCCGGCGATCCCTCCGCGAGGGGCAGGAGATGGAGGCTGCCTGCTGGCTGCAGAAGCCCCGGATCAACCACAGGAGCTCAGAGCCGAGAGCGAGTCCCCGGAGGAGCCGGTGATGGAGCCCAACCAGGCAGTGCCCATGTTCGAGGGTGAGTGGAGCGTTTTTCTCTAGGGCTGGCTCAAACAGAGGGTGTGTGGCATGCACCACAGGGGTTGCTGCCCTGGCCCTTGGAGGGGCATGGGCTGGCCACTGAGACCTAGAACTGGATTCTCTCCCTGGCTCTTCGATTGACTTGCTGGTCTTAGAGCAGCACTCGCCTTGCTCTGTGCCTCGGTTTCCCTGTCTGTTCCATGGGCGTTAGGTGTCTGCAAAGGGTGCTCTCCTGGAGAAAAGCAGCTGTAAAGAGAGAAGGGTTGGGGCTGCATGTCACGCAGCCTCAGTCTGTGGATTAACCGGGACTTGGGTCCCTGGGTCCCGCCCTCTCTTGCCCTCTCTTGCCCTGACTCACAGCAGCCGTCCTGCCCAGTGGGACCATGTGCCGCTCTGTCCATGTCCTTTAGAGCACCGAGACTCTTCCTCAGGGGGGCGATTTTCCATGCTGCCAGCATGGAAGGTATCTTGGCTGGCTGCTCCCACTTTGTGCTCCACATACCTGCTCTGAGCGGGGTCGCGGTGTGCCACTCTCCTCCGGTGAGCTGCGTGGAGACCAGCAAGGTGCCTGCAGATCTACCCGCGAGTCTTTCCTCAAAGCTCCTCGCATGCGGTGAAATGTTTTCTTCCCCCCACCCATCCCAACACCCTCGTCCCTCCGCCTGGCTCAGCAACCCACGCTTGGACTTGTACGCTCTGCCTCTCGCTCCGGGTGGCCCTCGGCCTCCCCTGCCCCTCTTGCTCACTGCTGTGTGCCCCTCTCAGTCCCCAGCCCCGACTTCAGCTTCCACGCAGACGAACACCTGGAGGTTTATGTCTCAGCCTCAGAGAACCCCAGCCACTTCTGGATCCAGATCGTCGGCTCCCGCAGCCTGCAGCTCGACAAGCTGACCTGCGAGATGTCCCAGTACTATGGGAGCAGCAGCCAGTCGGTGAGCATCTGCCGTGGCGTGCCCCGCCCGATGCGACGGCTGGGTAAACCTGCCGCAGCCAAATGGAACGATGTGTCCCCCGCCCCACTAGCCAAAGAGGGGTTAATCCTTCTCTTCCTCCCCTGCTGCTAAACCTGCATCGCTTCCCGTTCTAGCCCCGAGAACCTGCGCGTGTGACTCCCTGCCCCTCCTTCTGTCTCGCCAGCCCGAATTCCCCAATGTCCGCGTAGGCGACATCGTGGCTGCCCCGTATGCCGATCACGGCTCCTGGTACCGGGCCCGAGTCCTGGGCACTCTGGAGAACGGCAACTTGGATCTGTATTACGTCGACTTCGGGGATAACGGGGAAGCCCCCCTAGAAGCACTGCGAGCCTTGCGGTACGTGTAGCAGGGAGCGTGGTGAAGAGGGAGAGCGTAGGCTAGGGCAAGGGGGGCGTGGAGCAGGACTCCTGGTTCCCATTCCTGCCCTGATTTGCTGTGGGATTCCAGGGAAGCCTCCTGGCTTGCTCTGCACCTCAGTTTCTGTAAAATGGGGAGAACCTCTATCTCAAAGGGGTTGTATGGCCGAGCTAACGACTGTCCAGGGTGTGGAGCTCTTTGCATGTGAAGGACGAGGATGGGTGCAGTGATGCCGCTAGCACGTGCCGATCCCCGCTAACCCAGAGAGATGTGGCTTAGCAGGGCAGACCTGACCGATTTCACCAGCTGCGGGGGCCTCTGCATGTTGGGGTCATATCGCTATTCCCAATGGTTCCTCCCCTCCCTTTCTGCTAGGAGCGACTTCCTGAGTCTGCCCTTCCAGGCCATCGAGTGCAGCCTTGCTGGGATTGCCCCCGCGGGTGAGTGGCGAAGCCGGGGGCAAGGTGCTCTCGGTTGGGATGGGTCCCCGCGAGGTAACCAGCCGGGCTGCCAGTGGGGTAGCCCGACTGGGCTCGGGCAGCGCCCAGGGAGAGGCGGTTCTCAATGGTTCCCAAGAGGCTGGTGGATGCTGAAATCTCCCATTTCCAGACCCGCCTGCGCTTAGCTCCGTGGGGTTCTCTCTCTCTGTGTCCCGGGGAGTCAAACCCAGCCCCTGCTACTCAGTCTCTCCCCACAGGGGAGCAGTGGGAAGAGAACGCCCTGGACGAGTTCGATCGCCTCACGTGTTGTGCCGAGTGGAAGCCCCTTCTGGCTAAGATTTCCAGTTACGTCCAGTCTGGGGCCTGTACCTGGCCACGCATCCAGCTATACGACACCAGCCACGGACAGGTGAGCACTGGAGGCTGGGTTGTCTGGCAGGCTGCGGGTTCCCCTTACAAACACAGCGTTTGCTACAAGTTGTCTTGAGAGCAGCACGTTTCTGCACCTCCACTCCCCTTGGTGCAGCCGCTGGCAGCCAGAGCCTGGCGAGCCCGGAGTGGGCTCGTCTCTGCATGTATTGAGATCAGGATTCAGTCAAACTCCCGTTTCTCTCTCTCTCTCTCTCCCCAATCTGTATCGCTCCCCAAACCACCAGTGCTGCTTCCTCTCTGGCTCCCCCTCCCCGAACGACACCCCCTTGTGCTGTCATCAGCCTGCAACTCTCTGCCCCTTCCTGTTTCCCCTTCAGAGCCTCAATATAGGGGAGGAGCTGGTCCGGCTGGGTCACGCTGTGTGGTGCCCGCAAGAGGAGGATGGCGCTGTGGGGGACGGCGCCTCCCAGCTGGGGAAGGGGGCCATGGCTGAGGCGTTCCAGAAGATGCTGGTTAGTCAATCACTAACCCCGTGGAAGGGCTGGGAAACCATCAGGAGAGGCTGGAGTTTATCCGGAGGCCAGCGTTAGAACAACTGTTGGCATAGCACGTTTATTTCTGGCTGAAATTTTGATGTCCTCTCCTCTTTGGTCAGCGGCCTCTCTCCAAACTCCCAGGCTGTGCCATTTTCCACCAGGCTGGGCGCCAAAGGCTGCAAACCCTTCCCGATGGCTGGGGAATTGTGTAAAGAGCTAAACGGGAGGGCTGGAAGCACCAGTAGTGAGCAGCTCTAATGAGCCCATTCTCAGCCTGGAGGAAAAGGAGCCCGAGGAAGTGACATGTGCCAGGCGGAGAGGAGGGGCTCTAGGTCCCTCTGCTCTCAGGCTGCCCCGATGCGCACCCCTGATGCCACACAGCCGCCTGCCTGCAGCTGGAGGTGTAGTTTCCCGCTCCAGCTGACGTGCCCGCTCTAGCTTTGATCAAGATAGCACCGTGGCTGCAGCTGCGTGGGCCAGCTGCCTGAGTTCGTGCCCAGGATCTCGGACGGGATTGCAGTCAGGCAGCCAGTCAGAGTCGCTGCGTGTGCCTGCCACAGCTCTGCCACTGTTAAGAGCATGTTAGCTTGGGCAAAGCTAGCGCATGTCCATTTCCCTGAGCCGGGAGTCGCACCTCCAGCTGCGCTGTTCACCTACCCCACGTGTCCCGTTCCAAGGCTGGCTAATCGCTGTGTCTGATTGCCCCGAGCCAGTGGGACAGATGCCCCCCTGAGAGAGCTGCTGTAAAACCACTTCCATGTTTTTCGAATGCAGAGGACCACCTCTTATTTAAAACCTTCTCGCTCCATGTGGAGCAGCGCATATCGCCCCCTGCTGTTGTGAAAGCTTCAGCGCTGCCGCTGGAGATCTCTGCCTTGGGGCTGGGTTCCTCTCCCTTCCACGGGCCCTGGTCGGTTCTGCGCTGTGGAGATGTGTTGTCCGCGGGCACAGTAATGGGATTAACCTTGCCTCTCTGTCTTGCTCAGGGGAATGCTGCAGGGACCTCCCTCGAGAGCCTCCTGTCAGAGACCTGCGTCAGCCTTTCAGGTACGCCACTGTGATCGGCTGAAGCAACCCGCCCTTCCTGGGGGCGGCTGCTCCAACAGAACCAGTCTGCCTTTAGGGTTGTATCTTGCTGCCCATCACTGCAGTGTCTGGGCATCTTCCACATCACATCAATGGCTAAGTCTCTGGCTCTTCTCCATGTGCCACCGCTCCTGATTGATTCCTCCCTCCTCTTAGACCTGATTCTCCACCTCTGTCACATGAATGGGGCAAAAAAATTGAATCTCTCTTTACTCTACTCTAGGGATAAACAGAACCGACCGTTTCAGGCCTGGCACTTACATTTTGTCTCACGGATTTTTCAGGAAATTCAGCATGAATTGAACTATTTTCACTTAGTTCCTTTTAAAATACACTTCCGTGGGTGTAGGTTTGGATGGGAGAGGTATTTACTAATTCCTTTGCAGTTCATAGCCCTAAGAGAACACTGTCTCAGATGCATGCAAATTAGAAACTGGCTGGTCAACTTTACAGGCAGTGTGACCTAGTGGGGAGGGCACTGGGTGAAGACCTAGGAATCTAGATTCTGTTCCTGGCTCTGCCACTGATCTGCTCTGTGGCCTTGGGCAAGTCACTTCTGTGCCTGAGTTTCCCTTCCCTCTCCCGCCTTTGTCTACTCCGATTTGTGAGCGCCTGTCTCGTGTCTGTGCAGCCCCTGGCCCGATAGAACCCTGATCTCAGCAACGGCCTCAAGGTGCTGCGGTAATAACTGCCCCCAAGCTGCCTCAAAGGGAAAAAGAAAATGGGGTCATGAAAATTGAGATATTTTTGCAAATCCTTCCAGTGTTTAATAACTGGTGCTAATCCCCCTATTCCAAGCGCTGGGTGGAGAGGGCTGTTTAAAGCTTCACTGCTCCTAGCACAAGAGAGAGAATGTACTGTAGAAGCTAATCCTGCCGATGGATGGGAGCCAAAACCAGGCTTCCCGCTCTGTTTTCTGGGATCTAGTGAGGAGGCTGGGAATGTCGTTTCAGGCGGCCTTGACTCTTTGAAAGTGGCTGTGTGCGTAAGACTGAGCGTGACAAGGTTATGGAAGGGATGGTATGCTGGCTGCCTACAGCGGCATGTAACCTACCTGCGATTCTTATTAGCAGAGATCTCCGGGGTGGGACCCTGGGTGGGGAGGGCGCTGAGTTACTACAGAGAACTCGTTCCCAGGTGTCTCACCCTCACGCTCAGGGTCTAACTGATCGCCAGATTTTCTCCCAGGTCAGACTGGAAAATCCCCCAGGGTCTCTGTGTCTTCCTCTGCAGCATGGGGCACGGGTCACTTGCTGGTTTGGATGAACATTGGAGAAATAGCCTCCGTCCACACGAGATACAAAGTGTATCCCTCAAACACTTGGCAGGTGTTAAATAATCCGTTAGGCAAAGGAGAAAAATTTACTTCCAGCTTGATGGGGAGGAGAGTTGGGGCAGAAAGGTTCAAGAAACCTCCTCTAAAGTTAGACCAGGCAGCGAGGAAGCCAGGAGGAGATAAGTGGGGAAAGGTGAAGAGCAGAAATCGAGGGGAGGCTGTTTCAGTCAGCAGTAGCTGCAGAGGAGAAGGTTCTTGCACCAGCAGTGGCCAAGTGGCACAATGGGACAGAAAAGAGACCGGGGGCGGCGGCGGTGGTGGTGGTGGTGGTGGGGGAGCCGTAGGGAGCTTGTGTCCATGTGCTGAAGACACAGAGGAGAGAATGCAGCCCAACTTCCCCTGTAATATGTGCCTTTGGCTTGGTAGATGACTCCACTGAGCAGCTCCGAAGTGACACCGAGCCCACAGAACCACCCTCCCAGAAGACTGTCATACCCTCGCTCTGGTCCCTACGGATCTCGGCTCCCTCCTGCCCTCTGGGGGACTCCAGGGCTCTCGCCTTGCCAGCTGGCGGTGAGAAGCAGAATAGCTCAAGGAGCTGCAGCAGCGAGGTGGCTTTGGAGGCTGGGGGGTCTCTGCCGGCCACCGGGAGCCATGCAGCAGATGCCAAGTGGACATCCAGTCCCGCTGATTGCACGCATCCCGTAGGCTGCTCAGGAGAGGCCTCTCCCATCTCCCTCTCAAGCAAAGGCTCCAGCTTCCCTACCCCCCTGGCCTCTGGAGACAGCAGCTGCTACTCCCTCCGGGGCTACTTCTATTACCTCTCCACTTCAGAAGAGTGGTCCAACTCCTCGGTCTTCTGCAGCGGCTCCGGCTCTGCCGACGATTCCCTCCAAAGCCTCGTCCTCATCAGCTCCTCTGGCAGCGAGGGAGAGGAGGAGGAGGAGGAAAGGGGGCTGAGGGCCTGGAGGAGAGGTACAGAGGGCACCATGGATGGGCAGCCTGGGCACCGCACTGTGGTCTGGGGTGTCAGAAGCACGAGGAGTACAGATTTCTGCTGCACTGACGGCCGTGAGATGCAGGAGTGTCCCATGCGCTCTCCCAGCTTGCACGGGGGCAGGGATTCTCGCGGGCTGCAGCCCATGGCTGCTGCTCCATTTGCCGCCTTGCTATCGTTCGGCTAGGAGTGGCCGCTACTGGCGATCTCTGCCAGCTGGCAACATCTGCTCCTCCCCTGAGGGACAGCCCCTGGCGAGGGCCTCAATCCTTAGCAATGCCTCTTTCAGTGCAGAGCGGACCCCGGGCAAGTGCTCAGTGCTGTGTCGGGCCTGCTCTCATTCCTCCTGGTGTAAATCCGGAGCAGCCCCATGCTGGTGACTGGGGTTCTCTGGCTTGAGCCAGGTGTAAATTGAGATCTGAACCTGCCCACTGTGTCGCTGCAGCCCGGATCACCCACTCTGCAGAGCCAGGCGAAGGGGGCGTGAAATGGATGCACAGGGGCTCTTAGTGTCAGCTGCGGCATGATTCTCTTGTTTCTCCGTGCATGGGGGCGCACAAGTGGGGAGAACTGGGCCTTCCTTGCACCTTGGAGCAGCTGGACACTGGCTAGGGCTCTTCCTGAGCAGAGCAGGTCGTCTCTCTGCCCCCTGTCCCAGAGAAGGGGGCACAGACTCCTGGCTGCACGGTGGCTTGGCTCTTGGTGGCAGGCCGGCGCCGGGAAGTCCTGATGCTGCACCTGTTCTACCCACTGCCTCTCCTCTTCTGTGCAGAAGCCGCATCTGTCTCTGGAAGCGGCGACGACGTTATGCTGGTCGAAGATGATTCGCTGTGATCCCTTCCCCGAGCGGCAGCGAGCTGGAGGCGTCGCAGAGGACGGTGCGTAAGTCTGTCTATTTGGGGTGGTCCTGGGCCCCCGGCTGTCCCCGAGATCCTGCTTTCAGGGCAGAGGAAGGGCAAACGCCCTCTTGTACATGTGGCGGGGGGGGGATCTTGTCCACACTGACGTGCTTTGCATTTGCCAGCATGTCTGCCCTGAGAGCAGGAGGGCATTGCTCAATAGCGACCCCTATGGGCAGGTTAAGGAGTGGCACTAGCCACAGTCATACACCCACTCCGGGCTGCTCTTTTAAGGAAGCAGCTGCAGCTCCTTGCACCACTCAGTGCCTCTGCTTTCTTGCCTTCCCTTTGGTCCCTAGGAGGTTGGTGGCTGGATTGAGACGACCATGAGGACTCCCCGGCGGGGGAATAAAATACTGCGGGAAGGTGGACGGAGAGACCACGGCCGTTGGGGACTCACCCTTTCTCCGGGTCCAGAAACGACGGGTTTGCATCGTAACCTCGTCCTCGTCTGTGGGCATGTGTTTGGGGCAAGGGCTGCAGCGCGTCAAGTGCACGTTGCTGGCTCCCTGCAGCAGGGACCTGATGCCGGCTGTTGTGTGACTGCCCTTCTTGGGGGCTCTCTGGGGTGGGGAGTGGGTGTTTTCAGTGCATTTGGAGGGTGCTGATCCTAGAGATTCTGAGGCTAACTGCCAGCATCTGTCAAGTCAGACCCCAGGGTTCCGGCTGTGCAGTTCTGTGGTGCTCCCGAGGGATCACAGTCTGCGGAATACAGGTCTTCCGGGGGTAGCTGTCCTGCAGTCCCCTTCTGTCCCCAGCTGGCAGCTGCTGGGCTGTCCTGATGTAAATCCAGAGTAATGACACTGACTGCATTTGGGTTGCCCACTTCCTTCTGAACAGCTGAGCCCCTCCTTCCCCTGGCTGGTGGGAAGTCCCCGCTCGCTCTCCTGCGGGCCATTCGGGTGGCTTGCACTCGCTCTGCCATGAGTTGAGGCTGACTTCAGTTTTGGTCTAAATCTCGGAGCAAGGCGCCTGCACCAAAGACTCCACTCTGCCGTCCTTCCCGCTGCAGGGGCGAGGGAGACACCGGCACTCTGATGTGACTGGATGAGCTTTTTCTGCTGCAGAAACGGGGCCGAAGGACGGTTGTGACGCCCCCCTCCCAAGGCCGCCCCCAGCTTTGACAGCACTTGCTTTACTAAAGTTTTATGTTAAAAAAGGAGAGAGAATCCTCTTAGGCTGCGACCGTTGGAGCTGCATTTTTGTTTCAATAAACGCAGACCGAGCTGGTCCTTATTTTTGCAGCTGAATCTGCTTCGTGCAGAACTGCCCCAGCATCTAGCATTAGTAGAGAGTTTTGAAGGGGGCAGTTTCTGGAGCACACTCTGTGAACTTACTGCTCTTCAACCTTGGCGATGATGGGAGCTGAGTTAGGCCAGCGCCGGGGGCTTTTGCAGATCTCAGCCTCTTATTGTCTCCTTTGCTGCGTAAAGGAGAGAGGTCTGGGCAGAGTGTGTTTAGCCTGCTGCCCGGAGAGAACCTAGCTGGCTCCATCAAAGCTCCTGGCTGTGGGAATTAGCCAAAGCTTTATGCCTCGAGCCAGCTGGCTTTGGAGGTCTGTCAGTGCACGTCAGCAGAGGCTGCCCTGGTGTGAAGATGGGCATTTTCTGCGAGCTGGTGGTTTCACAGGGGTGGGCACGGGGAGATCAAACAAGGTGTGGGAGGGCTGTGTGCCTCAGCCATTGGTTTCTTTATTAAATAAAAGTTCTGTTGAGAGTTTTTCTTGTGAGTCAGCCAAGTCCTTGGGGGCGCGTGGGGGAGGAAGAGGGAGCTTAGAGCTGGGCTGCAGGCGGCCAGGGGTCTGTTGCCCACATTACCTATCACTCTGAGAGACCATGTTAGTCCGATTCCTCCTTGTGCCATTTGCGCCGTGCTGTAGAATGGGGCTGATGATGCATAATTAGTGGGCCAGGGACTTTGCCGTTCATGGGGGTCAAGCTCTGGGATAGTCGGCTCCAAGGGCAAATCGAGGTCCTTGGGGGATGGTGGCTGGAGGTGCCCAGCTCGAGGGGGAAAGGCGGCGGGGGGGACCTGCCACCCCCATCCCTGCCATCACTCCCTCCCCCCGCACTGCTCCGCCAGAGCGAGTCCAGTCCCCTCCCCCGGCCCTCGCTGGGCTCATCCCCTCACCCCTGTAGCCAGGAAATGAGGCTTGTTCCAGTCTCTCAACCAGCTCGGGGGCTTTGCCCCTTGGGGTCTAGCAGGGTCCCTGGAATTTTTGAATGGAGCAGGTGCAGGTTTTCTAACGCTGTCACGTGACAGACTGAGAAATGGCACCACACACAGGGCCTCGCTTCCCTTGGCAGCTATCTCCGAGCGGCAGGAGCCTTGGGTGGACGATGCTATAACCAGCCAGTAGCTGTCTGCCGGCAGCCTGTCCTGCAGAAGTCACCCAGGCTAGGGCTTTAAACTGGGCGTGGCACAAGGGCATGGAGATTTGGGTGCCTCAGGCAAGGGGTAGTGGGGTAACATTCCCCTTCCTATTGCTCGGAGCTCCCACGCTGTGAAATCAGTTGGGGCCTCAGTCCAGGTCACAAGGCCAAGCACTGATTGCACAGTGGGACTCTGTTCAGCTCTGGAATGATCCTGCCAAGGCAGACTCGAGGTGTCTCATGGGGCAGTTGATCAGGGCCTCATGAACACCTGTTGAAGTTGTAAGGTTGAGTCTCTTTCCTCCCTGCCCCCTGTGCATTCTGCCCTGAGTGTTAAAGCCCTTCCTCCAACCAGACACCACGCCTGTGCTTTCACACCCATTTAATGATGCTCAGTGGGGACATGCTCAATTACACTCGTCAACTCAAAGCCTCTGCCCGATCCTGCCACTTCCAGGCCCAAGTTAAGTGGGAGCTAAGCCATCCCCCCACCCATCCCATCCTGTCTTTGCAGAATGCCCAGCTTCAGGAACTCTCATTCCAGCTCCGGACAGCAGTCTCGCTCCAGCTGGTAAACCATGAAGATAACATCCTGCCAGGGTGGCAGCGCGGGATGATCTGGTCTGACAACCTCAAAGCCCAAGTAGCTGAATGCTCGCAACAGGTCTCCTGTGGGACAGAAGAGGAAGGGTTGCCATTATTAAAACCAGCTGTTCTGACCTCCACTTGGGATCACATGCCCCTTAACTTCAATGCTCGTGTTCCTCTAGAGAAACTAGACA
The DNA here is from genome assembly GCF_025201925.1 of Gopherus flavomarginatus. Taxonomy (NCBI): domain Eukaryota; kingdom Metazoa; phylum Chordata; order Testudines; family Testudinidae; genus Gopherus; species Gopherus flavomarginatus. The sequence goes on along the minus strand of NC_066636.1, from coordinate 18,215,912 downwards.
CTGACATTAGAGTGGGGTGAGAGCAGGAAGGATGGGGCACTACATGAAGTAGTTCTAATGCATAAAGTTGGGCAGTTAACTTCCACTGAAAAGCCCTGGCTGCGTATCTGACGTCAGACCAGGGCCTCAGTCTTTTAATTGCAAAAGTTAAATAGCTTCTGTTACCTACAGATACTGTAGTCATGGCTCAAAATACCCTATTATAACAGAGAACTGCAAAATCATGTACTTTGTTTTAAAATGTGGGGTTCCCACTGGACCTGCACCATCTGTTCTTACATACAGAAAAGTCAGGAGAAATACTCCTCCGACTGCTGGTCTCTGTGCGTTCCACATTCAGGGTAAATAATAGCTTGTCCAGTAATGGCTGTATGCTGGGCAGAGAGCAGCCTCTGCTCCCGTTAACAAGCCACTAAGCCACAGATTCTCAAACTGGAGGTCAGGACCCCTCAAGGGATTGTGAGGTTATTTCATGGGGGGTCGTGAGCTGTCAGCCTCCACCCCAAACAAACCCTGCTTTGCTACCAGCATTTATAATGGTGTTAAATATATAAAAAAGTTTTTAATTTATAAGGGGAGGTCACACTCAGAGGCTTGCTATGCAAAAAGAGTCACCAGTAAAAAAACTTTGAGAGCCACTGCACTAAGCTAGCAAGAAAAAAAAAATTCCAGTGGAAACTCTTTCACTGTACATGAAGTATCAAAAACATGGCACAAGCAACTTGCACCTCTCTGTATGTGGAAGGCGATCGCTGTGTGTGTCTGGGTTCGCCTACCAACCGCCAGCCCGGAGGGCCCCTTACTGCGATCGCTGCGAGCCGGCTGGAAGTTCACAAACACGAGGTTCAGGGCGGTCTGTTCCTCCACGTATTCCAGCGTCGCAGTCAGGCTAGAAGGAAACACACCCCTGTGTTCAAACAAGCTGAGAGATAGCCCGGGGGGGTAAGTTTCAAAGGTGTGAGGTGCTCAACTCCCATTAAAATCCAGGGGGAGTTGAGGAGGCTGTGAAAATTCTACCCCCTTGATATGGATTCGATTGATACAGGATTGGTCAGTCTAGTTCTGTAGTACTGTGATTTGGTGGCCCTTGGGAATTAAATCACAACCACAAGCAGCAGCTGTATAAAACCCAGTTTGGTCAGCTGGAAAGAGACAATCAGGGGCGTTTCAAGCCTCTACGACATTTCCAAGAGTGAAGAGGACCAAGGAGTTGGATTAATTTAAGGGTGGGGGGGCTCGTTTAGAAGCTGGCACAACTGATATGGCTGAGAAGAGCTGCATAAAGTTACATGGGTCACGCAGCCAGCCCTTCCCCTGACTTTGTCAGATTGAAGGCACAGTCCCAGTGAGCACACAATGGGCGTGGAGGGTCAGCAGTAATTGTCTATGACCTTGGACACCGCGGGGCAGGAGCTGCTGCCTTTTTCCTGCCAGCCACCTAATGTTACAAGGTGTGTGGTGGGGGGTGATTTGCAGAAAGACGGGCAAGGGATAATTATAACTTGGTTCAGAAGACATAGGCCCTGGGATCCTCCATGTCTTAAACGTCCCAGCGCTTAGAAAGAAATGACCCACAGATGGAATAAAGGACCAGCCAGCAGCATGCACCAGAGGGGCGAACCCTGCGCTGCCCCGGGGCTTGGCTGTCTCTATGCTGCAGGAGGGCAGCTCTGAATGCTTTCAGGCTCTTCAGTGGGTTTGCAAATGGAACTGGATTTACTTTAGATCGCAAGTGTCTCGGGGAAACAGAGTCCAAAGCAGGAGGGTGATGGCTGGGGCTGCTTTTTCCCATGGCCTCCAGACAAAGGAGGTGGGAAATCATAGAATCTCAGGGTTGGAAGGGACCTCAGGAGGTATCTAGTCCAACCCCCTGCTCAAAGCAGGACCAATTCCTTACCTTTCGCGGTTGTTTTGATCCAGGACGCCGCGGGGCGTGTCCAGGAAAAGCTTGCCGTCGGCCAGGAGTCCGTGCCAGTGAGTGGAGCCGCGGGGACCGAGTTGGAAATGGAAGTCCAGCTGGACAGGGAGACCGGGGAGCAGAAGGTCGCCAGCAAACACTGTCAGGTTCCCAGCCTGAAAGGAAGCAGCGAAGCCCGTTATCAGGTGCGCTGACTGGCTGAGAGCCAACACCTGTTAATGCTGGGGTCTGCCAAGGGGACCCAGATCCTACTGAATGGGAACTCCCAGCCTGAACCCCTTCCCATCTGCTCCAGATGCCGGGGAGCCTAGACTAGGATCTAACCGAGAAGCCCTGGGATTTACAGGCAGGAAGCCAGCATCACACAAGGCAACTTCCTCCCTGCACTACTTCCCACTTTGAGAATCTGACACTGTTTCTTGTTCAAAGGGCAAACGTTAATGATTGCTGCCCCTCCAGTTCCTCTGGGCCCAATACCCTATCTAGGCACGAACTGGCCACCCCAATCCTTCTCTGAAGATGTCCACGCAGTGTGCTGCAGCGGTCAAAAAAGCAAACAGGATGTTAGGAATCATTCAAAAAGGGTCAGAGAATAAGACAGAAAATATCTTATTGCCCTTATTATAAATCCATGGTAAGCCCACATCTTGAATTCTGCATACAGATGTGGTCTTCTCATCTCTGAAAAGATATACTGGCATTAGAAAAGGTTCAGAGAAGGACAACTAAAATGATTAGGGGTTTGAAGAGGGTCCCATATGAGGAGAGATTAAAGAGGCTAGGAGTTTTCAGCTTGGAAAAGAGGAGACTAAGCGGGGATATGATAGAGGTATATAAAATCATGAGTGGTGTGAAAAAGGAAAAGTTATTTACTTGTTCCCATAATATAAGAACTAGGGGCCACCAAATAAAATTAATGGACAGTAGGTTTAAAACAAATAAAAGGACGTTCTTCTTCACACAGCGCACAGTCAATTTATGGAACTCCTTGCCTGAGGAGGTTGTGAAGGCCAGGACTATAACTATTAAACAGAGTTTAAAAGAGAACTAGATAAATTCATGGAGGTTAAGTCCATTAATGGCTATTAGCCAGGATGGGTAAGGAACGGTGTCCCTAGCCTCTGTTTGTCAGGGGGTGGAGCTGGATGGCAGGAGAGAGATCACTTGATCATTACGTGTTAGGTTCACTCTCTCTGGGGCACCTGGCATTGGCCACTGTCGGAGGACAGGATACTGGGCTGGATGGACCTTTGGTCTGACCCAGTATGGCCATTCTTATGTTCTCATTTCCTTAGACACAATCAGTAGCTACGGAACGATCCCCTGGATGCACCCTGGACTCGGCCAGGCGGCCAGAGATTTCCTACCTTGTACAACTCTTTCAGCTCACCCTGGTTAGCCCCTCTGCCGGCCGGGCCGCCTCCCAAGGACTCAGGAACATTGGAGGCAGTAGCGAGGTCTGAGGGTCAGGCTCTCGCGCTCAGTCATGGTGATACTTGGAGGATGAGAAAACAAGAGAGAGAAGGACAGCAGTGATGAAATCCTGGCCCATTTGCAAGTCAAGGGGAGTTTTGGCCTTGATTTCAATGGGGCCAAGATTCATCCCTGGTCTGTAACAAATTGCTCCTATGAGGGAAAATCCATTGTACATGCCTCAGCTCCTGATCCCTTATCATGCCACAGTCCTTTACTCTGTAATTAGCCGCCGTGTAGGCAGATGCTACCACCCACATTGTTACAGGCATCAGACTCTGGCACCAAGCATGCGGCCTGCTTTAAAGGGCATTTGACTGATTAGTGTTGCCTCGGAGAGCCAGATGCCCTGAGGAATCAAATCAACGCAGCTGGAGAAGATACTTTGATGCTAAATACTGTAAATGATTCCCAGCTTGAGAGTAAAATCTGTGACTACTGAATAGTGTGTGTGTGGGGGGGTGGTATTTCACCCTCCCCACTTCAACTATATACAGAGACATTTGATTTCAGAAGATGCTGAGCCCCCCTCCTTCTGAAAACCAGGCATTTCTAAGGAGTCTAAAGTTGGGCTCCTAAAACCACCAGTTGCTTTTGAAAACCCAATGGTTGATTTGTGGTGTGGTCACGCACCGGGACCTAGTTGTGGGACAAATACAGAACAAAAGCCAGTCCCTGCCCCACAGAGCTTATAGTGCAGTAAAATCTTGGCCTTAAGAGCGCAGATATACGCCCCAGGCACCCCCCTGTTGGTTTATTGAAGGATGGATCATTCTCAAAGCTCCAAAGACAACAATCAACAAGTTACAGGCTGGCCCCCGGCTCTAGAAAATGGAGACTTTTCCCCTTTCCAGACATTTTTACCAACATAAGTCCCTTTGGGTTTGATTTCCCCACCTCCCCCCCCAGTGCCAAACAGATGGAAAGTGACAGTTCCCTGTTAATCTTCGATAGAGGGGATGGAAAAAGCCACTCACCTCCCGTGGGAAGGCATCATCCTTCTCCTGTAGATGAGGCGATAGCGATAGCAGTAATAGTAATACGCAAAGGGGGAGCGGATGGGGTATAAGTAGTTCCGTTTCCTCCCTCTCTCAGTATAAGAAAGGGAAAACAGATAGGTGTGGTCCCGGAGCAGCGACGTTTCTTCAGGCAATGCCTACCCGTGGCAAAGTGAGCCCCTGAGCCCCAGGGCCCCAGGTCAAGTAGCCAGGTGCTTTATGACCCAGCCATTGTGACATTCCCCCATGGGGAGGGCATCATTGTGACATGCCCAGCCAGGCCACACACCCCAGGGCCACACCTAGGTTATTCCTCTCCTGGGCATAAGTGTGAGATGTTGCCAGTGTGTGGCTGGCCTTCTAATACCCTGATCTAAGGGGGACAGAGCTGTAGTTGGGGGGCAGGGTCCCTCAGTCTCTGGCTTCCATCACATTCCCTCTTAATCCCCCAAACTGCAGGGTCCATATTGATGTAAACGATGGTTGGGGGGGTATCTCTAAACCCTGACTCCCACTGTGGGGTCTCCGTGTAGCCCCTACCCTGCTAGGCCCTAGAGTGGGTCCTTTTTTCTCTGCAGCACTATGCCAACGGGGCACATCCCCTCGGGTTTGGGGAGTCAAGGACTCAGATAGTTGGAGGCCAGATGGGACCACCAACTCATCCAATCTGACCAGCTCATCCAATCTGACCACCCAGCTCGTACAGGCCCCACACGCTAAACCCAACACCCCAAATGAGACCAAAGTTTATCAGTCCACGAGAGCCTACACTGGTCTGTGCCATGGCAGGGAATTGATGCTGTGAGAAATACCCAGATCATCCCAGCAAGTGATAATCCCACACCACAGAGAAAGGCGAAAACCTACCCCACTCCAGCCAAGCTCCCTGCCCATCTGAGCTGGGAGGCAAATTCCTTCCTAGCCCCACCTCTGGTGATCAGTTAAGCCCTGAGCGTGTGAGCAAGAAGCGCCAGCCAGGCACCTATGAGAGATGCTTGGTGTCCCCTCAGAGCACAGCCTATCTCCAGTCGTGACCAGCCCTGAAGCTTAAGCGGAAGGAGATTAAAACAACCCAACCAACCCTCAGAATACACGGGGGCAGCAAATCCCTTCCTGATCCCTGCTGGTGGCCAGCTGAAACCCTGAAGCATGAGCTCTAGAAACATAGGTGATAAATCGGAAGTGAGCCCCAGATCTGCTGAGCCCTGCCTCCCCCACCACCACAAGCAACCCCATCATACAATTGCACTCATATATTTGTCCAGGGGGCCTCTAGCAACTGGGGTGACCCCCCCTTTTGAACATGGAAATGGGGACACCTGAGAATAAGTGGCCACAGTTGAGTGATTGGGGAGGGAGGGGGCACAGACATGAGCAAAGGGCCCATGGGAATTTCTGTGACCATGGCCACGAGGGCTCCTGGGAATTAGGTGTCAGTCCCATGACCATAGGCACAGGGGCTCCTGGGAATTGCCCCCAACACCTACTGTCCCAGAATACTGGGCACCCTTCCATTGCTTGGAACCCCAATGATGCTTTGGGGGGCAGAAAGCATTGACAGTGGGTGGGTCCCAAAGGGGGGAAAGCATGGGGATCCCTGAGAATGAGTTGGTGGGTCCTTGAGGGGCACTGGGAGAGAGTTGGGGGGAGCAGCAAGGATACCCAGAGGAAGTAAGGCAGTGGTGGGGGGGGGAGAGGTTCTTGAGGGGACAAGCAGGGGAAGGGTTCCCTTAGAGGAGCAGGGATTTCAGGGAGGGAGTCTCTAGCTAAGATGGGAATTGGGGGATAAGGCCAGGAAAGTAGGGGTAGAATAGGGGTATTAGGGGATGAGAGTCCCTGTGGGAGGCAGGGGAGTGTGGTTATAGTGGTGGGTTAGGAGGATGGGGTTCCCTGGAGGCATGCAGCTGGGGGTACAGTAGGGGGTTAAGGGGTCCCTGGGGGAGCAGGGAGGTGGTTTACAGTGCGGGGTTAGGGGATGGAGGTTCCTAGGGGGCAGGAAAGTGGAGGTACAATGTGTTAGGAGGATGAGGGTCCCAGTGGGAGTAGGCAGACGGGTATAGCAGGAAGGGGGTCGGGATCCCTGAGGGGAGCAGGCAGGCGGGGGTACAGTGAGGGTTAGGAGGATCCTGGTATACAGGGGGTGGGAGTACAACAGGAGGGGAAAGGGGATCCCTGAGGGGAGCAGGGACGTGGGGGTACAGTGAGGGTTAGGGGATGGGCGGTTCCTGGTGTACATGGGGTGGGGATACCGTGAGGGGAGGGGGATTCCTGAGAGGGGCAAGGAAGTTGGGGTTCAATGGGGTCAATGGGGGAGGGGGGTCTTGGTGGGGATAGGTAGGTGGGGGTTCAGTGGGGGAGGGGGTCCCAGTGCTGGTAGGTGAGGAGTTTGGTGGGGGAGGGGGTCCCGGCGGGAGACAGGTGGGTGGGGGTTCAATGGAGGAAGGGGGTCCCGGTGGGAGGCTGGTGGGTGAGGGTTCAATGGGGGAGGGGGTCCTGGTGGGGGACAGGTGGGGGAGGGATCAATGGGGGAGGGGGTCCTGGTGGGTGGGAGTTCAGTGGGGAAGGGGGTCCCATGGGGGGCAGGTGGGGAAGGGTTCAATGGGGGTGGAGGGGCAGGTGGGGGAGGCAGGTGCAGGGGTTCAGTGGAGGAGGGGGTCTCGGTGGAGGACAGGTGGGTGAGGGTTCAGTGGGGGAGGGGGTCCTGGTGAGTGGGGGTTCAATGGGGGTGGGGGTCCCGTGGGGGGCTGGTGGGTGGGGGTTCAGTGGGGGAAGGAGTCCCAGTGGGGTTTCAGTGGGGGAGGGGGTCCCGTGGGGGGCTGGTGGGTGAGAGTTCAGTGGGGGAGGGGGTCCCGGTGGGGGGCTGGTGGGGAGGTTCAGTGGGGGAGGGGGTCTCGGTGGGTGGGGGCTCAGTGGGGGAGGGGGTCCTGGTGGGGGGGCTGGTGGGTGAGGGTTCAGTGGGGGAGGGGGTCTCGGTGGGTGGGGGTTCAGTGGGGGAGGGGGTCCCGGTGGGGGGCTGGTGAGTGGGGGTTCAGTGGGGGAGGGGGTCCCGGAGGGGGCTGGTGAGTGGGGGTTCAGTGGGGGAGGGGGTCCCGGAGGGGGCTGGTGAGTGGGGGTTCAGTGGGGGAGGGGGTCCCGGAGGGGGCTGGTGGGTGAGAGTTCAGTGGGGGAGGGGGTCTCGGTGGGGGGGCTGGTGGGGAGGTTCAGTGGGGGAGGGGGTCTCGGTGGGGGGGCTGGTGAGTGGGGGCTCAGTGGGGGAGGGGGTCTCGGTGGGGGGGCTGGTGGGGAGGTTCAGTGGGGGAGGGGGTCCCGGTGGGGGGCTGGTGAGTGGGGGTTCAGTGGGGGAGGGGGTCCCGGTGGGTGGGGGCTCAGTGGGGGAGGGGGTCCCGGGGGGGCTGGTGGGGAGGTTCAGTGGGGGAGGGGGTCCCGGTGGGGGGCTGGTGGGTGAGGGTTCAGTGGGGGAGGGGGTCTCGGTGGGGGGGCTGGTGGGGAGGTTCAGTGGGGGAGGGGGTCCCGGGGGGGCTGGTGGGGAGGTTCAGTGGGGGAGGGGGTCCCGGTGGGGGGCTGGTGGGTGAGGGTTCAGTGGGGGAGGGGGTCCCGGAGGGGGTCTCGGTGGGTGGGGGCTCAGTGGGGGAGGGGGTCCCGGGGGGGGCTGGTGGGGAGGTTCAGTGGGGGAGGGGGTCCCGGTGGGGGGCTGGTGGGTGAGGGTTCAGTGGGGGAGGGGGTCTCGGTGGGGGGGCTGGTGGGGAGGTTCAGTGGGGGAGGGGGTCCCGGTGGGGGGCTGGTGGGGAGGTTCAGTGGGGGCGGGGTCTCTCGGGGCGTGCTGGGGGGCAGCAGGACTCGGTCTATAAGGCGGAACCGAGGCGCTGCGGGGGAGCGGGCGCGTCAGGCGCGCTGCGGGCAGCCCCGGCTCGGGGTCCTTCCTCTGGGCCGGCGCGTCCCGGGCCCTTCGCCTGGGCGGTCGCAGGCGGCCGCGGCGGAGGATGCTGAGGCTGGGCGCGGGGTGGGGCCGCGGCCTCGTGCTGCGGGGGCTCGCGGGGGAGCAGCCGGGGGCGCAGAGCCGGGGGCTGGGCCTGTCGCTCAGCCGGGTGAGGGGTCGCGCCCGTGGGGGCGGGGGGATGTGGGGGGGTCACACCCGGGGCTCGGCTCTCCCTGGGGGGCTGGGGTGGGAGTTCAGCCCCTGAGGCTGGTCGGGGCGGGGGGGTGTCACGCCCCGGGCTGGTCTGTGGGAGGCGGGGGAGTCACGCCTCAGGCTGGTCTCGGGGGGTTACGCCTTGAGTTAGTCCCTTGGGGGCGGGGGGATGTGGGGGGGGGGTCACACCCTGACCTCATCTCTCTCTAGGGGGGCTGGTGTGGGAGTTTAACCGTTGAGGCTGGTTAGGGTGGGGGGAGGTGGGCGAATCACGCCTTGGGCTGGTCTCTCAGGGCTGGTCTTTCCCAGCCCCGGGGCAGGTATTTAGGGGAGGTCACCGCCCGGGCTGATCAGTGTCTCCATGCAGGGCACAGTGGTGGTGGAGCGCTGGTGGAAGGTCCCGCTGAGCAAAGAAGGGCGCCCGCCTCGCCTACACCCCAGGAGGCACCGCGTCTACAGGCTGGTGGAAGACACCAAGAACCAGCCCACGGGGGAGCTGGAGGTGATCCTCACTCAGTCCGTGGACAGTAGGTTTCCACTGGAGGCATTTGCTTTCCATACTGAAGAGCTGAGGTGGTGCTGGGTATCTGTCATAGGAGTCCATATGTCTTTCCTGATTTTCACCGATCTGTTATGTGCTCAGTGTTATCTAATGGTTGGAACAGAGAAGTGCACCAGGACTCCTGGGTTCTGTTGCCAGCTCTGCCTCTATGTCCCTAGCAATAAAATGGAGAGATCACTGCACTACAAAGCAGAAGGGATTGTTGGATGTGGGGTTTTACCTGTTAAAACACAGAGTGGTTTTGGAGTTTAGGAATGAAGGAATTATGGAAGTAATTATTATTGTGCTGGTGCTAAGGCCTGCCCTCAGATCTCAGACACAGACCCAGGAGTTCTGACTTCCCGTCCTCTGCTTTAACCCGTACACAAGAGCAACCACTCAACTTAGTGTCCTTTGGTTTTATTTTTAAATGCTATTAGTTATTTTTAGATATTCTTGTTCAGAGCTTTTCCTTCACCATAATAACCTAACTCCACTTATGAGTGTGTACACACATACATGCTCATATGTTCTGAATATGAAGAATGGTATAGTGAAGCAGCTGATAGTCCCCATATAGCGTTCAGTCATCTCTCACGCCTCTGTCAAAACATTTCTGCTTTTAGGCCGTTTTCCAAACTCTCTTTGAAATGCCAGTTCCTTTTCCTGTGTTCGAAGTGCTCTGGCATCCTTCTCAAGAGGAATGTGCTGTGTAACTATAAAAGCTCTCTAATGATCTGTGTGCTGGGTTTGCCAGAGATGTCATGTTGTGCCCTGTGTCTCTGATTCACAGATTTGGGAAGCCGTGGTGATATTGTCTCAGTGAAGAAATCTCTGGCTCGTAACAAGCTCCTCCTCGAGGGACTCGCAGTTTATGCCTCTCCAGAGAACAAAAAAATGTTTGAGGAGGAAATGAAGGTGAGTTGGAGGAGGGAATTGCCTTTCCAGCCCACAATGTGCTCTCTGCTGTCCTAATGTGCAGAATTCTGCCATGAGCAATTTGAGATTCTCACTGGATTCAGTGGGAGCAGCATGCAATCTCCCAAAAGCTAGGATTTGGCTCATGCAGTTAACCTGTAATTTTTGTTGGGGGAAATATACCAGGCCCTGAAAGTTTAATGTCTTCAGCAAAACATCCAGGTAGTGCAACCTCAGAATGAAACTGCTGCTCGCTTGGGGCTTTGTGATTTTTTTTTTTTTATTTTTATTTTTTTTTTTAAATCCTATGTGAGATTTGCAATCAGGAGACTGTAAACCAAGAGTAATTTTGTTTTGTTTTTAAATGAGTTGATTAAACTTTTTTTTAGGAAATTATGTGTGTGCACATGCGTGTGTGTGCATGTGCACACATTACTGGGATTTGAATTGCTGATTGTTTCATTAGAAATAGAAAATCTTGCTAGCGATGTTAAAGATGTATTTGGGAACACTCTGTAAAGACTATTGAGTAAAGTCAATTGTTTCTGGTATCCCCTATAAAATGAATGGTGCGTAAAATGCCTTTCAGTTAATGTAACCTTGCTAATGACCAGGAGACCAATTATGAATTGCAAAGTAACAGGTAATTTAACAAATTCAGCCCTAGTACAATAGGCTGTTGGTCCATGATCGGAGCTCCAAGGCATTGCTGTAATTCACAATCAAGGATTCTGCATTGCCAAAAGTCCTTTCTTCACAAGTGCTGTCTAAATGATGTGACATTGAATACACTAGTAAATCTACCATACAAAGCCAAAAAAAAGTCCTGCTATTAAAGCTTTGTTGCAAAGTAGGGTGAGAACTGGGGCTTTTGACAATTGCTGGATTTGCTGGCTAGTGAAATGGGAATTAATGAGTTGTGACTCGCTTTTATAGCACACCTAAGACGTCTTATTCCTAAATACCCAAAATGGGGACATGGCTGACACTAAGGCATTTTGAATTGAGAGCTCCAAAAGTAGCTCCAAATCCTGGACTGTGCAGACATTAACTGGGAGACATTGTTAACTCTGTGTTCGTCTCACTTTCCCCCCCAATCTTATTTCTTATAGCTGCGTGAGGAAGGGAAGCTGGAGAGACTTCAAACCCAGAGTGGTGAAAAGGTGAGTAAAAGGTTGTTGTGGCGGGGAGAGACACATGAATGTTCATGAAATAGCTGTGCAATTCCAGTGAAATGTGGGGAGAATCCCAGCCAACAAACCTGAAACTCCTGGCGTGTTAATGGGAACCTGATCTGATTAGTGATGCCCTTAGCATGGTGTCTTTCTATGTGGGGATGTTTGTTCATATAGCTTTTTCCCCCAATACAAAGCAAAGAAAAATACATAGACTGTGAGCCTGTAGGGGGATAGAGCTTGTTTTATCTAAATTGCCATTCCATACCTATGGCATTCTCTAAATGATTGATACTATCATCCCTTCTAAAAGGAGAGTGAGGTAGCTAAGTTCATCCGGTTTTGAATCGGAGTTACAATGAAGGCTAAGTCAACCAGTGGTACCCATCGCTTAACGTGATCTTGGCAAGAGAGTTTACCAGACCTGTTCTCCATCAGTGACACTGAAACATCTTTACCCTGGGCTAGCTCTTCAAACAAACAAAGCCGTTCAGTCAGTGCTGGCTTCATGACACTGGACAGTGAAGAGCTGCTCATTCCATGAATGTTTGCAGTGTGGGTGACAACTGGGTAAACTCCACCCCCGTCCTGCCAGCGTGACTTAATCCTGACCTTCTGGGACCCTCCTGCAGTGGGGAGTTCATTCTCCATGGGCCATGCAGTCTTGGGTTCTGTTACTGCAGTGGCTTCGTGATGCAGACACTTGTTCGCTAGAAATTAAACTGAGACCTGGCGATTCCTTGCACTCATGCTCCCCATCTGTCATCCTCCTGCCCTTCCCTAGGCCATCCAGTTCCTGAGGAGCTGCCGTCTGGAGGTGGGGATGAAGAACAACGTGAAGTGGGAGCTGAACAACGAGATCGTCGCCCGCCACTTCCTGAAAAACGTTCGTGGTCTGGCTGTGATTGGAGCTTGCGTGCGGACTGAGGGTGGGGGAGGTGACTAATTTAGCTCCGCCTCCGGAATGCTGAGAATGTCCCAGACAGCAGAGCTGGCTCGCTGTAGGTTGGGATTCAGTGGCTCGAGTGGAGACTTGTGAAGTTATCATAACGGGTTAATCGGGATAGACCAGAAATCTAGGGGGAGGCCAAGGCTTCTGCATTCTCGCTAGACAGCTCTTGGCTGGGGTTAGGATTTACAAGGCCAAGCCTGTCGTAGTGTTAAGCCAGAGGGCATCTGAAGGAGCCTGTCTACTCCCTGCAGGTCTCTGCCATCTCCAGGCCTCCCAGCTCACCAACACTTGGGCATCTGTCGCAGCAGATACTCCCTGTCCAGCCCTCCTGTTTCCAGGCTTCCCCCGCCTGCAGTAGAGTGTTCCTTTTCCCTCCCCAGCAGGCAATCACATCAGTCTGTCCCCTGGTCCCAGCTGGGGCTGGTGAGCCACCTCCAAACGCCTGTTATTAAAGGGGCCGCGCAGGACTAGCTGGCCTCCGACCCCTGCTGCCCTTATAGCGGCAGACGGCCTTGTTCCACCTAGTTTAAGTGTTGAACGCCCACAGGCCGCCGTTTGTGATTAGACTAGAGGGACAGCCGCTGGCGTTGGGTTGGAGTGAGCATCCTAGGGCTAAGTCATGGTGCTGGTTCTTTCAGCTTAATGTCTTTGTGATGCCGCATGCAGTGAAGCTGCCTGATGAGCCCATCACGAGATGGGGCGAATACTGGTGTGAAGTGACGGTAAGTGCGCGTTTCTTTGGAAAGGGGGCAGATCATTTAGCTACAAACAGCTCCAACTTCCTAGTCCCTACCCTCCCTGTCACCCTTCATTGTGTTAGAGCCAGTGAAAGGGGAATCAGGACACAAATTCTGATCTCAGCTCTGGCCACCAGCTCGCTGGTGTCTTTGGGGAAGTCACTTCCCTGCTCAGTGCCTCAGTTTCCCCCCTCTGTGACACAGGGAAAATACTTGTCAGCCTCTTCGGGGGGTGGGAGAGGTGGCTTTGTTGCCCACTGAGCCTGCTTTGAGATCCTCAGGCACAAAGTTACTGCTGCATCCCACATCTGCACCACCTGACGTACTCCAGAGTGCTTTATAAACTAGATACCCACGAAAACGCAACCCCTTCTTGGGGGGCGGAGTATCAGCTGGGTAGACAGCCCCTCTGCAAGGCAAGGGGCAGGAGAACTTTGGCCAAGCCACAGACAAACCCCTACTCTTGTGAGAAGTGCCGGCATACCCACAGCAGAGAGGAGCCAGGTTTTTAAGATCTCTCTCTCCCACCTACCCAGGAGGCGCTTTGTAAAGTACAGGGTCCAAGGCAGAAGAGAATTTCACCTGCTGCATTTCTATTCATCTCTTTTCCTTCCTGCCCACTTGGGGGAGGAGAGCCAGCTCTGAAATGTGCAGGACGAAAACTGAATTGGTGTCATTTACAGCTGTACCAATTTGCATCGCCTCCTGCTTAATTTGCTATATTGAATTCCCGATGTGTGTGTGCGTAAGTGCTACGTTTCCATGTTGGTTACTGCAGCTCAGCAAGCTGCGGGCCTGTAATTGCCAGTATCTTCTCTACACGATGTAACCCCAAAAGAATAGGGAACAGAATGGCCCATCGATGAGAGAGACAAGGGAGAAAGGAGCTGATGTTGGAGGCTGAGATTTGAAATGGAACTGGAGGGATGCAGGCAATTTCAGAGGGGAGCGGCAGAGGTGAAGGCCCTGTTACCCACCGTGCAGGAGCAGAAGACATGGGGGGTGAGGGGGGAGTCGGAGGCAGTTTGTCAGGTCAGCTGTAGCAAGCCTATGAAGGGTTTTAAAGGTGAGATCGCTCATTCGGCTAGATTTGAAGCAACTCTAAACATCTTCCCCTCTCCGCGAGGCATTGGTGAGCCTGCGTCTGGACCTGCCCCGTGTGCTCTCTCACCTCAGGCCTAGGGAGGGTTTCCTGCCTGTGAAACCCTTAGCCAGCGACCAACAGAAACAACCTGCTGTGGAGGGATCCGCAGGGGCCCAGCCATTTTCTGGCCCTTTGCCTTCAGTTAACCTGGAAGCACGGGGCCGGCTCATTGTCTGGGGCCCTAACCTGTGTCTCCGTCCTGGGCTTGTGTGTTGCAGGTGAATGGCTTGGACACCGTGAGGGTGCCGATGTCTGTGGTGAACTTCATGAGGCCGAAGACCAAGCGCTACAAATACTGGCTGGCCCAGCAGGCGGCATTGAAGGGGTAAAGGCCCCTCCACTCTGTCCTGGGGCGTTCTCCTCGGAAGGTTGAACTGTTGGGGGAATCTCCCTGCTGTGGAACCTGGACCCTTCGGCCTACCAGTTGAGAAGGGCAGCCAGGCCCCAGCTGGCCTCTCTCTGCTGGGAGCAGTTAGCTAACTTCATTTAAACTTTATCGGTGTTTGGGGGAGGTTCTCGCTGCAACCACGAAGGGACCCTCCATCCCTCCCAGGTGGGGCTCTCTGCACAGGACAAGGAAAGCACCCAACGTGCTGTACGTTGCTCCCAGTCAAAGCAGGACACCAGAACGCTCGCAGCTACTAATAAAAGGCTCCTGTGTCCAAGCCCCTGGCAATGCGAATCGGCTGTGTCTTGCTGCTGGCGCGTTCAGTCAGACAACACCTCAGAAGTGGGGCAGCTGGAGGCCAAATGCCCTATGGGGAGCAGAGGGGAGAGCCCTGGGAGAAGCAGCCACCAGTGACTCATCTGATCAGTAGAAAAGCGCCAAACGGTCTGTTCCGAGATGCGCAGCCTGATGCCCGGTAGTGCTGAGTCCAGTCCAGCCAGACAGGGGGAGAGGAAATGGAAGGTGGAGCGTCCCCTACAGGAAGTTACCTTATTGCAGAAACGAGACTCTCAGCTGGGCTGGAGATCCCAGCTCCCTTTCGCCACCCTCCCTGCCCCGGGCATCCCAACAGGAGGAGGGAGGGACGCACCCACACCAGGCACCCTTCCCCTCAGCCCCTGCAGCTACTTCATGGGTGAATGGGGCTAATACCCCAGAGCCGCAGAACCACTGTGGTGTTCCTTGTCAGCTACTGTCACGGTGGCGGAGCAGTGCTGAAATGCAGTAGCTACAGTGCTGGAAGCAGAGTAACCAGAGATTCAGTCCTGCCAATCCGTCCTTGGGGCGTAGCCCGAGTCAGGGTCCTCTGTGCCAAAGCCCCTTTCTGGTAGTTGCTCTCAGGGCAGTGTGGGCAGAGACGTCAATGCCCTGCCTCTAGTGTGACTGGGGGACCCCAGCTGGTTTGGTTCCTGATCAAAGGGGCAGGGGAAGGAAATGTCCATGTGGGGACTGCTTCCTCTACCGGTCCACACCCCCATCTTCAGCTTTTGACATCATCTCTGCCAGGGCTGAGCCCTTTCCAGGGGCCAATTGCAAACCCATCCAAAGCAACATGATCCCACCAGGGCATTCTCCCCTATTCCCTGTAGCCCCCTTGCTGGGCTAGTCTGAGCCCTCATTGCTGGCTGGAGCCCACCAGTGCTCCCTCCTGCCTCTGTTCAAGGTTCCCTGCTCTTACTGAGGGGGTTAAATCCATCCATCTGTGTGCCACCTCTCTGCCTCCAGGAGAGGCTGGGCACATGCAATTCCACCTCTGAGGGGGAGAGGCAAGTTCTAAAGCTGAGGGTGCTGGTCAAAACCCTGTGAAGTCCGAGTTTAAAAGGCCTAACAGCATGTGCAAAGTCCTTGGGATGGACAGTCAGCCTGGGCCCTTTCCCCGGGGGCATGCTCCGGTGGGCAGGGAGGATGCAGTGTCCCAAGCAGAGCTCAGGCCCTGTCTCTCCCCTGTGAAATACCTGGCCCAAAGAGCCACTCACTGCAGAATGTGCTGCCCCTTATGCAGCTAAGGGGGAGCCCAGCATTGGGAAAGACCCTTCTGACCTCCCACTGCAGGCTGGGACCTGATGAGATTTGCCAAGTGCACCATCATCTCTGCCAGCAGACACAGGAAGGTGATCGCTGTGTCCTGCAGCCCTGGGTGCCCAGAGAGCTTGATTTGCAGAAACACCTGTCACCAGCCCCTGTTCTCTGGCAGTGCCCAGGCAGCTGCTTTCAGCCTGGCAGACCAAGGCCATGCTAGCCTCATGCACCCACCCTTAAGCAGCACGGAGGCCTCTGGCTAGAGAGTGCCAGTAGGAGCACGCTGCGGTTCTTGTCCCGCCTCTGCTACTTCAGCAACCCGCTTCCCCTCTGCATTTCACGTCTCCCGCAAGTAACCCGGAATAACATCGAGCCCCTGCATGTCGCCAGCTTTGGGGGTCAGACTCCGCCACACTCTGCCTGGGTTGGGCCCCTTGACTTAAATCCATTTCTCCCTTTGTAGCTGTCTAGTACCTGGCACTGCCATCAACAGCTTCTTCCCTAGCCATCACCCAGCCACCGCTAGGCAGTTATAACCCACCAGCTTCCATGATGCTTTGCAACTCAGGCTAGCAACCAATCAGAAAAGCCCGGCTCCTCCTTTAAATAGCTGCAAGGTGGAAAAGTCAAAGAGGAGACTTCCTTCTGCTGCTGCCACAGTCTGCTCCACCAGACTCTTTAAAAGGCAGTGCAAAGGGATAACCTAGGGGTGGAGGCTGGAGAACAGGTACGGTCACTCTATCTCCACGTAAGAGCTCTAGCGCATCTTGCCTGAAGGATTCCAAAGCACTTAACAAACTGCTGTACAAACAGGATTGTTTGGCCAGTCATCAAAATGCAGCCACTTCTGGGGAGCACATGGCAGTTTCACAGCCCACAACCGCATGGCCACGTTTTGAGGACAGGAAATGAAATACCCGTGGCTTGTATTTTCAAAAGTGAGACGAGATTTGGGAGGCTTCTTTTTTGGGGGCTGCTCACCTCAAGCCATCTCAGAGGGAGCTTGTTTTCTGAGGGGGGGGCACTTGGCCCTTTCTGAAAATCCAACTCCTTCAAGGTATCTCAAGTTGGGCCCCTAAAATCACTAGGCCTTGGTGAAAACATAGGCCACTATAGCCCAGGGAAAGCGCAGGTGGAATGTAAGGGGGGCAGAATGTCCTCACACATGTTGGAATTTAGCCAGGACATGCTGGGGGTCTGGATCAATTGTTGAGCCACTCAGGGAGGGGGACCAGGGATTTACTGTGGGACAGGGGAAGGATCTACTGGGGATTGAGGATCACCCCCGGTGAGGCATCTATTGCTTACTGCCGAGCAAGCAGAGAAGGGGGGTTCATGGGAAGCTGCTCAGGATCTACTGCAAATAAGGGTCCTTTGAAGGATCTCCTGGCAATTGGGGAGGGGCTAATAATTATGGAATCTCTTTGGGGAGAGAATGGAGGAGGACTTGGGTGTGTGGGTGCAGAAATCAGGGAGAGGTTAGCTGAAATGAGAACACAATGAATGGTATATAAGTGGAGATGTCCAGCCCTGGCATCCCTCTGTCTTACGTGCCTTAGAGATACATTCCTAAAGCTACCATAGCAGGCGAGTGTTGGCTAACACCTGGCACTGATCCATGCCCCTTAGAGGAGTCCTTGTGCCACCTCAGAGACTAACAAATGTATTTGGGCATAAGCTTTCGTGGGCTAGAACCCATTTCATCAGATGCATGGAGTGGAAAATACAGGAGCAGGTATAAACACATGAGAAGATATGAGCTGCCTTCCCAAGTGTGAGGTCAGTCTAACAAGACAATTCAATTGACAGCAGGATACCAAGGGAGGAAAAATGATACAGACTAAGATGGCTACCACTCTGAAACATGCCCCCTAGAGAGGTTTATACCACACAGGCAGCGGGAAATTCAGCCTCCTCCCCAGCTCCTCTTCTAGAGTCTCGTCTCTTCTTGCAGCAACGCATGCAAAGCCCAATCCTCCACCCCAGAGTGCCAGACCTCACCATTCAGACTACATAGTACTTTGCCCGTGCCGGCAGCGATGGAGGCCATGGCCCAAAGGCTTTGAAGGCCAGGCCAGTAAACAGAGATCAAACAAAAAGATCAAAGCTTTGTCTAGGACAGGCATTGGCAACCTTTCAGAAGTGGTGCAACGTGTTTTGGAAGGTCTCTCTAGAAGTCTACATATTATGTAACCAAACTACTGTTATATGTAAAGGAAACAAGATTTTCAAAATGTTTCAGAAGCTTTATTTCAAATTAAATTGAAATGTAGATATTATCAGTTTAGTGTGATCCTTGCCCTTGCTTTTCCTTGCTGAGTTTTCCAATGTCTGGCACGTATTTGGATACTTTAAGCTGCACACAGGCTTCTGAGTGATCAGTTGTTAACCGGCTGGCAGGAGGTCAGCAGCTGGAACCCCAGATCGGCAGCTGAGGTGAGTGGAGCTGGCGGCTGGTGGGGCTGAGCAGGGCCGGAGGCCTGGATCCTGTCTGGCAGGGGGCCTGCGCTGGAACTCCAACTGAAAGCAAGGTGAGTGGGGCTGCGGCGGGGACCCCGGCTGGTAAGGGGCCAGCAGCAGGAACCCCAAAGTGGCAGTGGGCTGAGCGGCTCACCCCAGCGCCACTCTGGGGTTTCGGCCGCTGGCTCCTCAGCCCTCTGCCAGCCTCGGGTTCCTTCATCCAGGCCAGCAGCAGGCACTGAGTGGGACCGGCGGTGAGATCCCAGCTGGCAGGAGCCAGCAGTGGAAACCCCAGACCGGTGGGAGGGTGAACCGCTCAGCCTGCCACTGCTGGTCTGGGTGAAGGGTCCAAAAATCAGCTCGCATGCCACCTTTGGCACATGTGACGTAGGTTGCTGACCCCTGGTCTAGAGGCTGATTTAGGTGAGAGGCTGATGAATCCACTAGTGACCCATCGCAGTCCTTTTTACACAGTAGCCAATCCTGCTTGTAAATCCTGAGGTGGCTGGTTCAGTCTCCCAGGATGTTCCATCCAAGAGGTCATTATTACTGAGCATCTCTATTGCGGTGGTGACTGGAGGCCAGGCAGGCCAGGACCCTAGGCGCTGTGTAACTGCATCTGAATCAAGGGAGGTGCATAGGCAGACGAGCCCTGTTAACTTTCTCCTTCAGAATCCATCCTGAATGTTATTGAAACTCACAAGTTAAATACGATCCCATGTTGGGAAAGAAATTGATTGGGCTGGATGCTACCAGCATGTTGCATACGATGAAATTACATTTTGTCAGCAATCCACACGATATATGGGCTCTTTAAATTTTATATGGGGCCCAATAAATTGTTTGAAATATCCAGGCTCAGGTGATGTGGCTGGAACGCAACGTTTTTTATGAGTCGGCAACTGGGCTGGCGGCAGTGAGATGAAATGGAACCGAGTCACATGCGAATGAAGAGTCATAAAGCAAATGCAAAACTAGCCAGGAATGGCAAAGCTGAAGTCAAAGTGATTATGGAAATGCAAGAGCGGGATGTGTGTGAGTTGTGTCTCTATAGGCAGGTTTCTGTGTTATGTCTGTGCGTGTTGTGTGTTGTGTCACTGTGGGTGAATCAGATGTCTGAGTGTGTGTCTGTCTCTCCCACTCTGTTGTGTACATGTGTGTCTGAGATTGACTTGTTTGTGCATGTCAAATCCTAGGCAAAGCTTCGGGGGATGTTGTCCCAGTGAGCACAGACACAGTGTTGTCCCTGCTGCACAGTCACATTGTGTTACCTCAGCAACAGGGACTGGTCCCTTCGCTGGCCTCTGAGATGAGTTTTTTGGTGGGTCTCAGCCTAGTTCCTCTAGCAAACAAGTGTCCCACCACAGCAATCTGCCCGACAATCCGCTTCTCAGCAGAGAGGCCAAGGGCTGCATGGCCCCAGAGCCTGGACTGCCTGCTCACCTGGATGCTGTTAGTTGAGGTTGACTTAGATTCTTCCCTTGCCCCTGCCCGGGCTGTGCCTGCCCCATGGCTCGCTTTCTGGGCACCAGTCAGTGGCACTGAACTTGCTTGTTTGTGTTGAAGCCGCTTGGACAGGTTGGTGCCGGCTGCTTCTCCCCAGCCGGGTGAGGCTGCTCTGGCTTTGCAGTCTCGGCTCTGTCTATTGTGCCAAGGGGAGGCAGCTGGGCATTGGGAGAGCTGTTTGGGGCCTGATCCTACTCCCGGCCAACGGGAGCTGTGGGGGTGGTGCTTAGGATGGAGGCAGTGTGCAGAGTCCCCTGGCTGCCCCTACGCATAGGAGCCAGAGGGGGGACATACCGCTGCTTCCAGGAGCCACGCAGAGCGGGGTAAGCCCTGGATCCCGCTCCCCAGCGTGAGCTTGAGGGCCAGATTAAAACATCTGGAGAGCCAGATGCGGCCCCTGGGCTGTAGTTTGCCCAGCTATGGTCTAAACAGACAGGCAGTGGGAGGGGAAATGGGGGTACTGAGCACAGGCCTGCCTTAGGTCATTCTGTGTCCTAGTCCACTGCTCTCCCCACTAGGCCATGCTGCCTTCATCTTCATTCATTTTCTTCCCATGATGCCCTTTAAGCACTCTGTGATGATGTCTTTGTGGCTGACTGGCATTTCTACCTTAGGCCCAGATCGTGTGCCTGTGCTAAGCCCTGCTGAGGCCAATGGGACCCTGTCCAGACGTGGGTGGAGCAGCTTGCAGGATTAGGGCAGCACAGAGCAGAGGGAACGCTGCGGAAAGGTGGGTCAGTGGCAAAAGGCAGTTGGGTTGGGAGGACAGGCACTGGGAGACGCCACAGCTTTGCCAGTGGCTTTTTAATGTAATTCCATCCCTCCTAGTTCCAGCCTCTTTATTGTTCTCTCTGCTTGATGCTTATACCCTCAAATAGCCATAGACTCTTCCCGCTCCCCGTCACTGCTCTTCCAAGCCAAAACGATTCAACCCCTCTTGGAAACTGACCCCTCCAGCCCTCTGTTCATTCCTAGGACCACTCCCTGCCATTTGTCACTGATCACAGGAGGGAGAGCAGCCACCCAGGTGCCTTCCGGAGCAGGACACAGGCGTGAGTCCTAGCAGGTGTATATCATCCTGGGGACGGGATGGAGCAGAGCAGCCAACTCCTGCTCAGCCAAGGTCGTTTCTCAGCTCCCTGGTGTGTCTGAGGGACATAAATGTGGAAAACAGCTTGAAAATGGAAATCCAAAGGGGCTGCTGTGTCCCAGCACAGCTGTGGCAGGGCATAAACCAGAGTCCCTGGACCTGCGTTTGCTGGATCTTTGCTTAACGAATGGCCCAGCGGGGGGGTGCGATCGAATCCCTGCTGCTGAGCAGCCCGAAGGGAATGGGCTTTTCTTTTGTTGGGCCGTGCAGCTGCCCCTGCTTTCTGCCGGCAAAGGGAGGTGCTTTTAATGGGCAGGAGATGTCAGGGTTTGATCAATGTAATAGCAGAGAGTCTAACCACAGAGTTTGCTTTGATTCCCCCCCCCCCCCAACACACACACACACACATACACACACCCCCACTGGCCTGCTTTCAAATCCTCGAAGTGGCAATTTGCTGGATTTCGCAAGGAGCTGATGAGCTAAGCATCAATCATTAGTAAATAGTCATTAATAATGAAAGCTTGGCTCTCGTGTTGTGCGTTTCATCCACAGCTCTCAGAGCTTAGCCGGTCGGGTCAGTGGGGCAGGGACTGTGTTTGTTCTGTGTTTGTACAGCCTGCTCCGTCACCGGGGCACCTGGGCGCTACTGTCACACACCTAATAGAGACCGTACAGCACCTAACACCATGGGGTCCTGGTCCATGGCTCAGGCTCCTAGATGTTACCGTAATCCACCTAATGTACAACACCCAGCACAATGGGGTCCTCGTCTATACTAGGGCTCTGAAGCCCTACCATAATACCATAATAATAAAGGGGTTTACAAAGGAGAGTCTGTGTTTTTGAGGCCTCCTCTTACTTGTGACTATTTCTGTCTGTGTAGAGGATCCAGGGCCCCATCATGCTGGGTGTTGCACAGACACAGAGTGAGAGACTGTCCCAGCCCTGCATGCAGTGCTTTTAAACCCGAGAGGGGAAAGAATTCACAAATCCCCCCACGCCACCCACCTGAAATCATGAGACTGCCTTAAAAATTTTGGGGATTTCTTTCTCTCTTTTTAAACTGGGCTTCTTCCATTTGCCATCTGGATTTTGATCCTTGAGGAGCTGGGGTTCTCAAGCTTCTTTCTGCAACCACGAATCACTGTCCAGGGAGTATGAGCCTGAAATCCCCAGGAAACATTATCTGACTGTTCAGTGAACAGCCTGGCTCCGCAGGACTTTATATCCCCAGCCTGTGCACACAGCACCCTGGGTTTGTCTGCCGCTCTTTCTGTCGGGCAATAAGCCAGGATTCCACCCAGAGACAACCCCCCCTGCGGGGTGAGGCACAGGGACAGACAGACATTGCTGAAGTACCAAACACCTGATTCCCACAGAGGGCCAGATTCTCTATGGCCCTGGAGCAGTTACTTACCCATGTGCCCTTGGGTCAAGATGATCCAAAGTGACTAGTGATTTGGAGGGGGTCATGATTTTGGGGCCCCTTTATGAAATCTCTAGACTAGTCATTGTAGAAATTCATGGGGTGAAAATGTGGTCCCCTTCTAGCCCTACATTTCTACGGTTCTGTGAAGGCAGCAGCAGATCTGTCTGCCTCCCCTGGCCTGGTGTAAAGGAGCGCATCTCGTCTCACTGACAACCCACGTCTCTTCCCGTCCACAGAATATGCAGCACGTCTCCTCTCCAAAGCACCAGGCCAAGTCCTGGAGCCCTGGGCCATGGCTATGCTAGGGACACTTTGGCAGGCTAGGAGCACTTCACTGGTATAGTTCATGCCACCCCACCCCCAAGTGAAGCAAGCTACGCTGGCAGACAGGCGGCGCCACCTGCAGAGCTGTGCCCAGGCTAGGGAGGGCCTGACTCTTCATCTTTGAACGCCAGAGGTTGGCACTATTAGAAGAGCTGTTTCCCGTGTATCCATTTCATCCCTCTAATGTCACATCCTGGCGGGTAACGTTCTTTGTCTTGGGCGTTACCGCAGCTGTCTGAGCCGACCCACCTAGCCAACTGCTCTGAGGGGATCACTCCGGCCCGGGTTTCGGCCCCTCTCATCTCCCAGCTTGAAACGATTTTCTTGCCATTGCAATTAGCAGGTTTCCTTTCCTGGGGCTGGGACAATCAGTTGGCCTGCTAAAAGAACAGGAAGCCCTGGCACGTAACAGAGGGGAACACGCACAGCGCACAAAGAGGCTAATGGGAGCGGTCGACTTGAAGAGAAAAGCTGGAAGAGGTGCCAAAAAAGTCATTAAGTCCCTTTTCCAATGGGATTTTAGAGGAGGACGGCCTGAATATTCACGAGCGTGCTCTTCCTTTGTGAGAGACGTTCCATCAATTATCACAAGGTTGGCATCCGGGTGGCGTCAAGGTTATTCCCAGCATAATGAGAGAGGTGGGTCCTGGCTGGCGAAGGGACAGCTTTGCTTGGAAACTCCAGCAGAGTTTCTGTACATGGCTGATTATTTTCCCTTACGTGCTGCAAAAGCCACATGCCTAGGCCGATTGCCTTGAAAACTGGCGTGCTACGTGGGGGGCAGGGCTAGTGTGAATGGTGAAAATTTGGGGTCAGTTGGCCAAGGGGTTCCCAAAATACAGCTCCTCCCTCGCCAAGGGACCCTTTTGAAAAAAATAACATGGGCCTAATTCTGATCTTACACCAGCACAAGGTGCTTAACTTGAAGTTTGTGGGTCGTTCCACTGACTTCAGTGGGGCTACATACGTGCTTAACATTCAAGCGTGGCTGAAGTTCTTTGCGGGGTCAGAGCCAAAGAGCTGTGCAGAATCGTGCCCTCCAGCAGGCATAACGCTAATGAAATCACTGGCGTTACCCCACTGTGGAAGATCAGAATCAGCCCTGTGATTTATACAACACAGTTGTATGGTAACAGGGGCCATGGAAGTACCTAAGGGCTTGTCTACCCATGGATTTCCTCTGGAATAGCTAGTCTGGAATAACTAATTGTGCTTTACATTTACACCCGACCTTAATCCAAATTAAGTTTCAAGTGTAGACGTGTGTGTGTGTGAGAGAGCGAGAGAATGAAGGGTGGGGAATTTACAGAGAGCTCTGGAGATCTGTAACTCCCAGACCAAGGAAAAGCTCTTCGCCCCGTGCCCCAGTTTGCTTTGTTTCTGCTTGGCCAGCAGGGGGCTGGCACTGAGGCAAGCCAGGCTTGTCCTCCCTGCCGTGAGCTCACCCAGAGGCGCTTTGACGGTGAGTGTTGCCTTGCCACCAGTGTGCTTTGCTCCTTTTTCAAAACAAAATCTTTGCAAGCGAATTTAGGCCTCTCTTGCCATCCCTGCCCTGAAGCTGGCAGCTGAGGAGCATCGCTCTAGATGAGATAAGAGTGTTAGGCAATGGCACAAAGGGTATACGTACAGCTCCTAGCACAATGGGGACCTAGTCCATGGTGGGGCCCCTAACTACAACAATACAGATGAATAACAGCTCTCTGCCACAAGGGTTAAGTTACTGTCCATTGAGCTAATGCTTAAAGTCTAGGCAAATTAACCATCATTCCCTGAAACAAGCCTCACCTCAGTCCCTGGAAAAACCATGGAGCAGGTCCTCAAGGAATCAATTCTGAAGCACTTAGAAGAGAGGAAAGTGATCAGGAACAGTCAGCATGGATTCACCAAGGACAAGTCGTGCCTGATTAACCTAATTGCCTTCTATGAGGAGATAACTGGGTCTGTGGATGAGGGGATGCACTGCTACAGACTAGGGACCGAGTAGCTAGGCAGCAGTACTGCAGAAAAGAACCTAGGGGTTACAGTGGATGAGAAGCTGGATATGAGTCAACAGTGTGCCCTTGTTGCCAAGAAGGCCAACAGTATTTTGAGCTGTGTAAGTAGGGGCATTGCCAGCAGATCAAGGGACATGATCATTCCCTTCTATTCAACACTGGTGAGGCCTCATCTGGAGTATTGTATCCAGTTTTGGGCCCCACACTACAAGAAGGATGTGGAAAATTTGGAAAGAGTCCAGTGGAGGGCAACAAAAATGATTAGGGGGCTGGAACACAGGACTTTTGAGGAGAGGCTGAGGGAACTGAGATTGTTTAGTCTGCAGAAGAGAAGAATGAGGGGAGATTTGATAGCTGCATTCAACTATCTGAAAGGGGGTTCCAAAGTGGATGGATCTAGACTGTTCTCAGTGGTACCTGATGACAGAACAAGGAGTGATGGTCTCAAGTTGCAGTGGGGGAGGTGTAAGTTGGATATTAGGAAAAGCTTTTTCACCAGGAGGGTGGTGAAGCACTGGAATGGGTTACCTAGGGAGGTGGTGGAATCTCCTTCCTTAGAGGTTTTTAAGGTCAGGCTTGACAAAGCCCTGGCTGGGGTGATTTAGTTGGGAATTGGTCCTGCTTTGAGCAGGGGGGTGGGGTAGATACCTCCTGAGGTCCCTTCCAACCCTAATATTCTATGATAGTCTTGGGTGCTGCTGGTTAATAACTAATAGCGTTTCACGGCAGAGGGAGCGCAGAGACATGTGCCGGCCTCAGGGTGCTGTTTTATGGAGACAAACCTGTGCCAGAAGCAGCTCTGGGATGAATAAGAAATGTTGGCTTGTCCTTCCTGGTAAGCAGGACAATGTTGGAGCTAATGCACTTGTGGCTTGAAATAGTAAGACTCCCTGGCTCTTAGCATCTGCAGATCCCCTGGTGCTTTCCAAAGGAGGGCAGTGTCGTTATCCTCATTTTACAGATGGGGAAACTGAGGCATGGGGAGGAGGAGTGATTTGCCGACAGCCACCTTGCAGAGCAGTGGAATAGAACCCAGGTCTCCTGAGAGCCAGTGCTCTAGTCCCTATCCTCCCTCCTAGAAGAGAAAGGAGGCTTGTAAAAGCCCTGAGATTTATCCCCAGGACATTTAGCAGGAGGCTGGCTCTGCTGAAGGGGAGAAAACCAATCGCATCCTGTGCTGGCTCCCTGCACAGGGATAAATCTCGCTCACCCTGGGCCATTGCAGCTAAGGAGTTATGGTGGCTTAAACACCTCCCACCAAGCTCCAGCAGGCATCAGCAGCGATTCACGCGGCTAGTTGATTTGTTACCTTTCCCTGGTTCCCCCTGCTTTGACTTCACCCTTCAGCCCCGTGGCTGGGAAAGGCAGCCCAGGACGTGGGCGCTGCACTCCGACACAAAAGCGAGCCGTGTTGCTCAACAGCATTATTGTCTGCCATTTTCTGATGTGGACCCAAGCCAGCAATTAAGTCACTGGACTTGAAATTAGTCCAGGAGCCTTTCTCCGAGAGGCCAGGTCTTGTCAGAGCGGCGTCGGTTTCTTGCTTCTATCGGCCTGTGCTCCGGGCCATGCACACGTCTCCTGCGGGAATGTGATGGAGATTTGCCGCATTGGCGGTGGGCAACATGGCTGCTGCCAGAAGGTGGGGTGTATTTCACACTGGAAGAAGGAAGTGCTGGGCTGGGACAGAGATGATCATAGAATCAATCATAAGACTGGGAGGTCATCTAGTCCAGTCCCCTGCATTCACAGCAGGACTAAGTATTATCTAGAGCATCCCTGACAGGCGTTTGTCCAACCTGCTCTTAAAAATCTCGAATGGAGATTCCACAACCTCCCTAGGCAATTTATTCCAGTGCTTAGCCACCTTGACACTTAGGAAGTTTTTCCTAATGTCCAACCTAAACCTCCCTTGCTGCAATTTAAGCCGATTGTTTCTTGTCCTGTCCTGTCAGAGGTTAAGAAGAACAATTTTTCTCTCTCCTCCTTCCTTATAAAAACTTTTTACATACTTGAAAACTGTTCTCATATTCCCTCTCAGTCTTCTCTTTTCCACATTAAACAACCCCAAATGGTTTAGTCTTCCCTCATGGGTCATGTTTTCTAGACCTTTCATCATTTTTGTTGCTCTTCTCTGGACTTTCTCCAATTTGTCCACATCCTTCCTGAAATGTGGTGCCCAGAACTGGACACAATTCTCCAGTTGAGGCCTAATCAGCGTGGAGTAGAGCAGAAAAATTACTTGTCGTGTCTTGCTTACAACACTCCTGCTAATACCTCCCAGAATGATGTTCACTTTTTTCAATAGTGTTACACTGTTGACTTATATTTAGCTTGTGATCCACTATGATCCCCAGATCCCTTTCCACAGTACTCCTTCCAAGGCAGTCATTTCCCATTTTGTATGTGTGCAACTGATTGTTCCTTCCTAAGTGGAGTCCTTTGCATTTGTCTTTATTGAATTTCATCCTATTTACTTCAGACCATTTCTCCAGTTTGTCCAGATCATTTTGAATTTTAATCCTATCCTCCAAAGCACTTGCAACCCCTCCCAGCTTGGTATCATCCACAAATTTTATAAGTATACTCTGTATGCCATTATCTAAATCACTGATGAAGATATTGAACAGAATTGGACCCAGAACTGATCCCTACGAGACCCCACTAATTATGCCCTTCCAGTTTGATTGTGAACCACTGATAAGTGCTCTCTGGGAATGATTTTCCAACCAGTTTTGCATCCAGCTTATAGTAGCTCCATCTATGTTGCATTTCCCTAGTTTGTGTATGAGAAGGTCATGCGAGACAGTATCAAAAGCCTTACTAAAATCAAGATATACCACGTCTACCACTTCCCCCCATCCACAAGGCTTGTTACCCTGTCACAGTAACAGGGTTGAGGAGGGATAGCTCAGTGGTTTGAGCATTGGCCTGCTAAACCCAGGGTTGTGAGCTCAATCTTTGAGGGGGGCCACTTAGGGATCTGGGGCAAAATCAGTACTTGGTCCTGCTAGTGATGGCATGGGGCTGGACTCCATGACCTTTCAGGGTCCCTTCCAGCGGCTGGTGTGCACATTGCCATCAATCTTCCTCTTAGAGTCTAAACCTTCCTTTAGAGACTCTAACCAACCCAAGATCCAGTTTCTAACCAGACTCTTCCTTAGCGGCTTGAGGGAAACCTCGACGGGCGTGCCAGCATAGGCCAGCCCCTGGCATCTTTTATAAAGAAAGCTATCATATTGGTTTGACATGCTTTGTTCTTGACAAATCCATGCTGACTGTTACTTATCACCCTATCTTCTAGATGTTTGCAAATCAATTGATCTAGGTTCAGTTCCCAGCTCTCCCCCTCCTTGTGTTTCATGGACTGCAGGCCAGGTGATAGCATGAAGGGTCTCCATGCTTGCAAGACCAAACTTGCTGTTTATTGCTAGAACTATTTACAAAGATGTTGTAACTGCAGCCAGCATTCCAGCCATGAGCGTACAAACTGACTTCCTGGTGCTTCCTCCACACAGTCTCCTCCTGTAACCTGTGCTCCCCCTCCAAGTTCCTGGCAGGTAGCTACCCTATGTGTCCTTGTGCCTGTAACTTTCTGTCCCTGGGCATCCGTCCCACCATCCGCAGAATGGTGATAGATAATGATCATTTCACTCAGCCTTGACTGGTCAGAATGTGAGCTCTTTGCAGGCCGGGTATCTCTTTGTTCTGGGTTTGTGCAGTGCCAAGCACAATGAGCTCCTGAGCTGGGGCTCCTACCTGCTGTTGTATTGGGGCAGTGCCTTGAACGACTGAGCTTCCCTGACAGAAAGACTGGAAAATATGAGATAAATAATGTGAAGCTCTTTGCCCAGCCTTGTGGAACCAGCGAGAATAAACCAGATCTCCTGGAAGCACCTTACGCACTGGGTAACAACTGAACACCACAGGGTGCCACCCTAGTCCAAACACTAATGTGCAGCGCCTAGCACAATCAGCCCTGATCTCTACTGGGGCCTTTACTTGCTGCCTGCTACAAATACTATTCCTAGTGGAGAAATGTTTCTAGAACTGTGGCTGATAGCTGAACACTGGCCTACTCTCTCAACGCTGCCTCTGGTGCTCAGCTGCTCCCTGAGGGAGAGCCTCAGACGTCACAGGATCAAGCCCAAAGGAATGTATTTGTCCACATACACTGGCAAAGACAGAAAAAGGGTGGAGGACGAAGGGCAGGTGCGAGAGTGACTGATGGATACCCTTGTGAGAAGCTAGCTGGTACCTCATTCCCATCACTACGACCACTGCAACTAGGGAAAAAAAATCTGCCCCATAAACAGCAACCCTCCTGCCATGAGATCTGCCTCCTGTCTTTGTCATTTCCTTTGCCAAGGAGAGAAGCCAGAGAAGGGAAAGGAATCGTCCATGAATAGAACAGGGTTGACCAGCAGATCTATTTTAATGATGCCATCAGAACGTACAGCTGTAAAGCATGAAACATCACCAGCAACACACATTGGTGCAATCTCTCTCTCTGCCTCCAGAGGACACTATACAACTGAGAATTATTAGCCATATTGCAAAGCCTTCAGAATAAAAATAAACACATTCCAGAGAATCTAGAGGATAAATCTAAGAATCATCAAAAAAAAATCTCCTAAATTTCTATACTGCTTCAGCAAGGAAAGAGTGGGCCACATCTCTCTCAATTCACCTGCTTTGCTTTTTCCGCTAGTTTTTTCTGTGTCTTCATCGGAAGCTCCGGATCCGTAAAATGTTCTGAAATGACAGAGAAAGGTGAAAAGAAATATTGGTGAAAGGCATCTTTTTGTCATTTGGTGCCTACATGCAACGGTGATAGATAGACCGACCCGATAGGTGGCTGGACAGATGATAGATGGCTGGGGATGGATGGTGATAGACCGATAAGGCACCTCTCCATTTCATTCCACACATGTCTGTGCTCGATAGATGGGTCTATATGGTAAATTTGCTGCCCAAAATATTATTAACACAATTTCAAGTTGACCTCCAATGCCTTGTAGCCTCCCAGATGCACCTAGAGTCAAACCTCCGAAAGCCAGGAAATACACTTAAGGGCCCAGATTCACAAAGGTAGTTTAGGTGCCTAACGCCCATTGGAATCAATCAGTGAATCTGTCCCTGTAACACAGCAAAGGCAGTTGTGTTGTATGCAGATGAATGACAGAACACAGAGCTGTGCAACACACCACGCCACGCCACGTTAAATACATCGGCATCAGCCCACGCTCTTCTCCAGCAGTTTTCAGCTGCAGATCTCAAAGTGCTTTACAAAGGAGGGCCGTATCATTATCCCCATCTGTAAAATGGGGAAACTGAGGCCCAGAGAGAGGAAGTGACTTGGCCAGCGGCAGATGGGAATAGAACACAGGTCTGGTGAGTCACTAGGCCACAGTGCCTACATGCAAGTACCAGTGTAAATGGCATGTTTCCTTACTCGTTTATTCTAGGGCAGCCCTGGCTGAGTTATACTGACAGTTCATCCCCAGGGGCTCTTGCCAGCTCCAGGGGGGGCAGAGTTAAGGTTGTGGAGTGAGGCTGGTGTGCACATTGCCATCAATCTTCCTCTTAAAGTCTAAACCTTCCTTTAGAGACTCTAACCAACCCAAGATCCAGTTTCTAACCAGACTCTTCCTTAGCGGCTTGAGGGAAACCTCGACGGGCGAGCCAGCATAGGCCAGCCCCTGGCATCTAGACCTCCGTCCCAGCGCAACAGAGCCAGACCTTTGGGAGAACAGTAAATCATTGGAGGCCCCAGTAGGCCATGAACAGGCTCATTCCAAACATCTGCAATGGCCGCAGGCCACACCTTCCACAGCGAAGGACGACTGGAAACCCGTGCAGTAGAAATAACAAGGCTGTAGTGGGGTGGCCACTGACTGAGTGCCCCCTCCTGGCCAGAGGTCATTCTGCAGTGCCCTGCTCCCAGCTTCTCCCCTCTTCAGCGCCCCTTAATAACTCCCAGTCAACAGGTAACAAAAACACATTCCCCTCATGGGGTCCCATTTATTGAGCCTTTACATATTGACCCTTCAGGCCCCAACCCCAGTTCAGTCCTTCTCTCCCTGTAGGTAGGGAGTCCTCAGCACTGGGTCCTAGTTCAAAGACTGTCGGCCTTCCTCAGCCCTTCTCCCAGTCAGAGTCTCTCCCGGGAGCCTTCTGCTCACTGCAGCCCCTCACTATCCCAGCTCCCTCGGTCTCAGGGTCTTCTCTGCAGGAGCTTTTCCACACGCTCTGCAGTGTTTCAGCCTTTGCCTGGGCTTCTCCTCTTCACTGCTGCCCTTCACAGGGTAATCCCCCTGCTCTGTCCCAGGAGCGGCTCATTCCGTAATCAGTTGCCTCACCCCAGCCCTCCAGCAGCAAGCTGCTCCGTACAAAGGCGAGCCACAAAAAGCCAAAGGGCCAGTTGCTGCTATCAGTACCTGCAGCGTGTCAATCCCAAGAAACTCCACTGATTGCTATCCGTGGCTCAGAAGCAGCCAATGTGTGCCCATACGCCAGGGCTCTGAAGCGACTGTCTCGTTCTCCAAAATCTCACCTTTCGTCAAAAAAACCAAACCAAACCCTACGTCCTGAGCTACTGCGGGGCCAAGATGGGAACAGAACAAAACCACTGCAGCGGGGTCTGCCTGAGTCTGCAGACGTAGGGTGGCAAAGCACATGGTCCCAGAATACTGGGCATTCCAGTACTTCTGGAAATGGTATTGGCCTGCCCCCTGCTGGCATGTCCCTGCCTCCTCAGCATTTGAGTTCACGCCAGACCGGGTGGAGCGGTGCGCTCTTAAAAATGGTGTCCCCTGGCCAATACTGGACAGAACCACGGCCAGTTTGGTCCCAGTGCCAGATGGGGGACAAACCAACCCAAAAGAGGGCTGTCTGGTTCAAACCTGGACAGGTGGCCTCCCTAGCCGAGAGCCTGGGACAGTCGCTCAGAGAGATGTGAACTGTGTCATTCAGCTCCGCAATGGGTTAAGTCAGGTGCCCCACCATGCTGATTTCATGGTCAACACTGTTAACGATTTCACTCCTCTCACATAAGAGTGGAGACAAAGGGGCACAGACTTACTTTGCCCAACTTATTCTGAGTGGCATCTCATTTTGATGCCTCACATGGGTGGCATTTGGGAGATGCCACCCATTATATTTTCCCTGTCAGACAAGAAGGAGCAGAGGCTATGGGATCCCCAGGAGCACCAAGCAGCAAAATGATCATATTTTGAATACACACACTACCTACTGTGAGCCGTGTCCCACTTTGGTGACTCACAGACGAGTTTATTTTGTGGGTGAAGCTTGGAATAGCTCCACTCTCCTTCCCCTCCCCTTCCAATTCAACCCTTGCTTCGGTGGGGTTGCTCTGGATTTACACTGCGGTAAGCTAGACAGAATCTGGCTCACTTTCTCTAAACTGTTGCCTCAATACTTCTGATGATGATAATAATACTAACAGGTCTTGCTTTTCATGTCTAACAGGATTAAAATAATGGTTTTACCTGCTGCAAACTCAGGGATATTCTCTGGTCTTCTCAGCATAACTTCTCTGAGGAAAAAGGGGGAGAAATAGACTTTAAACCAAGTTTTACTGATTGCTTTTGTGGTGGCTTATTATGTTAGCCCTGTCTGAAGATGCAGAAGACGAACTGGTAAATTACACTTTTATATTGGGAATCAATAAGCCAATTAGTTACTGAAGAGAAACATTTAATTTATGTTTGCCTTCAATTTTAGGGAATTTTATATTTATAAAACCCCACAACAATTTAGACTGGCACAAAGCTAAGGAATATTTATCACAATTAAAGCTTCCTCACTGAATTACACAGCCCTACATTGGGAATCGATAAGATAATTAGTAACAAATGGGGGAGAAAATATACATTTCACATGAAATAAAACCACGAAAATTTCATCATGGCTAAATACTATCCCGGGATAATGTCCCAAGCATCTTGTAACCTGAAATCCTATTGAAAGCAATTAGATATTGGTGTGATGGACTGGAATCTGCATTCACCTATGCTCCTGCCGTTCGGCCTACCTCTGCAGGGAAAGACTCAGTTCTAGCCTCACGCTGGAGTATTTCTGTTGGCTTTGATTTACAGTAGGGTATGTGTGAAGACAACCAGGCACACAGTATCCATAATACATCAGGGTAAAGCTGTTGACAGCTTCCACAAGTAGCTCTGATTCTCCCTGATAAAATCCTGCTAGATCAGCTGCATGGAATGGGGGTCAGAATAGATGCCTGGGGGTTACAGTGCACTTGCTAACTGCAACCTTTTCCATGCTGGGAAATGGGGGGAGATATTCACCGAATCATCTCATCTCTGGCTAATTGGTTGCATCAGGGTCTGGTCTTTTAAAGGGAGCTCAGGCCCAGCTTATACCTATGCTTCACTCCCTCCCAGACCATGGGACTTGTTGTCCAGGGAGCATGTGACAGAGTGAGCGAGGCATGCTAGCAAGACGGAAACAGCATATAAAGGGAGAACGCTCTGAAGAGAGCCACAACTGGGAGGGGGGAGTCCTCCAGGGCTAGGCTGGGTCTCAGCTGATAGGCCACTGAGTCAGCAAGACAATCCTGAGTTGAGGGCAGACTGAGCAGTTGGGGCTAAATCCTGCAGCAGAGGGGCAACATGGGCCCCTTGGTGGTGTAGAAAGCCCTATGCTGAGGGTGCTAAGCCCAGGAATGGCAGAGGGTGACCATATGGACTATGTTCCTCCTCTGAGTGAGAGGGAGTTACAGAGGGGAAAGATTCATCCAGGGCAAAGGGACTGTGAAAACCTCTGTGACCAAAGCAGAGGCCCTGAGCCCAGGGAGGGAAAAAGGAGCCAAGAGCCTGTGAGCAGGGGAGAGGGCTGCTTTCTGTTTGTCTTGGAAGGGAAAGATTTTTGACTTGGCGTGAGGACTAAGTCATACTGGGGAAGACCATCTCCTGAGGAGGGAAAACTGAGGCACAATGAGGCAACTGAGCCAATAGCAGCATGTCTAGTGTTGGAGGTAAATTTTCAAGACTCCAATTAGTACCAAGTGTCCGTGTTGTTGGGAAGATAAAATTACCTCAGAAATCCTGATAGCAGCAGCTCAACTTCTTTGTGAGACCTCAAGTACTTCTCATTGGCAATGCGAGTGTTAATCTGGGAGCAGAAACACAACAGCAAAGGTATGTTTAAGAGATGCAGCTCTGAACTGGAAGTAACCCCGTTTCATTAGTCTTACGGTGCCTTGCTGAAGCAGTAGTGATACATAGCATTTACGTAGCCCTCTGTGTCTCCAAAGTGCTATGCGGATGCTAGGTAATCCTCCAAATTCCCTCTGTAAGGGATGATCCTGTAAATCAATATTTTTATGCCCATTACATTGATGGAGAAACTGAGGCATGGAAAGGTCACTTCTTCCACTAGGCACCAGCAGTAAAACCAGGAACAGAACCCAGGAATCCTGACACCCAGAGTCAGATACAAGACTACTCTCTGCTCTGCAGTGGAGTAGACAAGTGTGACTGAAAAGAGAATTGGGCGGTTGGTTACAGTGGTGTAAATCCAAAGTGACTTAGTTCAGATTTACACTGCTCTTGCTGATAGTACATTCTTGCTTGATCCAGGTCTAATCATTAGACCCAGGCCTGAGTCTTCTGTCAGCATTACACCGCTGTAACGCTATTGACTTTAACGGAGTGACACCTGATTTGGGTCAGTGTAAATCAAAGAACCAGGCCTACTGCCCTCCCAGAAAACAAACGGCATGTACTACATTTGGGCTTACAGGGGGTGGGGAGGGGTGTAAGGAAAGGATTTTGCAATGGACTCTAAGATGGTCCTGTTTCATAAATAATCCTTGCAACAAATCTCTCATCCCTGCAAGGACTAAACAAACTGACAGGTTTCTTGCTGGGGTCCCCTTTGGCAACCTGTCGGACGGAACAAGGATCGCTGTTTTTTTGTGGGAGTTTTGCAAGAAAAGGTTTTCTCTAGTGGTCTAGAATAAAAGTTAATTCTGCCGATCTATAAAGCACCACAGCTTTTCAGAGCACTTGCTGTGCTTCATAACAATTATTTTCTAGTTAATATCTTCTTCTTATTTCTGTGCTTAGAGTCCCTAGCTGAGATCGGTGTCCTGTTGTGCTAGGTGTTGTACATACTAGAAACAGTCCCTGCCCTGAAGAGCTTGCACACAGAAACACAACAGCAAAGGTATGTTTAAGGGATGCAGCTCTGAACTGGCAGTAACCCGGTTTCATTAGTCCAATGGTGCTCTGCTGAAGCACCAGTGATACATAGCATTTACGTAGTCCTCTGCATCTCCAAAGTGCTATGCAGATGCTAGGTCAGGACTGCACAACATGCAGCCCACGTGGGCTCACTGTGTGGCCCGCGGGCAAGTGGCAGGGTGGGGCTGCTGGGTTTGCCCCCTGTCCGGGGGGGCCCCACCTCACAGCCCAATGCGTGCCGCGCTCCAACCGCCCTAACAGCCAGAACCGCTCGTGTCTCCGTCTCCCGCTTCACCCTCCTGGTGTACAGCGGGTGCGTCACTTCTGGGGCCCGTTGAGGTGGGAAGCGCTGGGCACGAGGCAGAGCCGGTAAGTGCTGAGCGAGGGGAGGAGCGACCGGCCTGGGCTCAAGCCACAGCTTTTGGGGGGGGACTGGGCCGAGACCCCCCCAGGCCTCCCCTTTGGTTGGGGGCGAGGCAGCTACTGTGCTGGTTGGTCCCAGGGTGGCCTCCGTAGTGATCGGGGCAGGGGGTTGAACTGTCTGTGGGCAGCTAGGAAATCCCCGGGGGAGACGTGTGTGTGTGTGTGTGTGTGTGTGTGTGTGTGTGTGTGTGTGTGTGTGTGTGTGTGTGTGTGTGTGTGTGTGTGTGTGTGTGTTGCACCTAGAGTGACCAGATGTCCCGATTTTGGGTTTTTTTCTTATATAGGCTCCTATTACCCCCCCCTCCCCCGTCCTGATTTTTCACATTTGCTGTCTGGCCACCCTAGTTGCACCTGCCCTGCCCTGACTGCAGCCCCCTTCCCTGATCCAGGGACCTTCTCCCTCCCTGGCCCCCATCACACTGCCTCCTCCACCCTGGGCTCCCTGCGGCCCCTGTGTTTGTGTGTTGGACAGTCACATCTCATCCCTTCACACTGTCCCCCTTTTCCCTTCCCCTTATTTCATGGGGGGATGACGAGCCGAGCGGGCAGTGGCGGCGAGGCTTTATACTTGGGGGGTGGGAGAGGAGGAGGGGTTGTTTCTGCTGGGCCAGGTGGTGCCGGGGCAGAGGATGTTTCGGGGGGGCTGGGAGGGTGTTTCAGCGGGGCTGGGCAGCACTGGGGGGCTGTTTTGGTGGGACCAGGGTATTCAGCCCTCAGCTGTTTTCTTTGGAGTAACATGGCCCTCACTGCTTTACGAGTTGTGCAGGCCTGTGCTAGGTAATCTTCACAATTCCCCCTGTGAGGGATGATCCTGTAAATCAATATCATGTATGCCCATTACATTGATGGAGAAACTGAGGCACAGAAAGGTCAACTCTTTCACTAGGCACTAGTGGTAGAACCAGGAATAGAACCCAGGAATCCTGACAGACAAGTTCTGAGTGTGACAGAGGGGCCCAGAAAGGTGGAGGTCAAGCAGCTCAGTAGCAGCACTGGGCATAAAACCCAGCTTTCCCGACTTTGTAGTCTATGCGCTAATAAACGTATTAGATTTTATTCACTGACATCCCTAGATCTAAGGTTTAATCTAAATCAGCCCCTGGGGAAGCTGAATGAGTAATTATCACCTTGATGAGAATATTCTCCCTAAATTGGAGGAATGATTGAAACGCACTAACGACTGATCAAACATCTTTTGAAATCTTAAATACGTTGACTCTGCAGATGGCAAAACGGAGCAGCTACAGTTTATGTGCAAAGGCAAAATGTGCGCTGGCTGGGTAGGGTCAAAAGCACTTCAACAGGGTTTTCTGGTTGTTTATCAGTAAATTGGATTGCCAGCCCTCCGGCTCATAGCTTTAAATCCAGGAATCTGTGATCTATCCTTGAGATGATTCCAGCTCAACGTAACTAGAGCCATGCAGATAATGAGTTTTTTTCACTTGGCTGGCAACAAAATCAGAAAACATTTATTTTGGGTCAAACTGAAAATGAGCTATTTTTTTCAAAACTTTTTTGGCATATCAAAGAAAAAAAATATTTTGAGTCCAGTGAAAGTTTCTTTCAAGTCTTAATGAAACATTTTGATTTGATTCTGAGCATTTTAAAACACTTTTGATTGTTAATAGCATTAAAGGAAACTCTGAAACAAAAAGTTGTTTTGAACTAAAAAAAAAAAATCAAACCATTTTGATTATTTTTGGACTTTTTTCCCCAAGGTTTTTCAACTAAAACAATTCGGCAAACCTGACACGAATTCATAACAGATTTCAGTGTTGCTGAATCTGCATTTCTGGCTAAAAAAAGTTTCTTAGGAAATAATAGATCCTGGGACTGGACATCAAGGGATGGGTCACTCGATAATTACCCTGTTCGCTTGCACTGGCCATGCACAACAGGTCTGACCCAGTCTGGCTGTTATTTAGAACAGGATGAAAATTAACACTTTCAGGGGACAATTCTGGGAGTGAAACCAGGACTCGATCAAACGCCGTGCCCCCATCCCGATGCCTCGCTCATGCCACCGATGTCTTGCCAATAGCCCTTATACAGTCAAGACAGCCCATTGATCGGGTAAGAAATCCAATCTTCCCCCGGGAGTGACTGGGACCAGCAGCACCCTCCCTTACTGGGGGGACGACATAGGGTTGTAGAACTAACCCTTAACATCCCCAGTTAAGGGGTCCTGGAGCTGCCTCAGGCCTGCACCCTGCTTTTTTGGGAGGGAAGAAGAGGAGGAGAAATGTCTCCCAGACTGAAAAGTTTTTGGGGGGGGATCAGCCCTCCTTTTGGGAGAGGGAGGGGGGAGAGGGGAACCTTTCTCCACCCCCTGTGTTAGGGTGGGATTGCCCCATTATTTGGGGGGAGGTGTTTCTCTTGGACCCAGCCTCCCCCTCACTTTAAGGGGGTGCCCCAGCTCCCCACCCCCCACACACCTTGAACTCCATGAGCTGTGCCTGCTGCTCTGGGTTCAGGGCCCCCAGATCCAGCCCCTCCAAGCCGGAGGCCACATCAGCCATTTTCTTTGCTCAGGCAAGCTGCTGGGGTTGCTATGGGGACGGCTCCAGGCTCCAGCAGGCCCAGCCTTGTTCTGAATCCTGATCCTCCCTCCAGCCCTGGGGTGGGGCCTCCCCTTCCCCTTCCCCAGCAGCAGGGGAGGAATTTACTCCGGCCTCACCTCAGAACTGGGGGCAAACCCCCCTCCCCAAAATCATGCCCAGATGGAGGGCAGAACCCCCCCAACCCAGCGTGCGGGATGCCACCCACCCCAATGATCATGGGACTGAAAATGGCACTTGGCCCATGAAATTAGCCTCCCTGTCTATGCGCTGTCTCTGGCCAGTTACGCCCTCTAGTTCTCATGCCGCTAGTCCCAGGCTGCAATATTTGGGCTGCAAACCATTGTGGGGATATTGCCCGGGCTAACTCTCGTGATATTTAGTGTGGGTCTTGTTGTGTTTTTTAAAACCCCAGCTCCTAGAGTCACGGGAATGCCCAAGAATCTCTCCTTCTGCTTAAAGAGGAAAAAGTATATTTTTCACCCATGAGGTTGCAGAGAAAAAGTAAAAAACGTGACCCAAATGCTCTCTAAAGTTTCAGAAACCAGGAGGCAAATAAACAGAACCCACAACTCATTTGTTTCTTTAAAATCTTATGATTTTTAAGACAATCTCGTTGATTTTTTTTCTTTTTTTTAAAGGAGCATTCATGATTTTTTGCTTCATCAGGCCACCAGTACCAAGATATATTTATTTGTTTTTGTTTTCAAATATCAGTTTCCATCAGAACTTGAAAACAAATCATTCTAACCATGGAAACTTTTTGATTGGCGCTGAGATTGGCTTGGATTACAATACCCAAATTTGGGGCTGACTCAGGTCTTTCCAGTATGAACGACCCCAGGCACCCAATGATTGTGAGACTGAAAAAATAAAGTGTGAGGAGGCCGCTTTTCTTTCTGATTTATATTTTTCAGTGCATGGGTCACGATTTCAAGCTTTTCTCAGCAAGCAGGAGAGCTACAAATTAGTGTTTTAATGAAATAAGGCTGCCTTTTTAAATGCCGCGTGTCTGTTTTCTCTAAGCACAGATGGTAGGCGGAGTGAAAACTAAGCCTAAATCAGAGATGGCTAAGCCAAGCTTATCTCCAGGTGAAGGATTTTGTCTAATTTGGCTCTGCTCTATCTCATTATTCCCTGTGAAAGGTATGGGAGGGGAAAGCACTGCCATCCCACGTGATCTAAATAAGCAGACATAGAACAGACTGTGTGTAACTTCTTAATCTTTTAGATGTTAATTTACACACACAGAGGTTGAAAAATGTTAGGGGGCAGTTCTGACAGGCTCTCCTGTGATGCTCCCGGGGCATATAGGAGCCATAAATAAACTTCAAAGGATCAGGGAAAAGCTGGATACGCACCCTTATACTGTCCTCAAACCCCAGCGTAGGGGATGTGGGGGGTATGGATAGGGATTGGGAGGAGGAGGAAGAAGGAGTTCGCATTGCCAACTCTCGTGATTTTACTGCTAGTCTTGCGATATTTGGTGATAAAGATCATCTCCTAGAGCCATGTGATTAAATGAGAATCTCTGCTCCCCTCCCCCCCCCAAAGTAGGGTGAGTGCAAAGAAAAGCTTGAAAACATGACCCCAAAGGCCAGAAAGCAAAGAAAAAGAACCTAAATATATCATTTTGACGATCTCGTGATTTTTAAGCTAATCTTGTGGTTTTTAGGAGCCAGACGTGATTTTTAGACACATGGGGTTGGCAGTATGGGAGCTGTAGCCCTTGGTGTGCCTATGGAGAGACCAGGCAGCGGCCCAGCAGATAGGCAGCTCCGAAGAGGTCTTTGTAAATCTAGAGCAGCCCTAAGACCGCTCCAGTTTACGGCGGCGATGGCTTGGAATACACTTAGCACTAAGTGAAGTGGTATAAAACCGTGCTTGTCTGTTTCCCCCCTAGGCTGCATCTCCAGAACAGAACATCCCTGAAGCTTTAAAGCAAACCAGGTTGGATTCCTTTAAAGGCTGGTTATAATCAGCAAAGCAGTTCTTCAAGAAACCACATGTGAGTGTCCTGCTTTAATCATCTGGGTAATTTCCACATAGATTTTGCCTTCTTGACTTGTGGAGACCCCACAGATGGTCCCTCCATAGGTTCCAGAAAGCCTTTGGGGTCCTTTTGTCTCTTGCATCAGAGGCACTGATGAAGATCCTGCAGTTAGGATGTAGAATTGACAATTTTGATGAGTTGTAAAGCTGAGAGACTTAACTTGAAGAGCCATATGGTGCTCTTACGGGCAAAAGGAAGGTACCATTCTTACTTAGCACTTCTAATTATAATAGCAGCCTTTGGAATATCTAGCTTCATTTCAGAATCTTAAAGCACTTTGCAAACGTTAATTAACCCTTAGAGTGTTAATACTCTCAGTCTACAGATGGGGAAACGGAGGCAGAGAGAGCTTGTGCACTCTCATCTCTTTTTATCGATCTGCTGTCTCTTGTCTTACACAGACAAGTGGGGCAAGGGCCACCTTCTCAATGGTGTGTACGGTACCTGGAACAATGGGGTGCTGATCCCTGATTAGGACCTCTAGTGCTACCGTAATACAAAGAACAACAATTAAGTGACTTGCCCAAGGTCATGCAGTGACTCAGTGGCAGAGTCAGGAAAAGAACCCAGGAGTCCCGAATCCCAGTCCCCTGCTTTAACCACTAGACTCCACTTCCAATTATCATTTCCACTTGAAAAGAATGCAGTTACATAAGCATAAAAACTGGCTCTGTCTGAAACATTGTTGCAGGATTTGGGGCTTACTGTAAATGTCACATAATAAGCCAGCCATGTATCTGCCCTATGACCGAATGAGCATCTGCCTACCAGAGGGCCCTCTGTGGAACTGTGTAGCATCGTGAACTCCAGAACCATTGGCGCTGCTGATTATATTTTAAAAACCAGGCAACCAGCAGTCTATTTCTGCCCTCGACACTTACCGATTCCTGCCTTCCTGTGGATTATGCTGCAAAGAGCTAAGAGAAAAGAGGAGGCATCTGCTCCCAAAGCCTGCTGCTTTTCTTGGCAAGGAGCTCCCAGGCCATGGCAGGAAGGGAAAAGAAATAGATCTCTGTCCATGGCTGGGCCTGTTTCTGCTCTCAAGGACGAGGGGAAGGAAGGGCTGAGGGTTCTAACAGTGATGAGTTTGTGGGGTCATGGTAAAGTTCCCAGGGACAAATGTCCCCATCATTCATTGGAGCTTTGGTAGACGTCTGAGCAGGGGAGTAATAGAGTGGGGAGACTCCCCTTCCACCTTTAGGGCTAAGGTAGACGGGTCGGGCGGGGATTTTGCCCAGCTTGTGTCTTGTGGATACACCCTAATAGGCGCTGATTCTCAGCTCCCACTGGGGTAAATCAGGAGTAGCTCCATTGATGCCAGTGTATTATTATCAATCACCTTTATTAGGGTGGTGCCAAAGGGCCAAACGAGCATGGGAAGTCCAGTGTGGAAGGTGCTGTACAGACAGAGCAGTACATAGTCCCTGCCCCCAATTACAACCTAACTAGAGCAGCCAGCATGGGGTCAGGGGCGGGATGGAACACGCCAGCCGAGCGACCAGTGCACTGGCGGCAGCAGGGCCAGCTTTAGGGCGATTCAGCCAATTCCCCGGAATTGGGGCCCACACCCTAAGAGAGCCCCGCAATGTCCCGAAGGAGCTGCCACCAAAGTCCCACCACTGTCTTCAGCGGCATCTCAATCGCTGCTGCGGAGGAAGGTCCCTCCACTGAAATGCTGCCAAAGGCACCAGCAGCCGATTGAGCTGCCACTGAAGTCCTGGTGGTGTCGGCGGCGGCAGCGCAATCGTTGCCACTGTCTTCGGCGGCATTTCGGCAGAGGGACCTTCCTCCGCGGCAGTGATTGAGCTGCCGCCAAAGACAGTGGCGAGACTTCGACAGCAGCTCCTTCGAATCGGGCCCCGCGGTGCCTAAAGCCAGCCCTGGGCAGCAGATGATGTGTTAGTACCATGATCTTTCTAGTGTGGGTGGGTTTAGTTCAGAGGGGATCAGTTCCCTGGGCTGAAAAGGGAAGAGAGTGCAGGGCCATGGCAGGGGAGAAGAGAGTAAGAAAAGCAGGTGTGGCATGATGGAGGATGAATGTAGTTGCACCAGTGTAAAATGGGTAGGAAGCCAGCCCAGCCAGCAAGGACCCGATCCATCGTCGCACTTGTGTTTCTTACACCTGTGATAGACCCAGGCCAGTTGGGAACAGCAGAGTAGTCAAAGGCAAATATACTGGCCACTGGATAAGCAGTTTTCTGTTCCCTGAGTGGCCAGAGCAGGGGCTGCTCCAGGCTAATGAGAAAACCTGATTCCAATTAACCTGCTAAGAGTCAGGTGAGGCTGTTAAGCACCTGACTCTAATTAAGGCCCCTCTGATGCTATAAAAGGGCTCACTCCAGTTAGGCCAAAGGGAGCCAGAGGAGAGGAAGCGCATGCAAGGAACTGGGAGCAAGAGGCTTGCAAGAAGCTGAGAGTGAGCAGGCATACTGCTGGAGGACTGAGAAGTACAAGCGTTATCAGACATCAGGAGGAAGGTCCGGTGGTGAGGACAAAGAAGGTGTTGGGAGGAGGCCATGGGGAAGTAACCCAGGGAGCTGTAGCTGTCGCACAACTGTACCAGGAGGCACTCTAGACAGCTGCAGTTCACAGGGCCCTGGGCTGGAACCCGGAGTAGAGGGTGGGCCCAGGTTCCCCCCAGACCTCCCAATTCCTGATCAAACACAGGAGGAATTGACCTGGACTGTGGCTTCTACCAGAGGGGAAGGTCTCTGGGCTGTTTCCTGATCCACAGGGTGAATCTGTGAGGCGAGCAAATCTGCCAATAAGCGCAGGACCTACCAAAGTAGAGGAGGAACTTTGTCACATACCATTCAAGGTGCATGCATGACACTGGCATTCTGGTTGGGCTGGATGCTCACTCTGCACTGGAGTAAATGGTGCTGATATCTCCTTGGCCCACATCCACCCAGCCCCAAAGCCAGGCACTTTGCTCTGCGTCTGTCCATAAGGAGCTAAAACAGCTAATGCTAAACC
Source organism: Gopherus flavomarginatus (assembly GCF_025201925.1). NCBI lineage: Eukaryota > Metazoa > Chordata > Testudines > Testudinidae > Gopherus > Gopherus flavomarginatus. The sequence continues at coordinate 18,172,916 of NC_066636.1, read as the reverse complement.
GAGATTACAGCTACTGGCCGCCCTGTTGGCAAACTGATCGACACGGGACAGTTTGTGCTGACTCTGCCCATCTTTGACCGACTTCAGGCTCAGAACCCTCTGTTGGGACGGGATTCTGAAAAGCTTGTTCAGCTCAAGCTGTTTTGCTTAAAGATTTAATGTGCACATCTGAGTATTAAAGATCCCCCATAAAGGGATTTTTATATAGATAGATAGATTAGATTAAAATGTAACTGCATGTCAGAGATCATAATTTACTGGGGTGACTTGTTGGGAGAGGAAATATTGGCTGTCAAGGAAGTTAGGACTGGTCTGACACCACTAGGACAAAGGGACAGATTTACATTGGCACTTATGAGCTGCCAGAGCTGAGGCCAACCAGAAGATCACAGGATGACCTTTGCTTTGGGTTTAGTTTCATGCTGGGGGTTGGAAACTTGCTCTGAGTTGCTTCAGACCCCCACATTTAGAGCGAGACATCATTGAGTTTGGATGAGTGTCAGGATGACACGTGTGGAATCAAGGTGCAAGGTTTGCATTCAGACTTCGAGTCCCTGCGTCTTCTCTGCTGAGTATCTGGATATGGGTGGAGCCGGGTTTTTGGTTCAGCCAACTACAGGGCCATTGCAAAAGAGAGAGATCTGGTTGGACTGCTAACTCAGGACAGTTGGGATGGAACGGTTTGGCTCAGATCTAAAGCAGGAGAAAAGGAACTTGATTTGGTTTCTCCCCCAGGCTTGCTCAGCTCTGCAAACCTGGTTGAGGTTTGGGGGTCTGTAGCAAAGGACAAACTCAGGCAAGGCTTGCCTGGGTTTCCCAGTTCTCTTAAGAAGGATCTGTACATCTCTAAATAAAGAGACCAAACGGTCTGTATAGTCCACTGCCCCTTACGTGTATGGGTAGAGGGGACGGATGGACCAGTGGTTAGAACACTGGCCGAGACCTGGGTTCAGATACGCCAGTAACGGAGAGGGTCAGATAAGGACCTTAGATAGATTCGTCAGCTGAGAGAGAAAGCCCTATCTCAGGCTACCCCAGTCTATGCACTGGGGAAGTGAGCAACTCAGCTTGCCCCCTGCACTAGGATCTGCCATCCCTCTGATCCCAGCTGGTGTCATCGTGATGATGTCACAGCCTGTTGCAATATCATCACACTTTGGACAGACCTGTGAAAATCAGGGCTGCTTTAACCACTAAACCACTCTCCCGTCCACAGGTGGAACTAGAACCCAGGAGTCTAGATTTTCTTTAATCACACTCCCTTCTATGGGTGGAATTAGGCTGCAAGAGTTCTGCTTCCTACTGCCTGGCACTAACCACTAAACCACACTCCCCTCTGGAGCTGGGACTAGACCCCGGGAGTCCTCATGCCCAGTCCCTGATCTAACCCCAGAACAAAACTCCTCATTACTATATGAAGAGTAACAAGGGTGAAAATTGGTTGATCCTAAACTGTTTGTATTAGCACTGCACTGGTGCCTACAGCAGAGATTTGGGGGCAGGACAGGACGGGGGGGGGGTTGTTTTCATATCAAATGAGGAAAATCTGGTTAGAGAGTCCCTGACCCATGAGCTGACAGCTGGGTCCCTCCATGGCTCTCAGCCCTCTGGTCCAATCAGATCCCTCTGCTCAGCCGGCTCATTTTATAAATAGCTTTCTGCACCACGTGTCTCTTCAAAATGTCAGAGTGGGGAGAATGACAAAAGGTACTTCAGGCAAAATCAGGGACATGGAAAGGTTAAGACTCGAGCATTTCACAGGGAAAATATGGAGTTCTCTAAGATCCAGCAGCCTGTCTGCAAGGAACTGTTGGGTGAACAGCTGACAGACCTGTGTTTATAAGAATGAGAAGAACTAAGGGGGATTTGATAGCTGCTTTCAATTACCTGAAAGGGGGTTCCAAAGAGGATGGATCTAGACTGTTCTCAGTGGTAGCAAATGACAGAACAAGGAGTAATGGTCTCAAGTTGCAGTGGGAGAGGTTTAGGTTGGATATTAGGAAAAACTCTTCTACTAGGAGGGTGGTGAAGCACTGGAATGGGTTCCCAAGGGAGGTGGTGGAATCTCCTTCCCTAGGGGTTTTTAAGGTCAGGCTTGACAAAGCTCTGGCTGGGATGATTTAGTTGGGAATTGATCCTGCTTTGAGCAGGGGGTTGGACTAGATGACCTCCTGAGGTCCCTATTATATGATTGTATGATTCTGTAAAGGGGAGGGGGGAATTGCACAAAGAGCAGGGGGTCATCCTGAATGTGGCATGGGAGCAGCTGTGGTGTTGTGGGTTTAGCACAGGGCTGGGAGTCAGGACTCCTGGGTCCTCTTCTGGGCTCCAGAAAGGAGCATGGGCTAGTGCAGGGGAAGTGGGTTCTACTCTTGGCACTGGGGTGGGGAGTGTGGTCTAGTGGTAAGAGCAGTTAACAGTGAGAGAGGACTTAGGGGTTTGATTCTGGGCAGTGAGAAGGATTGTGATCCAGTAGTTACACCAGAATTTTGTGTCTCTGCAGAGAGTCAGGATTCCTGAGTTCTTTTCCCATCTCTGCCACAGATGTGCTATGTGACTGCTGTCAAGTCACATGTGTTTGTGCCTCACTGTCCCCATCTATAAAATGTGGTTAATGATACTTTAAGATCCTGGAACAAAAGGGACTATTCACATGCTGTGGTATTAAGTTGAGGACCTGATCCAGACCATAAGTTTTATCATCCAGATAAAGTGCCCCAAACCTGCAGGCTCCTGCCCTCTGATTGCAATGTAACAAATTCATGACTACTCAGGAGTGTCACAGCTATTGCTGTGCTGCACAGCATGGTTTAACAGCAAGGACAGAACTCAAATCTTCCTTCTCCAAAAGCTCCTTGACTTAATGGAGAGTCTCCATTAGCTGTTAGCAGTAGAGGACCTATGACACACAGTTGTGTAGTTGTGATTCCATCCAGTAGAAGGAAGTAGTGCACAAAATAAAATGTGCTTCTGAGAAAGTTTTTCAAATGTCTTGTGCTGGCTGCATCCCAACATGGCTGCATTAGATCCAGGGCATGGTCTCTGTACATCCCCCACAACCTTCAACAGATTGCTTTCTTAATTGCTCAACAGCTGTTTTCCTGGCTTCTCCCGGGTGGCAGTTGCTTTGGATCCATGGAGTGACCAGCAGTGGGTGCCGATCTGCAAGACAGCCCTTCACCTCCTAAGAGACTTGCTTCCTATTTACATTGCCGGGTAAACACTGTTTCCCCTTTCTACTGCACCATGGGAGTTGGTAAAACTGAGTGCTCTGGAACTACAATCCGGGATGTAGGCTAGCAAAACCTAGGCACCTTCTGATATGGCAGATGCTTCTTTTTTTTAATTGTAAAAGGATGTTTTTAACTTGGTAACAAAATGTGCTTGTCTATTTCCTGACCCCCGCTTGGCTCTGGTGAAAAGGGGAGTTCCACACTTGGTCCCCCTCTCCTGCTCTAGCTACTAGACCCCACTCCCCTCCTAGAGCAGAGGTTGGAACCCAGGAGTCCTGGCTACTAGGACCCCTGCTCTAACCACTAGTCCCCACTCCCAAACGTGAGCTTTATCCTTGTGTACAAAGCTCCACTGTGTCAGGGGAAGTCATCAACCACAGTCTTCACCCCAGAGCTTTAGACTCTGAGATACGCTGGGCCTCAGCCATGGAGCACTTTGAAGATAAGGCCCGAGACTTTGAACTGGATTTGCTATTCTATGGGAAGCCAGCATAGAGAGTGGTGCTGTGGTGCTGAGGAGACCCACTGTCATGTTTGGAACTAGCTTGAGTTCCCTGAGCACAGAAGGCTTCAGCCCCAGGTCTATTGCATTGTTGTGGTCCAGCTGAAAGGTGATGTAGGCCTGAGTAACTTGGGATGGAGTCTCCTCACGGACTGTAGATGGTAGGAAGGGCCTGGAAAGTGCTATGTGAGAGCTCAGCAGGAATCCAAGAGTATTCCTAGAGTGAGTTGACCCACTGGGCATGAATCTCCAACCAAAGGAGATTGTGCCATGGTCCAACCCTTTCAAAATACTTCCACCAGTATCACCTCTGTCTTGCTTGCATTCAGCTTCAGCCAGATGTTCTTTATCAATGAGCTGATCTCCTCCAAGCACTGGGCCATCTTCGTGGTAGCATGCGGAGAAGGCTAGGTTGGGCTATGCATCTTCTGCATATTGCGGCACAGGGGTCCATGTCGTCTGACCAGTTTACCCGGTGGCGGTGTTTAGAATAGAACTGGAGAGAGAACTGGTCCTTGTGGAGCTCTACAGGAGAGGGAACTAGTGGTGGAGATGCATCACGATTCTCTGGGTGTGTCCCTCCAGGAAGGACTCAAACCATTTTAGCTTACAACCCTGGCCCCCCTGCCACCTCTCTCGGAGAAGACAGCACTATCTCAGCGCTGACAGGGTCAAATGCACTGTTAAACAGTTGGTGTAAGAATCCAGAGGCCCAGAACCCAGCTGTGCAGGGGATGGTGCTTCCGTGCCACCATCTGGCAGAGCGGTGATCCATGCATGGTAAATCCTGTGGTGTTTAGTCCCCCAGGAAGTGCCGCCCACAAACACCTGATTGGCAGCACACCCTCTGGGACCTCTGATTGGTCCAGGCCCACTATTTAAGCATGGAAGACGTTCTAGGAAGCTGTTGCTGCAACAAACCCTGCTCTGGACTCTGGCTCTGTTTCCAGGCTTCAGCCCTGACTCCAGCTTTGACCCCTGGCTTGACTCCTGATTCCAGACTCTTGGTCTCTGAGTCTGACTCTGGCTTTGCCCCCGGCTCCAGTTCCTGTACCAACCACTATGCCCTATTCCTGCTCTGACTCCTGGACCTGCCTGCTGGGTCAGACTGCCCATGTCCTGGTTGTGACAACTGTTTCCTTTTGCCCCACAGAGTGGGTGCCCTTCCCTAATGAGGGAGACATTCCTCTTGAGGTAATTGTGTGCAAAAAGATCACGTTGGTACAGCCTATTGGCATCTGTGGGGGTGGAAGCTGCAGCACCATATCCCAATGAGGCAGCATCAGCTGAAGATGCTATCGGCAATGAATAAAGCCCTCAGTTCTTTCAAGGAAAGCTCCCAGAACTTTGAGTAGAAAGAACCAACCCGTGAGTGGGCTAGAACCAACTCGGGAGTGAGTTTTGCTGCTGTTTTAGATGGTTTTGCTCATTCCACTGATGCCACCTAAAGGGAGTTTTTCTTTAAAGTGAAAACTATTTTTTTTTCTCTCCCAAGGTCTGTCTGACGAAGTTCTAATTAAAAGAAGGAAAGATGTAAAACCAGAATGCCCAAAATAGCTCCCTGGAAAGGTCAGGTGCTCAGCTAGTCAATACTTTTACCAAGATTACACGCTGGCTGAGATCTTGTGTGACGACGACCTTCAGCCGGCTGGAGACAATAGCAGAGGGGACATATGAACAGCTGGGGAGCAGTTTCCCCACTCCCACCCCATTTTTCAAAAAGAAACCACTAGAGAAGTGAGGGACAATGGCGCACCCGCAGCCCAGCTCTGGCTCGTGGTTGTAGTCGATGGAAATCTTCAGGGGCTCTGCTAAGGTCAATGAGAGAATCAGTCCGGTGTTGTGGCTGGACGGAGGCCGGCTGTTTGGGGCTCCTTTTAAACAACTGCAGGAGCCAATGTGCCCCCTCCCCAAACCCTAAGTTGCACCCCTGTTGCTATGACTCCCAATACAGCTTTGCAGGAACATAGAACAGATCTGCCCCAGCCATGCCCCCACCCCAGCATGCCCCCTGTAGCAGGGGCTCCGGTGGTGGCAGTGCAGCGGGTGGAGATGGCTCTGCACTGGGGTAGGACCCCCATGTGCCAGGGGCCCCCTGATGGCCCCTTTGTGCCACCTTAGCTGGCATAAAGCGGCTCTCGGGCAATGCTGAGGACAGTTACCCCTGGAGTGACTCAGATCTGAGCCTGCCAGGAAGAGCAAGATGCCGCTGTAGAATTGGGAGTCACAGACTTCGGTGGGGTTGCAGCTGCAGAATCTGGCCCAGTGCCACTTTCCCAAACCTGATCATTCCAGAGGCACATGCCCCAGTGGTGGACAAATCTCCTGAGTGTCCCCGGTGCGCTCGCTGGGGGGGGGGGGGGGGCGCGGAAATCTCTGCCCCCTACTCAAACCAGCGGGAGGCTGGGTAAAAATATGATCATCTCCTGACGAGTGGCTCCCGTGCAGAGGGGCTGGCGGGGAACGAGGGTGAGTCTAATGCAATTGCACCTGGTCTGTGAAAAAGAGGATCAGCCGACTGTTTACTCCAACGCAGAACGCTGATAACTTTAACACTCACTTGCAGTCATCTGGCTGAGCGGCAGGGCTAGCTTGAGGGTTCCTCGTGGGTCCCCCGGGTGTAGTGGCCACTCAGCAACAGCCCACAGTATTTTCCTTACAGAGTGGGGTGATCCTGTTAAGTCTTGGCCTCTCCTTGAGGGCCACAAGCTGCCAGGCCTGGGCTGCCAAAGTGGGGGTGAGTGCAGGCAAGCCCAGGGCTGGATCCCCTGGCCAGCCGGGCAGGGAGCGGGTGACACTGCCCAGAGCTGCCAACCTGGCAGAGAGGCACAGGCAGCAGGGCGAGCCAGCAGACCAGCCCCAGGTCCCCCATTCCCACTGATACAGGAAGTGGCCGCACACCCGTTCTCCTCCTACTAGGTGGTCAGGGAGTGTATGGCCGGGGGAGCTCAGAAACTCCTCCCTGTGCAGCCTGACCGGGTTCCGGGGCCAAGAACTGGTCTCTGAGCCCCACGCCCCGCACTGCTGTTCTCAAACTCAAAGAAAGGGCGCCGTTTTCCCTGTCATAAGTCCTAACCCCCTTGTCCTCCCCACTCTAACCACCAGCTGCCATTTCTTCCAGAGCCAGGAATGAAACCCCAAACTCCTGACCCCTGGCTTTCCCCCAGACACGCTGACCACTAGATCACACTCCCCTCCCATAGCAGGGAATAGAACCCAGGAGTCCCAATCCCCAGGTTCCTTCCCACCACCACCTGCTGTAACCACTAGATAACGCTCCCCTCCCAGAGCAGGGAGTAGAACCCAGGTGTCTTTGCTCTACCCACTGAGAGATACTGCCTCCCTGGGCTCAAGAGAACACAGGGAGATGGTCCCTTGCTAAGCACTTAAAAGCATTGAAGTGCAGAGGCCCAGTATCCCAGAGCCTGGCTCAGCCAGGTGCTTTCTACCCTTCACACAATAGCATGAGGGGTGGGGGAGGAGGGGTATTCAGCTAGTGATTGGAGGCAGGTGGTTCTCAGCTGCGCTCTAGCGAGGTTTTGGCTGGTGCTGGCAGAGAGATGGGAGCAAAGTTTGGGGCAGATGTCACCCTGCGGCATTGCTACCGATCAGCTGCCTTTCAATCCAGAAGGGGAGGGGGCCCGATTTCAGTCTGGGTCCCTGTCCAGTGTGGCAGTGCTGGTGTCCGGGAGGAGCGACGTGGGCCCACAGGTCTGTTCTCCAGATGCGGTGGCAGAGGGAAGAATCTTGGAGTATTGAGGTTTACAGTTTAAAACTTGACCATTATAAGGGCTGTAAAAGCCACACGGTTACTGGGATTGCTTTGAAATTTGAAGTGCCTCATGGGGATGCAGAGTAGGGTTAGCAAGCCAGATTTGAGGTCATTTCATCAAGGCAGTCCTGAGTTCCAGCCCTACCCCAACCCTGTTTCCTTGAGTTTCATCCTATCTAGCACTTTTTATCCATCGAGCTCAAATCATTTTACAAAGTAGATGGGGAAACTGAGGCACAGGGCAGGGACTTGCCCAAGGTCTCCTGAGTCCCAGTGCAGTGCTCTAGCCACTAGCTCTGCCAATGAATCCCCGACCAGGCCTGTCTGAGACTGAGAGCAAAAGCTGTGGGGAGAGGAGGATCACGCTCTCTGCCTTCCCGGGGGGAGTATGGAGAGGGAGGCTGTGGCCCCTGGTGTGATCACAAAGCAGGGCAGGGTGACATGGGTGGGGCTTGCAGGAGCTCTCCGCTCGCTGAGCGCTCTTGAAAATCTGGCCCCACGAGCCTCTGCCTCCTGCCAGTTTCAGCAGCATAATGCCCCTGTTTTCCTTGGGGCCACTCCTGCTTTGCCCTGCAGTCTGGGAGGTGGGCAGCTTAGGGTCAACACCCTGCTCTGCCACAGCCTTCCTGTGTGACCTTGGGCAGGTCACATCATCTGCCGTCTGCTTTGGTAGGGGGATCGTCCTGCCCGGGTGGGGTGGGGGGCAACCTCAGCAGGGTGTAGGAGGTGCTGGGGGGTCAGGGCCATACCCGTACCTAGCTAGATTGATCTGGGTGCATATTGCTCTGCCGTGGGCCGTGCCCTGCCCAGATCCATGCCCTGCCCCAGAGGGAGTCAAACTTCTTGGGAGCCCGACAGTCCCAGTCACTGGCTGCCCCTGGGGGGTGGGAAAGGGAAGGGCCTCTCCCCTGCAGGTCGCAGTCCCTACAGGCAATGAGGTGAGTGGCTCTCAGCCCCTCCCAGACAGCTGCCTTTTTGCCAGGCTCAGCCGAAGATCCCTGGGCCCTGTAGACTGGAGCCCTCTTGCCTCCAACTAGGGGGAACTGATGCCACTTGCGGGTAAGAGAAAGGGGCAGCGGGGGGGGGAGGGATGCTGAGGGGACATCTCCCTCCTGCTCTGGCTGGTTTTGCCTCCCCTCCTCCTGACCTGCTCTGGCGAGAGGGCCCCCTGCTGACATGGCACCTGTTTTTGCCCCCAGACCTAAGCCCCTCTCTAGGGCTGTCAATCAGGGAGCCCCCAGGGAGCATTTCCACATTCCTTCCCTGCTCCCCTTCCTGTCCTCTGCTCCCCTGGGCACCTTCCTCCCCCACTACGCCAGGATCTTCCATTCGCCGGGTGCCTGCATCCTGTCAGCATGCTGGTCCTAGCAGCAGAAAAGCCCTGGACTGAAGGGAGTGCAGAGACAGAACCAGCCCCAGCAGGGGGCGCTTTCAGGCCCTGTGGGGCCTCTGGGAAACTGAAACCCAGGAGCTTTTTGCTGACTTTTCTGGGAGCGGGGTCCGGCCTTGGCGATCCAAGGATGCCACCTCTTGCCCTGACTCCAACAAGAGCCCTATGGGTCCTGCCCTCGAGGGGGCATCCAGAGGACCAGGGAGGAGACTGTGAAAGGGATCAGAGAGCAGCGGAGGGCAATGGACCAATGCAAATCCCAGTGTCATGCCCTGCTGGGCAGTAGCCCCAAGGCCAGGGCGTCTGCTAGCTACTAAGGGTGATGCCCCTCACAAGGCCCGTGAGGCTCTGTGATCTCATGGGCCAAGCCCTGTGCGCCGGCCATGTGGCTGGGCTGCCTGGGACTCGATCCGCCAGCCCAGGGAGGACAAAGAGCTCTGGAGTTCTTCGTACGGGACGCTTGGCCCCCCTCTCGCCTGGTGGCATTTCACCCCCTTCTCCGGCTCTCGAGTGGGGGCGGGGGGAGGAAGAGTGAGGCACAGATCACTGTGCAGGGACAATGCCGTGCTGTCGGCACTGACTGCAGGGGGTTCCCAGCTGCACCCACACTCACTGGGGATCAGCAGCCGGGAGCGTGGAGCAGCAGCTGCTGAGGGCACCGGAGGTCAGGGAACGGGGACAGAGGATCCTACAGACTTGCTTGGGAGCTGCTCTCCTGGGCTTAGTGAGACAATCCCTGGGCTGGCCTTGCTTCACCGGAGAGGCAGCGTGGTCCAGTAGCTAAGGGCTGGGCCTGGGAATCAGGGGGGCTCAGTGACCTTGGGCAAATCACTTCCCCTCCCTGTGCCTCAGTTTCCCCACCTCATTTTCTGATTAGACCCATCTTCTATAACCCCGAGAGCTCACTCCCTCCCACAGCAAGAATCAGAACCCAGGAGTCCTGGCTCCCCCTCCCCCACTCTAACCATTAAACCTTATTCCCTCCTAACCATCAGCTCTGTGATGACTGACTGGGTTGCTGGTGATGTCACAGTCCTGCTGCTGCTCCGCGCTGGCTTGAAATGTAGCAGCTCGTTTAAAAAGAAGTAAACGCAGCCCATGAAAAGCAGGTCTTTTCTCCTCTGAAGCGTACAAGACCCAGGCGAGGCAGAGGTAGGAATTCTTTGCATAAAGCTACTAGTAACTTTCCCTTTTTCTGCATGTCTAATGCCCTGGCCACTGCGGGCTCTAGCCCAACAGCTCATGCTCTGAGCTAGCTCCTATCCTGCGTGACTGGGCGCCAGCCCCCACTCGGGCTTCACTCTCACGGTCACCCTGCTGAGCCCCTCCTGGCCTGCACATGAATCATTCCTGCATATAGCGGGTGGGCCTCTTGGCCAGCAGCAGGGACTGGACGCTGGCACGCCAGCGCAGAGTGCATGACCCTCGCCAGCCAGAGCCTCCCAGCCAAGAGCAATTGCAAGCTCCTGGTCTCTGTGGATCAAGCCCAGAGCAGGCAGTGTAACAGACACCAAACAGCCTAGTCCCTGAGCATATCCTGAGCATGCCAAACCAGCTCACAAACACCGATTCCCTCCAGCAGGAGGCGGCGTTGCACCCGCTCGCCATGCATGGAGAATGCAGCGGCAGGCAGTGGCACCAAACAGGCAAAGGGGCTGCTCCAGGTCTGCGAGTTTCACGGCTTTGCCCCGCACCCTTCTGCTGTCTGCCCGGGCAGAGAATCTTCCCTCAACCACCTCCCACAGTTGTGCCAGCTGAGCAGTCTCAGAGGGTGGGGAGAAGTGAGTTAGTGACCTGGGAGCAGTCGCTGGGGCAAGGAGAAGCCCCATAGTTATTAGGAACATAGGACTGGGTCATCGGGTCCTGTCCCTGCTACTGCCGGCAACCCCATCATAGGCTCCTGTCCACAAACTGATCAAGCTCCATCTTCAAACTGCTGCTGGGAGGCTGGTCTGGACCCTGCCTCCTCGCAAGGTTAGAAACCTGCTTTTAATTTCCAGCCTCAGTTGGCTGTTCACCGGTTTATCCCCATTCGTTCTTGGACCGACACTGTCCTTTAGCTTCAACGGCTCCTCTCCCACCCTGGGGATTCCCTGCTTATGTGCGTTTAGCCAGCCATCAGCTTCCCCACTCAGCCAAGCTCTTCCACGCTCCTCGCCCGAGAGCAGCCCTCCATTCTCTGATCATCCCCATCGCTCTTTCCTGCACCTGCCCCAGAAAGGACCCGGGCGCCCAGAGCTGGAGCCAGGATTCCAGCCAAGGTCTCACCAACAGCATGACAGTGTCCCTGATAGGGTGGACAAACCCGCCCCATATCCAGGCTGGCGAGCGGGGCTGCACTGGCAAACTGCTCAGCCCAGGCACTGTTTCCATCCGCAAGTGCTTGTGGGACCCGGGTCCTAGGCCCCTGCTAGAGTAGAGTCAGAGCCCAAGTCCCGCGCGAGTCAGGTCCGAGCCCTGACATTTGTAGTGTGGACGCCGCTGGAGTCAGAATGACTGTGAAACTCCGAGTCTTCAAGCCCCAGGTCCCACAGACCCGGGCCTAGCGTGCAGAGTAAACAGTTGACTCCTAAGACACTTGGGGCACATCTACACCACAGAAAAGTCCCACGGCCGCGAGTCTCAGAGCCCAGGTCCATTGACTCGGGGCTAAAAATAGCCATGCAGATACTCAGGCTGGAGCCTGGGCTCTGAGACCAGGCAAGGGGGAGAGTCTCAAAGCCCAGGCTCCAGCCCAAGGCCAGACAGCTACGTTGCTATTTTCAGCCCCTGTGGGCCCAAGTGAGTTGACCTGGGCTGAGACGTGCTGCTGTGGGGATGTTGTATCCTGAGTAGCATCTGAAAATGTAATTGCTCTGTGCCTCAGTTTCCCCATCTGTCGTGGGGCTCACAAGAGTGTACGAGGCTGTGAAGTGCTCTGGTATTAGTGAAGGGCGCCAGGTGAGAACCAAAGAAAGGTACTGATTTCAGTCAGCTGTTTTTAGATCCAGCTCTTTAAACAAGCAGCTGGGTAGGTTTTAATTAGCAAAGAAATAACGAAGGAGGGAGAGAAGAGACTCCGGCACGGAGCAAACCGCAGGCAAAAGAATTTCTTCACCTAGTCATTTGGATTCGAGACTCCAGTTCAGTTCAGCCACCGCGGCGTCCTGAGGCGCTTTGAGCACTCCAGCTTCAGGCTTTATTATTATTATTTACTGTCTGCGTTGCAGTAGCAGTGTTGAGCCCCGGTCACAGAGCAGCGTCCTGTTGTGCCAGGCACTGTAGCCCGGATAAATTTTAAGCTGACGTGGAAAAGAGGAATGTACCCAAATGACACTGTACGAGGCCGGTTTGCATTTTCCAGTGGCAGTGTTCTATACAGGAATGGCTCACCCAGCACTAAAATGCAGCTACCTCTGGGGTGGAAGGGTTGTAGTTTACCCTTCCACAATCCACGTGTGGTGTGCAGGGTGCAGGGGAGATATGGGTGCTCATTCCTCACCATAGAGACAATGGAATTCAGCATAACTCCCCAGTGCCTTCCCAGCCAGGGCACCGAACTGCACTGGGGATATGGAGAGGGAAGACAGAGCCACCCACAAGAAAAGGGCAGCTATCTATCTCTTTCTCCATCCCCCTATGCAACCCTCTGTCTAACCCCGTTCACACCCCTGTATCCATCCATTCCCATGTACACCTCTCTGTCTAGCCCCATTCACACCCTGTACCCATCAGTCCCCATACACAACCCTTGCTCCATCTATCTCATTTTTATATAGCTCCTCTCATGGTCATGTCTGAGCCGCTGTTCCCCTTTCTGTGGTGACCACAGCAGTGTAGGATCTGCCCTTACCCTTCTCCCCCAGCCCAGTGGCCCCTTCTGTCTTGTCTTCAACCATTCGCAGCCTTTGCCTGCTAGCCCACTACTGCTGAGCGTATAGCGACTTCCGTCTGGTCACCCATGGGTCATAGGCCCTCTACTCCCAATAGCTAACGGAGATTCCCCTTTACCTTCCAAGTGGAGCTGAGTAGGCAGGCCCTCTCCTTGCTACCCCCACATGCAGCTGCATTGATTATAATGTACTCATGCCAGGGTGAATCTGTCAGCTGCCCACATGCCCCCAACTTCACCACACACCATCTGGTTGCTGTGCCCTGTGGCCCTTCTCCGTCCCTTGGTGAAGGGGTGGGTGGGATGCTGGCCAGCTGCCTTGGCAGAGCAGGGCACTTTGGGCTCCCTTCCCCCATCCTCCTGCCAGGAGCAGGCCTGGAGCTGGGATAAAAGGAGAAGGAGCCTGCACTCGCTGGCAGTCGGTTCAGAGCCCCCCGCCGAGCCGCCCGTCCTCTCCGTCCTGGGCTGAAGCAGACAGATGGTGACCTCAAGGGACTCCAGAGCCCTCCAAGGAGTGGAATGAATGCCCAGGAGTTTGTGATTTAAAATCCTCACCAATTAAGACGGCAGCTAGAGAGCTTGAGGGGGGAGTGCCACGCCCCCTTTGTTCAAGAGTGTCTCCCCATCGGGATAATGTGCCACTCCCAGAACCAGAGGGGCTCTGCACAGTCTGTAATATTTGCCAGGGCTGTTCGCCAAATCTGGGGAGAAAGGGTGAAACAGACAACGTCCTTTGTCTTCTGAGTTCTTCTTCACCCCTTTTGTATCTCTCTCTCTCGTTCTTCGAGTGGGGCAGGAAATGCTTCCCTCACTCCCTGCAAAATTTCAACAGCAACAAAAATTCTCCCTTGTCTGTCTAAATTGGGGGGGAGGGGGATTTTTTTAGGGGCAGGGAAAACCCACCACTATTGTTCCCCAGTTTTCAGCACCTGACATTTTCCAGTCTTTTCTGTTCCAAATATTCGGTGTGTTTGACGAAGGCTGGAAAATTTTCGCTGAGCAAAAGCGTTTGGGGGAAATTTTTCTTTTTGTCAAAAAGCCACTTTCCACCCCCAAAAAATGTTTTTTGATGGAAAATGTTTGCCCAGCTCCACTGCTTATTACAACCTTTCCTTGTTGCTGTTTCTCTCGCCATCTCCTTGGCTTCCTGTTGTTCTCGGCTTGTCTTTCTCTCCTTTGAGCTGTTTCTCTTTCTCTAGTTCCTTCTGTCTTTCCCTGTGCTTTTCTTTCTCTGTTTATCATCACGGTTTTTTTTCTTTCTTCTTCCCTCCCTCCCTGAGCACTGGGTAACCAGCTCACTTGCTCTCTCTCTCTCCATCACCCCTGGAATGCAAGTTTCTCCAGAGCAGGGAGAGACACCCCACCCCCAGCCACCAAGGCTTTGCTGAGCTGTTTGCCAGCTCCCCTAATATCGCATGAGGCCTGGCACCACTGCTAGCTAGGCCCAATCCCAGGGTGCCTCAGGAACCCGGCCGGTTGTAGGAGTTCTCCAGTGTCAGGCTAATGGCATTGGAGTCAGACGCCAAATCCGTCTGGACATCAGGGATGGGAGGCAGGACACCTGGGTTCTGTCCCCAGCCCTGGGAGGAGAGTGAGGTGTAGGGTTAGAGTGGGGTGGGGGATGGGAGGCAGGACACCTGGGTTCTGTCCCCAGCCCTGGAAGGGGAGTGAGGTGTAGGGTTAGAGTGGTGGGGGATGGGAGGCAGGACACCTGAGTTCTGTCCCCGGCCCTGGGAGGGGAGTGAGGTCTAGGGTTAGAGTGGAGTGGGAGATGGGAGGCAGGACACGGGTTCTACCCCCAGCTCTGGGAGGGGAGTGAGGTCTAGGGTTAGACTGGGGTGGGAGATGGGAGGCAGGACACCTGGGTTCTACCCCCAGCTCTGAGAGGGGAGTGAGGTCTAGGGTTAGAGTGGAGTGGGGGATGGGAGGCAGGACACCTGGGTTCTACCCCCAGCTCTGGGAGGACCCTTTCTCTGAGGAGCTCAGGTGCATCCTGCTCTCTGGACAGCAGTGGGAGCTGTCAGTGAGTGGCAGCCCCTGGCTGGTAACTCCCGGGGCCCTAGTCCCAGCTGAGCACTGCCCTGCCACTGACCCCACCCCTCTTCTAAGCCACTCCTGGCTACAGCAGCTGCTTGCTCTTTTAGACCATCAGGCACTTTCTGACCCACTTTTCTCAGCCCTTTTCTCTCAGAGCAAATGCCAGTTCTGCAGCAAGCTGCTCTGTGCAGCCAGCAGGCCCTGCCCAGGGTGAGCTTGTCAGCTCCATTACCAATGGGGCGTAGGCCTCTCGGTGCCAGGGACCCCCGAGTGGGAAGAACCATGGGTGATGACGAGAGGGCCACAAACGGGCAACATTGAGCACTGGGGTGTCATCTAGTGGCTAGAGCTGGGGACTGGGCATCAGGACTCCTGGGTTCTGTTCCTAATTCTTTGAGGGATTATACCCTGGCGGCTAGAGCAGCAGGACAGAGTAACTGGGATTCAGGACTCCTCAATGGCTTTCCTAGCTCTACGAAGGAAGTGTGGGTTAGTGGTGAGACCACTGGACTGGGAGCCAGGACTCCTGCCGTCCATTTCTGCCTTCCTTTTGAGCCAAGACCCTCCCCCACTCTTTGCCTCAGTTTCCCTCCTTTGAAAAGGAGCTGGGGAAGTGGAATGAATGATTGCAAAGTGCTTTGAGGTCCCAGTCCGGGCGAGTAGAGTGATATATCATACCCCCGCCACCCAGCCTGAAATGCACAGATCTGTTCTGAGGCAGGACGATCTGGGGCACTCCAGACACTTGCTCAGATGCTGCCACTGTGTCCAAAGAGCCTCACCACTGCATCAGCCGCACAACACGCTGGAAAGGCTGGACAGTCAGCAAAGCGCCGGATCCAACAGCCAGGCTTAAGTTAGTGCTCAGAGCAGTGCCTGGGCCTTAGGGGGCATGACAGTGTGACACACCGGGGGCCTCCCACAGGAAACAGGGAGTGGCTACAGCTGGAGCTCTCCTGTCCTCTGTGGACCAGCCCAGAAGGGGACGTGTGTCCCTGGTGGGCTCTGCAGAGGGGGGATTTCACCTAACCTTTCACCCCACCGGGGCATCCTGCCTACCCTGTGCCCTCAGCATGGTACTGCACGTTTCCTCCACTAGGGGGAGCATGGCTGCTGCACATGGTGTGAAGGGGGAGCAGAACATTGCCTGGCCCCCAACCTGCGGGTCAAGAGGATTTGACTCGCCCCTGCTCTCAGTCCAGCACCTCTCCCCAGTGCTAATTCAATTCAAAGGTAATGAAAGAACATCAGGCCAGTAACTCCCCCATCCCCTGCTTTACTCACAGCTGCTTCCAGGGGAATCCTAAACCTGGTGCATTAGAGCTGCTGTTCTTATTTATTGTGTGTATTGTGGTAGCCTCAGCCAGCTGCGGGCCTTATTTCTTCTGTGTATTATGGTAGCATCTGCAGGCATTGACCAAGATCAGGGCTCCACTGTGCCAGGTGCTGCCCAGGCACAGAGTGACCGAGATCAGGCCCTGTTGTGCCAGGTGCTGCCCAGATCCAGAGTAACCGAAATCGGGGCCCTGTTGCACCAGGAGCTGCCCAGACACAGAGTGATCAAGATTGGGGCCTATCATGCTGGGTGCTGCCCAGACACAGAGTAACTGAGATCAGGGCCCCATTGTGCCTGGCGCTGCTCTGACACAGAGTGACCGAGTTTGGGGCCCTGTCATGCTGGGCGCTGCTCAGACACAGAGTAACCGAGATCAGGGCCCTGTCATGCCAGGTGCTGCCCAGACACAGAGTTACCGAGATCGGGGCCCTGTCGTGCCAGGTGCTGCACAGATACAGAGTAAGAGATTGTCCCTGCCCCCGAGAGCTCACAGTCTTAGAGGTCTGTCTTCACTGCAATGTTTACATAAGTGCTGTCCCTAACCGCATCCCATCCACACATCCTCTCACCCAAGCCTGGTGGCACTTTAAAATCAAGGCCTTGGCTACAGGCCCATTTTGTACAAAAGCATAGCAAGATCCAGCCCCCGTCCCAAACAGTGCCCAATCTACATGGGCAAGCCACAGCCCCTCCTACCCCCTGGTGAAACTGACAAGTGGGCGGGGCTGAGGGCGGGGCTAACAAAGAATTGAGAGTTTTCACAGGGCCCCTCCCTTGCTGCAGTTCTCAGCCCATAGGGCTGTAATTCCAGCTGGCCCCCTCTCTAGCCCTTACCCACATGCTCTGTGGGTCACACTACTACAGGGCAGTTTCTAGGAGGGCCAGTGTAGTAAAGTGGTCATCAACGGGTTACCTGGATTACTCGGAATATTATGGGCTGGAGCCATTTGCCACCCCTCCCTTGTGTCTGCCACTCCCGGTAGCTGAATAAAGCAGCATGTGTCCCTTTACAAAACTGGGACTAAGGAAAGCCATAAGAACAGCAACTTTGGGGGACATGGAAGCATTTTAATGCAGACATCGAGGAGTGGCAAGCAAGACAAGTTGAAAGACAAGTGCACCTGTGCCATTGGCAAGGCTCAAAAGACTACCCGAGTACTGCTCACTTGCAAACGCCCTCGAGCAGCTGTGGCAGGTTATGCTGGTGTGCGAGAGAATTCTAGGATGGTTGCTGACAGCCAGGGACTTATCCTGATGATAATGGGATGGAGGGGTGGGGTGTATTGGTAGGTGTGTGACGCTAACACCCAGAGGCTCAACTCAGCTCAGGGCCCCATTGTGCCAGGCACTGCACAGACACACAACGAAAGACAGTCCCTTCCCTATCTGAATAAAGGTTGCTGGCTTGCAAGGTTAAGGCAAGACGTTTGTGTTGCTTGCAGCGGGAAGGGCGGGCAGATTTACTCTAGGGATTCGATTTGGCGTTCGTTTTGGGGGAGACGCAGTTCTGCGTTCAGTTTCCATCCATCAAAGAGCGAGACACCCAAAGGCACATGGAGCAGAATAACACCCAGTGAATTTAATTTCCGAGGTAATGGGCTGAGAATCTCGTTTGTATTCTGGACAGAGCGCCAGGACAGGCAAATGGATTTCGCATGATTTGGGGAAGGAAGTTCTGAGCACAGGACATGGTGACATTTTACTGATAGTTTTGTTAATCATGCAGAGTGTGCTGAGGCGAGATGAACTTTGGGAAAATAAACGGGCTAAATCCTCTTAATGAAACTTCCTGCCTCCAGTCCTGTGCCCACTCAGTGTTGGAACAGGAGGGACTGGGGATCAGGACTCCTGGGTTCTCTTCTTGGCTGTGGGTGGGAGTGTGGCCTCGTGGTTAGAGAAGAGGACTGGGACACAGGATTCCTGGGTTCTGTTGCTAACTAGCTGTTGGGGGCTAGTGGTTAAAACAGGGAGACTGAGAGTTAGGACTCCTGGGTTCTGTTCTGCCGGCTGAGCTGGGGCAAGTCTCTGAGGCCAATGTTTCTGAAGGCTTGGGCCCGCATAAGCAGCTGTTTGGATGCCCTGCAGGTTTCCAGTGTTGTATCCACGCTGTCTAAGCACCCAATGGCTTGGCCCCTCCAGAGGGCGGAACGCGATCTGGGGGATAGATGCCCAAACAGCGTCAGCACTGGGAGCTCCAATGACACTAGGCCAAGGGGCCGCTGCTGAGGGAGTGCCCCCCTCCATTAAAGAGAAAGTCCGTGGAGTGAACCCTCTTCCACACCTCTGTGAGGGGGGTGGGGAGCATTTCTAGGATTAGACTGAGGGGAGGTGGTGGAAAGAGCTGGCGCTCTCACAGCCAGGGACCAGGGAGGGGTCAGTGAGCCTGGCAGGGCCACCCTTGGGATCAGCTGCCTTCCCATTGGGACGGGGGGGGGTCCCCACCCCTGCAGGGGGAAGGTCCCCAAGGATACAGCCTTGAGACACAGAGGGCACCCGGGTGTCTGAGATGCCAAGACGGGACTGAATCACCAGTGTCAGGCCAGGGAGAGGTTATGACACCACTGCCAGCAACCCACGGCATGGGATCACGTCATCTAGTTAGCTGGGTTTCCCTGACACCTGCCCCAACCACCCGCGCCCATCCCCAGCATGGCCACTCTGCACTGGCATCTGCAAAGGGCCCTAGAGTAGCTAGGCCTCATTAGCATATGCAAAGTGATCATTTGCATAGGCTACTATGCACCTAGTGTATGTTTCCCCTCTGGCTGGAGCCCCCTGGTTGCTCAGGCATCTTGGGGTACCCAGCTCCCACCTGATCCTCTAGATGGGGATGCCCAATAGCAGTTAGTATCTACCCTGCGCCTGACCTTGAATCCCGTTTGGTGCATTCATGACCCTGGGGAGGGTAATGTTCCTTGTCCCTCTCTGTGCCCCCACCTGCAGAGGAACATTACAGTCCTGCCTAGGCAGCTCCTGCCTGCAGCTCTGGAGGGCTGTGGGTGGGTCATCACATGATACTAACCCCCATTCCCAGAGAGTGGGATCCCTAGGGGCTCCCCACAAGCCTGGGGCTCAGGATCCACTTTTGAGTGGGGCTTGTGTTTGAGAACATGAGGGACGGCAGCGAGGGGAACCCCAAGCCTGGGTGAGGAGCAGGGGCTGGGGGTTACCAAAGCTAGTGATGCCCTGGGGCCTGGGTGGGGGTGGCCCCAGGGCTAGGACACATAACACCAGGACTTGCTGGGTGCCCTTGGATGAGTCTTTGTCCCTGTCTGGGCCTCAGTTCCCCATCTGGGTAACAGCCCCTGCTTTGTCTGGCTTGTCTGTTCAGACAGGGAGCTCTCTGGGGCAGGGACCGTGTGTGTCGGTGAAGAGCCTGGCACAGCAGGGCCTTGACCTCCATTGATGCCCCAGCATTGCACTAATACACCTAATGAAATAGGGGGTGGAGGAGAAATTGGGAGCTAACGTCCTGCACTCAGACTGTGCTGGGACCCTGGATTTTCATAACTTGGAGATCCAAACTCATGGGTGTGACCTCTCTGGCTTCCAGCTGGCAGGGAATTTGACATCCCTTTCAGCATCCCAGGGTTTGCTGCAAATGCCAGGCCTGTCTCAGATGGATGGAGAAGGGCCCTCGGAGTGGCTGGTTTTAATTTTATGGGGCTGGAGGACAAGGCAGAGCTGGCTGGGCCAAATCCATGGGGAAACCCTGATGGGTTTCGTTCAAGCCCAGGAGCCTGCAAAGACCTGACAGGGTCAGCGTGGGATTGTCTAGTCTCCAGGGCTCAGTCCGGTCTGCCTTGAAATGACTCGAGCAACGTGGCCTCCCCCACTTACCCCACTGGCTTTGCCAACCTCCAGAAATAGCAGCAGCAGATGCATCTTGGGAGACATGGGGTTTCGGTGCAGGTAGCCAGCTGGTGCTAAAGTGACTTACCAGTGAGACAGAGGCGAGACTCTGGGACACTTTGTCCTGGCCTTGGGTGGCTGTTCAGTGTTACCGGGGTAGCTAATGTCAGTGGAGAACGAAGGAAGGTGCATGTGTATATTTGTGTGTGTGTGATTGAAAGGGATAGCCAGCTCCTGGCGTTTTGCAGGCTCTCTCTGAAAAATGCTTTGGGATCTCAGGCCAGTATTTTCAAGCTCGGTGCCAAAGCCAGCCCGTGTTTAGGCCCCTGGGTTCATGACCTAATTTTCTGCCTCATGTGGCTCCCCTGGGAGTTAACAGGAATAGCTGGGCCGGGCCCCTTACTGTGCGGCTCTGGGCGGAACGGCAGGGGGCTACCTTTAGGCGTCCGCTGTTGAAAATGTTGGCTGGGTTTATCAATATCAGGACAGGATCGTTATCCATGTGCGGCCTCAACTGGAGAAGGACAAAAGATGGTCCTATGGCTAATGCCCTGGGCGGGGACTCAGGGGATCTGGGTTCACTCCCACATATGGGGTCAGCCCAATGGTCCATCTAACCCAGTGTCCTGTCTCTGACTGTGGCCGGTACCAAAGGGAGTGAACAGAACAGGAGGCACTAATGGAGTGAGCCACCTCGTCTTTCCCCCTCCTGGCTTTGGCGGTTTAGGGTCATCCCAGAGGATAGAGTTGCCTCCTTGGCTGATGGCCAGTAATGGACCAATCCTCCAGGAAGTTATCCTGTTCTTTTTTTAATGCAGTTATACCCTTGGCCATCACAACCTCCCCTGGCAATGAGTTCCACAGGTTAACTGTGTTGTGTGCAAAAGTACTTCCTCTTGTTTGCATTAAACCTGCTGCCTGTTAACGTCATTGGGTGAACCCTGGTTCTTGGCTTGCAGAAGAGGGTAAATAGCACTTGATTTGTCAGTACCTCTGTTCCTCCGCTGTACAAGGACAATCATTCCGCTTGCTTGTTAAGACTGTGAGTTCTTTGGGGCAGGGACTGTCTCGCTCTGTGTCTGTACAGTGCCTGGCCTAAGGGGGCCCTTGATCTCAGCCACTCTGTGTCTGTGCAGGGACCGGCATAACGGGGGGGCTGATCGCTAGGCAATGCTATAATACAAATATTAGCAAACAGTATCACACCTCATTATGCTTCCGTTTCCACCCCTGGAAAATCCAGGTGCTGATACTTACCTTTGGGTCAGTAACTTATAGTGTGCTTTGAATCTGCAGAGGGGCGTTTACACGGACAGTAATCCCATTGTTATTTTATTCTGTGTTTTCTTTGGAATCCTTTGGCTTGGGGACATGCCTGCAATTTACTATTCCTTGGCAAAAATATCTGGAGTCTCAGCTCCTTGGGGGCAGGTCCTGGCTTTGTACAGCGCCTAGCGCTCTGGCTTGCTGGTCAGTGCGTGGGGCTCCAAGATGCTACCACAATGCATTATATAGCTAATTAGTTAGAGTGATTCATGTGAGTAATAAATACAATTCCCCACGGGATGTTTGCAGGGAAAAGTCCTTTTCAAAAAGCTCTCTCAAGGTCGTTATTAGGGCCAGATCCCCAGCTGGTGTAAACCAGCAAAGTCCATGGGCTCCAAGCAGACGAGTTGGCCCATTTTTGTTTTTTTTTATTGATGCGATTCAATGGAAACGTTCAGGGGAAAGTGAAAAATATGTTCAGCGCATTAAAAAAATCATAAATCAAGTCTTTTTTCTTTTTTTGCACTGCTGCCCTCCCTCTGGGGGTCCAGTCTCAACACACAAGGCTCTGACTTGATCTGGGGCCTGAGCCTTCTTCGCTAAGGGCCTGTAGTGCCCCCGTAGCACCTCCTTGTGGTAGGGTGCAATGCTGCAAGGGGTCCTTGTCTCTGGCGCCTCCTAACAGCTGACTGCCTGTCACCCAGTTTTCCATAGCTTGGCCTTCTGGCCAAATCACATAAAGTTGAGTCCCCTTCCATGGTAACAAAAAGTGCAACTGAAAGTCCAAATCAAACACTCAAACTAAGAGTTTTGCTGCCCTCTCGGGTGCCACTGAAGTCATCTGCTTCCTGGCCTTGGGAAGCCTCTCATGTCTTTCTTCTTCCGCAGCAGAATTCCCCCACTGCCAGCTTCGTGTCAGGACCCCCAAAGACCAGGGAGCTCCCATCTCAGGGCCCTAACATGCTCCCTGGGGGGGTCTCCTTCCTGTAGCTAACTCCATTGCACTAGCTGGTACTACGCCTTGCCCCTCGGTGGCTAGATCATGGGCAAGGCTGAGGGGTAACTGCCAGGCAGTGCCCTGCTTAAAGGGCTGGCCAGCCCAATCCTTTTGCAGTCAGGATTATTATTATTTATGTTACAATAACCCAGGGGTCCCCAGCATGGTGCCCGCAGGCACCATGACGCCTGCAGGGGCATCTAAATGCACCCGCATCGTGTCCAGCAGTCGAGCATCCGCTGAAATTCAGCGGCATTTCAGCAGCGACGCCTCTGGATGACGCCACTTGCCGCCGACATGCAGCGTCATCCAGAGGCATCGCCGCCGAATTTTGGTGGCATTTCGGCGGATGCTCCACTGCCGCCACGGTCGTTCATCTGGCACCTGCCAGACAAAAAGGTTGGGGACCACTGCAATAACCCCTGGAGGCCAGCACTGAGATCAGGGGCCGTGCGTGTACAGGGAGAGACATTCCCACACCTGCCGAGTCTACAGTCTGAATACACCAGGCTGACAAAGGAAGGACAACGATTTCCGCTTTACAGCTGTTAGATCAAGTGATTTGCCCAAGATCACCCAGGAAGTCTGTGGCAGGGGGAAGAATTGATTCCCCGGTCTCCTGAACCACAGTCCAACATCTTACCCGCTAGTCCATCCTTCCTCTGGCAGCCTAGTGCAGAATAAAGCAAACGGTACTGCCACAGGCCCTGTTATTGACAGCAGTGGGAGGCGGAGGCGGCCTGTAAGAAAAGCTTTCTCTTTAAAAGCTTTCTGTCCCCCTCCCCCCGCCAACACCTGCCTTATCCTTGGGTGGAAAGTTTAAGGGGATTAAACATGACCTCACAACAGGCACAGGAGTGTGGGTGATCAGTCTGCAATTTGTACCTACTGCCTGTTCAGACACTGCGCGCGTGCGCGCACACACACACAGAGAGAAAACGATCCCCCAGAACCCCCCCTCCAGCCCCTTTCTCCTCTGTGGAGAGAGAAGCCGAGATCTCTTAATAAAAAGTCCAGATGAAGGCCAAACAGCATCTCGCCAGCGGCCATAAGAAATGACACCCCTAGGAAGCGTAACATTCACATCACTCTGGCCCATTCCTCCAGCTGTGGATCCAGAAGCCAGCCAGCCAGAGGCAGGAGACACTGCCGGTGATCCTGTGTGCGGAGCAAGGCAGCGGCTTCTTTCCCTCCAGGAAAGCCAGGGCTTCATGACCAGAATTCGATAAAGGATATTAGCCAGAATAGTCTCCTCCCACAGCTTAGCCACCCCCTTCCCCTCCCCGGCTGTCAGACCAGCCCAAAGCAACAGCCAATTTCCGCTCTCCGCAGCAACATCTTTCTGCCTCTGGGCCTAAGGAAAAAAATAATACTCACAACCCTCTCCTGCCTCTTCGGGGCAAGCCCATTGTCTCTGATTAAAGAAAAGGGGTGGGGGGAATCTGGCAAAGGAAAATGGCCTGATTTCAAAACCCTTGGGAAAATTGCAACAGCAAAACAATTCTTTGAAAGCCAAATGAAGTATGAAGGGTAACGCTCCCATGCACGGCCTGTAAGGTTTCTCCTCCTCAGCTGCAAAAACTGGGCTGGGGAGATGGCACAAATGTTGCCTTCGCTTTGTGTTTGATACATGGCCTGTCCCACAAAGCATTTAAAAGATGACAATTGGGTTTCTGAAGACAGCAGCTGGGGTTAAGGGACTAGCCAGCTGTGGGTTGCTTCCAGGATTACTCCTGAGGGAATTCTGGGCCAAACAATTAAAAATTCTGCACACAATATTTTAAAATTCCGCAAAATTCTGCACATTTTATTTGTCAAATAAATGTGGAGGCTCCAGCATGGCATTGTGGAGTGGAGACCACTGGCTGCACAGAGGGGGGAGATCATTATGCAGCTCCCTCCATGGGACATGTACTCAGTGGTGAGGCTGCACCCAACCCTGACACAGCGCAAGGATTGGGCCTGCCCCAGAAACAGCCCAGGGCCCTGCCCGTCCATGCCAGGTGCACTAGGTGTGGGCAGGCAGGCTCAGCAAGGCAGGATCCAAGTGTGGAGGGGCTTAGTGTGTGGGGGGCTCAGGTGGGTGTTGAGAGGGTTCTGAGTGGGGCATCCGGGTGCGGGTGGTCCAGTGGGGGATCTGGGTGTGGGGAAGATCTGGATGCACAGGGGCTTGTTGGGGATTCTGGGTGCAACAGTAATGGGACTGTGAATGGGGGGTCCAGGTGGTTGGGGCTCAGGGGGCAGGTCTGGATGTGGGGGGGATAGAGCTTGGCAGGGGGGTCTGGGTGTGGGTGGCTCATTGGGGTGGTCCATGGGGCAGGGGGAATGGGGATCATTGGGAGGGGGCTCTGAGTGTGGAGGAGTGAGGCTGAACGGGAGGGTCTGGGCATGAAGGGGTCTGGATGCATGGGAGCAGCTCCCGGTATGGGGATCCCTTCCCATGCAGCTGAGGAGTGATGGGTGGAGGAAGTGGGTGGGGGCGTGAGTTTGTAGAGCTTCCTACAGCTGGGGGAGAAATCTAGGGGTGGGTCTGACCCAGCCCTGGATGCCATGCAGGGGAACAGGAAGTCTCGTCGTCTCCAGCCCACTGGGACTAACAGATGAGCCTAACACAAGGGTAGGAGCCACCAGCCAGGTCTTCTCCAGTCCTGCCCCCTACTCCACAGTGATTTACTTCTCTGCCGGCTGCCCTGGGCACCTGAAACATACTGCTGGGGAGGGTCGCATGACTGTTCTTCTGGCTTCCTTTTGCTTCCCTGTCAGAGAGTCACTTTTCTGTGGGGAAGCAAAGAAATCTGAGGGGGACATAAATTCTGCACACGTGCAGTGGCAGAATTCCCCTAGGAGTACAGGATAAATGGATATGTGTATAAATGCACAAAGACAGGTAGATAGAGGATGTGTATTAGGATGGAGGTAGGGATGGCTAGGTGAAGGTGTATGGGGATAGAGGGATGGCTAGGTGGGTGTTGGGGGGATGGCTAGGTGGGTGTCGGGGGAGGGATGGCTAGGTGTAGGGAGGAGATAAATGGCTAGGTGGCGGTGTATGGGGATGAAAGGAGGGCTAGATGGGTGTTGGGGGGTGGGGGAAGGGATGGTTAGGTGGATGGGGGTGGGAATGGTTAGGTGGGAGTGGAGCTGGCTTATCTGATGTCACTCCGTGTATATAAACTGAGCACTTTGACCCATTAAAATAAAAGATCTGGGGTATTTTGGGCTGGTTGGTTACTTGCCTTGGTTTCCAAAGGGCCCGTTCTTTTTATTTTTAGCAACCAGTGAGGGGGGGCTGCAGCCCCAAATCATTTCTCTGAAACCCACTTCCCACAGCTGCCAGCTCCCAGCAGGGCGTCTCTCCGTCTCTGTTACTCTGATTTGATTAGGATTTAAATCGCTCGTGTGTGTGTGTGTGTGTGTCTATGTGCATGTATCTGTGTGTGTTTGTGTCTGTAAATCTCCTTTATATGTGTGTTGCCATGTGTATGTATCACTGTGTATCTATGAATAGGTGCATATCTGTGTGTACCTTTGTGTGTGTGTGTGTATGTTGCTGTGTGTGTGAATATCTCCTTTATATGTGTGTGTTGTCTGCGTGCATCTCTAGATGTGTATTCATGTGTGTGTAAGTGTGTTGTCATATCTGTGTGTGTATCTGTGTGTTGCTGTGTATATCTCCTCTGGGTGTGTATATTTATGTGTGTGTATGTGTACATCTCTGTGTGTTGCTGTGCGTGCATCTCTCTGTGTGTATCTCTCTGTATGTATACATGTGTTGTGCATTGTCATGTGTATCTGTGTGTGTACATCTGTGTGTGCGTTGCTGTATGTATCTCATGTGTGTGTGTGTCTCCCCTCTGGGTATATATGTTTGTGTGTGGATCTGTGTGTATTGCTGAATGTATCGTGTGTGTGTGTGTGTGTGTGTGTGTTTCTGTGTGTGTGCGTGTATCTCCTCTGGGTGTGTATATTTGTGTGTGTTGCTGAATGTATCTGTGTGTGATGCTGAGTGTACTGTGTGTGCGTGCGTGTATCTCCTCCAGGTGTGTATATTTGTGTGTGTTGCTGAGTGTATCGTGCGTATGTATGTGTGCGTGTATCCCCTCCGGGTGTGTATGTTTGTGTGTGTGTATCTGTGTGTGTTGCTGAGTGTATCTAGTGTGTGTGTTGCTCTCTGTGTATGTGCGTGTCTCTCCTCCGGGGGTGTGTGTCTGTGTGTTGTGGATCTGTGATTTCAGGGGCAGCCAAGCCGGGGGTCCGACCCGGCTGTCCCGGGCGATCCCGGGTCCCGGCGCCGCTCGACCCGGCTCGCTCCATAGAGGCCCAGCTGGGCTTCAGCACCGCGGACAGCTCCACGAACAATGGGCAGTGCCCAGGGACCGGCTTAGAGACCCTCGCCAAATTCCCAGCCCGGCTGCGCCGTGCTTGTGGCTCTCCCGAGGCAGCGTGGCCTAGTGCTCAGAGCAGGGCTGGGCTTGGGGGTTTTTCTCTGCCCCTGGGGAAGTGTTGTCCAGTGGTTGGAGCAGGGCACAGGGACTCAAGATCCCTAGGTTCTGTAGCTGGCATGGAGGGTGGGGTATTTATGGCAGGGGAGCAGACCTCTGGACTCCTGGGTTCTCTCCCAGCTTGGGTGGATCTAGCAGCCCGAGCAAGGGACTGGACGGCAGGACTCCTGGGTTCTCTCCCAGCTCCCAAGTGTGGCCTTGACTCAGTTTTCACTTCTGTCAAACTGGGTTAACGAGACCTACCTCTGTACCGAGCCCCACGTCCCTGTGGCCTGTGGATGGATGGTGTTATGTAAATGCAAAATGGTACAGTGGTGACGCTATAGCAGAGTGATGCTTAGAACTGTGTCCTGTGCTGCACCCCCTCCACCCCCAAACCCAGCAGGTGGCGTTCGCTTTGGTAAATAGTTTAAATAATAATAAAATAGATGTTTCTACTAATTTCTCAACCCATTTTTGTGCAGATTATCCCCCAAACTAAAAAGGCATCAGCTTCCGTATACCAACTCCCTCCCTTGGTTGGCCTCATCTCATTTTCTTCTGTGATCCACCCTTAGTTGCCTGCGTTACATCAGTGCCATACTACCGAAAAGCAGGTGCTGGTCCTGTGATACGTAGCCAAAATCTCCTCTTCCTGTGATATACAGCAAGCTGCTGATGCTCCCCACCCCAGAGGTGGTTGCATTTCACTAGAGCTATGTGTAGAATGGTGAGGCAATTCAAAACAAAAGAGGCTTGAGAGATGTAAACCTGTGTATTGGATTATATTGTATTGTATTACATTTATTCATGCAAATACATGCACACAAAATACACAGACACATGACACTGGTGTGATCACGGCTGGAATTCTGTGTTTAGTGCCGATGGTTCAGAATTCAGGAAGGATGTTGATAAAATTGCAGAGGGGTCGGAGAAGAACCAGGATTGGAAAATCTGCTTTATAATGAGCGACTCAAAGGCCTCCATCTATTTAGCTTCACAAAGAGAAAGTTAAGGGATTATTTGAGCACAGTCTATAAGTATCTACATGGGGGACAGAAATTTGATAATAACGGGCTCTTCAGTCCAGCCAGCAAAGATCTAACCAGATCCGATGGCTGGAAGTTGAAGCAAGACTAATTCAGACTAGAAATAAGATGCACATTTTTAATTAACCCTTGGGACAATTAGCCAGTTGGGCTGGTGGATTCTCCTGGCAATTTTTAAATGGAGGTTGGATCTTTTTTCTAGAAGACC
The DNA here is from genome assembly GCF_025201925.1 of Gopherus flavomarginatus. Classification (NCBI taxonomy): domain Eukaryota; kingdom Metazoa; phylum Chordata; order Testudines; family Testudinidae; genus Gopherus; species Gopherus flavomarginatus. The sequence goes on along the minus strand of NC_066636.1, from coordinate 18,144,922 downwards.
TGCCTGTGGACGGGGCAGTGCGCAGAGCCACCTGGCTGCACCTCCATGTAGGATCCATAGTGGGGACATGCCGCTTCCAGGAGCTGCTTGAGGTAAGCACCATCCAGAGTCTGACCCCCTCCTGCACCCCAACCCCCTGCCCCAGCCCGGAGACTCCTCCCACTCCCTGAACTCATTTCTGGCCCCACTCCAGAACCTGCACCCCCAGCCAGAGCCCTTATCCCCTCCTGCACCACAACCCCAATTTCGTGAGCATTCATGGCCCGCCATACAATTTCCATACCCAGATGTGGCCCTCAGGCCAAAAGATTTGCCCACCCCTGATCTAGGAAAAGATAGAGAAGCCAAGATTTTCAAACGAGACCCGGGATTATGGGGGCCTCTATTACTGGCTTATGCTTGAGACTCCTTAAAGAGATCGGAGCCCCTGAACATCCAGATCCTTTCAGGGGGGTCTCCGCTTGGGCAGCCCCAGTATTGTGGCACCCAAAACCACTCATCGCTTGTGAAAGCCGTGGCCTGTATATGCTCATTCATGTACATGTGCACACCTAATAAACCCAAACTAGAATATCTGTGGGGGGGTTCTGTGCTCTGTGATCTGATCTTATATGGTGCAGTATTTCCTTATATGGACCATCTACACTGGCTTCTCAGGAAGTGGTCCTTAGAAGACCAGCGCAAGCAGTGCTGGTAGCAAGCTGGGGTCTCTATTTTTCGGTCCAGACTTGTATTTATTTGTATCAATTGGCCTGAGCCTGTCATTTTCTGTGGCACTGCCTGCGTCTCTCCCGGGGCTGGGAGTTTGCTCCCAGTCCCTAAATCTGACATCATTATGTGTCAGGGAAGGAGGGCGGGCTGGAGAGGAGGGTTTTGTTGGTAAAGAAAAGATTTGAATCAGAGCTCAAGATCCATTAAAGGGAGAAATCCAGCAAAAGCAGCTGAAATCCAGCTTGGAAAAGGGGTGGGGAAAAAGGAGGAGAAAGAAATGAATCGATAATTTATTTTTTTTTTAAACAACCCCCAACAACCACCCAAGAATTTAAACTGGTCTCAACCTCTTCAAGGAAAGTTAATCAATAAACTAATTAACTGCTTTGCAAGCTCTGTAATTAATAGATCAAAAGTATTAGCGCCAGGGCTCTGAAACTGCAAAGAGCTCAGACCAACACCTCGCTTCCAAGGAGGCGGCATTGCAAGATTCTTTAGAGTTGATTTTTTTTTATTATGATTATTTAATTTTTTTTGCACCAAAAAAAATCGGGATTTTTAATTTTTTTTTAAAGGCTAAAAAAAATCAGAAACAACGAGGCGGCGACAGGGAGGAATTTCTCACCCCCCTAAAAAAAAACCACATTTTTTTTTTACAGATTTGGGGGAATCCTGGTTCAAGCATCCAGAGCCACCAACCAGCCTCTGCTCCCTTTGTTTGATTCGCCGCTGGGTAGTGTTGGGACCGTAGTTAGGGCTGGGATTGTGTTCTCGCTTCTTCCGCTGGGGCCGGGTAGGCGATTCGAAGCTCGCCCCCAGATTCGCCCCTTTGGACCAATGAAGGAACCCGATGCCATTAAACTTTTCATCGGGCAGATCCCACGGAATTTGGAGGAGAAGGATTTGAAGCCCATCTTCGAGCAATTTGGGAAGATCTACGAGTTGACAGTGATTAAGGATAAATACACGGGCATGCACAAAGGTAAGAGAGCCAGGCCCGGGCCGCTAGAACAATAAAGAAGATCCCAACAATGAGATGGCGGGGGGGAGAAAACTGGCTATGAAATGACAAAGCAAGAGCAGCCCAAGGAAAAAGGAGTCTTGGGGATGTCGAGGGAGATCAGATCAGCTGTGGCCAGGAGGGTAGAGAAAGTGGGGGCCGTGCGAAACGGCCATGCATATTAAAATGTCAGGGCTTTGGGGGTGGGGGCCATTCAACAATAAGCTGTTTGCAGCGAGAACGAGATGGTAACAGATGGCAGGAGGTACAATCAGATGAGAGGCATCATGGATAGAGGCCGGGGGTTGGATGTGCAGTGGGTTAAGGAGTCGGGTTGGAGGAGGGGAAGGGACAGTTCTCCTCCACCCCACCCTGACTCCAGTGGGGTAGCTTTGCACTGGGGAGAGTCAGGCCCTGTGTGGGTGGGGGTGGGTTGTGACCCCATTTCCTTCTGCCCCTGGACACCTTTGAGTCTCCTTTTAGCACCAGGATTGAGTTATCATCTGAATATTTGCCACGGGTGTAACTCTGGGCCCGGGGAAGCAGAGGTAAAACTTGCAAGGTTCTGATCCCAAATACCCAGGCTGGGCTTTGACAGTTCCCTCATGATTCCTTTCCTCCTGTATAAACAGAGGGTCTGGCCCCTCTCCCGCCCCCTCCTCGTGATCTTGCCAAATGGCATATCCTTCGCTCCTGCTAAAGGAGGCCTGTCTTCAGCCTGAGGCCTCTAGGTCAGAGCTAAATTTGTCTCTGCTGGTTCATTTCTTGTCTTCTTTTTTAAACACACTTCTCTGTATCAGGGAGGGAGCAAATGGTCTTTAAAAAGCAGAAGGGGGGCTGCAGATCAGCATGTGAAATAGGTCCCAGGGAAAATTAAACAAGGGCTCTGGCCAATTTCTTAATTCAAAATAAAGTTAAGAATGGCATTTGTGAAAAATCCTGCTCTGGGAATATTGCTGAAAACAAAAGAGAAGGTAGGGCAGAGTTTGCTAAGGAGGCAATTCGCATAAGATCATTTTCTAGAATTTGATAACATTCCACTTTTTACAAGCCTGGAATGAAAGCAATTGTGGAAACCCGGCTTTGTTGGAGGGTATTTTGAGCTGGACTGAGGGATTCAGCCCTAGGGATGGAGGCTGGCTGACAAAGGTTAGTCACAGCGTAATGTTTCATCATTCGCTGTTTCAGGGCAGATTTCAACCAGTGACAAAAAGAGAGGGGATCAAAGTGTAGGAAAATGGGGTGTATTTTACCCCTTTGTAAATCAAGTACATTGGCTGATATTTTTGTAACCTGAGGTGAGAAAGATCCAGCGCGGGTGTAAAGCAGGGTAGCCCCGCTGACTTCACTAGATGCTATGCCCATTCAGCTCAGCTGAGAATCTGGCCCTTAGCATATTTCTATAGCCGGTACATGTGGAAAACATCAACAATAACAACCAGGCTCTCACTTCAGAGCCGGCTCTTGGGTCTTCTATGGGTTTAAAACTTCGGTTCTAACCCTGAGAGTGAGAGTGGTTATAGGACTGGAAGGCAGGAAGGTTTGAACGTTACAAACAAACCACAGATAAACAATCGCTCGGATTTTCGCTAAACCAAGCGGGTCCCCTTAGGGGCGACGAATTATTTTATCAAATACAAATGCAAATGATTTACATGCAAGCGACAAAGCAGAGAATGCTCCAGGACAAGAGTTTTGTGCTTAAAAACCAGCCAAACCTCCTTATGTAACAACGATGTTTAAATTATTCAAGGTGTGAAAGTAGCTTCCATTTTCAGGCAGTCCCAGCGGGGGAAGATGTAGCAGAGTGGAACTGGGCTAATGTGACACAAATTCAGCGTTGGTTGTTTTCCCTGGCTCGCCAGCGTGAGTGAAACTCGGGGTGGGGGGGCTGAGATACACCGCTGGGGTTGGCCAAGCTGACAAATTCAGGGAATCAAAATGGAGCGTCTTTGGGAGGAGAGGGAGCCAATGCAAAATATGAAGAGTTTCTGACTCCAATCACCAGCACCCAGAGGAGCCCCTATGGACTGGATCAGTGGTTCTCAACCAGGAGTACTCAGAGCTCTTCCCGGGGGGGTACATCAACTCATCTAGACATTTGCCTAGTTTTACAACAGGCGACATAAAAAGCCCAACTAGTACCAACTAAAATTTCATGCAGACAGTGACTCGTTTATACTGCTCTGTGTTCTCGGCCCTGAAATGTAAGTACCGTATTTATATTCCGCTTGCTTTATTTTAGAATTCTATGATAAAAATGAGAAAGTCAGCCATTGTTGGGTACTAGCGGGGCTGTGACGCGCCTGTATTTTTATGCCTGTTTTGGAAGCAAGCCGTTTTTAAGTGAGGTGAAACGTGGGGGTATGCAAAACAAATCAGACCCCGGAACGGGGTACAGTCGCCTGCAAAGGTTGAGAGCCACGGGACTAGACCCTTCTTTGTTTCTGTAGCAATGACAGCGCTAGGTGCTTTGAGATGAAAGCAGAAAGTCCATGTCTCCACAGAGTTTACGCCAGCTAAGGCCCAGTCCACCTAACCAGATATAGCACTTCCTGAGACGAGCAGTGCCAGGGAAGCCCAGGGGCTAGCCAGCACTGCACCGGCTAGTCAGGAGTTTGCAGGATCAAAATAATGATAGTCCGGGCGGTTGGGAAGCTTTGCTGTAACCCCAGCTGCTGGGCTGGGCTGAGGTTTTGTTGTCCGCGTACATTGAAATGGCCGGGGAAGGGAAAAGAGAAATCCTGCTTTCCAGCAGCAGTGGAATCTGATCCGGGTGGCCCAACTGAAGCCGTTTTGAGTCGGAATGATAAATGCATTTGATTATTATTTTTTTAATGACTGTGTTTTGGTACCGCTCCCACTCCAGATGGAGCGTAGGATAAACCCGGATTCATGCTCTGGGATTCGGCTGCCATTGCTGCTAGGAGGAAGTTAGCTCAGGAGCTAAGGCAGAAGGGATCCTCCTTGGCTAGGCCCTGGCAGATCTGCCCTGGGCAGCCCCTGGCTGAAGATACCATTGTGTGCTGGGGTGCCCAGAGTCCTGTACAGGGCCAGGCTGGGGTCGTTACTGTGGGATAACGAGGTGCGATGCCCTTTTCCCCTGAACAATCAAGCCTGAGTAGAGAGGGTTTTACCCTCTGCTTGGTCACACTTGTCAAACCAGGGGCCTGGCCCTTTCCCACTGGCATGGAGCCATGCCACAGGGCAAGATCTCCCAGGCCCACACCTCTGGGGGCTCCCATGTAGGAAGGTGATGCGGGCTCTGCACACTCTGCGCCATCTGGCCAGGGCAGGATTGCCCCCCACCCCCAGAGTTCTGTCTCCACAAGGGGCAACACTGACCAGCAGCCTGGGAGATGGCCACCACCCCTTCCCTGTGCAACCCCTTAATGACCTTCCCCAGAGCAGGACGCACCCAGCCACGGGGCCCAGTCACAGAACTGGTGGCTCCATGGCACTGTGTGCTCACTGCTGGGCCTGCCCAAGCCCCTAGCTCGACTCGGGCCCAGGTCTTGGGCCAGGCCTGGTGCCCGGGTGTGGATTTCTCTTGGCTCTGTGTACCATGGCCCCAGGGGGGGCAGAGGAGCTGGCAGACCCTGGAATCCAGCTCTGGAATCAGGGGCAGGACAGCCTGCCCCACCTGGGATCTGGGTGTAAATGGCTCGGCAGGTGTTCCACGCGTTCCCACACAGGATAAGAGTCTGCTATTGCTACCTGCCAGGGAGCTTCTTTCTGTCCCAACAGTGGAGGCAGGGCCCTATTGGTGCTGGCGGTCTCTGGGTTCAGCCCCCACCTGGTGACGCCTAGGCAACTTGCCCTGTCCCAAGGAGGTTTCTAGTGGGTTGTTAGCAAGACAGGGGCAGGCTTCTGTGGTCCCTGGGCTGGGATACCTCCCTGGGCTAGCCGGTGCAGGAGGAGGGCTCCACAGGACAGCAGTCCTGGGGGGATGAGGGGCGGGAGAATGGCCTTGGGGCTTAGGCAGCAGCGCTGGGATGCGGGAGGTCTGGCTGCAATGTCTGGCTCTGCCTTCTTGGCCAAGGAACGGGCTGCTGCATCCTGAGTCAGTCCTTCCTCCGGGAGCCACCCACTGATCTCAGAGGGGTGACTTGGGCTGCAGGCATGAGTCGAGGGATTAGGATCCGGCCCGTACTCACCCCGTGCCTCAGTTTCCCCATCCGTACAAGGGGGATACGGCTTCCCTATAAGGGGGCGGGTGTAAGACTGGACCCAGGGTGGTCTGGGAAGGGCTATGAGGAGGGGAGACTGGGGATCAGATGGCTACAGCTGGGCAGCACAAGCAGAGGATTGGAGCAACACACGCACACCCCGGTTCCACCCTGGAGCAGGGGAAACTGGTGCATTGGCAGGGTCAGCTCCACAGCTGGTGTGCACGGGCGTGCAAGGCGATAAGGGGGCAGTTCTGGTGCCACCCCAGCTGAGGATCGGGCCCCGCCACGTGCCTGGCTTCCACCAGAAGTGGCTGCGAGAGAACCGACTCCTCTGGCTGCTGGCAATGGGGCACCTCTGGGAGGGCCGGCTGGAGCCAAACTGCTTTTCCACCTCACTGCCCTCCACAGTGCTCTTGCTGGCAGGGACCGATGGTTACTCTCTAGCTAGGAAGAAAAAGAGGGTATTTTGCTCATGAATGTTTTACAGAGCCGGTCTCCCCAGGCCCTGCCCAAGCGCCATGTGCAGCTTGAGTCAAGGCCACTCACACGAGTGCCTGGCACACGCTCCTGTACCGTGACCCGCACGCTCGTCGCTTGCTCTGAGCTCACTAGCAGCTAGTTCAGGGAGAGACCGAGCTGATGGGGGGAGGGAGAAGAAAGAAGGGAGGTGGCTCTTATAAAAAGAGGGAGTGGGGTCTAGTGGTTACAGCAGGGGACTGGGAGTCAGGGCGCCTGGGTTCTATTCTTGGATCCGGGGGGACATCTAGAGCAGAGGACTGGGAATCAGGACTCCTGGGTTCTGTTCCCAGCTCGGCTGCTTTTGCCCAGCATGACTTTGGGCAAGTCAGGTCCCTTTCTGTGCCTCGGTTTCCCCTTCTGTCACATGAGGATGAGACGAACACCATATGGCTGGGCGAATTAATTCATGTTCCCCAAATGGTTTGCACTCTCGGGTCAAAGGGCTGGATTTCTGAGCGACCCTCTCCCGCAGACTTTCAGAAGAGCTCGGTTCCCATTCGGGCGTCTAAGCAGCAGGCCGGACTGTCACAAGAGCAAAACTGAGCATAGCAGCGGGAACAACTGACTGCTGAGCACCCTGGGGAAACTGGCCCTGATTTAGGTGTCCTGGTAACCTGACCCAGCCCACCCAGGCCTGTAGTGTCTTTGGGGAGGATTCAGACCAGTACTACAGGAATAACCCAGGGTCTGGAACCCCCACCAGCGGGAGAGACTGGAGAAGCTCAGGCTATGGAGTTATCCAAGAGAAGGTGAAGGGGGAGGCGTGATCAGGATCTAGGTGGTTTTTAGAGTAGGTGGCTCTTTAATCTAGCACCAAAAGGCCACCCCAAAGGGAGCGGCTGGCAGGTGAAGCCAGACCAACAGCCTAGAAATAAGGTGCACGTGCTTAGCAGGGAGGGTGATTAACCACTGGGGCAGCTCATCTTGGGATGAGGTGGCTTCTCCCTCACGGGAAGGCTTTTAACTCAAGACCAGCTGGCTGTCTAAAAGCCGAGCTGTAGCTCGACCAGAAGTTATGGGCTTGATCCCAGAGACGCTGGGGGAGGCTCTTTGACTGGAGATCCGACCAGATGATCCTAACAGCCCCTGCCTTAAAATCTCAGACTCTGGGTTATGCCTGAGCGATCGGAAAACCTGGGGTTTGTTTAGTAACATCCGGCCTCCTCCTTTGCTGTGCCTTTGTGGCGACTCACGCTTACTGGGTGGGGTAGATATTTTTAGCTTTCTTTTTTTTCCCTTTTATTGCCAATGGAAAATGTTAAATGGATCAAGCTGGGGTGGGAAGGAGAGAGAGAGAGAGAGTGTGTGTTTGTGTGTGTGTGTGTGAGAGAGAGAGAGAGAGAGAGAGTGTGTGTTTGTGTGTGTTGGAGAAAACCGTGTTATTGCCGAGTAAGTTGAACCCGTAGTCAGGGATGACAAGGCCCATTAGCCCACCTGTTGCTGTTCTTTGTTTCTATTCCAGCCCTGCGCAAGGGCCTCAATCAAGATTCCCCTACGCTAGGAGCTGTAGGTAAAAGCGGGCAGGCCCTGCCCTTAGGGGCTCGCAGCCCCAGGGCAGGACTGCTGCGTGCCGAACGCGCTGCAGAATGCACGGCTGTCTGGGCTGCGGCGTGGTTGGTGCATGGCACGGTCCCAGTGGGACAGGCCCAGACACGGAGCCTTGTCTACACCAGGGCAGTGCCGGGGCAAGCTTTTCCCCGCCGCTATGTCGCTAAGTCCCGCAGGAGGGACATTTGGGAGGCTGAGGTGGGGTTAACCCATTCTATCCTTCCTGCCACTGCTGGGGCTGCTGGCTCGGGGCCAGAAAGTGGCAGCTGCAGAGGAGGGGTTGTGCTGCAGATACCTGATCTCCTCAGGAACTGGGCTGAGTCCTGCCAGATTCATTGCATGCAAGCCACCTGATTCTGACAGCTGTCAGCGCTTCCTCTGTCCTCCCACCCTCACCCCGGCTTGGCCTGCAGATGGTAACTGACAGAATGTGCCCTGGATCTGCTGCCCTATTCCCAGAACCCAGCCAGGTCTCTACCCAGCCCATCACAGGCCTGGAAGTTCCCCTCCACCCTGAACACACCATCTTCCCTGCCTCCCCAGGAGCTGAGAGGGTTTATCAGAGTTGGATATAATGCAGGATACCCTGTTCTCCTTTGAGAGGGGGATTTCATTGCTCTACCTGCTGGGGGTTCCTGCTGCGTCTCTCCTTGGTGGGAGCCATGCTTCTCTGGAGGCCGAGCAGACGAGTGGTTAGAGCAGAGGGCTCAAGGAGTCAGATCTCCAGGGTTCCACTGTCCCACCTCTGGAAGGGAAGTGGGGTTTAGTGGTTAAAGCAGGGGAGGGCTGGGTACTGTTTCCAGCCCTTCTACTGACTCAGTTTAGTTTTCTTTGCTGTGTAAACAAACACCTTGATACTTCAGGGCAAGTCATGTCCCAGCTGTGTACCTCAGTTTCCCTCCTCCCATGAAAAAGGTCAGCACTGCAGGGATCTTGGGAGGATGCAGGCGTACAGGATGCTATGATATCAACAGGAAGAAGGGGCTAGCACAGGGATTACCAGGAGGGTCTGGGGCTTGCAACCCCTGCCCCACACATCAGCAAGGGGGAGGTGTGCACAGGTGCCGGATTACCCTCATGTCTGCAAGGTGGGTCTGAGAACAGCCATCCCAGATTTCCACTTATTAGGTGTGTCCCGACTGCGCCACGCGCTGTGAGAATCAGGTAGACAGCCAGGCGGGCACAGACATTAATATCCTGCTTGGAGGCGCTAGGACAAAGGGCCAGGTTGGATTGTTGTATCGCTGGAGGCTGCACTGGAGAGGGAGGGCTGTTGGGGGTGAGGCTGCAATATGGGCTGGGGGAGGGCCCTTGGGCTGATCCTATTTTAATCCTCCCAGTCCCAATTTGCCAGGCTCCAGCCCTGCTCTCAGTTAAATCGGGAGTGACTCCAGTGTGCTTCTGATCCACCCAGAGGGACATCACTGGACTCAGTGGCACCCGGGCCAGACTCTGTGCTCAGTTCTGTTGTAAATCCAGAGCAACTCCACTAAAGTCAACGGCGTGGCCCCTTATGCCAGTGGTGTGACTCCAGATTCACAACCGTTGCCTCTCTGAGTAGAATTTGCTCTGGAACTCTGGCGTTTGCTGCTTTCCACAGAAGCCCCGGTCAATGGCAGGAGACCGGCAATGCCCACGGTGATCCCTGTCTGCCCAAAACATGGGTTGAGTCTCTGAGGCCGCCTTGGGCTTTTGGTTCCATCGGGGGTTAAATCAACCATGAAGCTGTCTCTGTTTATCTCCTGGGGGGGGCCACAAGGCCCCGTGATTCTGACACTGTGGGACTGGAGGGGGCTGAGTTTGTTGATAGCAGTCAACTTGTTTTCCATTGACAAGTAGAATGGCCCACAGCTCTGGTAGGCGCAGAGAAGCCAGGGTAATTATAGAGCGTGATGGGCCAGCGGTCAGGGTGAGACCCTAGCCTGGCCTCCCTGCAATGCTGCAGACTCCCTGGGTGAACTTAGGCAAGTTACATGGCCTCACTGTGCCTCGGTTTCCCCATCCGTACAATGGAGATAAGAGACCTGCCCTGGCTTACTGGGGGCGGGGGGCTGTAAGAATAAGTGTGGTAAAGATTGTGAGGTGCCCACACACTAGGCTGATGGAGCCTGGCACAATCATTCAGTCCCCTGGGCCCGCAGTTTCTGAGCCCCTGGTCGCGCTCCTGGCAGGGAACCCAGAGAGAGAAATTGCTGAGTTTTCAGCGAGGCTCAGCACCCACAGCCAGGGACAGCTTTTCAAAACGGCTGAGCGGACTGGGCCCTTGGGGGCAGGTGTTAGCTCCTTTTCTGTTTTCTGTCCAGTGCCTAGCGCCAGGGGGTCATGGCCCAGAACCGGGGCTACTAGATGCTGGGACGATGCCAAGAACCAATCGTGACCTTGCCAAGTTAGGAGCTGCTGGCTGCTGAGCACTTTGGGCAACTGGAGCCCTTCAAGTGAGCCGAGTGCTTGGAAGACTGGCCTCAGTTGGTCGTCCTGACACCATCAACTCTGGCCTAGCGTGACTTGCCCCAGGTCACTTTGTAAGTCTGTGGCAGAACTCGAAAGTGAGGCCAGATGCTTTGAGTCCTGGATCAGCATCTTAACGTCAACCCTGCTATCCAAATGCTCACAGCTTGCTTTCCCCAACCTCAACCCACCTCATCCATGGGAGTGAGGCACCTCAATGTCTTTGGGGTTCTGAGTGCTGTGGTCAGCAGCAGTATTGCGACCTCGAGCCTGCAAAATGCATGAGTCGGTCCTCGAGAAGTCAAGAGATCAGCTTAAAAATCAGGAGATTTGTTTGGAAAATGATAAATGTGGGGGCTTTTTTGCAGATGATACAAAACTACTTGAGACAAGTAAGGCCAAAGCAGACTATGGAGCGTTACAAAGGATCTCACGAAACTGAGTGACTGGGCAACAAAATGGCAGAAGAAATTCAATGTTGATAAATGCAAAGTAATGCACAGTGGTAAACATAATCCCAACTCTGCATACAAAATGATGGGGTCTGAATTAGCTGTTACCACTCAGAGTCATTGTGGATAGTTCTCTGAAACCATCCGCTCAACGTGCAGCAGCAGTCCAAAAAGTGAACAGAAAGTTGGGAATCATTAGGAAAGGGATAGATAATAGGACAGAAAATACCATGTTGCCTCTCTATAAATCCTGATAAACCCACATCTTGAATACTGTGTGCAGATGTGGTTGCCCCATCTCAAAAAAAATATATTGGAAAAGGTTCAGAAAAGGGCAACAAAAATTGTGAGGGGTATGGAACGGCTTCCGTATGAGGAGAGATTAATAAGACTGGGCCTTTTCAGCTTGGAAAAGTGACAGCTAAGGGGGGATTTGACAGAGGTCTATAAAATCATGACTGGTGTGGAGAAAGTAAATGAGGAAGTGTTATTTACTCCTTCTCAGAACACAAGAACTAGGGGCTACCCAATGAAATTAATAGGCAGCAGGTTTAAAACAAACAAAAGGAAGTATTTCTTCACATAACGCACAGTCAATCTTTGGAACTCCTTGCCAGAGGATGTTGTGAAGGCCAAGACAGGGTTCAGAAAAGAACTAGATAAGTTCATGGCCATTAGCTAGGATGGCCAGGGATGGTGTCCCTAGTCTGTGTTTGCCAGAAGCTGGGAATGGGTGACAGGATCTCTGGATGATCACCTGTTCTGTTCTTTCCCTCTGGTGCACCTGGCATTGGCCCCTGTTGGAAGCCAGGATATTGAGCTAGAGGGACCATTGGTCTGGCACAGTATGACTATTCTTATGTTCTTTGTCTCCTGGTTCTTCAGACGCCCCCGGCTCACATTTTCAAGTTACCCACTGTAACCAGGAGAGCTAGAAACTTACAGGGATTTTTGTTTTAAATGGAAGCTAAGATTCTCCTCTAGTCACATGAATCCAGGAGCTGGGCCTTTGAGGGAGAACATCCACTACTGCAATAGCAGCTGCAGTAGAGTGGAGAGCAGAAGTCAGGGTGTTCTCTGTTGTGAAATAAGGATAAAAATGGACAGCAGAAGGGTGGTGACTGGGAAAATGTGCTATGTAAACTCCATAGGGAAGAGGCTGTCTTTCATTTCAAGGCACCCGAGGAGGGTTCCCCAGACTCTCTAGTATTCATGTCCATTGCTTACTGCGCTCTGATGGGCCCCCTGACATTGCTCTTTTCCCCTTGTCCCTTTCAGTTGCTTCCTCCGTCAGCCCCTTGCTCTGTAGCACTTGGGTCAGTATCATCTGCAGTGCAAGTAGCAGCCCCAACAAGTCCAGGCCCCAATGCGCCAGGGGCTGTACAAACAGAGTGGGAAGCTGCCGCTGCCCCGGAGAGCTTGCCGTCAAAACAGACAAGAACACGTTTTAGCCCCTTTGTGCGTATTGAGGCTCAGAGAGACAAAGGCCCAGATCCTCAAAGGGAATTAGGCACCTAATTTCCATGGACACCAATGGGAGTTAGGCACGAATTCCCTTTGTGGATCTGGCCCTAAGAGACTTGCCCAGGGGCATGCAGGAGTCAGTGGCAGAGCTGGGAGCTGATCCTAGATCTCCCAAATGTCAGCCGAGTGGCTTATCCCCTTTCTTTCCCCCTTCCCTTCAACCCCCCCCCCAAATCCCCTTCCCCCTCCCCAGGCAGATGCACTATATTGAGCCAATCCAAAGGAGGAGACATGGGGCTGGTATGGGCCTTGCCAACCTCGCTGTCACAGCGCTTGGCTCAGTTCCAGCCCCCATCTCCAAGCCTGGGAAGCTGGGTTCACGGTTCCCCCTTTGGCCCGAGGAGCTCGACACCCCCTAACTACTGTCCCTTTGTCCCAGGAGCCCTTTAAAGTGGGGGGATTGGGGGGATCCATCGTATTGGGGGGCAGGGATCCGAGGCGCCCATGACCCTTCCCCTCTGCTTTCTCTCTCCTGCAGGATGTGCGTTCCTGACCTACTGTGCTCGGGAATCGGCCCTCAAGGCACAGAGTGCACTGCATGAGCAGAAAACGCTCCCAGGGGTGAGTCCTTGCAGGGCGATAAAGGAGGGCGGGGATGGGGGGAGGGAGTCGGACAGGGGAGTCTCTGTTATCTCTGGCTACAGCTGCCCAAACGTCAGCAAACCTCCAGCGCTGGTTTTATTGTATGTGTCATGTCCCCCCCGCCCCCCCCCCCCCCCCCCAGTTCGTTAGCATTTGCGATAACCAGATGGCCCTCTCCATAAAATCTCCTCTGTGAGCTCCCAGCACGTGCCTGATACGGGTTTGATTGGAGTCTGGGTTGGCGGTTTGGGCCCTGTCACTGGCGTGGGGAGAGGAGAGGGGGGTGATTTTCCATGGGGGCACAGCTCTGCCTGGCTCAGACCAGGGGGGTGGAGGGAAGGGACCATGGGAGGAGAGGGGGGTGACAGATACACACCCTCCCACCCATGGGTGTTGGTCGCCTGCCAGCGTCGTCGGAGCTCTAATCATGCCACCACCTCTCCCCCATGTTGCCCTCTGCCCAAGGTGACTCGCTCCCAGCTCCTGAATCTTGACGGAAAGGCAGTATGGGGCTGGCTTTCTTGATTTCTTCAAAGGGCTGCACGTCACCAGCTTAGAGTTTCAGGGTGCCAGCCGGTGGTTTGCTGTCATGGTGCCAGGCGGGCGTCTGTGCCCTCGGGCTCTGCCAGTCAGTTTGAATGGACTTTGGAGCATTTTGGGTGCCGGGTTGGCAGCCGTAGAGAGCAAAGTCCTGTGTGTGGTCCCAGGCACAGAAGTAGTCCAGGGATCATATAGGACCCAGGAGTCCTGGACTCCCGCTTCCCTGCCTAGCTGTATCACACTCTTCTTCCAGAGCTAGGACTGTCCTGACTCCTGGTAGGGGGAGCAGCTTGAGAGGGTTCCCCCTGCCTCCCCGGCAGGCTTGGTGCGCCAGGGTCCTGGCAAGCCGACGGGCCCGGACCGGGCATGTCTGGAAATGCATCAGGATTCTGACTGATGGGAAATTTGCTGCTGATGGACCACACGCAAATGTGCACCGAGGAGCGGGCTGGCGAGATTGGCGGATCTCAATCACTTTAATATGACGGCTGTCAAATGGGAGTGCCACGCCTCCGTGTCCTGTAGCAATACGTGTCCTGTCTTCCCTGCCAAACAGGCCTAGCCTGTAGGACTTGCTGTTTCCCTGGGGTGTCCAGGGAGCGAGTGGGAGGTAAAGACACCGGGGACCTGGCTGATCCACCAAGGGGCCCCCTCAAAGGCATCCGTGGTAGAGGAAGGTGCCCTGCACTGCTCAGGATTTCCATTTTCCTGCCTAGTCTCATGCTTCCTCCCGTGGTAACCTTTGGGGCTGCTGCTTGTCCCCCTCCTTCCTCCACTTCCCTGGGGATCCAATGCTCGGGGGTCCTTGGCAGAGCTGAGCTCTTGGGGCTCTGGCGGGTCCTTGCAGGAGAGATCTTTAACCTGGTGTCTCCCAGTCCGAGTGTCTGGCCCAGGGTGACTCAGATATCAACAGAGTCAGACACCTCAGTGGCCGTGAGGCCTGAATCCCAGACTGCCTAGTGCATGTCCCCAGGGCCTCGACCCTCAAAGGTCTTGAGGTGTCAAACTCCCCACCACTGCCCCACATCTGCCACTGATCCTACCGGCCACCCCCCAGATGCGGTCCCAGGGGCTTTAAGCCATTGGGGCCCAGACGCTATCTCTTTGTTAGGGCCTCTGGATGGCAGTTTGGTCCTAAACATCAATGAGGATCTGGGATTCTCGGCCACCACTCCCTTGTGCACAATGGGGGAACAACACTGCCCTGCCCCACAGAGCGGCATGAGGATCCGTGCACTAAAGTCTGGGTAAGGTGCTAATATGCCAGGAGTGGGGGCCTGGCAAAGACAGAACTGAGGCCTAGTTTGCCCCAGGGCTTTCGAATCTCCCCTGGCTGTGATGCTGACCCTTCTAGGGATTGCCATCTCCTGGGGAAACCAGAGAGCTGTCTGGGACCCTCCCCGACTTCCTTTGGACTCCCCCGATGGTGAAGGGGCTTGGCCTGTCTACAGCCGGGTCCAGGACCTCAGCTGAGCAGGCCACGTTGCCTTGGCTTATTGATGGAAAGTCACAAAGGCTGAAGGTCTCCCCAAGTCCTGGAGGCCTGACCCCCCAATCTGGCTCCCTATGTCCAGGAGGGGGGTGGTTTCCATACAGAGTGTGACTTGAGATTTCCTCCCTCCCGTGGGTGGTGGATAGCAAGCTGGGGACCCCAGCCCTGCCCGAGAGCAATGCCCTGCAGGGAGGACTGGCAGGGAAGCAGGAGCTTGGCTGAGGAAGTGCCCGGGATGCCCAGGGCGGGAGGGCACGGCGCAGCCGGGGAAGGTCTCCCGTCTCTCAGAGAACAACAAGGGCAAATAATAATGCCCCTCCGTGCCTCCAGATGGAACCATGGCAGCAGGCTGGGAGGAGAGCGGCTTCCTGGCATCCCCATAGCAATCCATAGCAATCCCCATAGCAACCATAGCATCTCCCACCAAGACACCAACTCCACCGGGGCCACGTCTTCCCACCCCATTGTGCCACGCTCGAAAGAGAGGACGACATCTCTTGCTTGTGCTCCCCCCCCCCACACCAGCTTCCCATCATCCTCCCCACCGCACAAACCCAGAATCCAAGTGTATTTTGCCTGGGGAGGGAGGGGAGCCAGATACTTTGTTTCTCACCTCCTCTATTCTGAATGTTGGGAGCAGATGCTGCAGAGCAGGGGCTTTGTCAGAGATTCCCTTTATTCTGTTTTTTCCGCCCCCTTTCGCCACCTGCTTTGCTTCCCTGGTCCTTTATGTGCCGGTGGATTGCTGCATGCGCCTGTGTCTGATTGGGATTGGAGTGTGTAGCCATGGAGCCGGGAGTGCAGCCTTTGGGTGTGTGTTTCCGTGGGGGGGGGGGGGCGTGGACATGGTTCTCTGTAGCTTTTAGCCGTGTGCCGACATCATCCCATCCATGTGTATCTGTGTGTAGACGCCCATATTTATAACACACTTTAAGTCAACACTGCCCTGCCCTGTGTATTAGCACCTGTGCAAAGTAGGCCTGAAACGCCATGTGTTACATCCATTTGGGGTAAGTGGCTGGGCCTGGTGCAGGGCGATGGGGAATCAGGGCACCTGGCATGCAATCACATGCGTGTTTTTAGTGTCTATGTGTCTTTTGCTTACATCTTATGGCTGTTCTGTGTGTGTGCGCGTCCGTGTTTTCTGTGTCTGGAGGGGACTGGATTCTCAGGGTGTGTCTGTTAGCCTGGGGCACTGGGTGTGTCTCGGTGAACATGGGGGGGGGTTAGTGTGTAGCATTGCTACCAGGTATGCGTACGGAACCCTGGGGTGACTGTGTGTCATCGCTTTGATTGTGCAAAGAGGGTGTAAAACAGTGCCCAGCCCAAATGTCGTTTCCCCCCCCCACACGCATTGGGAGCAATGGGACACCTGCTTTGCACAGGTGTGAATGACGACCCCAGTATGGAGACAGATGCTGGAGTCACTGCTCATCTCTAGACCCCACGTTCTAGGCTCCATGCACTAGGCTTCTGGGTTGCTAACTCCCCGCAGACCCCAGCTTATTGTGGGGGCGGGGAGGGAGGCCAAGACCCTGGCTGGGGGGTTGTGAAATACCAAGTGGGGAGGAATCCGGGACAATGCTAGGGGTCAAGATGGCATCTGCATAATGTGCTTAGAGCCATGGAACAGATTTGGACCCAGCCCCCTCCACTCCACACACACACTCACACCCCTCCCTAACCACTAGATGCCTCTCCCTTCCCATGGCTGGGAAGAAAACCCAGGAGGCCTGACTCCCAGCTCACCACTCTAACCATTAGATGCCATTCACCTGCCAGAAATAGAGTAGAACCCAGGAGTCCTGGCTCCCGTTCCCTTCATCTGTAATTCCTCCATCTCACTCCATGAGCTGGGGACGGAACCCAGGAGTCCTGCCTCCCAGCCCCTCTGCTTTACCCACTAGACCACACTCCCCTCCCAGAGCTAGAAATAGAACCCTGGCGTCCTGGCTCCCAGACCCTCTCCCCCTGCCCTCTAACCCACAGGATCCCAGTGGGGCATCTCCCAGACTTTTCCCTAGTAAAGGCTGGTGTGTGTGTGTGTGCGTGCGTGTGTGTGCGTGCGTGCGCGCGCGCGCGCTCGTGCATTTGCAGGAGTCTGCTCTGCTGTTCCCCCCCCCATCCCCACTTCCATCCCCCACCCCTTCTCCATCCTGTCCCTTTCCCCGTCGCTCCAGCTTTGTTGTTCCTGTCTCACTCTCAGTCTTTTGGGTTGATTTAAAGGAGCTCCCCCGCCCTTGGCCTGGCAGCTGTTGCCCAGGCAGGTCAGGGTGCCTGGCACTGCCCCCTCTCCCAGGGCAGGTGGTCCCAGGTCTGGGTGTCATAGGCGAGAGGCTGTGTGCTGGCTGGGGGAGGAGGGGCTTGAATTTTCAGTCCTTGCAGGGGGGGTTTCTATAACCACTACATGTGCAAGCAAACTGTGCCCGTGTAAGGATGCACACGCATGCAAGGGTACCTGTGTGACCATTTGCACCTGTGTGAGTGGGGGGCGTGGGGATGTGTATTCAAGTGCCAGGTTGCGTGTGTGGCAGACGTGTGCAAAGGGATGCTGCTTGCCTTTGCGCCTGCGTACGAGCGGAGGCACGTGCTGGCACCTGCAGGGCATGTGTGTCTGTGAGGGAGGGCGCATGCATGCGGCGGCATATGCATTTGTGGGAGGGCAGGAGAGGCGTGTGCATGTGCCGGGGAAGGCGTGTGTTCATGCACGCGTGCAGGGGATCCGTGTGCATTTGCACATGTGGGCAAGCGGATGGAACCCTCCAGGGCAGAGCTCTGGGGACCAGGAGCGTCCTGCTGAGTCTTTCCACTCGAGTTTGCTGGGTCTCAGCCCACATCCTAGCTGGAGGGTCCACATCTCCAGTGCCCACCTGGGCACTGGCTGGCCCCCTGGTTGGCATCCTTGCCTGAGAAACTGCCATATCCTGGTGCCACCTGCATGGCAGAGCTCTGGCTCAGCTGATCCGTGGTGGCAAATGTGCCCGTCACCGCAGGGTGTGGGAGCGGTGGGTGAAGGGACCTGGCACTGGCAGGTTCCCTTTTGTTTCGGGGAGGCTGCGGGTGCCCGGCTGGGTTGTAAATAGCCCCTTCTGTTCCTGGCGGGGTATGGACACCAGGAGCCCGGTAGCTAGGTAACCAGCAGGCAGATAATGACTCGTTGCCAGGTAAACATGGGCTGCGGGGCAGGTGCGCCGGGGACAAGGGGCGGCTGAGCTAACAAAGCCGAGGGCCTTTTGGGGGGGAACTCGCCCACAACATCTAGGAGCAGCGACGCCAGCCAGTCTGTGCGTGTGTCTGGGGCCAGGTCTGCTTCCCCAGTGGCTGCTGATGGGGGAGGGCTGGCGGCGTCGGGGGGCCCTGTGCCCGGGTGGAGGTACACAACGATCTCATTTGAGCATGTTCCACTCCCAGAATTCTTGACTCCCAGCTCCCCCTGCTCTAACCACTGGATACCGCTCCCCACTCGGAACTGGGCAGAGAATCCAGGAGTCCTGGCTCCCAGCCCCCTGCTCTAGGACATGTACGTGAATCTGTAGCTCCCATGATCACTGGTTCTGCGGTCCTTCAATCTAATGGGGAACAGGGGGCTCTGCTCCTCTCCCCCACAGCCGAGCTTGGGGGCAGCAGATGACCCCCTTGTTGGGGGGAAATAGGGCCAGGGAGAGGGGGCAGCTTTGACTCCCTCACCAACAGCCTGACCCTGCTGACCTCTGACCCCAGCAGCTTCTGGGGGCCCAAGACCCAAAATATCCTGCACCCCAGATGCCCTTCCACTCCCTAACATGCCCCCCCAGCCTCCACCCCTCACATCCTCTCCCTGTGCAACTCCTGACCCCTCCCCATCTGGTCAGCCCCCCCCTCGGCTCAGAGTCCCCTTCCCACCACAGCTCTGTGGGATCCGAGGCGGGAGGCATCTCCCAGCACGGCCGGCTTGTGATCAGGGGACCTTGGATCTTAAACCAAGCCCATTCCTGCCTCCCCCTCCCCGGCTGGCACCCACCCCGGCTATGGGATGGGGGTTGGGACCATGTGGGCTCGTTCCCAGCTCCATTTCTACTAATACACTGGCTGGTGGTGTGAGGCCTGGGAGCTGCGCTGGGGTTTTCCCGACAGCCAATTCCTGTAACCAGTGCATGCCCCCTCCCTGCCCTGGTGCAAGTCAGGATTGAGGGGCACAGTCAGAGCTGTGGGTGGGGTGCCCAGGGCTGGGCTAGCAGGGGGCTGCAGGTCGAGATTGAGAGGTACTGGCGGAGCTGGGAGGGGACAGGGCTGGGATAGGAAGGGGCTGCAGGTCGAGATTGAGAGGTACTGGCGGAGCTGGGAGGGGGCAGGGCTGGGATAGGAGGGGGCTGTGGGTCAGGATTGAGGGGCACCAGTCGAGCTGGGACAGGGGAAGTTTGCACAGCTCTTCTGCCCCAGATGCCTCTCCCCGGCCAGCGCTAACCACTTCCCATTCCCACCACAATTCACCCCGAGCACTGAACCATGTCTCCAGACAAAGGGTGGCCTGGGGTCTGGGTTCAGATTCACTGGGCTGAGGATGCAGGGTGATCTGCTGGGATACTCCCCGAGATCACTTGGGACACTTTGCTGTAATTCTGCCGGCAACTCACTCCTGGAGCAACCACTCGCCCCTCCCTGTCCCTTGCCCCGGATCAGGTTCCTGAACCCCACCAGCCAGACGGCGTTACCGCTGCCATCCGGCACGGGGCTCGCGCTGCATGCCGGGACCTAAGGAGCTTTAGATTTGATTGGATAATCTCAGGATTTATGCGTGGTAAATCCCAGGCAAGGCGGGAGGGGCAGGTGGAATTTAGAGGGTGGGATTAGAGCAGGCAGCTCCTAGACAGCTGCCTTGTGATCTGGGGGGCAGGGGGATCAAATCACTGGCACGTCCTCAGCCCGGCCTGCGCCGGCCAAAAGCCACCCCCGCAGGAGGCCAAGCCACTCAGCTCCACCCTCACTCAGAGGCTGGCGAGGCAGTTCCTGAGGTCACCCAGTGACGGGGAGCCTCTGCTTTTGTGCATAACCGCTCAGAACCGTCTGCCTCCAGGCCACGAGTCCAGTTCCTGCTCAAGACACCACTGTGCAAACAAGGGGATTTGGAAAACCCAAAGCATCCCCTCCCTGCAAACAGCCCCGCAGGGCTCCCAGGCCAATGACGGAGCACAGGGGAGCACGTGGTGCCTCGGGCTGGGGTGGGATCCGGTATGGAGCCGTGCAATCCCTTTGGGGGCTCGGGTGGGATGGGCTGAAAGCTGTGTCCCCAAAGGGCCAGTCCCTAATTTATTTCCCCTCCTCAGGGTATGTAGTGCCTTGGGGGTTTTCATTTCTAACAGCGACGGGCTCGCTAGAGGGTTCTTGCTCAGTACAATAATTGTGCTCTCCTCTCTGGTTAATAAGGGAATGGGGAATTTTCCCCTCCCAGGTGAGGGCGTCAGGCTCTCAAATCTGGATTCCTGGGCAGTGGCCCAGGACCCCATGGTCCCACATTG
The DNA here is from genome assembly GCF_025201925.1 of Gopherus flavomarginatus. Classification (NCBI taxonomy): domain Eukaryota; kingdom Metazoa; phylum Chordata; order Testudines; family Testudinidae; genus Gopherus; species Gopherus flavomarginatus. The sequence goes on along the minus strand of NC_066636.1, from coordinate 18,124,439 downwards.
CACCTGGGCAGCTTGCCAGTTCTGCATGGGGTTGGAGGCCGAAAGGAAGCACATTGCTTCCTGGTCCCAGCAGTGGTGGGGTCAGGGGCCGGGGGAAGCTGCCTGGCCTCTCCTGTGCCCTCGGGGCTGCTCCCCAAGGATGGAGGGGCTCCCCCTCTGGCACCAGTGTCCAGAGGGGGCCCCCCAAGATGAAAACAGGCAGCAGGGCTTGCCAGGGCTGAGCCCCGGTGCCTCTTACAATACAAATGAAGCACTGGGTGAGCCCCTGTGCCCCCACCCCAGCACAATGCCCGTTCTGCAGGGCACTGCCCCACTGCGGGGGCCGGCTGCCACCATGGAGGCATTGGAAGGGACTCAGAGTGCTGCTGTTGCACTGCACGACCAGCTCACAGATGCTGATGGTCTCTGCGGTACAGGAGGGCTCCGGCTTCAGCTGCCTGGACACCCTAGGTCTTGAGCACCAGCTGGGTGATCCTCCTGGGTGGCTGGGCCCAGCGCCAGCCGCAAAGACATCCGGGGTGGTGCATGGCAGGGTGTTGCTGTGTTAAATATAGCCCCCCCCCCCAGCGGCATCTCTGTGGCAGGTAAAGAGCACCTTCGCCTTGTGCCCTGCCCCAGAGATGTCTAACAGAGCTCGGTGAGCCATCCTTATATAAACAGCTGCCCCACCCCAGAGGTGGCTGCATCTCAGTGCTGGGCAAGGGAGCCCTGTATTAATAGTTCCCTACGTCTCACCCCAGAGGTGGCTGCATGTTGCTGTCAGGTGAAGTGTACCTGGGACCTTTATAAGCATCCCCTGCACTCCACCCTAGACATGGCTGAATCTCAGCACCTGGCGAAGGAGGCCTCTATAAACAACTGCCAGGGGATGGCTATTTAGCGGGGTTGGGGGTGGGTATTTCTGCGTTTTCCCCTTGGGGCTTCTCCCTCTACCTCCCACTTGAATATTTTGGAGATCTGAAAAAAAAAAAACCATTGTTCTTCTTCCCCTTTGCTCAAATCGTCCCCCTACCCTGGGGTTGTTTATAAAGATAAATGGTGATGTCAGTGTGGTTACTAGGTAACGCAGTGGGTAAATTGGGGATGAGTGGGCGGTTGCCATGGTTCATATTCTCTGGTTGCCATGGTTACCGGGCATCTGCTGCTTGTTTCTCCCCCTGGCGTGACGGCCCTGTGAGGTGAGGTTGCGATGACTTTGTCATGGATGCAGAAAGCGACATGCCTCATGGGGTGTGTGGCGTGGGGCACCCCAAAACCCCAACCCGGGCCTTGATCCTTCCCTGTGACGTGAGACGCCTGAGCAGGGGCATCCCTGGTTATTGCAATTAATTCCCCTTCCCCGTCAGCCCCCACGTTCCCAGCTGTAAAGCTCATGGCTAATCAGCTGATTCATGCCAAGAGCACCTGCTATGGAGGCTCGCGTATCCCCACCCCACTGCCCTGACCCCTTTAGCTGCGCCCCACTGTGCCGGCCTGCAGAGATCTGCTCGTGCAGAGCCCCGTAGGCTTTGGTCTTGGGAGGGTGCAAAAAGCAGCTGCCAGGATGGGGCATAATTCCCTGCCATGCAGTGGGTCTCGGGGCCTGCACCGCAGCTGGCTGCCCCGGATGTACAGCCACAGGCCAACCCAGACTCAGGGAGCAGCTCCCCAGGGTGCAGCACCAGCCCCCGCCAGCAGCATTCTGCTGGTGGGTCTCCGGCATGGCTGTGGGCCTTGACTCAGCAGGCCTAGCGGGGCTGAGCTGCTCAGCGTCCTGCCAAAGCCATCAGCAGCCCCAGCCCTGGGGGACAAGGCCAGCTGGACGGCCCTGGCCGACGTCTCCCCCTAGCCCTCACCTCCAGAGGCACCCATCCCCGATACCCTACCCGTAGTCAGTCTCTGTGGGGATTTTGGCTGACTGCTTGGGGACTGACCTCTATGTCTCTATGGGGCTATGCCCCCATGGACCATAAAGCATAACCCTGCAGTGATTCACTGGGGCTGGCAGTTGGCATGGTGGGGTGTCCACATCCCAGCCACAAGGGTGTTATAATGGGTAAGGGATCCCTGTATAAACAGCCACCCCACCCCAGAGGGGGCTGCATCTCAGCGCTGGGCCATGTGCTCTCTCCATAAGCAGCCACCCTACCCCAGAGGTGGTTGCATTTCAGCGCTGAGCTCTGTGCTTTCTGTATAAACAGCTGCTCCACCCCAGAGGACCCAAACCCTGCCCGGGGGAGAGCAGCAGACGCATCCAGTTCAAATCCAGCTCAGGGCAGTGGTGCCAGCCCTGGTGAAATGGGAGTTGTGGGCCTGTTTCTCTCTGGTTCCCCATCACCTCTGTTTCACGAAGAAACATGGTGCGGTGTGGTGTGGTGTGGTGTTGCTTAGTGGTTAGGGCACGTCCCTAGCACTTCAAAGAGCTGGGTTCTATTCCCACCTCTGCTGGGTGATCGTGGGCAAGTCCCTTCCCCACTCTGTGCCTCAATTTCCCCTTGTCTATTCAGGCTGCGAGCTCTTTGGGGCAGGGGCTGTGCTCAGCTGGGGCATCCAGATGCTACCATCATGCACGTTCGACTAAAGAAAGACATGCTCAGGGGGCACCAAGCTGCCCTCTTGCCCCCTTGAGGGTGGGGTGGGAGAGGTGCCTGTGAACCTTGCCCTGATTAGGCATCACACCAAGGCCTTTGATCTCTAGGTCTGTCCTGCCAGCACCACCTTCCCAATGCGCTAAATGGGGCTGAAACCTCAGGGACACTGCCCGTCTGTGGGCTCGGCCTGCGTGCCCAACTCAGGGCGCCACACCACTCCGAAAAGTCCCTGCTCCTTGGGTGGATGCCAGGCCCTGTTGTTTTTTTACCACGAGAGGAAAAAGCGGTCCCCATGTGGCACTGGTTGCTCTGGCAACCAGAGATAACCTGGCAACAAAGCAAGGCAGGAGGCTGTGGAGGAAGATGCAGGGCAGGGGAGCTGGGGTGTGTTTTCTCTTGCCGGGCGGGCAGGGGGTTGTGTCCGACGGGTTTACCTGCTCCTAAAACAGCAGTGACTGGGAGGCCGCTTGTGAGAAGTGTCTGGGCAGTGGGCTGGGCTCTCTGGCTAGACGCTTCCCAGGGGGATATGTGCCTTCGAGATGGATGGCTGGAGAGATTAGATTAGCGGCTGAATGGACAGTTATGGATTGGCTGGAAGGACAGGTGGATGGATAGGTGGGGAGATGGATGAATGACGAGATGGACAGATATGACAGGGAGAGGTGGATCCCACAGACAGTTAGAGCCAGCAGGCAGATAAAGAGCCCGGCTGATCTGAAAAGGGCTAGGGTGAGGTTGCCAGACAGCCTATGTCTAGCCTGCGCTGGGCCGGCCGGTGAGACAGCGTTTGCTTTGGAGTCAGTCTTTTTGCTGGGGAGGCTGACCAAGCGGGATGGAGGGATGCACATACACACCCTGCACCATCTCTGCCTGATCAATAGAGCTCAGTATCTTAGTAATGATCCATTGGGCAATGAGCAAGGCTTTAATTACACTGATTGGGTGGGATCCGTGCCCCCCCTCCCATCTCCATCCACCATGTATGTCCTTCCTGGAGAGACACAAGGTGCAAAGGGCAGGCAGAGTGGGTGGGCAGTGCCCTGCCAGAAATGCCGGCTGCATCACAGGGCACCAGGATGCTGCAAGGTCAGGCATCGCTCCCACAGCCTGCAGTCCCCATCCCCCAGACCCAGCCTGGAGCCAAATAGCCACACTGGCGTCCTGGCAGTGCCTCCACCTGCCCATGCACATGACCAGGCGGGGAGTGCGGGAGCTGTACGAACAGGTGCCCTTGGCTAGCGGGCGAATCCAGAGCCTTTTTCTTATTGATCTCCTGGATAAGTTGTGTTCCTGCTCACATCAGCCTTGTGCTGCCACGATGGCAGCAGCCGGTGGCATTGTGCCTGTGGGGATGCTGCTCAGTCAGTAAACGGTTCCAAGTAAACAGGGGGCTGGGGCCACTGTCAGCTGGGCCCAGTGATTTAGGGAAGGATAGATGGGAGGAAAGATGGCCCAGTGGTTAGAGCTCTTGTGAGTTCAGATTCCTGCTGTCCCACGTACTCCCTGCGTGACCTTGGGCCAGATCCTCAAAAGTCAATGAGGTGAGGCAGTGAACTACTGGCACCTCAGTTTCCCCATCTGTACTCTTGGGATAAGAGCCCTGCCCTGCCTCTCAGGGGTGCTGGGAGGGTCAATATAGGAAAGATGGTGAGGCGCTCAGCTGCCATGGTGATGAGCCCAGATCAGGGGGCTAGCCATGATTGACAGCTGTCTGAACAGACAGTCACCCCTACAATTTCAATGTGGCATCCTTTAAACCCCCCTGGCTCCTGGTGTATTGTCAATTGGGCCTAAATTTCTCTCTCAAAGGCAATGGCCAGTCACCTCCATGGAAGGCCGAACAGCCAGGAGCGTGGGGGGAAGGGGTGGGCCAGTGCACGGGCTGCTGGACTCGGAGCCAGGATGCCTGGATTTCATTCAGGCCTTGCCATGTCAACCCCGGGCCTCTGGCTGCTCCCCTGCCTGGTCATGCATCCACCCGCCTTTGGGATCGACGTGCTCAGAATCAGGAGTGGGACCCTCACGTTGTGGCCCCCAAACTTCCCAGCATCTGGAGATGACAGTCACCCCTGTGGTTTTGCTGGTGCAGTCGCTCCCCAGCTGCTGGCTGTGGGGTGTCTCACTTCCCAGGTCCCCTTGCTCCAGACAGTGCTGGTGGGGCAAACAGGCATCTGTCTTATATATGCAAGTCTGCCACCACTGCCCCCCGGAAAAAGGTTTCCTGATTTTTCACACTTGCTATCTAGTCACCCTAGGTGCTGGGAGCAGCGGTGGGGGTTACGGTATTACCATGCAGTGGAGGGGGGGGCTGCCTCCCCTCTGCTCTCTCTGCTGCAAGCTGCTACTTTCCTTTAATATGATTACAAATGCTTTTACAGCGACCTGCTGAGTTAATCTCACGGTTCTGCTTTAACACTCCTCTTGCCGGCTGGCTTTGCCCCAGGAGGGAGCAGGGTGGAGGGCTCGGCAGGGGGTGCTGTCCCCTCCCAGTCAGGGCTGGACCCAAAGCCCCAGCGTGGCTCTAGGGGGCGCTGGGCTGCAGGGAGTGGGGCATTCACTAGGGGGTGCTCTCCACTCGTAGTGTTCCTGCAGGGAGTCAGGGAGGGGGTCTTTGACACTGGGTTGGGGGGTGTCAGTGGTTTCTGCTGGATACTCCGTCCCCCACCAGCTTGTGTCCAGCCAGGCCAGGCCAGATCTGGAGGACCAGGACTGCTCCGGCCCCGGGTTGGGGGGACTGGCTGGCTCAGGGGGGCTGGGAATGGGACATGGGGCTTTTCCCCTCCAGGGGGCTCCGGCTCTGATCCGGCCCCAGGGCAGGGGACTTGGGGCCTCGGGAAATGGGACACAGGGCTATTGCCCCCCGTTTAATTCCAACCCTGGCTGTTTGGTGAGTCTCAGGTCAGTAGCCAGGGACAGGCGCTTGGCTGGCAGCCACCGCAGAGAGGCCACTCCTGGGCTGGCTACAAACCGAGCTGTCCTTGGGGCCCCTCCAAGGCAGGGCTGTGGCAGTAAGTAGGGAAACTGGCCCAGTGCTGTGCAGGCCTGACTCTCCCGGGGGTCAGTTGTGCACCTCCCACTGGATTAAATTCACACTAAATAACGGGGAGCCAGGACTCCTGGGTTCCCATTCCAGCCATGAGTGAGAGCCAGGACTCCTGGGTTCCCATTCCTGGCTGTGGGAGGAGTGTGTTATCTAATGGTTATAGCTGATGGGATTAGGTGTCAGGACTCCTGGGTTCTAATCTGGGCTCTGATGTGCCTGGTGATCATGGGCAAGTCACAGACACACCCTGTGCCTCAGTTTCCCCTCTGTATGATGGGATAAGGCGCTATCTCTCTCTCTCTCTAAGAGGGGCTCATGCCTTGTTGTTGGGGGTGGGTGGGATCTGGCTGCTGGATGGTTCCATCTCGGGGGGTAGGGGGGATGGCGCCCCGCTCTCTGAGCACCAGGGGCTGCCTACACACGACCTCAGTGTCTCTCCCTTCTCTCCCCCTTGCAGATGAATCGGCCGATCCAGGTGAAGCCAGCAGACAGCGAAAGCAGAGGAGGTACCCACTGGGCATGGGGGGGCAGGGTC